>NW_021703776.1:34534232-35134232 GCF_005190385.1 Monodon monoceros | reverse complement strand
ACTTTAAGACAAGCACCAGCTGCCAAATATGAAGGCTCAAAAGATAGAGTCATTGAGGCCATGAATCTCTAAGTCAATAAAACATGGTAATGGAAGAAAGGAGTAGCAATTAAACAGCAATTATCTCAGTCAAATACTGTGATCTGTACAATCCATACAAAGGATCCATCATATAAAGGAAAGAACTAAGAACTCTCTAAACTGTTATTTAATCTGAACAAAATGTCTTTTGGGAAAACCTAGATTTAATTATCAACAAAAGAAAACTGATAAAGAACTATCAAAAGAAAAACAAACTGATTGCAGTGCTCTAACAATTATACTCAACTCAATTAGACTCAAGCAAAAATAAATAAAATATTGGTCTAAAAGAACAATCTATGGCAAAACATATTTGCTCTTTAAACAGTCCTACTTATTTTAAACTATAACCCCATGTAACAAGACTCATCTTCATTCCTGTCTCCTAAAAGTCAATTTAATCTTTAAGGAGCAGCAACAGCATGTCCACCACAGCCAGCAAGAAGGACAAATAGGTTTCCTTTGGCATTAAACCCAATTCTCTGATTGGGTATGTGCTATGTGGCAGGTACTGTGATAACCACTAAGTACATAATCATGACAAATACAAAATATGGTCCCTGTCTTTATAGGACTTAGGATTCTACTGGGGGAAAGAGGCATCAAGCAAGTAAAAGCAACAACCAAATTGTCATTTTAAAATATGGTAAATGTTATGAAGGAAAACAGTACTTACCTACACTAATAGGGAATTATGAGGGGGCTTTTAGATTGGAGGCCTTTCTGAGGAAGTGAGATATGTGGGACAAATACAACTTAGCCAAGAGAAGAAGGAGAATCATTCTAAGCAGATGAAAAAGAGTACGAGACAGTCCTATGCTGGGGAGAAATGGCACTTCTGGAGAAGCCAATGTAGCTGGAACATAGTGACGGCATGGCATGAAGGCCAGAGAGGTAAACAAAGCCACATCATGCACAGTCTTATTGTAAGCCTTTTAAAAGGACTTGAGATTTAAAACATTTCCTGGATAGTTATTACTGGGATGAAGAAAAGACTTATAAAAGGTAGACAGGATTTGGAGGCAAGAAAAAGATTTCCATCTTGGGCATTTAAAGTTTAAAAGGGCTGTGAATCTATCAAATAGTGATTTTAGTGGGCAGCTGTCAGAGGGGCCTAGAGCTCAGAAGGGAATCTGGCCTATAGACATAAATTTTTATTAGCATTTGGCTGTTGTTTAAAGCCATAGGAATGGATGAGCAAGAAGAGGGCTAAGAACTGAACAACTTGGATATTTAAAAGTTAAGAAGAGGAATTAAAGCATATAGAGGTGACTAAAAAAGAGACCGAAGGAGGAGAAAAAGAGAAGACAGTAATGACGTGGAACCCAAGAAAAGACAGAGTTTCAAGAAGGAAGACATGGCCAGCCATGTGAAATGCTGCTGAGATACTGCCTAGCAGTGGCTATCTGGAGTACCAGGCAAAGACTCTGCTGCCAAATAATCAGCATGAATGAGTATGATGACTGATTAGCAGTATCTTCCTTCAGTGGTAGGTGTGAATCTAGTGATAGGCATGCCAGATATTTACTTCCCTTGATAATGACTAGCCCAAATGATTGGTCTTCACCATATATAATCTATCAGACTCTTCCCATCAAAATCAAGCATTTTCTTCTCACTTCACAGTACCATTACCCTACCTGAGAAGTACACTGAACTCAAGTTAGAGAGCTATTAGGAAATTGATACTGCTTAAATAATAACAAACAAGCATTAAATAACAACAGACACCTTAGGAATCGGTGTATCTGTTCTGCAGAATGGTAGACTAAAGAGATCATAAGCTTTCATTTTTAGAAAAATTAGAAATTTCAATTTTACCCATTCAGCCAGGGTAAGGGCTAATGTTAGCATTAGCTAGCATTTCTCAATCACAACCAGTAGCCAAAGCCAAAATGTTATTCCTTTACATGTGTACAAAGAATTTTACTCCAAAGGTTTATACCCAGGGAATAAACGAGTCCAAGACTACTGTTCTCATCTGACTTAACTTATTTTCCAATGACAAGAAGTAGAATCTTAGCTACCCAGGTTTTTTTGAAAGTTTCTATCCAGAAGTGTTACTTTAGTCAGTCTAATTTAAGTAAATTTATAGGTGAAGCTATATTAAAGAAAATTTAAAACATATCTTTGTTATAACCCAAAATCCAAGTATCTAACTCTAACTCAGGCAGTTTTCAAGGTGTTGTCCAGGAACCTCTGGGGTGTAGGGGGAGACAAGCATACAGTGATATTTTCAAAAAGGAACATGATGGTGTGATGATACCATTAATGGAATGTGGGCTTGTGTATTTGTGTTGCAAAATTTCTTAGTTTTAATTTACAATACAGTAAATATTGATAGATAAAGCCCACATAAACAGAAGCTCTTTGGGGTCCTTGATAATTTTTAAGAGTGTAACAGGGTCCTGGGACAAAAATTTTAATAATTACTACTCTAAGTTTCTTTACAGCCATGTATTTTGTATGAGCTTAGGCTTACCCTGACAAAGTATCGCATGATCTTGTTCTGGAAATCTCCAGGAGGTAGCAATAAATATAATAAGACCTCACACAAATCCCTTAGGAATCCTAGAAATAAAAGAAGTAGCTATAACAACATTAGAAAATATGAAGTCTCCACCTACTCTTGATATAAAACACAAATAAAGGTAGAAATAAGCAGTTGCCTGATTATACCAGCTTATTACCTTAGTAATCAGTATTCACTAAAAATTCCTTTATTGTTCTCCAAACAGCAACTATTCATTAATCAAACGAATACATATTTTTTATTCTGCCCAATTCTAACCCACATTTTGAATTGTTGAGAAACTTCAATTACAAAAGTGTTTTCCCCAAAAAGTTTTAGTTGTACCATGTATTCTACACTTCTACCACACATCTTTGCATACTTAAAAGTTATTTGCACATTTAAAAATACACTTGTAACTATTTTTTCAGGAAAGAACTTCCACTGTCTTGGCAGGTAATAACAAGAAGAGTATGCGCTTCTATTGGGTTGGCCAAAATGTTCGTTTGGGTTTTTCTGTAACATTATGGAAAAACCCGAGCGAACATTTTGGCCAACCCAATATTTTACTGATTGAGGAGGGCTTGATTTACATAAAAGGACTGTACATTATTATATCTATTTCTTACATTTAGTTCTTTCATATTAGTGCTAATGAAGTAGCAGTTAAGAACTGAATTGCACAATAAATATAAAAAGGAAAGAAGGAAAAAGGGAAAAAGTGGAAAGGAAGGCAAAGAAATAAAAAAGCTGAGCACATTTTTAAAAATCTAAGAAAACAATTTCCACAACTAGAAATGCGTTTCTGAATTGTTCATATGCTGACACTTCCCGGGAATATAATTATTGGGTCAGAACGAACTTTTTGGCCAATGCAATAAACAGCTAATCAGAAAAATGTGCCAAGTAGCACAGACTCCTAGTCGTTGTAAAACTAGGAAAAGACAACATCCTCAGCTAAAGCTTATCGGGTCTAACCTCTCAAAAAGAAAAGTACATCCAACCCTATAAATTTCATTTGAAATATTATAATCATTCCCTTAGGAAATATTCAGGGTAACAGGTGTACTCTTGAAATAGAAATAATAAATTCAAGGGGAAGATAAATTACTATAGATCAAAAAAAGTAAATTTATAATTATATAATGTTTCAGTTTGCTGTATTTTAAAAGATGACGAAAGAGGTACTCTTTAATTGCCATCTTTAAATTTTAAAGATGACCCTTAAAAAAGAAAAAAGAATCTGGAAACTATTTTTAAGAGTTAAAAAATACAATAAAGTGAATAGTAGCAGTGTCTTTACTATGCTGCCTGTCCTGTAAGAATAATTTCACTCTTAGATTTTACACTTATATTTGTTCACTGATTCTGCTAACTTGTCTCCAACCAATGTGACTCTTAGATTTTACACTTATATTTGTTCACTGATTCTGCTAACTTGTCTCCAATCAATGTGAACAGTTACTGTTCTCAAAAAAGTTAAACTGAAAAGAAAACCTTCTTCATCTTTGGGAGATGTGCACACTAGGTCACGGCAAACGTCCTTCTCCATTTCAACTTCAACTTCAAAGAAGGTATCTACAAGATCTTCTGCTGTACCTGGACAAAGAAGGAACAATTCAAGACATACAGAATAATAAAGAAAAACATTTAAAAATCCGAATTTTCAAAGGGGATAAAGATATTACCTTTTACTTGATCATCTTTCTCTGTTATCTTCTGTTGAGCCTTTCTGAATACTCGTAGGTGTGTGCCAAAATCATCTACAATGCGTGTAGTAAAATAAGGTTGCCAGTCTATTTCTTTTGACCTTACAAAAAACACATGACATAAAAGCATTATATAAATGCTTTTTTTAATCAAAAAATAAGTTTATTTAATGACTACTGAAAGACATGATTATCAAAAGAGACTGAATTTATTTATACTGAGATTTTACTCATTTAACCATTATTACACCTTAGCATTCCCTTTCAAGAGACCCAGTTTATCAAATCTACTTAAACCCTCGAACAATATTCTTTGAAGTATTTTATGTGCCAAAGCTTAAAAGTACTATCTAAATGCTTAAAATAAATAAGAGAAAAAACAACAGGTATATTATGCAATTTCTCATCCCAGACATAACAATATATTAGGAATCCAGAATGTTTTTGCTTGCTTTTAAAAGAGCAGTTGAGATATTTCTTGGTTCCTTCTGAACCCTTTCTGAATTCTCCACATTCTTTCTTTTAGTTATACGGTCCAAGTTTTGAACCAAATATCTTTGGTATGAGCCTGACTGGTTTCTGTTTGCATATGCAAACACTTAAAAACTTAACTATTTGAAATAACTATAGTCACATGGAAATGGTTTAAAGAGTAATGTAAAATACCACACTTACCCATGAAAAAGGTGATTACTGAGTTTATTAAGTTACCTAGTACTCTTATCTCTAAAGCAACAGACCTCAACAAACATCACTAATTTAGTAAACCAGTGAAACAGATAACAAATATAACAGATAAACCCAGATTATACATCTCCTTGGATTAAGTGATATTTTTAAACAAACATGTTATTCAATGCTATTTTCCTTAAGTTAGCACTAAAATTAATTCACCCCTTTAGGAACATACCAAATGAACAGAAGATAAAGAGGCTACTCATGAAGATGCTAGACAATGGGGGAGCAAAAAAAAGTTACCATAATTCATTATGCTAATTCACCATACCTGTATAATAAAGAAGCTAGTGAATAAGTTGACTTGATTACTGTCTTTTGAGAAAAAACTTTTAAATGTGGTAATGGCATTGAGGAATATAACAGATGGCTATTTTCAAACAAAAACATAAATTATTATTATTTTTTTTTAAACATCTTTATTGGGGTATAATTGCTTTACAATGGTGTGTTAGTTTCTGCTTTATAACAAAGTGAATCATTTATACATATACATATGAAAAACATAAATTATTAACACTCATAATTTCTAATGCACAATTATGATTTTGTTATATACATGGAAAGAAAGAGTAAATTATAAGTACATGAATACAAACAATTTAACAAAAATAAATGTAACCTGAGCTCTGGGATCTGAGGAGTTACCATTACTCAGAATGTAAAAGCCATGTATATAAGCATACACTAAACTTGGTAACAATATTCAGTCTCAACATAAAACCTAAGATAAAAACTTAAACCTAGAGGTCTCTAGAGTCTCTTTTTGCCCTTATTTTAAAAAGAAAAGCACAATCTGTGTAAGCATCTTTCAAAACTCTTTACATGACTATTTGTACAAAATCATCCAAACCTGAAAATTTTATAAGAACAAAATTTACCAAATTTAGAAGAAAGCAGAATACATAATCTTTCAAATTACATATGTTCTGTTTCATGGTACAGTGCTATTTATAGAATTTACTGAAATTTTCAAACAAAACAAAATTTATTAATTTTAGAAGGCATTTTAAAACCTATCTCAATTCATTATGGAGGATGTAATGACATTTAAAATGACTGAAAGTTAACAAGTAATGCAAATACATGAAAATTATTTTAAGTATTAAATACAGATTTCTACTTTCAATATGCAAATATATTGAGGGTGGGGAAAACAGGGAACACAGTATTTCATATTCTCTATCCAAGGTCATCATTTTCCCTCTGCTTGACTCATTTACCCTGAATACATGCAAATCTATTATAAATCTCAACTCAAAGGAACTGTTCTAGGTTAGGAAGATAAGAACAACAGTAGTACATGACTTCTCATTTACATAATTAGGAAAATATCTACTAACAATTTCTAGTAGTATTTGTCTTAAAATTTGAAAGCCACACTTCCTTCTATTGATCCACAGGTAGTTTTCTATTAGAGCTCTTAATATTATTTATTCTTAAGTCATGCCTACAGTTAAGGCTCTTTTTCACTTTGTTTAAAATATTCCCCCACATGACTCCTAGTAAAAACACCTGGATTATTACACAATGAATCCTATTATCTACACTTTCATTTTATTATTACTTAGAGGCTTTCACTTCCTGAATTTAAAAATGAGAGCATACTTCCTATATGACCAAGAGAGTAAGGGATATATTCAACCCTACCCTGAGAATATACAATTTATATTAGGCCCCTGAAGCTTATATATCTTGACAGAATGCTTGTAAGAATTACGATGGTTAATTAGGAATGCAAATAAGCAATGAAGTCTTAATTAAAGAACAAAAGGAAAAGTCAAACTACCGAGTGTAGCTCTCTGATACATTTGGCATGCCTTATCTTCATCTCTAACACCATCATCTTATTCCTGGCCTTTTAATTGATCTCCCACGTCCACTCTAGTCTACCCTCCATTCTATTTTCCATACAGCAGCCAGACTGATCTTTTTAAAAATACAAATATGATAATACAAAACAAGAGCCGTAAAAACCCTTTAGTGACTCTCCGATCATACATAGCTGGGACCCTGCTTACTTCCTCATCATTTGTTCCACTGTCCTTCCTTTTCTGTTCTGTGTTTACCTCAATGCCTCTGGACAGACTATTCCCTCTGCCAAGTTTGCTCACCCTGTCCACTCTCCATAAATTTACCTTCGCTCCCCCACATTCCTTTGACAATTCTCACTTATACTTTAGAGTTCACCTAAAATGTCAATTCCACACGGCACTCTTCGTTGACCCTCACCCTTTGCTTTATTCCTTCAGACTAGGTCTGGATCTCTGGTTACATATTCTCATAGCAGCACATTTTTCACTTTTTATAGCACTTACAACCTGCAGTTAAATAATTCAACTGCTGAGAGAAAAATCTCAGGAAGTCAGGGATTTTGTCTGTTTTATTCCACTATGTTTTATTCACTACTGGTGTTCCCCAATGGCTAAATAATGTTAAACACTGGAGGCACTTGATACATACTGATTTATTGATTTCTCTTTCAGGGTCAGAGCACTGTTAATAGGTGCTTGGAGAATGGCCACATGAACCACATACAGCAACTGCTTCTTTACTCCTTAAAGTTCTGAAATAGGACATATATTGAGAAGCTCTTTTTGCGTCTCTAAACCCCAAAGCTACTTAATGCTAACGCCAAAAAAAGGCAATGAATGTCCCAAATATGTGGGCTGAGACTGAGATTACATAAATTGCTTCACTGGGGCCATCTATTCTAAGCAGTATACAGCTCATCATCAGTAACACAAAAAACACATCAAAATCAACTAAGACTGAACTGGACTGAATACATGTCCTTGATTCAAGTAAAAGATACACCATTTCATTAGCTGTGAAATTCAGCAAGTCACGTCACCGCCCATGGTTTTTCTCTAGGGACACTTACAGCTTTAAGAACCTATGATTAACTACATACCCATCCCAACACACACACACACACACACGCGCGTGCGCGTGCAGGAACACAACATAGAAAAGTGGTAACTGGTAAGTAAATCGAAATATTTGATCAAAAGAAGGAATCATGAATGTATTTCATTTTAACTTAAATCATATAAATCTTTCAGTGTAAGACTAAGATAAGACCTTTTGATTAATGTTTTGCTAAGTGTTATTAATGTGGCCTTTGTCTTGAATAAACCATTCTCACATTGAGGAAGTTATGGTTTCCAGTTTCTTTTAAATGGCATTAACAACTAACGACATCTGTGAACAAATCCAAATGCAGAATAAGTGTCTTTCAAGGCTTTTCACCAACATTTTATAGTTGTCTTTTACACACCTAATCCTACTGTGATCTATTTAGCAACTAGCTGAGTAAATTCCAAAGCAAGTGACCTCTTTTTCATAGGAACTACCCTGTCATACTCATATTCTTTAATCTATGTAGAAGTAAATTAAATTATATGCTTATAATAAAAAGTATAAGCAGGGTACACAGGTTCAGAAACAAATACAACTTCCTTTTTTAACACACTCGATTGTCTTCCTCCTCTAAAGCATCCATGCTCAGCTCATACCACAAAACAATTATATCAGATTTCCTGTGCCCAGGAATCGACAACTAACTTCTGATAAGTTTAAAAGTCAAAAGGTAGGGACAGAAGTGGACAGAAGTACTAGAATGTAGCCTATTAGCCTAGCTTTAATGCTAAGGGCATGAGTCAGTATGTCTTACAAAGGGAATGGAGAATAACTGGTTAACTAAAGAGAATTTCTATTACAGTAGTACAGAATTGGTACCATTCCAAAAATAGCTTACAATTTTTTTTGATGATACCCACACACAGAAATAAGTAGAAGTTAGTTAAGTGCTATGTCATAAGTCAAAAAGGATTAATTAAAGAGGCCACACTACAAACATATTTTGATGAATGACTAGTATTTAAATGGGGTAAAGAAGGATATAGGAACAGACAAAAGAGGGATATGAGCATGGCCTATGCAAGAGTCATCATGTAGACCTGCCGAACTAAAGAAGTGGGTGACCATTTGGCAATAGAGGCAATCTTCACACACTGGGCAGAATACTGCCCTGGAAAAGGTCCTTTATGTCAAAACGATAAAAATAAAAACTGATTTTCCCACAGAAACAATCCTATAACAAATGTTACATTCCTGATGCTGTATTATTTTTCACAGAAATGACTACTAAGACCTTATTTTAAAACAGTGAGAATGACACAGTAGGGACCTCCCTGGCGGTCCCAGTGGTTAAGACTCTGCACTTCCAATGCAGGGGGCATGGGTTCGATCCCTGGTTGGGGAGCTAAAGATCCCACGTGCCGTGTGGTGCGGCCAATAAATAAATTAATTAACTAATTAAATAAAAAAAGAATGACACTGTATCTGCATAGTATGTATGTACGTATATGTATGTGTGTGTATATATATACACACACACACATGCATATATAAAGACTTTTTAAATGTGTATTAATCAATAAAGGTGATATAATAACCAACTGCATAAAATTACAATAATATGTATTAATCTCCTATATGAGGTCTTTTACCTTCTAATTACAAAATTCAGACATTTAAAAAAAATCATCAGTATAGTAAAATTCCTATACTAATGATTCCTAGTTTTTCTGGGTAGATTTTGACAAGCATCTTTGAAGACATTTTGAGAAGTTTTATTCCACTAGAGGATTTTTAGATCACTGACTCAGACGTCTTTTGCTGAAAGTGGGTGTCCTATCTGTGAAAGAAAAAATTCCTTCCTTGAGTCACGGAATCAGACAGTAACTTCCCCCTCAGACTTCACTATTATAAAGGATATACTCTTTAAAATACATAAACCTTTACATGTTTCCATCCTTCAAGAGTCCTTGAGGGAGTACGTTGTTAGCGTCAAAAGCTTCAGCCTAAAATTGAATTTGAGCAATATTTTAAAAGCAGAGAATTGTAAACTTGCTCCTAAATCCATTAAAAGATTTCCCCTTCTTCCAGTCTCAATTTGCTCATATTATAAATACTTCACGTTACCGTAACCACCTCCCTAGAGCACCTTTGTTTCCCTTTTAAAATCTACTTTAAGGAGGTAGTTATAAGGACTGAGTATAAAATAATGAAACTGAACTTACATTAAATTTACTATTACTCTATACCATAATTCTTAAAAATATATGGAGAATTACTCTTTCATGGGAGCTAAATTAGCAACCACACGAGGTAACAACTTTCATTACTTCATGGCTGCTAACCTGTCTGCTCCCTTCCCTTGGCTGCACTGTTGTATGCTGAGTGGGAGAGCCAAATGTGCACATCTCTCTCCTAACTCCACATTCAGTGACTTCATACTGACAGCTTGAAATCAACCATGGTGGGAGTATTTACACTTCACAAAACTTAAAGTAGTCGACTTATAAAACTACAAATTTATTCTTTTCAGTATTCAGTACAGAATAGTACTAGTTTGGATAATCAAATAAAAATTTTTAAAGTTTCACTGATACAAGACTTTTAACTACAGAGAAAAGACTGGTCCAGTAAATATCTTTCACGTTTAAGTCTTGTATCCTTTCTGACCATGCAGAAATACAATAAAAGGTTTAAATAAAGTTTATCATCACCCCACTCTAAGATCTCCTATCAGTAAAACAACAGACTAGAGGAGTACTTTAATCCCAAAGTAAATTAAATCTAATTAGCCACACACTATAAAAAATAACTCCCCAAATGGTATTCAAAATGTGGGGTATGATAGAGAATGTGAGTGAGTGTTTTGAAGAGGAAGTATGAGTGAAAACAAACAAATCAAGATTAGTACCAACCATACCAGGGAATCTCAGTCTTTTAGAACTGAAAGAGATCTGAAATAATTACCACAAACCCCTATAATTACAGAGCCAAAACTTAAATTACTTATTCTAGATTATATAGTTATTGAGATCAAGGCTTTGTTTAAAAAAAGAAAAACAAAAACAGGGTTCCTAACTTTCAATTTGGTGTTTTCTCTGCTATACCTTAACAACACAAAACCTTCTGACTCATAAATGTTATAAACAAATTGGTAGAAATGGAGAAAAATTTAGGCATGCAGTTTTATATAACCATAGTAAAGGAAATGGTATTTAGTGAACTATAACTCCACCTAAGAAATCCATCCAGTTCTACATCCTGTGCCTCAATGCTTCAAAGAGGTCAAGGATGCATAACTTTTAAAGAACTTGGATCTTCAAATATAAAGAAAAACTTAGATAGAGGAACACACATGAAGCACACTCTATTTTAGGGTTGAGTATAAAGAACACAGAGCTGGAAGCCTTAATCAAGCTACAGGAAAAGAAAAAAAATAACCTGGGGCTAAGTGTGAATCTTCTTAAGTATAATGTTAAGTATTAAATATTAAATTCATGCTATTAAGTATTTTAATAAATAAGGTTTTCAGTAAAATTTACCTGATAAATGAAAAATCCCTAGACCCAACAGTAAAATATATATTAAATTTTGTAGAGAAAAATTACCAAGGAAGTCATAAATGGAAACTCGATTAACAATAATTTATTGAGTATTCACTACCTTATCATGTACAAAACACTATATTTAAGCATTAGTTTCAAGATAACTTCCCAAGGAAATAAAGATTCAGTGGCTACCTATACAAAACATGTCATCTACAGCTGAAAAAGTTTCTTTTATTTATGTGTTCGCAAGAATATAAAAAACAGAGAAACAGGAAAAGGAATTTAGTTGCAAAGTCATCCTAGATATTTTTATTGCTGAGCAACAAATGTTTCTGTCTTGGGCTATAAGAATAATACATGCCCGTTTTGTAAAATGTAATTTCCTTCTTTAGATTTTCTGTATCAGCTATAAATTAGCCTTAAATCCACAATCCAGAGATCACTGTTAATATTTTAGTGTTTTTCTTTTAGTCTCTTTGCTATGCTCACATACTTACAATTTTTTACACAGCTAAAATCATATAGTGTACACTACTTTGTGTGCTTTTTATTCTAATGTATTTCCTACTTCGTTAATACTACATAATATTTTAATGTATGCAAATCTATGTATTCCAGGGGTCAGCAAACTCTTTCTCTAAAACAGCCAATTAGCAACTGTTTTAGGTTTTGCAGGCCACATCATCTCAGTCAACTCTGTCACTGTAGCGCAAAAGCAGCCATCGACAAAATGCAAACAAATGAGTACAACTGTCCAATAAAACTGTACTTACAAAACCAGGCAGCAGTACAGTACACTCAATAATAAAATGACAAATAGCCTAATTTTAAAATAGGGAAAAGATCTGACAGACATTCTCTATATACAAATGACTAATTTGCACATGAAAAGATGTTCGACATCGTTAGCTATCAAGGAAATGCAAATCAACACCATCATGAAATACCGCTTCACACCCACTAGGATGGATATAATCAAAAAGACAGACAATAACAAGTACAGGAAAGGATGTGGAGAAACTGGAACCCTCATACATTGTTGGTGGTAATGTGTAGCCACTTTTTAAAAGTTTGCAGTTCCTCTAAAGGTTAAACTAAGTTACCATATGACCAGAAACTCTACTCCTAGGTGCACATCTAAAAGAAATGAGAACATTAAGTCCACACAAAAACATGTACATGAGTGCTCATAGTAGCATTCTTTATAAAATCCAAAAGATAGAA
The DNA here is from genome assembly GCF_005190385.1 of Monodon monoceros. NCBI lineage: Eukaryota > Metazoa > Chordata > Mammalia > Artiodactyla > Monodontidae > Monodon > Monodon monoceros. Next base: position 35,121,561 of record NW_021703776.1, on the reverse strand, counting down.
GCAACCCTACTGTCTGCCAACTGATGAATGGATAAACAAACTGTGGTGTATCCATACAATGGAAAATTATTCAGCAATAAGAAGCAATAAGTAATAATATATGCTACAACAAGGATGAACCTTGAAAACATTACGCTAAGTGAAAGAAGCCAGTCACTAAAGACCACATATTGTATTATTTCATTCATGTAAAATGTCCAAATGCATAGAGAGAAAAAGTATATAATTGACTGCCCAGAGCTAGAAGCTTTGTGGGGGATATGGGGAGAGACTGATAGCGGATATCAGGTCCCCTTGTGGGGTCATTAAAATGTTCTTAGGGCTTCCTTGGTGGTGCAGTGGTTGAGGATCCACCTGCCAATGCAGGGGACACGGGCTCGATCCCTGGTCCAGGAAGATCCCACATGGCACGGAGCAACTAAGTCCATGAGCCGCAACTACTGAGCCTGTGCTCTAGAGCCCACAAGCCACAACTACTGAGCCCACGTGCTGCAACTACTGAAGCCCGCCACGCCTAGAGCCCATGCTCTGCAGCAAGAGAAGCCACTGCTATGAGAAGCCTGCACACTGCAAGGAAGAGTAGCCCCGGCTCACCGCAACTAGATAAAGCCTGTGCGCAGCAACGAAGACCCAACACAGTCAAAAATAAATTAATTAATTAAATAAATTTATTTTTTTTAAAAGTTCTTAAATTGACTGTGATGAAGGCTGCACAACTCTGTGAATATACTGAAAGCCAATGACTTTAAGTAGGTGAACTGTACAATATATGAATTATAAAAATATACAGTTAACCACCCCTGGTCTATTCTATAGATATAAAAGCTTTAACTTTTTCTCCCCTTTTAAATATTTAGATGGTTCCTAATTCTTTCTGCATCTTTCTGATTAACATCTCTTTTGAGCTAAGTTTTCAAATGGCAAAGAATATAAAATGACAATAGTATAAAACTTCACTGTTGCAAATGTCCATTACTGCCCATTATTGTACTTGCCTTTTGGACAAGTCTAGGAACATACGATTTACATTTCTATGGCAAAAGGGAGTGAGAAAAATGGAAAACAAACTAAAATCAAGCAGGACCCTTGGGACCTTCCCTAGACAGATCCCACCACCACCACCATGTCTTCCACCTGCCTCTTGTCTGTAGAAAAACTTCAGGCAAAGAATAAATTTAATCAAAGAAATGAGAAAATACAGAAACAAAGGAAAATAGTCAAACAGGACAAAATAATAATAGTTCAGTCCTTAAAGTCAAGGACCTTTAGTTCCTCCTCAAGGGCTACAGATAATATTGAGCCATATCCTCTGAGCTGTTTTACAGATATTAAAACCCCCACCAGGTGGAAAAAGTTAACTACTTGATGACCAGACTGTAGCCCTGACATAAGCTGCTCCATCTTACACAATTCTAAGAACTGACCTCAAGGAAATGGGAACAAACTGACCCTGGAACTGAAGATTCACTGTACTTAAAGCAATCATGATGATGCTAATCAGACCACCTCATGACCAATTTCAAGATGACTATCAGAGCTTACTAAGCTGCTCTGCACAAAGCCCCCTCCCTCTGCCTATACACCCCTGAAACTCCCTTTTAAAAGCTCTTGCCCCCTGATCAGCAATGGGGAGTTGACTTCTGGACATGAGTCCACCTTCTCCCCGGGTTACCAGCTTCCTGAATAAAACAACCTTTCCTTTCCAACCAAAATTTGTCTCTCAAGCAGCGAGCAGTGGGACCTGAGTTCAGTAGCAAAACCCCCTGTCATTCCAGGAACAGTGATACCATCAGCATCAGAACCACTGAATCTCAGAACCTACATTTCCTATGTCCTTACACCATGGGAAAACCCTTCAGGAAGGAACACAGTAGCATTAGAATATATCTCCTTTCCACTAACCCTAGGGTTCAGGGAAACATGTGTAGAGTTAGTAACCACATTTCACTTTTGAGAACAACAAGGTTCCTTGTTCACTTGTACCTCCTCATATACTAACCTTATCCCCCTTCTGAGAACTGTGCTCAGATTATTCCTTTTGCCTAACATGTCCTTTATCCCTCCCTCTCCATCTCAATACACCCATTCTTGAAGTCCAGTTTTGGCCTCAATCCACATGAGGTCTTCATCAGTGACTCTGGTCCATTCTATCTCTAGATGAAATCCTCTAAATGCCACACAAATCACCACTTTATTTCTCTCCATTTCATGTGCTTTAATTTTGTCTCCCTTTCCCTTCCCCCTCAAAAAAAAAAAATAGAGCTAAGAAGACAAGGTCAAAGAATCTGTGTATATATCCTAGGAATGTAACAAATAACAAAAACAACAATAATAACAAAGAAGTTAACATTCACTGAACACATACTATGTGCCAGATCCTATGATGTTTTACATGCATTTTTCCCCCATATAATCATTACAACAATCCTATGAGAAAATTACCCCATTTTACTGATGCAGAGATTTAGGCACAGAAAGTCAAATAACTGGCTCAAAAAGTCATTTATTGGTTGACAAATACTTTATGAAATATTTCACGCACATCATCTCCTTTGCCCCTCACAACTCAGAGTGTGCTACAAGTTCAGCATCACTGCTGTACAGAGTTGTTAAGAAATGTTATTTTCAGTACATTGTAACTTAATGGTACAGGTAGAATTATAATACAAATCTCCCAGGGCTTTCTATCCTATATCATACTATCTTATTTGAAGAGAGAATAAAAATACATGGGTTATCACAGATTCATCTGCTAAAGCTCCAGCCTAATTTATGCCCAGGCTCCACAGAGAACTCAAGTGCTATGGGAAGGTTTCCTTCCCTAAACTGTTACTAGAATAACAGGTACTAATGTTAGTATGAGGTGTTATCATTACAAAGTACTCTCTCACATTCGATGTCATTTAACCCTAACAACAACCTGATAAGCAGACATAGGTTATCACTAGACTCAAAGAATTTATGGTTTTTACCCATTCAAGGCCATAGAGCTTAATAAATAATAGAGCTAAAGCTCAAAACCAGAACTTCACACTCTAAGTATATCCTTTTCTTCCTGTTATATCTCAAAATGAGTATTTTGTTTTATGTTGATGTTCTGTAATTGTTTCCCCAAGCTGATGAATAAATATGAACACTAGAATTTGGTGGTTCTAAATCTCTTCTGGGTTCATAGGCCCTTTTTGAAAATAAAATCTATGGAATCACTCAATAGGAAAAATAACAGACAATTTTGCATACATCTTCAGGGCTTCATGGGCTGTTGGTTAAGAGCCCTATGCAAGATTGTAATTTGAAGGAGAGAAGTGATAACTTATGCTTCACAGTGCACAGCAGACAAGAATAAGAATTTTTAAAGTATTTGAGAGATTATAACCAGGCTTAATTTTCTTGATATTCACATTGGAAATAGTCAAGGAGCCTCTGTGAAGACATACATTTTAGTAGTAACAGAAAAAGCCAATGAAGGACAAAAATAAAGTCATTCACAGAAAAGGCACAAACAATAACTGAGCTTTACTGTATGCTACAGGTTTTACATCATACTGTTTTTTAACCTGAAAGCAGCCTCAAAAGTAGCTTATTATCAGCTCTTTACAAATAAGGAAACTAAAGCTCAAGAGAGGCTGATTAATTTGCCCAAAAACTTAAGACCAATGAACAAGCAAAGATATAAATTCATATCAGTCTAGTATGGAAGAAACCTGGCTCTTCCTGTAATCACCCAAATACTTAGCTTGAAAGCACAGAATATTAGAGAAGGGGGAAAAAAAAACTTACGACAGGAAGTTTAAAGAAGAGGTGGTTATAAGATCAAAAACAGGGAAAGCATTGCAATGATACGAAAGAAAGGTGGGAGAAACTAAGATGAATAATCTAGATCATAATATATCTGGTAGCAAGTGGAGGAAAGAATACTATTAAGAACAATCTGATTCTAATTCTCGCTCTGCCCCCAACTCAACAGATAATCCTACACTAATCGCTTAATCTTTCTGGAATTTAGCTTCCTTGTCTGTGAAATTATGGATGTTGGACGGCATAAAAACTTAAAACTTCTAAATTCCTTCACAACTTTGGAAATATTTTCACAAGGACTATTTTCATTACGTTCCACTGAGCAGGGATTTTGCTTTATTCATTGCTGTATCCGCAGCACCTGGCTGGTACAAAGTAGACACAAAATATTAGTTGAATGAATTTGATCGTGACAATAACCCTGTGAGGAATGCAGTACTGGGCAGGTATTTATTATTAGGCTTATTTCACATGTGAGAAAAACCAAGATCCAAAAAATTTTTTAATACTTGCTCACAGTACTGCGGCTAAATGGTAGAGCAGGATACAAACTCAAGTCTTCCAATTACTAGTTCAAAGTTCTTTCTAGGTCTAAAATTTTTTATATTTTCATATACTCTTAAGCAGACACAAGAATAATGAACTCTTCTTATTCCCACTCTTCCAAAGGGAGAAAAACATCATTAGGATGGTGTTACCATAAAAAGCAGTGAATGACCGATTCAAAAGAATGATCTTAAAAAATACCTAACACAATAATGTTACATATATGAAATAAGGAGATAAAATCCAATTTCTGACTTCTTTGATTATACTTTATTATATTTTCTGTGTTCCACAGTTAAGTCTACACTCCTAATTATGGCTGGCTACTTTACAATGTCTGCTGTTAATCATAAGGGAGAAGGAGCTCAAATCTACCTAAGTAAGGTTAAAATTCAAACCATGAAACTTACTGTAGGCCTCCTCAGTGATCTCAGGCTGAGGAACTCACCTCACACTCTAAAGCTTAAGATCAACTGAATTATAGAAGAAAAAGTCTTGACAGGGCAGCATGAGCTAGAAATATCTATGTGAACAGAGATGGAAACAAAGTAACAGCCCTAGGGCAAAGCTCTATTCTCCAAGACTCTCAGAAGTACAAAAGTATATTTCAAGAACCTAATTAGGGAAGAAGAGGGGTTGGTTGGAGAATAATACCTTCAGATTAGACAGTGTGCTCCTGGCATAGCAATGCAGCCTCCCGCCTTGAGGCCACAGGCTCATAGGAAAATCACTCTGTGTACTGGGTAGCAAACTTTTATTTAAGAAAAAAAAAAGATTGCAAATTCGCCCAAAGATAGAATCCTTTCTTTCAAAAATAAATAATTTCTGCATATGAAATGCCCTCCCCAAAAATCAAGCAGTTTAAATACAAGGATATAGACCAAAATATTTTGTCATATGGGAGGCAGTATGTAAGGGGTGTTTGTAAAGTGAGAATTTTTGTATACCTCAGAAAAGTTTCTTAAAGGAAACTCATTAAAATACACTTCTCTTCTGAAAGTAAACAAATAAACTGAATACGTATTCTCCACTGACTTATGCTCCTTTGGTTTCTTCTTCCTCTAAGATGACCCCGCTAGGTATGTGCCAAAAGTGAGCAGTTATGCTGAACTATTTTCAGAGCGTTTGAATAAAACAGAATATCTGGGGTCATGACCTTGGCATCTCAGTGAGCCCCAGTCTACGCTGCACCGGGAACCACCGCCATGGCCACCTACAAGGTGGTGCTGATCCCACACAGGAAAAGCTGTAGAACAGCTTCAGTGGCTGGAGCAAAGCCAACATGAGCCCAGGAGGTGTGAGGAGGTGAAGCACCACATGCAGGTGCTACAAGATGCTGGCTAGGAGTTTGACATCTGCTTCACCACGGTGCAGAAGAAAGCCATTTGGATCTTCTGGACAGCACTGGATGCCAATGACCAAGTGTGGCCGCCAGTAGTGAGGACCTGACTTCAATAAAGCAGAAACTGCTGCCAAGCATGATGAAACCCAAGTAAAGATCTGGACATGCTATTATGTCCTACCACCTCTTATGAAGCTCAACCATCCTTCTACAGCAACATCAATAAAGACTGAGGTATGCAGACCTCACTGAAGATCAGCTACCCTCCTGTGAGAGTCTGAAGGACACTATTGCCAGAGCTCTGCCCTTTTGGAATGAAAAAATAGTTCCCCAGATGGAGGAGGGGATGGGGGTACTGAATACAGCCCACGGCAATAGCCTTCAGGGCACTGTCAACCCTCTGGAAGGTCTCTCTGAAGAGGCTACTGTGGAGCTGCACCTGCCCACTGGTAGTCCCACTGTCTATGAACTGGACAAGAAGCCCATGGAGTTCCTGGGAAATGAAGAGCCCATGTGTGAAGTCATGGAGGCTATGGCTGCCCAGGGCAAGGCCAAGAAGTGAAGGCAAGCAAGCAGCCTACTTTCCCAAGGACACCCCCCTCCCACCCCATTCCTCTGCACCTCTTCCCTGCACATGTCTGTGGGCATCTTAAGTTGTAGCTCCAGATGGGGATCAGTGGCTCCCAATTTTCTTTTAGCCATTTTGTCTCCTGCTCCCATTTCCTTCATACAATCTAGTCAGAACAGCACCTATGGGGCAAAGGGTCCTCAGTCCAAACCAAGGGAAGACTTATTCAAGAGGATGGACAGGAAGTAACTCTGGGACTTTTTGCTAGTGCTTTGTTTATTACTAAGGCCCTGCTTGAGTAGAAGATAGGCAAGAACCATGCTAAGATGTGACCAATGAGGAGGAACAAAAGAGCTTATTTGTGTTCCCAAAAGCTAATCTTGTACTATTTTATAGTCATGTGACTGTCTGGGAGGCTCTAGCTATTCCAGTAGAAGATGAATGTAACCTGCATGGTGATTCAAACAAACATTTCCTCCATTACACCAGAGGAACTTGCTCCAGAAGATTAGGATCAATCCTGAATGTTTAAGTGTTGCATTTACTTTTACAAAATATATATATATAATACATATATGTTGTGTCTATATTTGTACATATTATATATATTTCATATATTATTTATATATTAATATTAAAAATACCAACAACAACAAAAACCTTCCGGGGATTTTAGTGGTGGTTAACAGAAAACAAACTATTCCTTACACCAATATGAGATAAGCTCCCTGACTCCTAAGGTATAGGACTTCACCCTGTTGTATGTTTCAGAACCCCTCCCCTGCCTTATTGTTTTATGGCCATAAAATGCCTCTTGATCATGTCCAAGCATGTCTTTCACTGTGTCAGATTTCCGAATCATGTTCCAGTTGTTTGGCACTGCCACTTGGCCCAGTGCTCATTTTGAGCATAACTGTACTAAATCCTATTTCCAGAACAGTATAATAAGGGAGTGATGCAACTAAAAACAAAATAAAACAGAACAAGAGTATCTGGGTAAGAGGGGAAAAAAGTATTATCGGTAAGTGGGATGAAAGACTTTGAACAGTCACATGATTGGACAACTGGACCCTGAGGAAGAAACGGACGTACAGACTAAGAGAACAGGGATTAGTCAAGATAAACATTCGGTAAATGTAAAGGAACAAAGGTTTTTATGACTCTAGTTCTATAATCTAAGAGTTATCCCACAATAATAATCTACTGTTCTACTTACCATGTAATAAATCAATTTTCTCCTTCCATTTGAAAGTTATTTTCCCTATTGATACAAACAATATTTAAATTTTTCTGCATAAATACAATGCAGTGACCTTACCTAGTAGCAAACTGAATGAGTGCATTCTGAAGAGTCTGCCTAATTTCAAGAAGAAAAGATTCATCATCACTTAGTGTATAATACCAATACTGGACATAATCCCTCAAGGAAAATTGGATAACCTAAAACAAAAATATGGAAAAAAATACAATTTTTTAGGATTTAAAAAGTAACAGTGGCAAAGTAAAACCTGAAAGGATTATTTGCGATTTATATTTACTTGCTACATACTAAATTGTAGCGGTAAATAACTGCCTTCATTAAAAAAGCATCAATATACTAAAACACATTTCAAAAATTTTTCAATTATTTTGGTAGCTCAATTCATCCACTGCCCAAATTTTTTAAAAAATTAAAGAATTATCTATGGCAAAGCCCCACCCAATTTCAGGTAAAGATGAAGCCTGCAGAAAAAATAAATTTCCAATGCTATAACATAATGAAGTTTTAATCAGTTTGATGGAATGAGATGCAAAATAATGTCAAGAGACGCTAATAATCTTGGAAATATGTTTTCTTTTGAGAATATCATCAGATTCATTGCATCAAATATAAAAATGACAATTCACTTAATTCTAATACCGGTGATGCTGCCAACAGCACTGTTAGCCAATAAATAGCAAATAATACAGTTTAATGTATTATGTTTTTGCAAATCGGACAAAGTAAATATGGGTTCATCTAAAAAATAGTATTACATTTTAAAGTATACATTATTTGTAATAATCACAAAATCAAGAATCGATGAAAAATATTTTGGAGGAGAATAATTTTAATTCTAATTTTTAAAATATTTTTGAATGAAACCATACATATCCATTTAAAAAAGTAATTAAACTAGTAGGAAAAACATCTGATTTATCAAACCACTAAGCTTGTTCATTAGCTGAAGAGTAACATTTTAACTATAAAATAATTACAAACATTATCAGATGTCAGTAAAACCTTTTTTTTCCTAAATGTAAATTCAACCAAAAGGCTTTAATATCGTATTAAGCAAACACCTTATTATAAATAAGTTCATAAGTAAGGCAGCATCTTTATGTACAGACTCCAAGGACAGCATTATAATGAATTTCCAGCATATTACACAAATAGCAAAAATTCTTCTTTAGTATTTTCAAAAGAAATGCACCTAGCACACAACATATGGAATTCAAATACCACATACTGAAACTCACTTGCTGGAGAGGTTCATCAATTATATTGGCACCTGTCAATCTTCTATCGATCTTTATAGTCCTGGCTTCCCGTTTCATTTCTTCTAAGCACTGAAAGGAAACCATAATATTCTATTACATAGTTTCTTGATTTAAAGTCTCTGTAGTTTACTTCTAAATAAATATTCATTGTAACTTCCCTGTCATTATCTTCAATTTAATAAATAACCTTATTTCTTGAGACTCAGGTATAAAGCAAACACTATTTCTCAAATTAACAAAACTAGACATCTAGAAAAAAAATCTTGTGTCATCACCAAAAACAATTATCAGCAAACATTATTTAGAATGTGAGAAATTGAAAATATCAGATATAATATTGCCATATTTCAATGAAACTTTAAAATCATAAGTTAGTGTTTCAGGTGAGTCAAATAATTGTCTTTATTAAACACACCCCTATTTCCTCCTTCTCCCTCCCAGCCCAAAACAGTATACCAGCTGCCAAATGAATATATTTTAAATTAATTTTACTTAGGGATGGTTTTTAGCAACTAAAGAAAATGAATATTTCTCTGTAGTCTTCAGAAAGACCAGTGACCTGGAAATCGGGTGAAAAGTAGTAAGACACTCTTCAATTAAAAATACAAACCAAAGCACACACACATATAAAAAACATATGCCTCGAGTTATCACATGCAACCTCTAAGATTTTTTCATAAAATATACTTAGGAATCATTTTAGAAATAGCAATCAAAATCACCATTTTTATACCATATACTAAAAAACAGATTATAAAGACTTAACCAGTCTTGACTATGATTTATTACTGTTTAGGATCTTAATTCTTAAAATATTTTGCATCCTCTCTATGTACCACTCAAGTGAGTGGAAAATATGGATGGCTAGGAAATGATTCAAAAAGAAAAGGCAAAAAAGCAAACAACCCAATAGAAAAATGGGCAGAAGATCTTAATAGAGATTTCTCCAAAGAAGACACACAGATGGCCAGTAGACACATGAAAAGATGCTCATCACTAATTATTAGAGAAATGCAAATCAAAACTACAATGAGGTACCACCCACCTTACAGCAGTCAGAATGGCCATTATTAAAAAGTCTACAAATAACAAATGCTGGAGAGGGCATGGAGAAAATGGAACCCTCCTACACTGTTGATAGGAATGAAAGTTGGTGTAGCCACTATGGAAAACAGTATGGAGGCTCCTCAGAAAACTAAAAATAGAGTTACCATATGATCCAGCAATCCCAATCGTGGGCATATACCTAGCAAAACTACAATTCAAAAACATACACACACCCCTACGTTCACTGCAGCACTATTCACAATAGCCAAGACATGGAAACAACCTAAATGTCCATCAACAGATGAATGGATAAAGATGTGGTACATATATACAATGGAATACTCCTCAGCCATCAAAAAGAATGAAATTATGCCATTTGCAGCAACATGGATGCAACTAGAGATTTTCTTATTATATAAATGAAGTAAATCAGAAAGAGAAAGACAAATAGTATATGGTATCACTTATATGTGCAATCTAAAATATAGCACAAATGAACCTATCTCTAAAACAGAAACAAAATCACAGACAGAGAGAACAGATTTGTGGTTGCCAAGAGGGAGCGGAGGAGGGAGGTGGGTGGACTGGGAGTTTTGGGTTAGTAGATGCAAACTATTACACTTAGAATGGATAAGCAACAAGGTCCTACTGAAGAGCACAGGGAACTATGTCCAATCTCCTGGGATAAACCATAATGGAAAAGAATATTTAAAAAAAGAATGTACGTATGTGTATAACTGAGTCACTTTGCTGTACAGCAGAAATTAACACAACATTGTAAGTCAACTATACCTCAATTAAAAAAAAAAAAAAAAAGGTTCATTTCCTCAGAAAGATCTGTGAGCAAACTCAAAGAATACACACTAAAGGGAGTTTTAAAGGGAGACAGAAGTAAGTTTCAGAGATTACTTTAAAAGTTACAGTAAGTATTAGAAAAAAATGTATTTATTTATCAATATGAAAGTCTTATTAGCACATAATGGATAAGTTAATAATTGTAAAATTCAGTTACTGGCATCAACTCCAGACCATTTGCCTCTCTTCATACAAGAAAAAACATCCTAATCCCACAGTAATAATTGAAGGCAATGAGAATCTGAAGCCTACTTCTAGTACGCAATTCCAATTTTATTTAGAGTATGATATTGAAAACAAAAGAATATGAAAGATAATATAAAATTGGACTTGAATTATTAAAATTATAGAAACTGCACAGCCTGATCGCAAGCTCTATTTTTCAAGTGAGTTAAAGAGAAAGTGTCCATTTTCTTCCCTCTGGTTCCGATGCATTTATTTCATTCAAAACAGTATATTCATTGACATTTCCACAAGTCATACACATGATGCACTGAAATTCTAAGTTAAGACAGCAGGAAAAGACCCCAAATTTCTATCTTTTCCTCAAATTTGCATTCTCACCTTTAACATCTAACATGCATTTTCTAAGCCTGATCAGATAGACTCTCATAAATTTATAGTGAGCATTAGTGAATTATAGGAAAATCTGCCAAGCCATATAAAGATGATCACATATCATCACTGCATACAGCAGGACTTTAAGGTTTCACATTCCTTTACTCTTCTTACCTTAGGAATCCCAGTTGATGTTGGAGGAAGAAATGAGTGTTCACACTGCTCTAGGTCCTTCTCTGAGTTTGTTTTTCCAAAGAGGAGAGTAACCACAAAACCCCTGAAAGAAATTTAATTATAGATACAAAAACAAAACTTCACTACAATTTAACACATCTATTTATTACCAAATATATTTTTCAGATTTAATTGATGGCTTACCATTCACTAAAAAGTCAGTTTGTGACTTTGACGAGGCACAAGGAATTGACAGATTTTGTTAAGTTCTCAAGTTTAAAACAACTATAAACATTTTGTGAATTTATACAATAATGCCTTTACGACTTTTCATCCAATATATTTCATAAAGAACCTCAGGCAACATTTTCAAACTTTAGAAAAATAAACCTTCGTTAAATAAGTAGGCAAGCTAATAACCAAAGACAAATGAGATGTACATCTATAGCTATATCCACATTTCTATAATTCTGTTAACTAACTAAAGAGAGATATAACTTGCCACTATGAATACAGAATAAACAAAGGCTATACAGGAAAAAAAAAGATCCAATTTACGATTTGTTTAAAATAAGACTGGAATTTAAAAAAAATATAAATATATCCCCAAAAGTTGATTATTTTTAAAACAATTATGGAGTCAAGGTAAGATAAAATACTGGTTTAGAATACTCTGTATTGACTAAATGCTATCAGTATTTCCTACATTTAAAGTTTCCCAAATAAATCTAAGCACTACTAAGTAGATAGGAAATCCATAAAAGAATATTAAATTTTAATTTTATAATGATTTTACACTAATCTTACAATGATTGAAAGAGTGTAGTTGGGGACTTCCCTGGTGGCGCAGTGGTTAAGAATCCGTCTGTCAATGCAGGGGACACAGGTTCGATCCCTGGTCCAGGAAGATCCCACATGCCGCGGAGCAACTAAGCTCGTGTGCCACAACTACTGAGCCCGCGTGACACAGCTACTGAAGCCCGTGTGCCCTAGAGCCCGTGCTCCGCAACAAAAGAAGCTACTGCAATGAGAAGCCCACGCACTGCAACGAAGAGTAGTCCCCGCTCGCCACAACTAGAGAAAGCCCATGTGCAGCAACGAAGACCCAACATGGACGGACGGACAGAAGGAAGGAAGGAAGGGTGCAGTGACAAAAAAGGAACAGTAAAAAATTAAACACAGTCAGCCTTAGCTATTGAAAGGAAGATTCTCAAGGTCCTCTGCTTTTTGTGGCTATCTGCCATTGCACCACTCTTCAGTACAGGCACCACATAAGCAAGGAGGAGGTTGGAGAAACAGATAAAGTCAAATCAACTCATGTCATCAATTCTGTTTCTGTTTCTTTTTTAAAAGGCTGGCCTCAGAATTATCAGTAAATTTCACATATCTGTGTTGTATCTGACATTATTACTAAGAATCAGGTTGGCCTTGTATTTCAGTTTTACCTAGCTGTAAGCATATTTAGACACAATAAAATGCTGATATTAAGTTAACAATGCATTTCTAAAAACATTATCATAAAATAAACTGATAAAACGTTCACCTTTGCCCACAGTGTGACAGTAGGAAGGTAAGCTAAGGAATAGTATGATCTTAGAAAGAACCTAATTAATAGCTTCAGCCTTGAGGTTTAAGTAAAAACAGGTGCTACAAATGATTGCATAACCAAACAAACATAACGGGAATGCCATTAAATATATCAGTACTGAAGGTATCCCAAAATAACCAGAAAAAAAAAACCCACCAAAATTCAAAAACACAAAAACCAAAAACTTCTGAGTGGTTTTCTTTCCAAAGGGTTTCTTTATTTTAGAAAATAAGGGATTACCATTGACTATAAGCAAAACATATACATTATCAACACTGTATACAGGTAAACTGCAGAACTCAAAAACTTAAGTTTTACTAGCCAAAAAAAAAAAAAAGATAGTTTCCATAAGAAAATGTATTAATTCCTCTCTGACTTGCATTTTAACTAGGAAAAAGAACAAAAACAAATCTTTAAAACTTACACAACAAAAACAAAAAAACACTAAAACTAAGAAATGATTTTTAGTTATATGTAATGTAACTACTTTATTTAAGATTGATATATAAAAGCCTATTTTTGCTCTTAAAATTCATAAGGCACTAAACTATATAAATAAAGCTACATTAAAGAAAGGACAATCATTCTTCATAATTAGAGCCAAAATTAGAAAGATTTTTGACTCAGCAATTGTGATACTCACTGACTGTAACTGAGTAACCTGGGAATGCTTAATTAACTAATCCTCTGAGATGATTCTGGATGCTTGTTAGTATATAAATTGAAGTCCCCTTACTGTGGCACTGTATTTCCTGACATCAGTAGTCTGGAACAGAATATCAAATCAATTTATGACATAACATGAACTTGGAATTTCAGATCCTTCCATGTGACTTAATATTATCTAAAGAGTTTATAGTGGCCCTCCCACACCTACCAATATCCCAACTTATCTAAAAAAATTCACAGAACTTTACAAATATCCAAACACTTTCTTGAAATTATTCCTTAATAAATTAGCAGACTCAAAAAGGGAACAACAAAGGTTCCTGGGACTTCGAAATGAATGGACTCGTGACCCTTTTCCCTTTCCCAAATTTTATATGGAGCAGTTGAGTCTAAGAGAAAGGATTCTCACCCCTCTACCTTCATCTATAACGCTGCAATTTCTTCCCTTTCTGAAGTATTGTAAAATATTCTGAAATCCTTCCTCACTTTTGCCAAAGGCTTATTCAATTAGTGAAATAAAAGAAATCTTTCCTTTGTGAGAGAAACATCTCAATTTCCCTTCCAATCAATAAAAGCAGCCATGACCTTGTGGGGGAGTGGTGCAAGCCTGCAGCTCTGGCCTTGATTTGTGACTAAAGAATGTAATTTAGGAAGCCCAAATGGCTGCAGATCTGTAAGTCTTCAATCATCTTTATAATCAATAAAGATATTCAGAACTCCATTTATCTGATTCCTATGGCTTATTTCTTAATTGTCTCAGTATACAATACCATATCCAAGCAATTATAAGGAAAATATTAAATCTAATATAAAATACAGTTTTATGAATAGTCCTCGATGTAGCTTCCCAGTTAAATTAATTCTCACTTGTCCAACAATCAGTGGGTGACCTCCCTATAAAATGGTTACACATGATTTTCAAACTCATAACCTGAAAAATGTGACAGGTGGTATATATATTCAGAAGCCATCCCTTCAGTATCTTATACAGTCTCTCTCAGGCCACAGTTTATATATGCTATTCAATTCAGCTAAGTCCTCTAAACCTATAGGCTCAAACAATTCCTCCAAATATTTGGGGTCTCAGAAGATTTTTCTGAAAGAACTCATAGGTATTCACTGCACAAATAATTACATAAATGTATTATACACATACAAATACACATATATATACATACACACATTAACAACAAAATGCTCATTTCAGCTAAACTACCTTGTTCAGAGTACCTAAGTAGCAAGCATCTCTCTTGTTTATACATTTTCTTACATATAATTCATATCTGATACCAAACATTCTACATAGGAAGCTATACTAAATCATGACTGAAACCTCTCCTGTAAAGTTTTATCAACTCAAGGTAAAGCATAAACACTGTAAACCAAATAACCATGAAGAGAAAAATGGCAAAATCAGGTGTTTGTTGGAATTTTCTAGAACAAAATGACAGCATTCACTAAGGGAAATAATTAACACAATAATTAACATTAACATAATAATTAACATTAGTGTCTGAAGTCTAATCAATGAAACAGTCAGTATCTTCTAGTCTGTAAAACTTGATGTGTCATCTCAATTTAACTTATTTATCTTATTATTATAATAGATAAGGAAATTTCAACCTTAAAGGGGAAATAACACCAAAAGGAATAAAAAAATCTTAAAAAACTTTTCAAGTTACACAAAAAAGTTTGTATCATCAGAAATTGATATTTATTTTTGAAGATGATGACCCATATTGCTGGTACAAATCATAACCATCATCGTTTTTATTTCTATAGTTATCTTAATTTTACTATTTTTAACTCTGGTAAAAACAATTTGCAAAAATAGCATTCACAAATAAATCATACTGCCATTTCTCATGATCATTTTTTTTTCTTATTGAGGTCTCATAGTCATTTGTTTCCATTTTGAACAACTGAACATGACATGAATTATAAAATTATCATTGAGAATACTTACCCACCCACAAAGCAGAGGATATAAAATGCCAAATAAAATATTACAAAGGGTCCAAACGTTATTAGAGAAAGGACAATGCCAAGGCTTCCCCATCCCCATATGGACAGACTGGTCTGAAATAAAGCAGGAAAAAAATCTTTTTAATTAATAAATAATTTTCCATAGGAACTAGAAAAGAACCAACAAAACTTTTACATAGTTTATGTTTCTCCTTTTAAGCATTCATGGTATTGTTTCAGTAATTTTAAAAATATTTACTTTTGAAAGTGTTAAGTACATTCTTGGAAATTTATCTCCCAGAAACAATATACAAAATCTATATGTAGAAACAAATTTATAGCATATCAGCAACGATTTTAAAAAACAATCTATTGGCAATATAAATGAACAAATTACATAAATTGTTGAATGACATGAAAAGTATTTATAATAAAAACATTTATACATTTATATATGCAAAAGCATGTATGAAAGCTTAAGTAGACAACAGATTGTACTTGTTTATATTTCATCTTAAAACTACAGCATGAGACTTTCTAAAAATTAAAATTTCAAGGTAAAAAATCCATGTCTCACTAAAAATTATATTTTTATTTACTCAAATTATTTGCAGAAATTTGTAAAATTATAACTGCACAACTTCCAACTTCCCATTACCAAAATTTACCACGAGTTCAACAAAACATCTCTAAAAATTCTCCATCCTGTTTCCCTATTTCGCTTAGAATTATACTGTATTATCTATTAAAAATACTCCTTTTGTTGAAGGCAAACTGGATTTTAGCAATTTAAGTCATTATGAAATAAATAAATGTATTCAGTTCAACAAGTTCCTATATCCATTTGCCTTGTACTGTGAGGTATACAAAGGATGCATTTGTCCCACTCCTGCCATCAAGAAGCCCAGAGAAGAATGTCTTACAGGAATGAAACAATTAGACACTGAACCAAAAGAAAATAATAGAAAGCATTATAAGATGCTAAACTGAACGAAATTAATGACAAAAAAACTATGGAATAGACAATAAGTGCTAAGGACTATGAGAGAAAGCACAGTTTTACTTATTTATTCATTCATTCATTCATTCACCAGTCATTGACTGCTTCCTATGTGCTGTAAGTTCAAAGTGCTGGGGATATCACAAGGAATAAAGTATACCCTCATAAATCTACGTTTTAGTAAGGGAAGAACAACAAGCACACCCTCATGAATTTACATACCTTCGTAAGTTTACATTCCAGAAGAGGAAAAAAGACATATAATTAAGTAAATATATATCAGATGGGGATAAATGCTATAGAGAAAAATAAAACAATTGCATGTGGTTGATCTAAGAAGCTTTCAATGATTAAGTGACACATGAACAGCAATCTTAGATAAGATATATGGAAAATTTATAATAGTCTTCCTACCCCCAAATAATATTTTTCCATTTATTCATATCTTCTATGTCCCTCAGTGAAGGGTTTTTTTAAATTTCTTCTATATAAGGCCTTCACAACTCTTGTTCATTTGTATTTTTATTACCTTTTTTCCTCATCCTGGCCACATCTTTTTAACCAGAGGACAGAATGCCTACTGATGTTTCTACCCTGCCTTCATGATCTCCTCCTTGAATCAGCTGGGGATACTATTGCACCTATGAAGTGGTCTCCCCTGACTTCTTTCCAAGAGCTGAAAGTAGACCATGGCGGTTTAGAATAAAGTACAGAACATTTCAGTCCCTCTGACAATAGTTCTGCTGAACATCCGGGACCTGATCCACACTATAGTACCGCCAGATGGCCAAATATAAAAAACAGATGTGATTTCCCAAGATTCATTCAAAACCTTTTCCACTGACTTTCCTGAAAAGAGTTCTTACAAACTCTCAGGAAAGCTCAGACCAGACTATGACCCAGATACTTTATCCAGCCTACCTTCTTCAATGATACTTGACCTAATATTAGCAATATTACTCTTTCTTTACAAAGTTATATTTATGCTTGCTCACCATTTTTCATAGCTAAACAACTTACTGTTTAAGGATCTATTCAGAGGTTTGAACAATGAAACCAAGCAAAATGGCTATCTCTGGAGATAAAGGAAAGAAGGGAGCATGCAAATGGAGGACAATACACAGGGGGCTTCTCAAATACTCAATACTCAAATGTTCTATATTTTTTAACCAGGTGTTTGCTCTAAACTGTATAAATGTGTTATGGCTCCAACTGTATGACTATATCAATTAAAGAAATTTAAAAATTAAATTTTCAGGGCTTCCCTGGTGGTGCAGTGGTTGAGAGTCCGCCTGCCGATGCAGGAGACACGGGTTCGTGCCCCAGTGCGGGAAGATCTCACATGCTGCGGAGCGGCTGGGCCCGTGAGCCATGGTCGCTGAGCCTGCGCATCTGGAGCCTGTGCTCCGCAACAGGAGAGGCCACAACAGTGAGAGGCCCGCGTACCGCAAAAAAAAATAATAATAAACTTTCAAAAAAGAATCACAATTATATAATGTGGGAAAGATTATTAACTCAATTATTTAACACGGGGAGATGCTCAATTGTCTAAAAGCTCAAATTTTCAGAATCTTACAAGTCTCTTCTTACTCATTTGAAAATGGCAGCAAAAATCATCAAAAAACAAACTCTTATTCATTCAACAAATATTTGGGAATAGCTACGTGCCAGATGCTAGTGATTTAGCAGTGAACAAAACAGACACTACCGTCACATGAAAAAACAAAAAAATTATGGAGAAGAACCTTTCCTTAATTAAGTTTGAGAGGAATTTCTATATTCCAGGGACTAATAAAATTAAACATTTCTAATCAAGCAAGTCAGGTGCTCATTTGTTTTGTGGTTAATCTCATAATATTTAACTTCAAATGTTAAACTATTCAATGAAATATCAGAATAGAGAATTGTGCAAAATTGAGAAAGTTTCATGTTATATTTAGTGTTCCCATTTACATATTTGGCTAATATTATAATCTTAACTGGTGAGATTAAGAAGAACATTTGATCTAAAACCATTTAAAATTTTTGAGTTCTAATTATTTCCTAAGATGATACAGGATGATAAAATTTACAAAAATTTTGCACTACATCAGAAACTTTTTACAAATTCAGAACGGAAGCCAAAAAATATAAATAAATCCACTTCACAGTGATTTACATTAAAATAATACTTGATATGTTACTATTTTCTTCTCCAAACACAACAATCAACACTGAAATATTCATGTGTCTGGTTCCCTAAAATCACCGACACACCAACTGTGAGATGGAAGAAACCTTCGTGATCATCTACTGCAGTACTTCTCAGACTTTAAGAATCTTAAATGCAGGTTCTTAAAATGCAGATTCTGATCCATTATATCTGGGGTGGGGTCTGTGATACTTTTATTTCTAATAAGCTACCAAAACTGTTCAGAACTAACGACAATTATATATTTATAATTCTCCTAAATTAGCCTCTAGGTCCACAAAACCTTACAATTCCAGAACCCAAAACCTCTGAAAATCAATATTGTACCAAGTATTCTACATACCTATCTCATTTACTCCTCAGAACAACTTATGAAGTAATCAAGAAGGTAATACAGCATAGTGCTCAAAAAATATGAACCCTGGAGTTTAACTATCTGAGTGCAAATCTCACATTTACTATTTATTAGCTGTGTAACCACTCCACGCCTTCATTTCCTCACCTACATTACGTGGTTTTTTGGGGAGTAAATAAGCCCATGGTCTAGTGGTCGATTTTAGCTTAATCGTTATTATTATCCCTAGTTTAACAACATAGAAACTAAAATACAGAGAAGTTTTTTAAAAAATGGCCCAAGGTCACACAGTATGAGAGTGGGATTTGATCCTATTCAAATCCTGACTCCTTAATGAACCTTAAAACTTGTCAGCTGACAACTGCCTGAAATTAAAACTCACAATAAGAAAAAAATGTTAAAATCATAAATGAGTGCTTTCTTTTATTTAAATATTCATCAGCTTAATATGCCTCCCAAGAAATTAGTCAGAACACTACTTGTAATGAATGTTATAAATTCCTGGTTTGAGTATCAAGTACATAAAGTATAATTTTTATTAGACAATCAGTTTATCTATAAATAATGAAAATAATTTCAGTTTCAAAGGGTATCAATTTTATTAGCATGCCCTGGTTCTTATATGTATCAGTTTGGCCTTGAGCAGAGGGACACACAGACATAAAAAATGACTCCTGCTGCCAAGATGCTTAAAATCGAGAAGTGACAATGTAAAAAATCTTAAATGCCTCCTGATAGTAGAAAGCAAATGGAAATAATTTACATTGTGGTATTTTATGCCTATCAATTCATACTACCATTTATCTTATTTCATCCTCATCACAGACTTTTATTGGGCTGGCCAAAAGGTTTGTTCAGTTTTTTCCGTAAGATGGCTCCAGTAGCACTTAGCTGTCTTTAACTTCATTTGAAACAATTTTGTTAGATTGTATGTGACAGCTGTCCTATCAGCATGCATTTTAAAAAAATACTTACAAAAATTGGTGAATTTTTGTGTAGCCATTTTAATACTGAAGATGGAAGAAAAAAAGCAACATTTCCGGCATATTATGTTTTATTATTTCAAGAAAGGTAAAAACACAACTGAAACGCAAATAAAGATTTGTGCAGTGTATGGAGAAAGTGCTGTGACTGACTGACTGGGTCAAAAGTGGTTTGCACAGTTTCGTGCTGGAGATTTCTCGCTGGACAAGGCTCCATGGTTGGGTAGACTAGTTGAAGTGGACAGTGATCAAGACATTAATTGAGAACAATCAACATTATACCATGTGGGAGATAGCCGGCACACTCAACATACCCAAATCAAGCGCTGAAAATCATTTGCACCAGCTTGGTTACGTTAATTGCTTTGATGTTTGGGTGCCACATAAGTTAAGTGAAAGAAAACTTCTAACCGTATTTCTGTATGTATGTGATTCTCTACTTGAACGTAATGAAAACGTTCCGTTTTTAAAACAACTTGTGACGGGCGATGAAAAGTGGATACTGTACAATAATGTGGAACAGAACAGATCGTGGGGCAAGCGAAATGAACCACCAACAACCACACTAAAGGCCGGATCTTCATCCAAAGAAGACGATGTTGTGTATATGGAGGGAGTAGAAGGGAGTCCTCTATTATGAGCTCCTTCCAGAAAACCAAATGATTAATTCCAACAACTACTGCTCCCAGTTAGACCACCTGAAAGCACCATTTGACGAAAAGCATCCAGAATTAGTCAACAGAAAACGCATAAACTTCCATGAGGATAAACGCAAGACTGCATGTTTCTCTGATGACCAGGCAAAAACTGTTAGGGCTTGGCTGGGAAGTTCTGATTCATCTGCCCCTTCAGATTTCCATTTATTTAGATCTTTACAAAATTCTCTTAATGGAAAAAATTTCAATTCTCTGGAAGACTGTAAAAGGCACCTGGAACAGTTCTTTGCTCAAAAAGATAAAAAGTTTTGGGAAGATGGAATTATGAAGTTGCCTGGAAAATGGCAGAACATAGTGGAACAAAAGGGTGAATATGCTGTTCAATAAAGTTCTTGGTGAAAATGAAAAATGTGTCTTTTTACTTAAAAACCGAAGGCACTTTTTGGACACCCCAATATGATAGGAAAGGTAGCAGAATACAGTACTAAAAACACAGAATCAGAAATTACAGGTTCCAGTTTGCCACTAATGTTCTATGTAACCACTGCAAGATCACTAACCACTCTTTGATCCAGAACTCACACTAGCGCAATGAAGAAGCTGAGCTGTGAGACCATCCCTCAAGTCAAGTCTATCTAAAGCAGACTTGATTAAGTAACTTGGATGCAGAGCTAGGCATAGACTCTCCCGGCTACGTGTGGAGAGTGGGGCTAAGTGCAAACAGCTATTTTATATATTAATAGATCACATGAAGAACAGACTGTCAGAGCTCCCAGAGAACGGACCTTGGACTCTCATAAGAGTCTTACTAGAGTGAGTCAGCCACTCTCAGTTATATTCACCTGATATGTCTCAACACATTACATGGCATAGGGCAGCCAGATAGGGCTGAGAATCTTAAAGCTGATATTACTTCAGTGCCAACCTGGATCACAGAAATTATATAAAAGAATTCAACAACAAAAACAAGTACCCATAAGAAGAGTCGCTTTATTGAAACTATAGATTGTTTTCCTTCCACCTTATTCCACCTATAATAAATTGGAAGTTCTTTTCCAAATAATTTCAGTAGAATGTGCTCCTGACACAGAACTTTGGCTCATTCAACATTACATAATAATTTAACCAAGGCCTGCTACAAAGAAGCTGCTCACTAAATACAGAACTAATTAATTAATTTACTAACTAGAGAAATTAAATAAGGGAGGGAATGGAAAGAGAAGGTAGGGGAGAAAAGAGAGAAAAGGGGAAAGGGCAAGAAAAGGAAAAGGGGAAGGGAAAGTGAAAAAGAAAAGAACGCTAAATTGAAGTCCTGCCCCTCACTCCCACCTTAGGACTTTAGGCAGAGTTATACATTCCTACCAGCACAACCCTCACCAAGCCCCCAACCTCCAAAAAAAAAAAAAATCTCCCAAGAGCTTGGTCCTTTTTCTCCCATAGGACTGATGTACAGAAATAACATACTTTTGACTGTCTCAACATAACCTACATCAGCCTACATCACAACTTCCCTTTCAGGGAGGCAGCCACGAAGAGGCAGCCACACAGGGATCATCAGTACATTTAGCTAAGTTGGTCCCAAAACCCCTCTTTTCATACTCCTGGGACACGGAAGTAAAGATCCTCTTCCACTCACGTGTATTTAAGATACCTAGTATATCCTTGTGAGGATGATTAAAGACTAGCATGATATGGTGCACATTTTCAATCCAGCTGTTGAGCCAGGAGGGATAGAGGGTCTTGTCTCCAAGATGGCTAACTGCCCAGCTGGCAAAGATAATGGCCACTGGCTACCTGTGGAGATTATCCTCTCTCTCCCAACTAGGGGTGCCCAGAATAATTAGGTTATATACACACATATACACCAGCCCCATGTATTTTTAGTTCTTTGGTAACAGAACCCTCTCCCTTAAAACAGAAATCTATTGTTCAACTTTTATATTTTTTCAAGAATTAATTACGTACACATATGTAGGTAACTACTTTAACAAACCCTTCAATGTTATATTAGAGCAGTAGTTATAAAAGATCATACACTACTACATAATTAGGACCCCTAGCATCCAATGATGAAGAAAATACAAGAAAACAAAAAAAGCTACAATTATTTCAGTGTTTTTTAAACTAGATACCATCAATTACAAAATAACTATACAGTCTGAAACAACAGCAGGTACATTCATATGCACTTGTTTTTTCAGGATACAAACTAAGTTAGGCTGCACAACCCCTCCCCAGCCCACAGCCCATACATTGGGGATCACTGGAATTAGAGTCTAAAAGAAATTACAGTACTGAAAAAACAAAGGACTGTATTTACTGAGTGCTTTCCCTTATAAAGAATAATACAAGTATTTAAAATGTGGATGGAGCAGTATAGCAAAGAACAGTCCTGACAGGCTTCTAGTAGACTCAACGCCTCCAACTTCAAAACCATGTTAACAAGGTTTCCTGAATTTCCAATTAAAGGTCCAGTAGATACACAAAGCTGAAATAAATTAATCAAAGGTGCTTTTTAGAAGCTGTATTTTTATAGTTATACATAATGTTTTTGTGCCTTAATAATAAATAACTGCAGGACTTCCCTGGTGACACAGTGGATAAGAATCTGCCTGCCAATGCAGGGGACACAGGTTCGATCCCTGGTCTCGGAAGATCCCACGTGCCGCAGAGCAACTAAGCCCAACTGCCACAACTACTGAGCCTGCGCTCTAGAGCCCATGAGCCACAACTACCAAGCCCGTATGATGCAACTACTGAAGCCCGCACACCTAGAGCCAGTGCTCCGCAGCAAGAGAAGCCACCGCAATGAGAAGCCCGCGCACCGCAACAGAGTAGCCCCTGCTCTCCACAACTAAAAGCCCGCGCACAGCAACGAAGACCCAGCCCAGCCAAAAATAAATAAAAAATAAACTAAAATTAAAATAATAATAATGAAAAAAACTGCAAAAAATCATAGTAAAGACTTTTTAAAACAAACGTTTAACCTAGAGGGAGGGGATAGGGAGGATGGGAGGGAGACGCAAGAGGGAGGGGATATGGGGATATATGTATATGTATAGCTGATTGTTATACATATGTTATAACAGAAACTATAAAGCAGAAACTAACACACCATTGTAAAGCAATTATACTCCAATAAAGATGTTTAAAAAAAAAGAAATAAAATAGATTATTTTCATTATGTTTCCATTTGACATATGTCTATTTTTAATTTACCTATACATCAGTCTCATTCCTAAACAAATTGTTTAGGAATTTGTATGTATACATGTATGTATACATGTATATATAGATAACATACAAAAAGGAAAAGTATTCCCTTAAAAATAACTGATTAAAGCAAAATTTTTAAAGCTACTAAAGAATAAGACAGCTAAATTTCTAATTATGTGAACTAAAAGAATCCATCAAGATATCAGAAAAAAAATACCAATCCTGGGCATTCTGAACAAATTTTTTTGTATCAGCATACTTACCCTGATTATTTTTTTAATTCAATTACATACCAGTAGAGGAAAGCATGTATAGCTATCATTCATCTAAGAAAGGGAGGGTGAGAGTTATAAATTTATAAACATTTGCTTATTTTTTTTAAATATAAGAATATACAGAAATTTTTTTAAATGACGATCTTTAAGGAATGGAGAAAATGGGGTAGAGGGGACAGGGATAAGAATTGGACACTGAAAATACCTTGCTCTGTAAATCTGACTTTGTATCAGTATAAATATTTTACATATAAAAAGAATTTCAAAAGCAATCTCTAAATTTCAAAAGCAAAGTGAAATTTAAAAATCTAACTCAATATACTAACAATGTTGGAATAACCACACAGAGAAAGCAATATAGTAATTTTACTATGAATCATTGCTTCGGTAAAAAATAGTGTTGATAGTTCCAGTAAAACGAACTAGGGCTATTGGAGGAATGGCTGATTCCAAGTCTGGAGCAGGAACTGAGTTTAAGATGGGCCTGGAACACTTTGCCATACCAAAAAGCTACCAAAGATTACTAAGAATATGTCAAAACTCAGCAGACAACCTGAAGAGGCTTCACCTGGCTAAAGATGGAATCAGTAACACTAACAACTGCAATGTATTGGAGCATTTCAAATATTTGAGTTCATGAAATCATAGAAAGATTTTTAAATTTCATTGATCACCTTTGAAGGGTTCTAAAGAACCAGCTCTTTTTGAAAAGTGGTAGAGAATTAGGCATTTATCAGTTATACAAAGATGAATCAGGCAGAGAGTTGATGAAAAATCAGTTTCTCTTTAAGGAAAAAATCCATATAAGAAGAAGAAATGACAGAATATTGCCATATTGCAATCCCTAACATAGTTAGGGATCTACCAGTCTAACACGTGCGAGGAAGGGATGGAGAGAGGAGCGGAGAGAGAGAGAGGATGAAAGAGAGAATATGAACCAGTCATTACATGCCTCTTGAAATAAAAATACACATCGCCATCTATCAAAAAGTTTTGTGGAGGTGGGGTTGGGGGACTCGAACCTGAATCTGACTGAGGAAAAGCAGAAGACTGAGAAAATGTTACAATACATCAGGGAGATGAACTTAGCAAAATTCAGACTGTGAGAAACACTAAAGGGCAAAAGACCCAATTCCTTCAACAAATAAAGGGCAAAGGGAAAAAAAAAAGAGAAAGAGGGAAGAGGAAGGTTGAGGACAACCTGTGGGTTAAAACTGCAATATGTAGAACTTATTCAACTTGATTTTAACAAAAATACAGTGGAAAAAGAAGAAGAATGAGGAGAGAAAGAAGGAAGAGAAACTGGGTAATTCTAAATATCTTCTGAATATTTAATGACATTAACAAGTTACTGCTTAACTTTTAGCTTAAATAATGAATGGTGCCAGCTATTATGTTATAGCAAAAAGAACCCTTATGTTTTAGAGATGCATGATGAAATATTTAAAGATGAAATCATGTATCTCAAATATGCTTCAAAATAATTCTGCAAGTGGACAGTAGAGGAAAAGTGAAAAAGGATATAGACAAAATATAATTAGCCGTGAGCTGGTAAATGTCTAAGCTGGGCGTGACAGAGGAAGTTCATTATACTAATCCTTCTACTTGTAATGTTCAAAATTTTTCACTAAAAACATTTTTTAAAACACACACAATAATCACAAAATTCACTTACATAGTAAATGTACTTGCATTTCTTAAGGAACCAATGCAGGAAATAAACAGTGCACAAACATGCTACATGTTCACAGCCCAGAGATTAAACTGGGATTAAAAATTTCCTGTGATTAGTTGATAGTAGAGCAATATACACTTGGCTATTCAATTAAGAAAAAGATTCTTTTAAATATGGAACTACTGTGAGTAATGACTTTTAATATCCTATTTTATGTGTGGGTTATGTATTTATTTTATATAAGAATTACTGCCTTTCAAAATAATTATTTGGAGGGGTTACGCTGATCCTATAATAATTAGATAACCATGTATTGGACTTTAGTTATACAAAGATGAATCAGGCAGTTTCTGCCCTCAAAACGTTCATAAACTAAAAAGGTAAAATACACATGTAATGATAACACAAATGTGGTAAGTGCCATAATAAAAAGTTACAAAGTGTTTGGGAATACAAAAAAGATAAATCCTCCAGAGCTTAAACAGTATTGACATTCCTTTAAAATTGGTTTCCAAAGGCAGTTTTGCAGCTGAACAAGAAAAATCAATCTCTTTTCTTTTCAGTTACCCACTTCTTTCCATCAAAATGGTATTACCCGAAATTAATTACTCACTTGATTTACTAAAGTTTTGGTAATTTCCAAAAATAAAAATTCCAAGTGAACAAAGATTCACAACTGCTAACGCTACATAAGAGTGTGCCACAGGGGAAGTAATCTTTCATGCAAAAGTAGGACAGAGAATATCATTTGTTTACTAAACGTCTAAGCCCAATGCTCAAGGCTATTTATACTTTTATGTGTAAATATATTTAAAGATTCCATTTATAAATGGCAACAAAGTAAGTTGTGAGAGACAAATGCACTATTGAAGAGTTTCCAAAAACTACACATAACCAAATACAATCTTTTCAACAAATGGTGCTGTCACAGACATCCACAAAGAAAAAAATTAATCTAAGACACAGATCTTATACCTTTCACAAAAATTAACTCAAAATGGACACAGACCTAAATGTAAAACATAAAACTTCCAGAAGAAAACTTAGGAGAAAACCTAGACAACTTTGGGTATGGTGATGCATTTTTAGATATAACACCAGACATAATCCATGAAAAAAATAATTGATAAGCTGGACTTCATTAAAATTAGAACCTTCTCTGTACTTTGTACTTTCCTTTTAACTTTGTTATAAATCTAAAACTGCTCTTTTAAAAAAGTCTTTAAAAAAACTACATATAATCACAAATACAAGATGATTTTACAACAGGAGAGAATGGTAACAAGACAGCACCAGTCATGAATTATAATAAACTGATACATAGTCATTATCAATGCACAAAAGTATGAAACTCAATCGTCAAACTGCTCAAAATTCATTCAACTTTATAAAAATGTAAAGAAACCTATTTTTACATAATGTTAAAATTAACTATTTAGGGGCTTCCCTGGTGGCACAGTGGTTAAGAATCCACCTGCCAATGCAGGGGACACGGGTTCGAGCCCTGGTCCAGGAAGATCCCACATGCCATGGCGCAACTAAGCCGGTGCACCACAACTACTGAGCCTATGCTCTAGAGCCCACGAGCCACAACTACGGAGTCCGTGTGCCACAACTACTGAAGCCCACAAACCTAGAGCCCCTGCTCCGCAACAAGAGAAGCCACCGCAATGAGAAGCCCACACACCGCAACAAAGAGTAGCCCCCGCTCTCTGCAACTAGAGAAAGCCCGCGTGCAGCAACGAAGACCCAATGCAGGCAAAAATTTTTTTAAATAAAATAAATTTTTTAAAAAAATGTGTCCTTTAAAAAATAAATTAACTAGATTCATTTCATAGATTTCATAATCTCTTATCTTAGGACAGGAAACAAGAGGTCAACATCTCTGATACAGAAAACCTTAAGAGAAACAATAAACATACACAAAATATGTATAATGTAATTAAGGAAAATTGAGGATCAGAATTTTAGTTGACATAATACATTAGCACATACTTCAACTACCTCCACCTAGACTCCCCTCCTCCCAAAGAAAATCACACTGTCTTTATTCAGGATACCTAGTGTATGAATTCCTCTCATAATCTACTCTAGTGTGGTCTAACATTCTAACATTTTGTGGCACAGTTTTTTAAATATAATTTTTACTTGTGAGATCTAATTTTTAAACAAATGGAATTTAATTACAAGGGAAAGCTGTTGCTAAAAGGGAACATGTGCACTCAAAACTATGTAAGTTCCACTTGCAGGAATCATTACTTTTCCCTCCCATGAAGAACAAATAGAAAATCCAAAGGTCAGTTCCAACATATCTCCCTGATTTTCCTATGGAATGAGGATATTTTCTATAAAAATTCTTTGACTCAACAAAAATAAATAAATACAGTAAGCCCTAACAAATTATACTTTGAGTACAGTGAGTAAATCAGGTGTTCAGAACTTGAAACCCACCAAGTGACAGAAACATTATTATTCACGTGGGTTACATTCTGGTGGCAAAACACCAAAGCTGGGTGTGGGGATGGGGGTGGGTGTGTGTGTTTAATTTTGTACTTAAATATGCATGATAAAATAATAGAAAAATATCCTCCCTAACTAAACACTCCAGTTTCAAGTCACTGATCATGGTGCCCAGGATCAAAACGTCAGCAAATAAGGAACTGAAGATAGGGAGGATTCATTACCAGAATACTTACTGCAGATGGGATGGGAGTCAGCCCATCTGATTTCATGACCCTTTATTACTCAATCGTCCAAATCAAGAGATTGAGCCTGTCTCCTTTTCCACTACAGTCTTCTGAGGCTTCCAAGTCAAGTTTCCTCTCTTACCCTAGTATGCAATAGAACCAAACACACCTCAAACATCTCAGTAGGTGATGATGGTTGGTCTTTGTTACAAAGAATTTAAGGTTTGAGAAAGGGATCAAAAACTGCCAGCATAGTATTTTTTTAATTCAATAAACATTTTTTAAAAATCACATAAAAATCAGGATTTCTGACTTTTCTTGAAAAACAGAAAAATCTGGCATCAGTGGAATCACCTCCCTGCAAGGCAATAATGGAATGAAGCTGAGTGGCAACAATCCCCATGAAAATGAGCCACAAACTCCTCGGTAGTGCCACAGTCCCAAAATTTGCTATAAGGTGTACCAGATGTGAGTCCAAGATGTGATTTATCACCGTAACTTTACAGTTGTTTTAATGAAAGAAGCAAAATATTTATCTGTATCTATGTTACTATCAGAAGAGAAAAAACAAAAGATAAACCAAGAAAGTAACATGTTTAAAAAATGGCAGACAACCTATTTCTTAGTGGAAGTAAAGTTAGAAATACATATCCCCATTTCATGAAGGGATGTGAATTCACATTAAGCGTTTCCTTTTCCCTAGTTTAGTCTGACAACAGACACTTCAAAGAGGAATAAACTAATAGCCTCAAGAAGAATCCAGTGGAGTAAAGAATGGAAGGAACAAATAGGGGCTGCAAAGGGGAAATTTCTGAAATCTGTTAAAGTGGGAAAGAATAAAAGGAAATTAAAGAGATCAAAAAATTTTCTACTGCTTTGCAAGTATACCAGATTATCTTTAAGCAGAAGAAAGCCTGCAACGCCCAGGATTCTGTTTTCACTCTCCTACAGTCTTACTATATATGCAATCCCTGAGTAATTTTGTTTTCTAATCTACCACTTTTAACTACCTCATACGTACCATGACTTCCAAAACTGTGCCTCCAGCCCAGATATACCTCCTGAATTTCTAACACTTATATTCAACAGCATACTGAACGCTTCTGCCTGAATTTCTCATGGGTACCTCAAACTCATCATGTCTAAAATTAAATTCATTCCATACCCCAATTTCCTATATTCCCTCATTTAAATTAAAAGGAGGAGACGTCGACATAGAGAATGGACTTGAGGACACAGGATGGGCAGGGGGAAGCTGCTAAGAGTAGCATCGACATATATACACTACCAAATGTAAGATAGATAGCTAATGGGAAGCAGCCACATAGCACAGGGAGATCAGCTTGGTGCTTTGTGACCACCTAGAGGGCTGGGATATGGAGGGTGGGAGGGAGGCTCAAGAGGGAGGGGATATGGGGATATATGTATGCAGATGGCTGATGCACTTTGTTGTACAACAGAAGCTAATACAGTATTGTGAAGCAAGTATACTACAATAGAGATGTATTCAAAAATTAATTAATTAAAAGGAGGCATCACTGCCTATCCAATCACTGAAAAGAGAAGTCGTAAGAGTTACCTTGAACTGTCTGTCCTCTTAGAACTCCCACATCCAACTAGTTAGTTATATTTTACATCTTAAATATCTTTTGGGGCCCCCCTCACCACCAAAGCCTTATACAAGACCTTCATTACAGCCTGCAAGACTACAATTCCTGCCTCTCCTCTGTTACATCCTCCTCAGTGCCAAAATGACTTTTGAAAAAAAGAGTCTGAAATACCTGGCTTTTTCTTGAGTAGGACCTGTTCTCTTGCTTTTGTTCTCTAGGATGGATCACCTTTCCTCTCTAGCAAAATCTCTATCAAGTTCCCTTCAAGAACCAGATCAAATTTATACCCTCCATAAAGCGAGTCTTCCCTCATAGGCACCTCTCCCTCTTCCCAGATAGAATGTTCAGTCCTTGCATTCTCTGCCTCCACTGCACTATTTAAAGTTCTATAGTAATTATTTATGAATATCTGCTTTTTCTAAACTAGAAACTTCTTTCATTCATTGGTCAAACATTTATTAAAGTCTAGCTTGTGCCCCCTATAGCCAGGCTCTGCAATAAAGGATTGTTCTGGGCCTCAAGAAGCTCACAATCTTGTGGAAGAACAGAATTACATATAAAATTATACAACAATACAGTAAGAAAAATGATAGACATGCATCAGCTATTACAAGGCTCTAAAAAGAAGGAGCAGGTAATCTGACCCAGCCCGAAGGGGAGGAGGGGCGGCAAATCAGAGGAAGCATCCTGAAAAAGGTAACACCTAAGATTAATTTCAGAGGATAACAGGACTCAGCCAGGTGAAGAAGAGGGCAACTGATAAAGAGAAGACAACAGGAGTGGGCATTGAAGCAAGAAAGAGGGTCCCATGGGGAAGGCACTGAAGGTTGTTTTTAAAAGGTAGATTGTGAGAAGCATATGGAATGTTCAAGTTAAACCATTCTATCAATTATGTGCAAGATTTGAAATAGGCAGGAAAACCTATGAAAAGCAATTACAGTCATACTATCTAAAAGCCAGAAACAGGTCAGAAGTAGTAGGGATGAACACATGTCTGCATAGTGGAGAGATATCGAGATGACCGACCAATAGATCAATAAATTGCATGGGGCATGACAAAGAGCCATCATCACAGCTCTTTAAGCTTGAGTAGTATCTGGCTGAACAACTAGTCACTCCAAACAAGATACAAGAAAGAAGGCTGGGGGATGGTAAGTTTGTTGTTTTGCTTGGTGGATGAAGAAGTGAAGTTCAGTATGGGACATGTTCCGAGCAAAGATACATACAGATCTCAAGTGAAGACAGACAGCAAGCAAATGGATATAGTGATACAAGTTATTTTCAAGGGAATCCTCAGGACTACTAATACATAGAATCAGAATTGATTACTACACAGTCATCTAAAAAAAATGACACGGGCTTCCCTGGTGGCGCAGTGGTTGAGAGTCCGCCTGCCGATGCAAGGGACACAGGTTCGTGCCCCGGTCCGGGAAGATCCCACATGCCACGGAGCGGCTGGGCCCGTGAGCCATGGCCGCTGAGCCTGCGCGTCCAGAGCCTGTGCTCCGCAACGGTAGAGGCCACAACAGTGAGAGGACCGCGTACCGCAAAAAAAAAAAGTAGTTAAGAATTCTAATCCTAGCTGGTTTCTACTCCTAGCTCTGCTCAAAGATCATGTGAACCTGAGCAATCAAAATGTCTCTCAACCTTTGTTTACTCACTTCTAAAAGGAAGTGGATTATAGACTTCTTATATATACTTAAATGGCTTAAAAATTAACTTGAGATGATAGTATGAGGGGTGTGTGTATGTGTATATACAACAAATTCAAAGATATACTCAGAGCAACTCTGGAAGTCTTTTGTAAATTTCTGTAACTGCAAGAAGAATGTAAACTTGGAGTATAAAAGGGCTCTTTCCTAAAACGCTTAACTGGATTATATGTAATAAATTATTTTTCTATTGAGATCATCACTAAGGCTACCAGAAATCCAAAAAGCAGTACCCGAAGAAAAATGTAGTATCTATGTGAAAATACGAAACTGCCGTTCAGGACAAAGTATTCATCTACTACACTGCCTCCCTTCTTGGACTTCTTAAAAATGCCTACCTACTATGGTTTAAACCATCTTCTGAGGGACTCCTTAAGTACAGATCACCATGCTCTGAATTATAAGAATGACTCCCACCACACTGGGCCACAGTTACAAGGGTGGATTTCTAAGGCTGGTTTACTGGTCTGTTAGCCTGACAAAATAGCTCTATCAAATAATATAGGTAACCCAGAGTAAATGGTGACTCTGATCTGGCCAATAAAGTCTTCTCTTGGGGCTGTCAGTTGATGGTGATGGGAATAAAAGCAGCAGTGAGGCAGTAACAGAGTCAGTCAGGATGGCACAGCACCAGCACAGGCACTTACAAAAGCCTAATGCTAGGAGTGTCACAGGTTACCCACGTAGCTAGATCTGTATTATATATATTGTACATGACCTTATGGTGGCCAGATATGTGTTGTATCCGTAACTCCAGTCTACATCTCAATCTATCTGAAACCATGCAAGGCAGCCGTTTCTGTTGTATTGTGAAGTCTGGCTATCTAATAAGGCTCTTCTTTCACTGATTTCACCACTACCTTATAATAAAATTCTTGTCGACTAAGGGATTATTCCAGAATTCCTCTGTGCCTTACATCCTTAAAAAAAAAAAAAAGTCTACCATACCTAACACTTTTCAAAAAGCTAAATGCATTCTATGTACCTTTTAGTAGGTCTCTATCTTCTAAAACTAAAGAAATAAAAATAATGACCTTCAGATTCTTTCCTCAGTACTAAAGATGTAAGTTTATACTCTGTTTTCTCTGTTAACAGAAAAACTCAATTAGATCTTCCAGAGCTGACATTAGCTTCTTAACATTTTTTTCTTTCTTGGCAAACATAATTTAGTGAGGGTCATTTTATGATAAAAAACAAATTAAAAAATGAAATATTGAAAGAAATAGGCAGACTTCAATAATGTCAGAAGGTCATTATTTAGTCCAAACTAAATCAAAATTAGCCTTATCTAAAAAACCTCAGATATCTGATGACTATTTAACCTATCTTAAACCATTTACTTTAAATTTTCTACAGTATCCATTTATCAAGTATAACACAAGGCACTATTTTCATAAAGATGTTACAGTGATAGGATGGCCCCCAAATGTAAAGAGACTCAAAAAACAATTCCCAAACCCTTGGCAAAAGTAGAAGACAAAGAAATGTGACCTGCACTAAAGTCAGTTAAAACCTATAAATAACTTCTTGAAGGTTCCCAAGACTATTTGTGTTACTGTTTTCCCCTATTTTTTCTTTTTCATTATTTTCATTTTATCTTGCACAGTAGGGAGATTTACATTTACTTAGACCTCTAAAACCGTTCTCTGGGTTCTATGAACATAAATATAGTGAGAGAAAAGAAATGAAGGAGCACAACTTCACTTCAGTTTGAATGACATGAACAAAGCAAAATCATATTCAATAAACAAATAAACCACTGGAACAAAGATAAACAAACCCGTTTGAAAAATCTACTGTATAAAATGTACTAAATAAGAGTTGATATCCTAAAACAACAACAACAACAAAAAACTGATCTTTGGCTCATTTTCTTTTTCAAGTCACCATGATCTTACACAGGAGAGTAGAAGGGAAACAAATAAACAAACAAAACTGGGGTTATGTAAAATGGTACAGCCACTGTGTAAAATGGTTTGACAGTTAATCAAAAATTGAAACATACAATTACCATATGACCAAGAAATTTCACTCCTAGGTATATATCCAAAAAGCCTAAAAACTCAAATACATATACATACATGTTCACAGCAGCACTATTCACAATAGCCAAAAGATAAAAATAGCCCAAATGTCCACTAATGAATGAATGGATAAACAAATTGTGGTCTCTACTTACAATAGAGTATTTATTATACAATCATAAAAAGGAATGAGGCAGTACTGATATATGCTACAACACGGATAGCACATTATGCTAAGTGAAAGAAGCTAGGCACAAATGGTCAAATACTGTATGATTCCATTTATATGAAATACCCAGAAAAGATAAATTCATACAGACAGAATGCAGAAAGGTGGCTGTCAACGGCTGGGACGAGAATAAAATGGGGAGCAAGTGTAATTCGGGGTGATTAAAATGTTCTGAAACTATATAGAGGTGGTGGCTACACAACTTTGTGATTGTACTAAATGCCAATTAATTGTTCACTTATAAAACGGTAACTTTATGTTATGTTAATTTCAATTTCACCTCAATGTTTTGAAAACTTAAAAAAAAAACTGGGTCAGTTGTTAGAAGACACAATTTCTACACCCAGGTTGTAGGCCAGCCACTTATAGCTGACCTCTCTGAGCCTCAATTTCTTCATCTGTAAACGCGTTGGGAACAGATGATATCCAAGCTTCCTCTCATTAACTGATGCTCTATATCTGCAGCTCTGAATTTTTAAAGAATTGTATCATATAGGAATATATCTGAAAAACAAAGCATGAAGTACTAGTTAATGTTCTCAGCAAGTTTTACACGAAAGTCATTAGAAAGTTTAACAAAATTGCTTCTCCTAATGACTTTAAAGAAAGTGGACATAAACATTAAAAGGCACGTCAATGAAGGCAACTCTGCAAGAAGTAAAACTAATGTGTTCTAAGATTGTAATTTTCTAGTAGTCAAGCTATATCCAAGGATACAAATTAGAGAATCTAACCACAATTATAAATAAACAAATAAATAGATGAAATTTGAGAATCTAAAAGAAAGACTGGATTAAATAACTCTCAGGCATTTTCCCCTAATATCAATTCTTTCAGGCTTTGAGAGGTGCTGAGAATCATATAATCTGCAGTCACTGAATGTGGGTAGTCTATATTCCGATTCAGAGTTAATCTATATACACCTAAAAATAAGGTAAACCATAAAAATTAAAGAGCCTAACTAGTGTTCTCACGACGCTACTTCTACAAGTTAGCAGACTAAAGCCACATAAGCAAGCCAAAATTTTCCTCAGGAAGCAGCTTTGGATATATACTCTAACATAATAAATGTTAAGCTGAGTTATCAGAATTTACCACCATACAGTATAGCAGAAACAATTTTGGCCTAGAAAATTTAAGCCAAATGATGTCAGCTGCCACAGCCAAAGAAAAATCTTATTAACATTCCTATGAATAGTCTAAATCTGTATTGGCAAAACTAAACTATGAAATGTCCCCACAAATGACTGAGACAACTGACTAGCTGTGCAGAGTTTTTTAATAAATATCAACTGACTTCTAGAAAAATGAGAGCCATTCATACCCACCTAAACATAGGTAAATCAATTAATGCAATCCAAAAAGAGAAAAGGAAATCAAGCACCATTTAGCATAATTGCTCCTCAGTTTTCATCTTGCTAATAAGCACATCTGAAAACTATGAATACAAAAGATACATATAAAAAAATACATGTCACAACCCAGCGTTAAGAGCATCCTTTTGATGTAACCTAAATCCCTATGACCCATCATAGGTATCATATGCTTGGTGTCACAACCTCAAAAAGTTACTTTTACTTTCATAATTCAAACACATGTGAAATAAAGTCACTGTATACAAAATCATCTAATTTTAAAAAGTACAAAAGCTTTGGGCTTCCCTGGTGGCACAGTGGTTGAGAGTCCGCCTTCCGATGCAGGGGACACGGGTTCGTGCCCCGGTCCGGGAAGATCCCACATGCCGCGGAGCAGCTGGCCCGTGAGCCATGGCCACTGAGCCTGCGCGTCCAGAGCCTGTGCTCCACAGCGGGAGAGGCCACAACAGTGAGAGGCCCGTGTACCACCAAAAAAAAAAAAAGTACAAAAGCTTTAATCATGGACATATATTTTGCTCAGTAAGGGCATATGGGTTTAAATTACTTGTTGACATGATATACTGTAATTATGCTAAAGTATATTTTCCACTAAGCATACAATTTTCTTATTTCTACATCAGGCTATTACCAAATTTACTACTTACCCTATTCTGACCAAAAATCTATTAAAAATTTTTGATAATGTTTTTGAATGAACTCATCATTCAAAAGTAATTCCACAGTTCATTTGCATAACTAGGGTAGCTCTTGAACTCTGCAAGTATTATACTTTAAAACGCTTTCTTTAATTTAAAAGAAATATAAATTTTCTGCACTCCACTGACAGTGATATCTGATGTTCTCATCTTCCAAGTTTAACAATGCAAAAAAATCAAGTTACATGTCAAATTAATCAAATGAGTTGCAGTAAACCAATTTATTCTGACAACAAATCTGAATCAGTGTAACAATTATAAATTTCTAGTCTCATATATAGTTTATACTTTAATCTAGGGTGAACGGTTTCTTTGTGAAACTGACTTCAATTCTCTATGCATAAAATTCTAACGTATAAATAAGGGAAGTTTGCGTAAATAATATACAAGGTCCCTTTTCACTGTTTCTAAGTCTATACCATTTCTTCAATGTTGAAAAAAATCTGGAATTGGGCAATTAAAATTGTTCCTGAAAAGCATCAAGTGCAAAAGTAAAGAAATAGCAAAGGCTTTGCCATTGTTAGGTACAGCAAAGTGTCAAACTCACACAAGCAAGCACGCTGGAGTGAGAAGAGCTATGCTCTGCAGACCTAACCAAGCCTTGACACTCCAGAGCCTCCTCCTGCCAGTGTCAGGACAAAAGAGACCAGGCCCGTAACCACTCACCTAGGAGCCTGTGGAACAGCAGCATGAAACTCTGGGCCTCTCCATGGATCTTAGGCAACCAATCCAAACCCCTTAACAAAGAGAAGAATACAAAGCTAGGACTTCCTATTAAGTTCAACCCCAGGTCTTAAACTGACTCCTGAGAGCCACTCACCCAATTCCCAACTTTCATCCACCATGGGACTGTGGAATGTATTTTCCAGATTCATTATGAACCCACTATGCCCTGTTATCTTTGGTCACTACCAAAAGATAAATTTATTACAGTTATCAGTCCTCTCCTGGACTCTAACCACTGTACTGTTCTTGTTTTTTCCCCCTTTATCCAACCTCCCACTGCTTACCTTCCTCCCAAAACCTCCCTCTAGGTTTACTCTGCTCCAGGGTAAAAATAAACGGATCTATATCACCAACAATTTCACTGTTTGCTTTAAGTAAAAGCTGCTTCTCCTGCCTCACTCTCAAAGGTTGCTTATTCTTTCATTTATCATGTACTCCAACTTCATGATGCAGGGCCATGTTCCTAACCGTAACTCCCAGCCAGTTTCCCGTAAAAAAACAAAAAACAAAAAAACAAAAACCCTGCCACTGTGCAATTGCTGCACATTAGAATTCCCAGGGGCATTTTAAAGCCCCACTGCCCAGGTTACACCCCATACAAATTAAATCTGAATAGCTGAGGATGGGAGCTAGCCATTAGAATTTCCAATGTGCAGCAAAGTTAGGGTAAGAGCATTAGTAGTTTATAAAGTTCCCCAGGTGATTCCAAAATGCAGTCACAGGTGCAAACCACTGCTCCCCAAGGCACTCCTAATCATCCACTCAAAACTCTTGACATGCTTCTGTCCTAAGTACTACATAACCTTGAATTATTTCAACATGCATCCACCCAACATTCTTTTTCTTTCTTTTTTTTGGCCACACCGTGCAGCTTGTGGGATCTCAGTTCCCCAACAAGGAATTGAACCCGGGCCACAGCAGTGAAAGCGCCCAATCCTAACCACGAGAACAACAGGGAACTCCCAACACTCTACTTTTAATATCATAAGCATTTCACCTCCACCGACATTCACTGCAAGTCCATTTTAGCCACTTTAAGACCACACTCCAGACTTCATCACCCTGTCTTCTCTGAATGGGAAATGTGAAAATTAACTATCTTACTCTCTGATCACAATCTTCCACTTCTAAATTAGTTAAACCTACTGCATCTATTTTTCGTTATCATTCAGAATTGCAGACACTTAATTCTACTTTCTCCTTACTTAGCCCACTTCTGCATTCACTTCCCTATCTAGACTGGACTCCACAGTTCACCATTTCAACCACTCCCTTGCCAATACCTTCATTTATCACATTACGTTGGCACTGTCTATTTATTTTCCTGTATATACCATATACCTAAGTCTCATGAGATCATAAAATGTATATGCTTTATTCATTGATGTTGACAATTCCTGTTGACAAGTATAACATCTGGCACATCCAGTATACTCTGAATAAGTATATATCGAATCCACAGATCTTCTCAGTAATCATCTAAATCAATGTGATATACACATCAATATTTTTTCCTAGTGATAATCTTCACCAGATTACCTTCCTTTCTTATCATTAATTGGCATCTTAATACTTCAATTTCACTTGCCCTTTGTTTCTGTGTCAAATCAATTCAGTGAGCACCTATCTATATGGCAGAGGGAAGGGGAGAAGACAGGAGTATAAAGTGTAACAATAAACACTACTGGAAAAATTAGATAAACACTTGAGAAACTTATAAAAGTGGGAAAAGATAATTTACAGCACCACTTTTAAGAGTAATTTTTTTAACTTAATGAAAATTTTCTCTCATGTGTATTAAATATAAAGAAAGGTATAGAAGTATGTACCCAGACTGCTTTTAAAACAGAAAAAGCAAATACTTTCACTTCTTACTAAATATACTTCTGCACTGGTTTACTCTTCAAGCAGCATGAACTTTTTAAAAAATATATATTGCAAATAATACTTTATTCTTTTTAGATTACACATACCACTTTTCCTACAAAACACACAGCATATCCTTAACTCATTTTATTTACATTCAATTAACAGTCATTTAAAATGTTTAAGTGAATACACTATTATGGATGTTTATTTCTATCAAGCAATGATCATAAAGGCTGTCATAAAATCTGTACTCCAGCAAGTGAAAAACATGAAACATCTTGTTTGAGAAAGTGAGACAAAACAATTGGTCAAATTATGGTAATAACGAGGGAATAGCTTAACACACATAACCTTTAAAATGAACTGGAAAATCTTAAAAAACAGATATGTATTTGTATATTGTCAAAGTTTAATTAAGTAGTAAATAAAATTTTTAAAACGTTAATAAGTATAAAAGAAGGTGGAGATGATGAGAGCAGACACATTGCTGCAAGTGACTATGAAGAGGCAGCGGGACCATAATCAGAGATGATCCTCAAGAATATCATGACTGAGCTGTGATTCCTGGACATGTAGTGTTGCTGAAAGAATAAGCCGGCCTAGTTAGGGATCTGCAAAGTCAAGACCCAGAGACTCAGAATGTGCCGGGAGAAAAAATAATGGATAAGCACACCAATAATCATGAAATAATAGAGCCAGGAATTCAGGAGAAGGTAAACAGATTATTACAGACAGAGAGAGAGGGCAGGACTAGAAATAAATAGTCTCTGCTTTTGGAGGATTCCTCCTCCTCTAGGGGGTGCGGTTAACCATGAAAACACTCAAAGCATGGCAACTGAGGATTGGAACACTGCAGAATTTTACGTTACTGTAGCTAGCTACTCCACTACAGAGCAGAGTGGTTTTTAATTACCTAGCACTGCTACAATGTAAACCAAATGCCTCATCACCCTCAAATTCTCAGTAAAGTCTTCTATCAACACACACACACATATCTAAATATGATAATAAAATTTAAGAAAAAAATTATTTTTTCAAAATTCAAGTTGGGGAAAACTATAATGGCTTAATTTCAGCTCTATTTTTATGTATTTAGTTTGTCTTGTTTATGTGATCCTTGATACCATTTCCTGAAGCTAATTACAGAAAATATATTACGAAATTTAAATATTTTTGACACAAAAAGCACAGTCAACAAAAGAAAAATAAATTGGACTATGTCAAAATTTTTAAATGCTGTGCTGCAAATGATACCCTCAAGAAAATGAAAAGCCAACCCACAGAATGAGAAAAAATATTTGTAAATCATATACCTAATAATGAACTTCTACCTGGAATATACAAAGAACTGTTAAAACTAAGAAGGACTTCCCTGGTGGCGCAGTAGCTGGGAGTCCGCCTGCCAACGCAGGGAACACAGGTTCGATCCCTGGTATGGGAGGATCCCACATGCTGCAGAGCAGCTAAGCCTGTGCGTCACAACTACTGAGCCCGCGCACCACAACTACTGAGCCCGTGTGCTGCAATTACAGAAGCCCACGCGCCTAGAGCCCATGCTCCGCAACAAAAGAAGCCACCACGATGAGAAACCCGCGAACCACAATGAAGAGTAGCCCCCGCTCACTGTAAAGAGAGAAAGCCTGCGTGCAGCAACAAAGACCCAACACAGCCAAAAGTATATAAAAACAAATTAAATAAATAAATAAAAACTGACTAAGAAATAAATAATCTAATTTTAAAATGAGCACAAGATTTGAGTACACATTTCTCCAAAGAAGATAATATAAGTGGTCATAAAAAGCATATGAAAAAATGTTCAACATTATTAGACATTAGGGAAATGCAAATCAAATACACTACAAGATATCACTTCTCACCCACCAGATGGCTATAATCAAAAAGACAGATTATAACAAATATTCTTGAGGATGCAGAGAAATTAGAAGCCTCCTATATTGCTGGTGGGAATAAAAATAGTGCAGTACTTCTGAAAACAATTTACAGTTCCTCAAAAGGTTAAACATAGAGTTACCATATGATTCAGCAGTTCCATTCTTAGTATATACCCTAGAGAAATGAAAACATGTCCATACAAAAACGTGTACACAAGTGTTCATAGCAGCATTATTGATAATAGCCCAAAAGTGAAAATAACCCGATATCCATAGATAAATGAAAGAATACACAAAATGTGGTGTTTCTATACAATGGATTACTAGGCAATAAAAAGAAATTTGAAATACTGATGATGCATGTTACAATATATATGAAACTTGAAAACATGTT
This sequence comes from Monodon monoceros, assembly GCF_005190385.1. NCBI lineage: Eukaryota > Metazoa > Chordata > Mammalia > Artiodactyla > Monodontidae > Monodon > Monodon monoceros. The sequence goes on along the minus strand of NW_021703776.1, from coordinate 35,080,366 downwards.
AAGTGCAAGAAGCCAGTCACAAAGACCACACACTGTATGATTCCATTTATGTAAAGTGTCTGTAACAGGCAAATCCATAGAGACAGACTAGTGATGATAGCCTGGGGTTCAAAGCAGGGAAGATTTGGGAGTGACAGCTAAAGGGTAAAGGGTTTTTCTGTTTGAGGGTAATGAGTTCTACAACTTACTGTGGCAACAGATGCACAACTCTGTGAACATACTAAGAGCCACTGAACTGTATTCATGAATGGTATATAAATTACATGTCAATAAAGCTGTTTTTTAAATTACTACTTACTAAACAGCAAAGAGAAGTAAAATAAATAAGCAAAAGAGGCTAAAGTCCAGACACACAGATCAATGGAACAAAACAGATTCGAGATAAAAACAATTCTAGAAATAAGTATCTAAAAAGATAAAGTGCAGAAAAGGCACTATCTTTACTGCAGTGGTTCTCAGCCAAGGGCAATTATTTCCCCAGGAAACATTTAGCAATGTATGGAGCAGGTTATCAAAATGGGGGGTGGGTATCACAGAGGCTAAGGATTTTGCTGTGTGCATCCTACACACAGCATCCTAATGCACAAGATAATCATCCACAACAGTGAAGAGGAGAAAGAGGACGAGAAAGAGGAGGAGGGACTTCCTTGGTGGTGCAGTGGTTAAGAGTCCGCCTGCCAATGCAGGGGACACGGGTTCGAGCCCTGGTCCAGGAAGATCCCACATGCCTGTGAGGGATAATACAGGTTATGCTATTCCTGTACCTAGGTCAATGTATATGGATAAAGAAAAGAAAAACTAGATTTCCACCAACAGTTTGTGAGAATTTTGAAACGGATGAAAATTATGTTGCTAGTAATTTTAATCATATTCTTAGAAATAATTAAACACACTAAAACTTGTATTTCTTCTAAGACATTTAACAACAAAAAATGATTTTTTAAATTACACTTAAATCATTCCTTTAAAAAGCTCTCTTTCTGAATAACAGAGTTCTAATTCATTACATTTCTTGAAACTACTACGGGAATATTTTAGTGAGGAAGGGAGCTTTATTCCACTATATTTTTCAAGGCCAGAAAGAAAACATCAAAAGGAAATTAAAATGTTGAATGCCCAGGTTTCTCAATAATTCTCCTCCTGTTCCATAAATATCTTGTTCTCTTTAGATTCTGTCACTTTAACACTACTAAAATAAAATGTATTATTTTGAAATAATACAGTATTGCACTTGGCATTTCTAACCCAATAATTTGTCTACAGCCTACCCACTCTATTTGAGCCACATTACAGTAAGTACATAAAGATCTTCAGGGGCTTCCCTGGTGGCGCAGTGGTTAAGAATCTGCCTGCCAATGCAGGGGACACGGGTTCGAGCCCTGGTCCAGGAAGAACTCACATGCCACGGAGCAACTAAGCCTGTGCGCCACAACTACTGAACCTGCGCTCAGCCCACGAGCCACAACTACTGAGCCCACGTGCCACAGCTACTGAAGCCCGTGCGCCTAGAGCCCGCGCTCTGCAACAAGAGAAGCCACCGTAATGAGAAGCCCACGCACCACAGCTAAGAGTAGTCCCCAATCTATGCAACTACAGAAAGCCCACGTGCAACAAGGAAGACCTAATGCAGCCAAAAATAATTTAAAAAAAAAAACTTCAAACACCAAGGTCATTCTCTATCATTGCCTCATACTGAAAAATAAACTCAGTCACACAGCAATTCACCTTAAGCTCCTTTTACAAAAGTGAATCAGAAAGAATGAATTTAGTTGATACATTAGAAGACTGTAATTTACCAAAGTGTTCTCTACTACAGTACACAAAACTTTTACTACGGCAGTTAAATAGTGCAATGCAAGATAAAACAGGCCATATTCATAAGTGGCCCCCCTTCGCCTCATTCATATAAGACTGTAACAATACAAGAATAATAGTCCCAATATTGACAATTCAACTTCTGCTTTTCCCCATAATATATAATACAAGGGGAAACTACAGTAAACAGAGTTAAATGTTCAAAGCACAGCCTAGCACTGAACTGTCACCAATCTCCTACCTCTCCCTTTCTTCTTATGAAAAGGAGCATCCTCTGAAACAGTAGGAGCCATGATGTATTTTAACTGTTTAGTGCTTTGCTAACCAGTTTATATAGATTTCTAATTCTCACAACCCTATGACATAAGTTATATTACTAACTCTATTATATAGATGAGGAAACAGTGAAGTCACAGAAGTGGACCATAAACTGAACTTGGTTTAAAATTTAAGCACAGGGCTTCCCGGGTGGCACAGTGATTAAGAGTCCACCTGCCAGTGCAGGGGACATGGATTCAAGCCCTGATCCGGGAAGATCCCACATGCCATGGAGCAACTAAGCCCATGCGCCACAACTACTGAGCCTGAGCTCTAGAGTCTGCGAGCCACAACTACTGAGCCCAAGTGCCACAGCTACTGAAGCCCACGCGCCTAGAGCCCGTACTCTGCAACAAGAGAAGCCACCACAATGAGAAACCCGCGCACCGCAACGAAGAGCAGCCCCCACTTGCCACAACTAGAGAAAGCCCATGCACAGCAACAAAGACCCAACGCAGACAAAAATAAATAAATAAATTTTAAAAATAAAAAAAAATAGGGCTTCCCTGGTGGCGCAGTGGTTGAGAGTCCGCCTGTCAATGCAGGGGATGCGGGTTTGTGCCCCGGTCTGGGAAGATCCCACATGCCGCGGAGCGGCTGGGCCCGTGAGCCACGGCTGCTGAGCCTGCGCGTCCAGAGCCTGTGCTCCGCAACGGGAGAGGCCGCAACAGTGAGAGGCCCGCATACCGAAAAATAAAAAAATAAATAAAATAAAATTCAAGCATGTCCTGAACCATTATTTTACACCGACTCTCAAGTAGACTTTTTTAAAAAAAGGATATGGAGGGGATGGGCAAAATTCTGCACATATATCTAAGGAATCAAATAAAAGTGATTTATTAAGATTTAAAAATTCAATTTATTGGGCTTCCCTGGTGGTGCAGTGGTTGAGAGTCCACATGCCAATGCAGGGGACGTGGGTTCGTGCCCCGGTCCGGGAAGATCCCATATGCCACGGAGCGGCTGGGCCCATGAGCCATGGCCGCTGAGCCTGCGCGTGCTCCGCAACGGGAGAGGCCACAACAGTGAGAGGCCCGCGTACCACAAAAAAAAAAAAAAAAAAAAAAAAAATTCAATTTATCAGAAAAACCTGAAGTAACTAAACTGACACTAATATCTTAGTCCTTGGTACCCCTTAAGAATCTGGTATATTCTAGGCTTGGTACAGGTTCAAACAAATTTCCTTCATGTTCCTGAAGGCTGTACACATCAAAACAATGACCCTGAAAGTACTATAAGATGCTCTTAATTCACAATAAAAAATAAAGTTCAACATTGTTCTCTGTTAACTCAGAGATTATGAGGCTTTTTAATCAAGATAAATTCAGACAAGAGGTATACAATCACAAAACGAAATTATACTGAACTGTATTATTTAAAAATATACATAAATTGTTGTATACATTCGCCTTTTAAATTTTTAAGCAATGGAAAGTATTTTTAAACCCATTAAGTGCAGTATAACTTAAAAAATAAAAGTTAAATTATTGTGGCCTCTTTAATTTGCTGGAAGTGGGGGAAGGAAAGGGTGAAGGTTAGGGGAAAAAACTGAGAAAGCAAGCACGCCTACAAACATAGAGGAGAATAATAAAAGAGGTGAGGGAAAAAATCAACACATCCACAAAGCAACAGCAACAAGGGGGAAAAAATAAGTATAGTAAGGAAAATAGAGACAGACACAGATTCACCCACAAAGGACCTTGATGGTATAATCTTCAGCTAACTAAAATGTTATTATCACATGAACACTCCACTCTTTTTTTTTTTTTTTTTTTTTTGCGGTACGCGGGCCTCTCACTCTTGCGGCCTATCCCGTCGCGGAGCACAGGCTCCGGACGCGCAGGCTCAGCGGCCATGGCTCATAGGCCCAGCCGCTCCGCAGCATGTGGGATCTTCCCGGACCGGGTCACGAACCCGCGTCCCCTGCATCAGCAGGCGGACTCTCAACCACTGCGCCACCAGGGAAGCCCAACACTCCACTCTTTGAATATAACAATGTATTGTACTATTACATGAATGCAGATAAGCAGCTCCTGAATAAAGGAACTGAATTTACATTCTTAATACCCATATTTAGATGTATAAGTACAAATCTTATTTGTAATAACTTAGCCCTAAGTCTTTTTCTTAACCTACTACACAGTATACTAATACCAATCAAGCTAACTACATAATTTTTTTAAACAAAGGATTTTAACATTCCTCATCTTTCTATTCCCAAAGAAAGGAACAATTCAAGAGAAAAGCTTAAATAAATTCCGAGCTACTTTACATAAAACTTTATCAAATTGACAAGAACCTTAGTACTTCCCGTAGCAGAAAACTACACAACACTGGCATCTTTTTAAAGCATAATGTGAGATTACACTACAACTTTTCCCTTTCACTTCATCTACTGTAAAAGCTTTAGTGGGCAGAAGAAATTATTGTTCAGTCAAAAGTTCTAGTTATGACCACAGTATACAAGTGTCACCTCTCTTGATTTCCTCCTGATATTTAGTCTAAATCTAGCTCTTAGTGCAATACATAATTTAGAAAGTTAATAAAAACTGAGAAAGGGAAGAATTAGATCATCTGCGTCAAAGGGGATTATTTTGTTTAATTTTACATTTTAAAACTTCCTCAATAAAACAAAGACAAAATACAAAAAACAACTTCAAACACATTCTAAGTTATAAAAAATAAACCACTTGTTATTTACTTCTGAGGAAACAATAATTAAAATCTAGTTATTTCTTGAGTTTTATTGTGGGAAATACTGTGTGCAGTACTTAACATGTTATTTCACTTAATACTTAGAACAACCCTATAGGGTATCATTAATTTAAAAGTTACACAGATGAAAAAACTGAGGCTCAAAAAGGTTAATAACTTTCTAAGGTCAAAATACTCTGAAGTGACAAAACAGATTCAAATCCAAATAATCTGACACCAACGGCCAGTCTTAACCAAAAGCATACACTCTTCTTCAGAAACTAAGAATGTCCAATTTGTGATTAGAAGACATATATGTGGCAGGGTTGGGGGGAGAGAGAGAGAAGAGAGAGATAGAGATGATTAACACTCTGAGTCCCAGTACAAAGGCAATCTCACTAACTTCTGGAGTTCTATAAATTTTGCATTAGTGCCCATTATTTGATTGAATATTCTGAGCTATCAGACATTAACTGGTAGAGCTTTTATAAATTATAAAATATTCTTAAGTCTAATTGATTTTTCTAAAATTTTTATATAATCAACACACCCACTATTTGTAAAGTCCATTATTTCAGTTTCTTTTTCTGTACCTTTGTTGTGTTCCACCTTTCAAGTTGTCGCCAACCTCCCTCTAGACCACTTCCTCTTATTCTGCTAACTCTTACCAGGATTAGACTATTGCAACGGTTTGAGTGTTGAGCACTTAGGTAGTACTCAAGAAAAAGCATATGACGTTAGTAATTAACACTGGACATTAAAGTAGCTAGTTATACTAACAGTTGTGATCTGATTAAACACCCTGAGGAAAGTTCTAAGGAAGAAAAAATGCCACCTCAAATAATCTCAGGAAGAGAAATCAAGAACAAATTCTAAAGTACATTATTACGACTTGGAGAAACATTAGATAATACATAATATCATAGTATCTTAAAATCAGACCATTATTTCCCAAAATCTATGTAATAACTAAACTGAGGTGAAATTTTATTTCAGACTTAACTCTTCCATTAAAACTGTACAACTTCAGTTTTATAACTTCCAAGCCTCAAATGATCGTGAATCCAAGAGCCATTCTCCATACATATCCTGTTGTCACACAACTCTGGCCTGAAAATAAAAGATGTCACAATACAAAGAATCACAGACTCGCTCACCTGCCAAACCACAGCCAGGCTAAAGATAGCTCCAGGGTTCCAAGAGCAAAACCAATTCAGGTTTAAATAGAGTAACATTCAAGGACTCTCCAATAATGCAGGGCTAAGGTCAAAAGCAAAACGGGATTCACCATAGGAATTTCACAGCTGCATCAGAATTAAAAGGTCCCTCAGGAAATTGGAGAAAACAGTGCAGTAATCTAACAATGGTGAATTATTCCAGTTGATTGTATATGAGCCTCTGGCACTAACTGAAAGATCATTAAACCAGCTGCAGAATTATTTTATTGAACTTTTCTGGTACATATTATTTCTGAATATACAGTGGAATTATAGATGGGTGAAATGATCTAACAATGCTCTAAGAGTGACATTGAGAGGTATTTTAGGTAAGAGATCGTGGTAGCAGCTGCCCTCCTAGAAAAGGTACCCCCCAAATTTCCAACTTTTTGAAATTCACGACTAAATTTTTACTCTTACTTGCAACTTCGAGACAACATTAAAGGTCATACAAACACGAAACACTCAACAAAGCACCACAAAAATCTGCATTACTGTACTATTATAAACAAAGCTTTAGGTTTATCTAGTTCAGGAATACAAATGAAATCATAAAAAGTAAGTAGTAAGAAACACAAAATAAAATCCAAGTTGTTCTTGCATTTATGATTTGTTACATGAAAATAACATCAATCTAATCAGATTCTTCTCTGTAGGAAAAATTAAAACAGAATTACATTCTAACTAAATGCTTAATGTTCACCTTTTTTTTTTTTTTTGGTCTAACTTTTGTGTGCGTGTTTTGTGATCCCAAACAGTATTCAACCACAGTGTACTATTTTAAAAAGCCTAATGGACAGACATAATAACCAATCCTTGAAGGGTAATTAATGTGATAGTTTAAGTTTATCAAAGACGATTTTTGTCTTAGTGATTTTTCAATTTTACTTTCATTTTGCTGGAGGGAATATTCAACATTCTTTTATTGACAGATATTTAGTGAGGACTAAGCGTGAGTCTCTCTTCCAGGCACTGGGAATACAATGGTAAGCCGCACATTCAGGAGTTTACAGGAATATGTCACATACGGGGTAGGGACCAAGTACTACTTTTACCAAGGTAATGGAATTCAGCTACGTCTTTCAGTAAAATCTGGTAGACCTCTTAAGGAGATATAAAGAGTCTTTTCATAAAAACAAAACAAAAGACAAATTCACTTTTTTTTTTTTTTTTTTTGCTCCTCTGTTCTCTTGTGGGTTTTTTTCCACTTCTCACTGTGAATTAGCTTGGAGCGAACAGAGACAGTAGAAATGGGCTGACTCTTCAGTTGTAAGAAGCAGCTCATTTTAGAGCAGCCATGTCATCCAAACTGGTAGTTTTACCTGGAGTTAACTAAAGCAAATGCAAGTAATTACCTTTTAATTACATTCTCCAACCTTTTATTCCTCTTAATTTTTCACCTTTTAATTACGTAATTTGTTTTATTCTGACAAAAGACCTCAAAGCTTCAGCTGAATGATGGCCAAAGTGGCACCAGTTAGCTCTGATAGTGAATTTTCTGAGGGCAGGTTTCAGGTCAGACACAACTGCAGCACCAGAACTTAGCATGTGCCTACCACAGAGTAGGGGTATTTATGTTTGGTGAACAAAGTGATCCACAAAAATTAATCTCCATTAGTACAAGTTACAACCAAAGCCTTATAAAAATTGTATTAAACAATTAAGAATTAAGAACTTATTAATTTATTTCTTAAGAATCTACCAGGATTTTAATAATTTACCAGGGTTGATTAAAAATAAAGGATTTCTTTTCCCACGAATATTTCACACTGTGTATACACAAATGACTACTAACCCTCAAATAAGTAACCTTTTGCAAAATATTTTTTGAAACTGCCCTTTCAGAAATTCTCTGGAATCAATTTACCAACCACACAAGAAGCTATCCTTATTATTACTCGGCAAGACATGCTCTCAGTCTATTTTTTTTCCTTTCCCTTCTTTTAATCTAGTCCCTGCCTCTCTGTAACTGCACCAATGGCCAGGGGACACCCTCTTTCTCCTGGGATCCACTGAGAAGCTAGTGAGCCATAAAGCTATGGAGCCTAGAACCTGAATTCATATTAGTGCAAGACATATAGAGAACAAAACTGATGTATTAACCACTAATATTTGTATAATGATTGACAGTTTACAAAGAATTTTACTCTCTATCATTTTATTTGATCTTCATAACAATGTGAGAGTAGCTAGGAAGGTGCTATTATTATGCCAATTTCACAAAGAAGGAAACTAGGGGTCAGAAAGTTCAAACAACTTCCCCAATGTCACATCATAAATAAGTGGTGAAGTTAAGACTCATCCTTAGAAATGCCTAACATATAGGTCATATTCGTGTAACCTCACTATTGTGGTAGCTGACAGACAAAGTATGCATCACCATGACTTCAACCTATTACTCAAGTTTCAACCATTTTTTAACATGATAAAACAGAGCTGTCCACTTGCTTTAATTCAAAGTTCCCTCTCCTCACAAATATATAAGGCATTGTAATATGAAAATTAAACTCGACTCAGAAAGTCAGTGTTAGAGTTCCATCAACTGAGGGAGCACTTGATGGTCTGTGAAACCGCAGAATTTCAAAACACAATTTAAAAAACCATACCCTGAGAACCTCACTCAGGAATGCCATAAAGTCACTTAGTTTTGCCACCAAATGGCTAATTAGTGAGTAGCCAGCATTGGAAACTCTTAACGATGATAGAACCTGTTTTCTTCCTCTTCCAGAAGCTCATGCTCCCTCCTTTTCCATTATTACTCAGCTAACAGAGCTTACCTGATCCACCTAAAACGATCTACTTCAAACATCCTCGCATACCCCTTTTTTTCTCTCTTTACTCTAGACAATACTCTTTATTCCACAGTTAAACTAGAAATGACACTAAACATAAGCATGAGCACATCTAACAACGTGATTAAATTAAGAGATAAAGCACCCTTTATAATCTGTAAAAGTGTATACATGTGCTGGTAGTTACTACACACAGAAATGTAAACCCATACACTTTGCAGTGGCCTTATGATTCACAAACCAATGCCTTGTACCTTTAAAACTACAAACATCTGTACTTTAATTCCGTATTTCCTCAAACAAATAAAAGTAATTTTAAAAACTTGTAGCAATTAAGGCAAAACTTTTAAACACAGTGGACTAGTTAAGAAACTTTTATCAATTTCTATGAAACACTGGTCAACAAACTTTGGAACAATCCATCTGAACACTAGTATCTCCCTACCTAGGACTCCCAAGGATGGTTATGGAAATCTAAAACCTCTATTTTAATATTCTGAAATGCCAAATGGAAGACCTACATTTATCTAATATAAAGTTGTAGAGTTTAACTAAAAAATCACACATTTGCTTTTGTTTGCAATTCTGTCAACCAGCTAGCTAGTTGATAATCAGAAGTGATGAAAAAACGGTATATGCGTGCTAGAATAAGGAAATATAATGAAAATAAATACTAAACAAATATAGTTTATTTATAAGCTCTCTGAAAGTCTGGAATCAGTGGGGGGAAAATAAAACAAAGGCCCTTTAGAATTCTTGAGAAATGGTTGGCAATACTCAACTTGGCTTGTCAAAAGATGTAGACTGGCAAGCCAGCCTCATTCTAGACAGTAATGTCCTTCTACTTCCCTTATAAAATCTCTTTCCCACCTCTTAACATCCTTTGAATAGCAATGGGCCTATGCTTCTTGTTCTGGTTAGTAGCCTTTATAATGTCATTAACTAATAATTAAAGAAATAGCTCATGTCATTTAAGGAGTAACCCACCCCAAGAGTATTTCTCTTAACTAATGTATTAACCAACAAAATCAAGTCATAATTTTTTCTTAAGCACTTACTATGGGCAAGAGTGTGTGTGTGTGTCTTTAAAAAGAGCTCTGAAAGTCCAAAGACTCTCCCTTAATGCACAACTCATCACATCTCAGGATTTCCCAAAGTGAAATACAAGAAACTCTGTAAGTATCTGTATTCGTCAGGGTTATCCAGAGAAACAGAACCAATAGGAAATTTTTTTAAGGAGATTTATTATGAGGGACTGGCTCACAAGATTATGGAAGCTGAGAAGTCCCACCATCTGCTGTCTGCAAGCTGGAGAGCCAGGAAAGCCAGTGGTGTAATTCAATCCAAAGGCCTGAGAATCTGGGGATCTGATGGTATAAATCCCAGTCCAAGGGCAGGAGAAGATGAAATGAAATGTCCCAGCTCAAACAGTGATGCAGAAAAAAGGGAAAATTCTTTCTTCCTATTGTTCTACTCAGGCCCTCAAGAGATTGGATGGTGCCCACCCACACTGGGGAGAGCAATCTACTTTAACAAGTCCACCAATTCAAATCCTAATCTCATCCTCATCCAGCTGCACCATCACGGTGGTACCCAGAAATAATGTTTAATGTGGCACCCCAAGGCCAATCAAGTTGACACATAAAATTAACCATCACAGTCTCTAAGCAATCTGACACAAGTTCTAACACATTCTTTGACAGCAAATCACCTATCAAAAGCTATAAGAAGTCCTTTTTAAGTTCCGTTAGGCAAATCTTCCAAACTTATTTGAACTACAAAATTGTACTCCCTTAATTATTATCCTGGGACCTCTAAAAGTGCAGCAGTTTATGCCTTACCCATCTGTACCATATTTGTTAACCACAAAATCAAGAATGAGTGTTAATATATTAAAAAATCAATAAATCTAGATGGAAATAACTTAGCACAACTACAATTTTTATGTAACATTTACTAATGCTCCACATTTACACACAACCCAAACAACTACTAAGTTTAAATAAGTACGATTTTTATTCACTATTTTTAAAAGCACAAGTGTCAACAGGCTGGTAACTGGTTTTTATGCACAATCTCTAGAGTATGCCACAGTAGTGGTGCAAATTCAGCATATTTTCCTACATCTTCTATTAACTTTAGTTCTCTGTAATAATACATGCTCAGAAATAATAACCCCAGTAGCTTTTTAAAGTGTGTGTAATGAAAATTCACTAATAAATATTTCATTATATTTGAATGTTGTGAAAATTCAGATTAATTGAAACAAGTTCTGAGGTAAGCATCCTATACCCTAAGTCTGATATGTGGAAGTTCACTCCTATTTAAAAAAAAGAGTGGGTGGGGCTTCCCTGGTGGCGCAGTGGTTAAGAATCGCCTGCCAAAGCAAGGGGCCACGGGTTCAAGCCCTGGTCCAGGAAGATCCCACATGCCACAGAGCAACTAAGCCCGTGCGCCGCAACTACTGAGCCTGCGCTCTAGAGCTCGCAAACCACAACTACTGAGCCCATGTGCCACAACTACTGAGCCTGCACTCTAGAGCCCGTGCTCCGCAACAGAAGCCACAATGAGAAGCCTGCGCACCGCAACAAAGAGTAGCCCCCACTCTCCGCAACTAGAGAAAGCCTGCGCGCAGCAACGAAGACCCAATGCAGCCAAAAATAAATAAATAAAATATAAATTAAAATAAATAAATAAAATAAAATCTCTCAAGAGAGCCGAAAACTATTCATAGAGAGGAAAATGGTCAGAGTTCTATACTGAGAGTCAGGAGATGGGATTCTAGTTTTACCTTTGCTTCTAATAATTGTTTGGCCTTGGATAAGTCTCTGGGCTTCAGTTTTCTCATCTATAAAATGACTACTCACAACCACAGATGAGGTCCAAGTACCACTTAATGTGGGCCTTACTTTGGAGAGGTAATCCAGTGTAGTGGTTAACGATAAACTCAGCAGAGACTGCCCAGGTTGGAATCCCGGCTCTTCCACTTAAAAGCTGCGCACACGTGCACACACGCGCGCACACACACACAGAGCAATAAAGCACATCTAACTACTATCACTGACTTACTGTTTAAAATATTTCACTGAAAGATAAAATTATTTTAAAATACAGAAGCTTCAGGGAGTTCCCTGGTGGCCTAGCGGTTAGGATTCCACGGCTTTCACTGCCGTGGCCCGGGTTCAATCCCTGGTCAGGGAATTGACATCCCGCAAGCCACGTGGCACAGCCAAAAAATAAAATAAAATAAAATACAGAAGCTTAGAAAGTTCAGCCTTTCCAAATCAAGACTCTCATTTTACTAGCAAGCACTGAGTTCATGTGAAAGCAGTACAACTCTTCAAAGGCTGCTAACCTAAGCCAAATTTAACCAAAAGATTATCTCATAAAATACTGTACATTAGCAACATCACTGAAAATTTATTATAAGGCTAATTATTCCCAACAAAATATCACACTAAAGGTAAAAATAGAACTTCTGCTACTTGCCTTTTTTTTTAACCTAATACTGCTAATGACAACAGAGCTTATGATATACCATAATCTCTGTGAATAAAATTAACCATGGGAATAAAATTAACTACGGGAATGAAAAAAATAATCTGTAGAATTCAGAAATATAAAGTGAACTACAAACTACTAGAAATAAGTAGTTCATGAGTTAAAAATCAACCAATAAGTATTTACCAGGCCCTCCTACACCAGGCTGTGTGCAGATTATTAAGTACAAATACCAAAGTATGAAGTTCCTCAGAGTTAATAAGGCTGGAAAGGCAAGTCCTTTATTATCACATTTTCACACGACAAAAGCCACTCATCTACAAACATTTTTATGTCTCGTTAGCCCAAGTAAGAATACTTCTCATTGCCCATTAAAATTGTTTGCTATCCTTAGTTCAGCCCACAAAGATGCCCAAACTAGTCCGTGACAGCTGACATTGGAAGCTTCACAGGCCTTAAAGTGAGTATAGCTTCTAAGATATTTCCTCAAATCCACAAGCTTCAGGATTTATCTTCAATGACACCCACACTAACATATACCACAGTACATAACTGTTAACTTAGGTCAAGTACCTACTTACAACAATTTCGTTCTTCCCCTTAAAGTACTGCTAGTAAAGGCAAACTCTACTTCTTCAAAACGTCTGCTTTTTGCAATGGTCATCAAGCACTAGAAAAGGGAAATTGATTGGCTAGTCATAGTTGCCCTACTTCCATTTCAGAATCAAGGGAAAAAACTGTTCCACTGAGAGTACCAAGGAAGTCTTAAGCAAATCAAGAGGATAGATGCTAAACTCAACTTTCAGATTCCTACGATTTAAGCTAAAGGTGACGGTGTGGGAGAGGGAGGTGATGTAACTGGGCTATCTAAGTATCCCCCTGAGAAAAAGAGGTCCTCTTCACGAAGCAGTCAAGGTAGGGGGTGGGAAACAAACCGGTTTGGCCGAGTGACAAACCCAGGATGCTGACCGAGCTTGGAGGTGGAGGGCCCTGGAGGCCAGGGACCCGCGGAGAGACCTCGGGAAAAGCGTAGGGGAACAGGAACCAGCAGCAACGCGGAGAGACCGACACTGCCACAGACCAGCGTGTAAGGGGACGCCACGAAGGGAGCGGCGAGTTAGGAGGCAGCGACAGCAGGAGGGAGACCAGTGCCAGGGGCGACGAGCAAGTGGCAACTGCGAAAGAAGAGGCACAGGCAGCCGGAGGTGGCGGGACTGTTGAGTCAGCACAGCTCCTCTTCAGGGGGCACTTGTAGGATCCCCGCTCTGCTCGGGCCCCGGGGCCCGCTACCAAGGGTCGAGCCCGCAGGCGGCGGAAATAATGTTATCCGACCGGCAGGCGCCGGCCCCTTCCCCATTTCACAGGTAAACACTGGCCGCCGTCGCCGCTTACCTCTGTTAACATTATTACACCCCGGGGAAGGGAGCTCCTCCCTAGCCTCGCCGCATGGCAACAGCCGTAACAGCAGCGAAAACTGCCTGAGCCGCCGCCAACGGCGGCAACAGCTCCTTCAGTCCTCTCCCGGGCGGTGGCTTTACTCGGCTTCGCTGGCTTCCCCCCGGCCCGGCAGCTCTCGACGGACGCGCCGCCATCTTGGAAGAGCGACGTTCGCGTCTCCCCGCGACGTGCGCTCCCATTGGCGGGCGCAGGGGCAGCCGGCGTCTCGTGACCGTCGCCATAGCGCCGGCGCGAGGGGAAGTGGAGGCGGGTGGCCGGAGACCCAATCGGCGCCAGCTGAAAGGGCCCTGGGGCAGGGCTCAGAGGCCGACTTGGGACCGCTGGGAGGGCAAAGAGGCCCCAGCGCGATGCCGGCCCGGGAGTCCGCGCGCGCGTCCGCGGCGGCCGCTGATCCTCCGCCGCACGCCGGGGTCGGTCGGCCCTGGGGTACAGCGAGACGGGCAGAGGCCGAGGCTTCCATAGATGGCGCTGCGGACCTCGCGCGTCTCGGGGACAAGGCGGCAGATGTCCACTAGAAAAACTTCCCTCTAGCATATCTCCGGCCCCGCGGCGACCCAAGGGCAGGAGGGGGATGTTCGGCTTTCTCCACTGTCTGGCGCTTAAATATGAGCTGAAAGTGCTCCCTCCTCAGCCCCTCTTTCCTTCTGAACTTTGACAGAAACTTTCCTTTGTCCTTACCAGTCCTCAGCGAGTTCTCTTCTGGGGTGCGCGACAGGTAGTAGAAGTGATACAGGCATATCAGCTTTACCCCGGTCGTAGCAGAGTGTCGCTGATTCGGTGTTTGGCCAGCACCTGTATAACAATGAGGGCTTGGTTTTGCTCTTCCTAAGAGACCTCTAAAAAATGTAAAGCCAATTTTACTCTTTAACTGCGGTCTGTACAACTTCACTGGCTTCTTGATACAGTGTGTGCGTCTGTGTTTGTGTGTGTGTGTGTGTATCATGGTGAACAAATTTCAGCACGTGTCATTGTCAATAGTCCTAACTTAAATGGGACAGAACTCTGGAACGCAGGGTGCATAGAAGCCCGTTACTGACACCGTTCTGAACCTGCCACTAGGCGAGTTACAGTGTGTGAAACTGAAGGCAGTCACTTCTACCTGAATTGTAATGAAAGTAATTTACCTGAACCTGCTGTCAAAGTGAGTTACCCTGTTGTATGTTAGAAACCAGTTTCCAAGGAAATTGACAAGTAAATTTTCAAATTTGACACGCAGAATCCATACACCTCTTTTAAGGGGTTACAGAGGCATTTGGGAAAGAAGTTCCTTCCCCTTAACCTGAGTCCCCCCTTCCCTTAACAATAGTACTGTTGTGTAAAATGAAATTTACCTAATACATTACTCTTATATTCTCAAAACATTAAGGCATTAGAAACTTTGTGTTACCTCTGTTGTGTCCTTATCAAGGAAAGAGAATGATTCATTTAGGTAGCCAGGTAGAAATTCAAGATAAATCCTGATTTTACTCAATTCAACTAAGTGAGGCAAAGTAATTTTGCTGTTGTTTTAATCTACATCTAATACATAATTTTCATATTACTGGGCCAGCAAAATTCTGACCTCTGTAACAGAATAAAATGTGTTACAGGGATTGACAGAATAGCCATGAATAGAAAATAAGATTGGAAAATACTCTCTGGCCTAAGATATTAAGGAAACAAAGAGATACTAGAGACAACAAGGAACCTGGAAAAAGATAACTGTTCCAACCTATAAATAAGAAAACAGAGGAGGCTCATTAATATTTAAGATACCAACTAGTAAATTAAAACTGTAATTTAGGTGTCTGGCCTGAGTATTTAATTTTCTTTTCACATGTTTTTCCCATTCCAGAAGGAAGGCATTTTCACTTATTTTAAAGGTGATAAATTAAGTGTAGGCACAACTTGAGGTTTGTACCAACCTGTAATATGACATGGCTATGCTTTTAACATTTAGAAGTTTGTCCGTAGACCTAGGAGCAAGCCAAAATCATTAGCTCCAAGTTTTCTCAGCCAGAGTTCTTTCTGTGACCTAAAAAACCTTATGTTATCTAGCCTCCCCAGTCCCACCCCACATCCACCTCTCTGACCTCATTTCTGCTAAGCACTGCTCCTATAACAGCAAGGCATCCTCTAGCACTGGGGCCTTTGCGCTGAATATTTATCTGGAAGGATCTTTCCACCAGGTACCTGCATGGCTAGATCTCTCACTTCTGTTCCATCTTTGCTCAAATACCACCTTTTTCAAGGAAGCCTATTCTGACCATCCTTTTAAAATGTTGCCCCTCCCCCAGTGTCCTCCTAAAAGACTCCCAAGGAAAAGGCCTAATTAAAAATGAAAACAAAATCCTTTGTGTTGAAAGAATTTTTTTTTTCAATTGACCATTGTGTGTTCTTATCTTGCAATTAATGGGGGAATTACTTTTACTGTCACTAGAATGCCAGAGAGAAGTTTATGACAGAATAGTAAGCTGAGCCTTTCCCTTAAGCTTATATTACTGCTGATATTTTCAATGGTGATAATGGGATGGGGGGATAATAAAGATAAAATATGTTTAGAAGAAAAGCTTTCTTGGGCTTCCGTGGTGGCGCAGTGGTTGAGAGTCCCCCTGCCGATGCAGGGGACACGGTGCCCCGGTCCGGGAAGATCCCACATGCCGCGGAGCGGCTGGGCCCGTGAGCCATGGCCGCTGAGCCTGCGCGTCCGGAGCCTGTGCTCCGCAACGGGAGAGGCCACAACAGTGAGAGACCCACGTACCCCAAAAAAAAAAAAAAAAAAGAAAAGCTTTCTTATGTATATATACATTGGCATGAGTCAAAGTTAATTTGCTAGCAAGGGAAGCAACAAAGTAAATAAGGTATGTCATTTCAGAGATTTATGGAAGTTGGGAAAGAGAATGCTTATAGAAGCAGCTAGCTTCAAAAAAAAAGAGTAAGCATCTAATTTGGCACAGATTACAGTTTCATACCACGTGGTCTTAAAAACATCCTATCAGTTGTTACAGAGGAAACCTGGGACAGGCTGACCTGAGATGCCACCTTCTTTGGCTATTAATCAGAAATTTGAAACAAAACAAAACCATCCATCTTAAGAAACACATGATAAGGATACATCTGTGGTTGTTATTGCAAAAGGTTTGATTCCTCAACAAGCAGTGTCCAGTCTAACACAGGAAAGGATGACAAAAAGAGGTCAGAGGCAAAAATCAAGTGTGTGATGCTTTTAAACAGGCCACTGCCAGTGATTTCCAAACCTCCGAGCAACAATTCCGAATATCCAATTTGCCTAATTTTTTAATTTTAAAGCAAAGAAAAAAAATTCATCTACATATTCAGGTTGTCACATGTTGACTATAATCCTTTTTGAGAAACTGTAAAAGTATAGCATCAATCTCCCAAGCAAATTGCATCTATCAAACAGTTGTCACATTTAATCTTTTGGTTTCTTAAACCATATTATTAACTCCAGTTTCTTCATAATGCAATGTCATCAGTGTCACCTACCACCCATACTGAGCATTAAATAGTACCATACATTCATTAACAAGGTCCAATATCACAGCCAGTGAATCAGTATTAAAATAATGCATTGGCAACAGAGAAGACACATTCTAAGAACAGACAGCAGCAGGATATCCTGATTCTTACAGCTTTAGTATGACAACAGTAAAGCAGAAATTTCAAGGCATTTAAGAGTGTTCTGGGGCTTCCCTGGTGGTGCGGTGGTTGAGAATCTGCCTGCCAATGCAGGGGACACAGGTTCGAGCCCTGGTCTGGGAAGATCCCACATGCTGTGGAGCAACTGGGCCCGTGAGCCACAATTGCTGAGCCTGCGCGTCTGGAGCCTGTGCTCCGCAACAAGAGAGGCCGCGATAGTGAGAGGCCCGCGCACCACGATGAAGAGTGGCCTCCGCTTGCCACAACTAGAGAAAGCCCTTGCACAGAAACGAAGACCCAACACAGCCATAAATAAATAAATTTAAAAATATCTCCAACTCACGGTGACCTGTGAAAACCCGATGCTAAGTAAAGGAAGCCAGACATAGAAGTTCACATGTGATGCATGATTCCATTTATAAAAAAAAAAGAGTGTTCTGAAGTCTAGCTTCAAATAGCTCCACAGGTGCTTTTTTCTTACACAGTATTTTTTGAGGAAATACTGAGGCAACTCAAGACTAAGAGAGAAGCAGTAATAAGGTGAAGTTTTGCTAACAGCAGATGCAGCCATAAAATAATAATATTCACAAGTCCACAATGGTACCAAGATCTCAATAGAAAGGACCATATTACAAATATGTAGAGTCTGTAGTGTATTTCAGAGATTTTACTAGATCACTGACAGCCCCAGTCAATAGTTTTTAAAACAAGTATTTATACACCATAAAAATCAGCACTTTTCAAACAGTTAATTCTCAATTTTGAATACTATTTTTCAATATATGGGCCAGGTGCTGTGGGAAGCATTTCGCATATATTGAACAATTGAAAAAGACCATCACAGTAGATCTTATTACCCTCCAGGACGTGAGTTTAGTAACATTCCCAGGATCACCTATCAAGGATACATGCTATCAACAAGATCTTGAAGCTGACCTCAGTCACCTCCTCCTCTTTGAGTATAGATCTACATAAATTATTTCAAATTATTTTGCATAGGTGACTTGTCTCTTCTCCATTTTTTATTGATTCAATCATTTCTTTATATGCGTATGTACTCGTAGATATTTATTTTATACTTTGAGTTAAACCCAATACTATTTTATTTGGTTGTTCAAATTGCCTCAGCTTTGGCCACTGGGAGGTCTTTCAGTTGTCCTATGTCCTTTTAATATAATCCCATCAATGTGGGATGGTTTTTTGTTTTTGTTTTTGAGTACTTCCTTAATTTCTCATACTACAAGATACTTCAGGCTTGTCATACCTCTGTCCTAGAATCAGCCGTTTCTCTAAGGAACTTTGGTTCCTTTACTGGAGAATGATATTAGAAATCAAGATCTGTTCTTGGTTTCTAGAAACTAGGAACACATCTAAAAGCTAGATGTGTTCTTTGCTACTGGTGGTGCCCTTTCTTTTCAGCCCTTGCAGTTAAGAAAACAAGGAAATATATGCATGTACACTAACCTATATATATACACCTATCTATATATATTTCTGTATGGAACCATCTGTACCTATATTAAACTAAACACAAATTCATAGTGATGTCTACAACTCTAACGCATTACCAGAAGGATCATTCTAGCCTCCTTCCTTGACTTATCTGTAAATTTTCACTCCAGCAGTGAGAAACCTGATTCCTACTATCAGCCATCCATTTATTTACTTGTTCAATTCCAGTATGCATGTATAGCTGTATCAGAATTGTTAGCCCATAACCCCTTGTGAAATCAATTAGAGTACAGTCTCTAGGTGCAGTTTCTTTTATCTTTAGTCTTACAAACTTCAGTCATTTCCAAAGTTGCTTAGTTCAGTACCTTTCCTCCCACCCTCTTCAGTGAGGTCATTTCTTATATTGGTGATATAGTTAGATTCTCTTGTTGCAGTCTACTTTCTTTCTTGAGATTCCCCCAACCTCCTAAATAATTTGAATTTTTAAATTCGCATACCTTAAGTTTCACTCTTTGTGCTGATTTCTGACAAACGCATAATGTCACATCATACAGAATAGTTTCACAGCCCTAAAACATAAAGAAAAACGCATAGTGAGATTACTTTTACATTTTTATGCACAGACCCAAACAACTAATGATTTTATAGAAGAAACCACACTTGGATATAGAGATATCATAAATATATATACATCTATATTATATACATATATAATATTAGATATATTAGACATATAATCCTCTATAATACCTGATATTAAATTCTTACCATGTGCCAGGCTCTGTTCTAAGTGCTTCACAACAACCCGAGAATATAGGAACTGTTATTATTCCCATTTTACAAATGAAGAAATTGGGCCTCAGAGAGTTAAATTTTTTTTTTTTTTTGCGGTACGCGGTCCTCTCACTGTTGTGGCCTCTCCCATTGCGGAGCACAGGCTCTGGACGTGCAGGCTCAGCGGCCATGGCTCACGGACCCAGCCACTCCGCGGCACGTGGGATCTTCCCGGACCGGGGCATGAACCCGTGTCCCCTGCCTCAGCAGGTGGACTCTCAACCACTGTGCCACCAGGGAAGCCGGAGAGTTACATTTTTTGTCCTAGTTGCACAACTAGTAGTAGAGAAAATATTTAATGAAAAAATTAATATATACATACATGTATGTATATATATACACTGTATAGTTATATATTTCAGAATTATATGTGTGTATATATTGTGTTTTCAAGTATATTAAATCAGTTAACTTTAAAAACTAAAATTTTTCAGTGATCCTGTCCCCAGTTTCTTCTGTGAATCATAAGAATAGTGACTGGCCTTTGACCTTCTGTTTCTGCCTTCAGCCAAAGGAGGAAATGAGAAGAGGAATCAGTACTCACAGACAGAACCTAGTATATCCACTTATTTAAGGCTTACCTCAGCTAGTTCCATTTTTACAGAGTAAGGGTGAAATCAAAGACTGCTATTATATTGCTTCCTACTTTACTAGCTTAATAACTAAGGTAAAAAAAAAAAAGATTGTTCTGAGTTACCAGTGTTTTTAAATGGTTACATATTACATTAATTGGCATAAAGTTAATGAGACCTGCCTTCACCCTTGCATATATGGTAATCTTTCTGTTTTCAATAAAATTTTTAAATTTAAAAATAACCGTAATAGGCACTTCCCTGGAGGTCCTGTGGTTAAGACTTCGACTTCCAATGCAGGGGGTGCGAGTTCGATCCCTGGTTGGGGAGCTAAGATCCCACATGCCTCGCGGACAAAAAAACAAAACATAAAACAGAAGCAATATTGTAACAAATTCAATAAGGACTTTAAAAATGGTCTACATAAAAAAAAAACCTTTAAAAAATTAAAACAAATTAAGAAAACCAAAAATAACTGTAATAGATGTACATACAATTGAATGGAAGAGGTATTAGACACATGCCCCATAATATTGGCCATGGAATGAGAAGAGTAGAAGCCTGAGAAGATTTGCATTGTGGTCCTGTCTTTGCTATTAAATAGGATTAAACCTTGAAAGTGGAAATTCATCATTTTTTGAGCTTCACTGTCTTTTTCTGTAAAGTTAAGAGCTTGAAACATATAATTAGATTAACATGAATATACTGTGTACATGAATACAGTCAGTTGTTGCTTGAAGCATTGGGCAATGCACTGCGGCTCAAGATCAAATGCTCTCTAAGGTTTCTTTCAATTTTAAAACTGTGGTACTTATGATAGCAAGTTTTCCTATCACTTTCCTTCAACAAGCATATTCATCATCACCTTTTTCATAAACCTTGCTACCAAGCAGAGGCTGCTGTGAACTGTTTGTAGTAATGAACTCCTTGAATTACCACCTTTCCACTTAAAATGAGACACCTCCTACCTTGGAACAGCCATGTCTGCAAATATCCATGAACAGAGAAATCAGCAGAAATGTCAGGAAGAGTTCTGGTGTATAAAAAACAAAGCAAATAATCAAATAAAAAGCACCTAAAATCACACTATTCTTGAAATCTATAGGACATTCACCTATTTTGGATAGATAAGATTTATCATGTTCACTTAATCAGCAAAATGCTGAGGGTTTCACATTTTATCTTTAAAAATAGATGT
This sequence comes from Monodon monoceros, assembly GCF_005190385.1. Taxonomy (NCBI): domain Eukaryota; kingdom Metazoa; phylum Chordata; class Mammalia; order Artiodactyla; family Monodontidae; genus Monodon; species Monodon monoceros. Next base: position 35,058,876 of record NW_021703776.1, on the reverse strand, counting down.
CCTTTTTGGGTTTTCCTGTTGCTGGGGAAGTGTACTTTCTGTTGCTAACTGAGAGCTAAATGTTCTGCTTTGAATGGAAGATGTTTGTTTTTATCAGTAGGAGTGGCAGAAGGATGAATGAAGGAATCCCCCCTTTTTTTAACTTGTTTCTGTAAGTGAAATGTCTGCCTTCTGGGTAGAAGCATATGATTGGCTATTTACCAGAGTATCCTTTAATAGAATCATGGAATTTGCTCATTTGTTTACACATTACTTTATTCACTAAACCTTAAATGAGCTAACTATTCAATTTTTAAAGATCACAGGGTTATGGAATTCTTATTGAAACACCTGTTATCACTCAATCTCTAATGGTTAAAAGGTACAAAGAGATTATCATCTTCGCATTTTTGTCTGATATAATTTAGTCTCAAAGGGGGAGGAGAATAAGAAATAGATGAGATCTGACTTTCCTTTCAAATCTTATGATCATATAATTAAAATACAAGGCATCTTCCTCTTCATCTTTATGTATTACTGTTTGCACTATTTAGGGCAGGAAACTGAAAGGGGAAATATCACAGGCAAGCAAATTTGAACAAAATATTACTTTGGTATATTTACTTTCATGCTTAAAACTGCATTAAAAAATATACACCCATTCTGGCTATCCTCAGCTTAAGGTAAGAATTACAGAATTATTTTTTAAATGTAATTGTCTTAACTTGAAATTAAATTCTATATTATCACCATCTTAATTGTATTGTAGTACTCTGTGAAAAACTGATTTCTTAAACAAGGACTTTTGTTTTGTTTGAAGCTGTATCTCTCGGTAATTCATCAAGTTTATACTTTATGGTTATGCCAGAAATTTTGGTTACACTGAAACTCTATGCTGTGAAAAATGTAATTGAGTTTCCATCTTCCAAATTTCATTTTTTGTCTTTAGAAGTAAATTGTTAATCTATGAGCCACTGGCTTTTGGGAAAGAGGGAATATTTCACTATACCTCTCTAAATCATTCTGTGGCATGATGATGTTGCCTTGGCCTAGTCACTTCATTTTCCTCCTGGGCATTGAGGGAGATTACAAATCCTGCCTGTCTAGGTGGGGTCCAGTAACTAGCTCAATGGAATGTAGCAATCTTCCTCTCTTTCCACCTTCCAAGGTGACCTTGGATGCTACGCTAGATAATAGAGACTTGAGTTGGAAGGAACCACACAGGAGAATCTGCCCACCAGATCCAAAAAGAAAATCTTCGGACTTTGCACAAGTGACAAATTCTTTTATTATCTTGGGTTGTTGTTACGGTGTTAAAACCCTCTCTCACTCTACTTACTGACAGTAGGAAGTGTCTAACCTGAGAAATGCCCCCCTCCTCGCACCCTTCCCACCCCCTGCAAATGAGGGGACTGTTTTAAGTGATATTACTTAAGTAGATCCTCAACAGTTCCACTTTTTTTTTTTTTTTTTTGCGGTACGCGGGCCTCTCACTGCCGTGGCCTCTCCCGTTGCGGACCACAGGCTCCGGACGCACAGGCTCAGCGGCCATGGCTCACGGGCCCAGCTGCTCCGCGGCACGCGGGATCTTCCCGGACCGGGGCACGAACCTGTGTCCCCTGCATCGGCAGGCGGACTCTCAACCACTGCGCCACCAGGAAGCCCAGTTCCACATTTTTTTTTAAGGAGAACCATTTTAAAAGTTACGGCCTGGGTGTTACATATTAGACAGACAAACACACACACAGGCGTGCGTGCACACGCACATACACCAACACACACACATAGGCACACAGAGACGGCTCCCAGAGATTTCTGGGAGAGGCGGATGAACTGAAGACCCTGTTCCATCCAGTCTTCTTAGAAAAGAAAACCAGGGAAGTTAATGGAATAGAAAAAAGAGTGAGTAATAGACAGGCATGAACCAGAATCAAGGACCAGTTGCTCTGAAAATCCTGAGAGCCTTCCCCGAGAGTTCTAATAGCCACTGCCCAAGTATGCAGCCAAAGTCTCCCACACTGAACAGTTCACCTGGGAACAAGGGAACTAATGTTTTTAAACACCTCCTCTGTGCCAGGTGCATTCCGTACCTTATCTTTAAACCTCATGGTAAGCAGTGTTAGCCCCATTTCTAAAATGAGGAAATTATGGCTCAGAAGTTTATTTAATTTGCCTGAGTCTTCTGCTAATAAACAGCAAATCTATTTCAACTTTCTGACTTGAAACTTATCTCGTTTTTTCCCACGATACCTCCCCCAAGCTCAGCCTCAGATCTAGGATACCCTTCGAATGGCCAATAAAAACCTGTCTCTTTTCCCAAGCATTTCCTGCTTTTTACAGTCCAGGTCTCTTGAGGATCTCTTGGAATAAACTATCATTTATCTAACGATGACTTGTTTTTCCAGTTTACTCACTTTTTCCTCCCTCTCATATAAGAAGAGACAAGGGTATGAGCCCAATAGCATTTTACCTGATTTCTTCTGTTAATTTGTCAAATCTAACCATAGTTCTTCTCTAATGTAAACACGCTTTACCTCTCCTGGTTGTAAAATGCTAATCTCACATATTTATTGAATTTTTCTTATTGATTACCATGCATTCCACGTTCATTATTATCTTACAGAGCGCGCTCGAGGCCTCTTTATCATTAACAGCAATATGATTTTCATATGTCTGCCTCAGGCCTATTGACCTCTGCCTATGCCATACCTGTACTATAAGCCAAGGGTATATGGTCTGTTTCTTTCATTCTGCCTTCCTTTCCAAGTGAGGTGCCAGACTTTAGCTGTGTCGGGTCTGTTCTCCTTCACTTTTCTCCCTCAGAGGCTTATGGTTTTGTGTTTTTCCAGACGAATTACATCTCCCTCTCCTCACCTGCTTCTGACATTGACGACTCCATCATTAATCAACTCTTCCTCTTTCTCCTTAGGCCAGTCCCTAGTCCCTAAAGTATCCTTCATGACCATGGTCATAAGCTGCCTCTGAGCCCCATTAGAGCAGAGAGGGATGACCCTGTGATTTGTAAACACCAGAAAGAGCAACCACAAAGTAGAGGTTGTAACTTCATCAGCAGGCCTATTTTGCTGAAGCACATCGACATTTATGAGAAGTTAAGTCCAGGTGGTTTGCAAAGCCTCCCATTTTTGACATCACAGACTACTAATGTAAATTTATTTTCAGTCATTTCTGGTGATTTTTCTCCTAAGCTCCAGATAATCTTTCCCTATGTATTAGTCTCATTCATTATCCCTTTTCTTTTTAACCAATTCCTCAGAAACACGTTTGGTATATTTCACATAATTGTATGGGGTTTTTTCGCTTTGCTTATCTTTAGAAATAAAGACACTAAAATGTTAAATGTACACTGAGGAAACCAATAAGGTTTTACAACTGTGCAACATTTAAAAGCAACAAGTCTATATACAACATCAAGGACAAAATAATTACTAAATGACACAATTACTATCCAGTTTCAAACTTAATTTATTTAGTAATTATTCTCATTTATCCACTTCTTTTACTGATTAAAGCACATGAGGGTTTGAGTCACCAGAAAGCCAACAAGTAGACACCTCTATAGTCAATGCTAAATACATAAAAGTAAAGTAAAATATCGAAAGTGTTTCTCACTGTTATTTTCCTTTATTCCTATTTCTTGGCCAAAGCATACTCACTAAAAGACAGCATTATATCTGAGATAAACAGCATTTTCCTAGCGTTCATTGTCCCACTTTGTCTAGTATTTTAGAAAATTATTAAGAGTGTGAGATTCTGATAAGAGTTTATAATGTGAAGAAATAGAAGTCAGATTTTAATCACACACATCAGTGAAGGAGCAGAAAAGGCTTTCAGAGATTCTGCTTTTGCTTCCTTTTTTAAGTAAGATATAAAGCTTATGGAATTTACACTTTTTGCAAATGTGATAAAATAACCTGTCAATCACTTGCACTAATAAAAAGAGAAAATGGATTTGAAAAATCCCAAATAGTGAATAATCTAAAACTTGTCAAACTATAAAGTAAAGCCATTGAAATTTGAATGTATCTAATGCTGGATACCCACCTAGCTATATTTACTTAGTATACTGTTTTAGATAAATCTAGAGATTTAGAGATGCCATGGCAGAATCTTGATGTTACATGTCGGCTCTCTATTTTACGATAACTTCAAGTTATTATTTCTTTCTTTTTTTTTTTTTTTTGTGCTATGCGGGCCTCCCACTGCTGTGGCCTCTCCCGTTGTGGAGCACAGGCTCCGGACGCCCAGGCTCAGTGGCCATGGCTCACGGGCCCAGCCACTCTGCGGCATGTGGGATCTTCCCAGAGCGGGGCACGAACCCGTGTCCCCTGCATCGGCAGGCGGACTCTCAACCACTGCACCACCAGGGAAGCCCAAGTTATTATTTCTTAACTGCCATTTCTTCATAGTAATCATGCAAACCATCACTAGTGGTGTTCTGGAGCTGGTTCAGACTGACTCATGAACTCGGGGAATTGTTAAAATTCTTAGAATTTTACTAGTTAATTTTTAGATACAGTAATTATTAAAAATTAAAGTATATAAACTTATAATTAAATACATTATCTATAAAACAAACATAATGAGTACTCAAAAATCTTCACTTCCTAATTATTTTACTACTTTTTATTATTATCTGTGTTTTGAGGTTATTTATGCTTAGAGTATGATGAAAATACTACAGAATAGTGTGCTAGTTCTCATTTCTTCCCAACTCTTTGTTTACTGATGTCCTATTAGTAGCTTAAAATAGGCTGTGGTGGGAGTATTTACACCATGGAAATTGGCAATTGTTACAAGTCAAGACGAATTATTGTTTTGCTGATTTTCTAGAGTTAAGGAAGTGCTTGAGAACATGTTAATAATGCATATTAAACTTTAAAAGTGTCGTGACTAGCTATTACATTGTGAATAACACACAAAAAAATTGAGGAACTATCCTTCCACTATTCAAAAATTATTATCCAATTCAGCAAAGAAATCGTTCACACAACTGACAAATGAGTGAAGTTCTGGCATTTTACTAGTTAATGAAAAAGAAAATCAGCCAATATTCTTGTTCGTCAAACACTTGTCAATTGCCACCACAGTTTAGCCAGGATACAAGAACAGCAAAAATCAGCAGAAGCATCAAACGAGAATCAACTGGCTATATTCAAATAATAAAAGTCTTGAACACTGTATCATTTTTAATAAGTTGTGTGCTGCTCATTCTTTATATCAATAAAACGTGTAATAAGTTTATATGCATCTTTTAATATATGCATGCATGTTTTCCAGAGAGCCAGTGTACAAGCTCACTACTGTCTAGCACTTACACTCTGACCCCCTTCACACAGCCTCAGTTTATTAATCAGTTGCCAGCTTACTCCCCTCTCCTCCAGTCTCACATTTGATTGGTTATGACTTGAATGATAAAGTCCTTCTCTGGTTTTGATACCTGGCTGCTCAGGAGCGCTGTTCTTCCTGGGGTTGCCAAGCTGGATCTGCTGGCAGGTATGTTCTCAGCCACATGAAGAAGGCATTCCTGCAACAGGAGAAAATGAGATTAACATGCCAAGAGAAGTAGAGACAAGCAGAAATATCTGCACTTCAAGGAGTGCAGATAGAGTATGTCCTGGTGATCCTGAGTTCCCAGATCCAGTTCGTCCTATAGGCATTGCTTCCTATAGCCATTTCTTTGAGTTATTTCAATATCTTCCCAGCTACATGGCCCAATACCTTTATCTTTGCCTTAAGATAATATGAGCTGGTTTTCTATCACTTGCAATTATAGAGCCCTGACTAATACAAATCCCTATGCAGTTAATGGACAGACTTCAGCAAGTCTGTAAACTGCCTGAAATTGTATGCAAGATTTTGTGTGTTTGTGTGTAAGTGCATTTTCCCCCCTGAGAATAGGGTTCATAGATAGAATACAATCCTCAGATTCACAAAAAGATCTATAAACCCACAAAAGCTTACTTAAGTTAATGTGAATTGAAATAAACTAAGCCTATATCTTTCTGTGTCAAAACTTGCTCAGCATATATACTACACCAACCTAGAGGTGATTACATTCACCTGAGTATGAATTTGAGTTTGTCTTTGATGTTTTTAACCTAGATTTTAAGGCCTCCTAAGAGTCTTAAATCCCAAAGGCACTTAATTTTCACTTAATTCCTTCCTTGTTGTTACATTCTTCACATACTAGCCTATTTGTATATGTGTGATATTGTGAGCATAGTGCTCAAGAGAGACTAAAGTGGGAGACACTTGTTATTCATTTGACTTTAACGAAACTTCAAGGAAGATGAACATCTGATAAGAAGCCAGTATCTATATTCTATCAAAGCTTTAAAAATGACATTTATCCACCTTTAGAAATAACTTTCAAGGAAGTAATATCAGGCATTAAATCCAAATTGGATAAATACATATCAGTTGTTTTAAGATTATTTTCTAGGTTAAGAGGTTAAGGAGATTAAGTTATAGGGCAGGAAATATCTTTATTGGGGCAAATTAAAACTGGGTTCAATATGAATAAGAAAACAGTAAAAGGTAAGAAACCCATCTTGTTGTCTTGTGATGTTAGTTCTCAAGTGGAAAATAACTGTATTCGATAAAAAGCAAAATAAAATGTTCCCAGTACTAGGCATTCAATCCCTTCACTTCAGCAAAAGCTAAAGCAATTTCCGAGGATGATTTTTGTCTAAGAAAAGTAATTTATTGCTTGGATAAGCATGACATAGAAGGCTGTGCAGGTACCGCTCACCTAACTGAAGCAGTATTTTGTTAGCCTCTGTATTGGTTGATTGTACCTATTGCACTAAAAAGAAATTATTTAAATCGTATTTAAAATATAACAGACACAATAAAGTAATATAGTCAAAATGTCTTTGAAAATAAATTTGGTTTGAAAATTAAAATGTGATACATTTAAATTTCTAAAAAATAAAAACACTTTGTCATCAAAGCCAATAGACAGCATTATAAATATCCCGTCAAGACAGAAGTGAATAAACAATGTTTAAGGCTTATACGAATACAACTAGACTAAGATATCTAGTCTAGTAATGAGAGCTTAAGAGCTAAAGCTATCAAGTTAAATGCACCATTTTAAGAAAAAAATGACTACATTTAAACTTTACTCTTAGTTGAAATTTAGTGTTGCTTCTTTAAATCACATAAACTATTAAGTTGAGAATGATTAATCAATGCACAGAAAAAGAATTCTAAACTTAGTTCTAAGGTTACAGTAGGTTATACCTATTTAATGGGTAGTTGGGTTAGTCCAACCTTTAAGGCTAGAGTTTATAACTGCCTTGGAGTCTATAATTGTCTTCATAAGTACTTCTCATGCTATTGGCTATAATGTTAATCCAAACATGTACAAATAGATTGATAGATAAGCATGACACAGAATACTATGAAGGCCTTGATCACCAAACAGAAACAATATTTTACCATCCTTTAATAAGGCTTGGTACAATAAGAGTAAGAAATTGACCCCTGGATGTTTCTGACTACAGAACTCAGATTTTCATGATAGTTCATCATAATAGAAGTGCAAGTTAACATGGCTCTAGGTGTTCAACTCTAAGAAGAAAAAGTTATATGCAAAAAATTGATTTGGGAGAAGAAATATGTAGTTCCTTATTCTTCATTCTCTACTTATCGATATTATTCATTTCTTCCATAAGATGCCTTACACTGACATCAAAAGTGGTAACTTGCCCCAAACTAAAAATATCCTGTAAACTGAGCTTGACACCTATTTAAGTCATTATTCTATGTAACCTGCAAATAGAGTCTAAAGAGGCAAAATAAATAATCAACAGAACCATGTGGCAATTCCTCACAATAAAGACTTTATAGATATTGAGGAGTATAAAAAACAATACACAGGGCTTCCCTGGTGGCACAGTGGTTGAGAGTCCGCCTGCCGATGCAGGGTTCGTGCCCCGGTCCGGGAAGATCCCACATGCCGCGGAGCGGTTGGGCCCGTGAGCCATGGCCACTGAACCTGCGCGTGCAGAGCCTGTGCTCCGCAACGGGAGAGGCCACAGCAGTGGGAGGCCCGCGTACTGCAAAAAAACCCCAGAAAAACAAAAAAACAATACACACTGGCCTACACACAGCACTGACTACGAGTTAGGATATTTTCATACTATCTGGGTGAAAACTACAAGCAGGTGATATGCACAGTTTATCGATATGCTTAATACACTTACCCCGTGAAGTGTACAGAAACTATCAAAAAAGAAATTATGAACAGTGTTTCAAACATTTAAGAAGTTAATGTTATATTTCAGAAGAGTAATGATTAAGCACCATTTTCTACTTCCTACAAGTTACTTAGATATCTGCATAAGTTTTCCTCCTACATATAAAAAGCTGATAATACTAAATAGCAAAAACCAATCGCTGATGCCACTAATATTGACATTTCTAGAAGAAGGACAAGTAATGAAGCACCTTTCATAGCAGACGGGATTCCTACTAGAGGCCTGGGGGATTGTTCTCTACTGGGTTTCTTCTTTTTCCTATTTCTCATTTGCAAGCTTGTTCCCGTAAGATAACAGCCTAGCCAAATGAATAACCTTTGTTTCTGAAAAGAGCCTCTGCCCTAGGTCCCTCACTTTAATAAACAGGGATCAGGAAGCTAGAAAAAAAATCATTAAGCATCTCCTGAAATACAGCATCTAGAATTAGTCCTAAGTAGCCATCCTGGTGCCTTCTCTTTTATACCATACCCTGACTTCTTTACCTTTTCTAATTCATGAGTAACTCTCAAACTGAAAGCACCTCTGACCCAAGAGATAGAGAGAGAACCTGCAAGGGAGGAGAAAGACATACAAATGTTGCAACAATTCAAGCCAAAGTACATAGGAGGCCCAAAGTTTACTTCACCATGTCTAATTTTAAGTTTAAAATTTTGTTTAAAATTTTAAGTTTAAAATTTCATCTCCTTTTTCCAAAAGTTCCACTTCTATCCCCCACCCCAAGCATTAGGACCATCTTTTCTACTCTCCCCAAATTTGAAAGTGGTTGAGAAATTTTAAAAGAATGAAGTCAAAAGGCACTGAGAGGGAAAATATGGGTCTCAGAGTTGATTTGGGATCAGTACACAATATTTAACATGTTAGTATAAATCTATTAACAAAAATAAGAGAATTCCTTTGCTTTCAAAAACAATTATTTACATAATTTTGTTTAATAGACAACTGAGTGGTCTTTGATGATAAAATAATTATGAAAACACCAGGAACTGACAAATGAGGTAGACTGTTTGTCATAATCAATTCATCTACAATTTGAAAATAACACGAGGGGGGAGGGGGAAATAAGATAGGAAATTTAGAATTTCTGTAGGACACCATCATAACATTTTCAGTTAGTGACTACTGATGAAGGCCAATTTTGAATAATTTTTAAAAGCAGAGATTAACAGATAGTATTATAGGACACAATTTTGTAAAATTTAAGAGTAAGTATTTCGGTAAAGCCAACTTTCTGCAAAGATACAAGTAACGAAACACTTTCTACAATGTAATAATTATATTATATGCAATCATTAGTTTGTAGGTCTTTCTCTTCTGCTAAATTGAGCTCCTGGAAGGAAAGACAGGCTTAGTCTTTGTTCTCACGGGTTCTACACAAAGAGTGATTCAAATGTTTGATTAATTTACTTAACTGATATCATATATCCTTAGGGAACATATACTCAAGGTACTCAAGTTAGAGTTCGTACTATATTAAAATCACTTTCAAAGCTTTTTATAAAACAGATGCTTAGGCCCCAATCCATACACAGTCCTAGATATGTTTATTTTTAAACATCAATATGTATGAAGTTTATTTTTTATTTTTATTTTTGACCGTGCAGCACTGCTTGCGGGATCTTAGTTCCCCAACTCATGCCCTCGGGCAGTGAGAGAGGGGAGTTCTCACCACTGGACCTCCGTGGAATTTCCCCTAGATATGTTTAAAAAGCTCTAATTGGTACACCTTTCCATAACATGCTGAATATACAGAAAACCACTAGAAGCATTACCACCAAAGTCAGAAACAAAGCAAGGATGCCTATTAGCTCCACTACCGTTAAACTTGGATCACAGGTGCCAGTTTCAATCATACAAGAGAGAATAAGCAGAAGCTTAAGAATCAAGAAAGAAAGAGCAAAACTATATCTAATGACATATAACGTATTTGTACACCTAGAACACAGAAGAGAATCAATGCTAAGAGTAACACAAATAAGAAAAAAAAAACTTTTAATAAGGGAGCAGATGTTAAATTAACATATAAAATCAATAGCTTTCACAGAGAGAAAAGTAACCACTTAAAATATATAACTAAAGAAAAAATATTTATAATAACATCCAAAATATAAATAATTAGATATAATCTTAACAAAAAGTGTGTTTAACTTCAGGAAAAGTTTAAAATACTCTTCGGCTCAGAAAGTAGACCTAGAGAGATGGAAAGACATCCCTTGTTTTTCAACAGGAAAACTCAGCATTATAAAGATATAAATTCTCTCCACGTTAATATGTGAATTTAATGTTGTCCCAGTAAAAATTCCCTGAAGTTTGTTTGATGAAAATGGGTGGTTCTAAAGTTCATATGGAAAAATAAACACGCAAGAATAGCTAGGGAAACTCTAAATATAGACAATCTGAGGGAGGACTAGCCCTATGTGATACAAAACATACTATAAAGCCTCTATAGTTGAAAATGTGGGGAGTAGATGCATGAATAGAGAGACCAATGGAACAACGGAATACCGTGTCCAGAAATAGCTCCAACTACATATGGAATTTAGTAAATGACAAAGGTGGCAGTTTAAATCTCTAGGAGAAATGATGGACTTTAAAAAGCTGTATGAGAATATTAGATAGAATTTTAGAAAGATAAATTTATATGCATACCTCACCCATACAAAAAGGAAAACTCACCAGATAGCTAAATGTAAAATATTAAATCATATACATACTAGAGAAAAACAAGGGAAATTTATTTAAAACTCTGTTATATGGAAAACTTTTCTAACTATGACTCATAATCCAGATGCATTAAGAGAAAATATTTGACCTCATAGCCTTTATTTCTGATGGAATCTCTAGTCAACGGGAGGGTGAGCCTATCCTCACAAGAACAGGGAAAATCAGGCAGAGGGGTCAATGGTGAATCCTGCAACTGCAGGACCACTATCTTAGAGTGTCCATGCACTGGGGCAGATGTGTCTCCAAGTGCAGGCTGCTTCTACCGCTCACAGTGCTGCTCACTTCAAATACCTGGGGTTCTGCCTTTGCTTTCCAACCTGGCATTCCACTAAGACTGGAGCCTCTAGCCTGCTTCTCTAATAGCCAGAGACCCTGCATAGAATTTACCACCATCTTCCTACAAAAAATGTCACATCCTGTTCCCCAAATTCCCATACTATAAGTCACTGACTGAGGACCAGCTATGAAATAATAACCCAGAACCATCAAACTGACTTCTTCCAGTATTTACATTTCCCTGTAAGTACTGCTTATTACCTTGATGTGTCATGGACTCCTTGTATTGCCGATGATTCCTATTATTACTGCACAATTTGCTCACCTCAAATAATGGCTCCTGTTAGAACCAAGCCCAGGGGTTCTTTCAACTTTGCAATTTGAACTACTGGCCTGGCTTCCTCAGCATCTTACCCAATGGAGAAGTCACTTTTCTCAGTGACCCTTCCTCCATGAAATCCTGTCTTCCTTCTCCATGTCCAGTCCTTGTTGATAGAGTTGGTTGGCTAAACCCAGGTCATTTGACCCCTAGTTTAATCACCAAATTGCTTTTCATTATGCTATGGTAGACATTACAATGCTCACCTATATCAGTTCTTTCTGGAAACATCATGCATTACACTTCTCTGCCCACCTTTTTGTTAGGTGGCATTCTCATATCTTGAGCTCCCTAGATGCAGCCTCTAAGACAAGAATGTGTGAGCCCGTGCGCCACAACTACTGAGCCTGCTCTCTAGAGCCTGCGAGCCACAACTACTGAGCCCACATGCTGCAACTACTGAAGCCTGTGTGCCTAGAGCCTGTGCTCTGCAACAGGAGAAGCCACCGCAATGAGAAGCCCACACACCGCAACGAAGAATAGCCCCCGCTCGCTGCATCTAGAGAAAGCCCGCACGCAGCAACGAAGACCTGATTCAGCCAATAAATAAATAAATAAATAAATAGATTTTTTTTAAAAGATGGATTAAGAAAATATCCTCCAGAGAGACTGATAAGGAAGTGAGGGAAGCAAAACAAGGAATGAAATAAAGTCAAGCAATAGTATAAGCTAAGGCAAAAGTCCCATAGAGGGCAGAATTCTCCCACAGGAGAATTCTAGAGGGTAAGTGATACCTCTGAGTTGTCCTAAGCTGAGGAAAGAGAGTTGAGCTTGTATTCCTGCACAAGACAGTCATTCATAAACAGCCACTGGGGGTGTATGTCCTTGTGAAAGCCAAGCACTTCTGGCTCTCTGTGCAAAGGAGTTCCAGTAGCTCAGAGGCAGGCCGCTGAAGAAGAACCCATGGGTGCTGGTCATTGAATGCACACAGACTAGGGATTTAAGGGGACACGCCAAGGAAAGAAAGACACTGTCTGTGTACCTTAGGTACTATGTGAGTACTTCTGGCCAATAGTGTTACAGTGGAAATTACTATCACAGGTGAGTTTAATTTCCAGGGTGTAATCTTCCAGCATTTTATTCTCTTGTCTTGGCAACCTAGAAGTCTACCTGCTTCAGACAATGCAGCACCACAAGGTGGTGGAGTTTTGTAAGTCTGTATCCCTGAGTCATTGGGGCAGATCCTCCTTCTGATCTGCACTGGACATTTCTACTAAGTGAGAAATAAACTTAGGCTGAGTTTGTTATTATGGCATATCCTCTCCTATCCTGACTAATACACATATCATTTATACATTCTTCATTCAAAAATATTTGTTGAGCAAATACCATCTGCTAGGTATTGTGCTTGAGAATATAAAGACAGAATAATTATTTTTCCCCTCAGAAAGCCCATTGTTACAGTAGAGTATAGTTAGTACCATAATAGAGATACAGTGTGGGATCCAGAGTGCTATATGAACAACGAATAGGAGACTCTAAATCAGACAGTAAGTTAGGGAAGCCTTCTTAGAGGAGGTTATATACAAGTTAAGTTACAAAACATGAGTAGAAATTAGCTAGAAAAATAAGGAGACTAGGGAAAGAAGGTCACCTCAGGTAATGAGAATAAGAGATGCAATGCTCAGATTCATGAGGGACGGGGCAGGATACACCGATGACTCACAAAGTATAACAATATGCAAATTAGCATTTTGATATTTTGTTTCTTGTAGCTTGGCCTATCAGGTTGAATCACAGACCAGTTAACTGACACAGGAAGTCAATTCAAATGATGAGCTAGTTCATGACCTAAGGCAAATCACTACTTTACCTCACTATATCCTGTTTACCTACTCTGAAAGATAAAGGTACTTACTGACCTGCTTCATAAGGATGTTGTTTAATTAATATTGGAAGTTGCTTTGAAAATACCAAGCACTTCTCACACATGAAGAACTAGTACAATTTCCTTGGGAGATGTCTTGATAAAAGGCAGCATGATTTTTAAATCTTTAGACTGGAATAAATGTAAAGAAGAAAATAATTGTTGCTTCCCTTCCACTGACACTAAAGGACTTTCTACTGCCATGCCTTTCTACTTCCATGACCTCAGGCTAAAGAAAATAGAAAAGGTATGATGATTCCATGACAAAGTTGAAACGCGTTACAGCAGATGTGAAAAATTTTAAGATGGGAACATTTACAAAGTGACCATCATTGGTAGGGGCTTCCAGGGAATATGTACACAGATGGTCCGTTTTTAAATTTAAGTACAAATGATGGTGATGTTTATGAGAATGAGAATGAGGATGAGGATAACTAATATCTAATAAGCAAATTCTGTGTTCTGGAACTGTTCAAAGTGCTTTTCCATGTATTATCTTTTAAAATTCTCTAGACAACCTTATGCCATAGGTTTATTACTATCTCTGTCTTACAGATGAGGAAATGCAGGCCCGGAGAGTTTACTAATGTGGCCAGGGCCACTCAGTAACCTTGATAGCTCATGGCTTCAGCATTATTCCTGAGTACTCATGTGGCTCTGAAGTCTGTTTCTTCATATCTTTTCATGCTACCCACAGTTTCACTATTGATCTCATGGGCAGAACAATACCTTTAAGGTATTACCATACTTGGGGCAAAACTTTTGTATTTGTGACCTGGATTAATAAAAATAGTTATTTTAGAAGGCAACCTATATGGAAAAGTTAATTTGAATTCATCTTTTCACTGATCACTTTCGTTGATCATACTTAGTTGCTCCATCTATTTTCCAATTCAAGAGCTCTCAAGATCATAAGAGATTTCTGATTCTTTTCCTCAGGAACAATTGTGAGTATGCACTTTTTTGTGCATAACTGCTCCTGAATTTTCTGCCCATATTTGATGCCACTTCCTAGAATTCAGAGAGAACCAGAAACTTTGCCATAGGTCCATTTTACTGACCTGACAAACCCCCAGGTTTCTTCTTTGCCCGGACTAGGATATGATGTTAGGCAATAATGCACACGAAAATAATCCCCTAGAAAAATATTTTTGGTTCTAAGCACCTAGAACATGCACTTTTCTTCTTTGGCTGCACCACGTGGCATGTGGGATCTTAGTTTCCCGACCAGGGATTGAACCTGCACCCCCTACATTGGAAGCGCAGAGTTTTAACCACTGGACAGCCAGGGAAGTCCCCATGCACACTTCTATAGTGTATTTTCATTGTTCTCAAATATATTAATGTACACAAACAATCTGAGATACATATTTATTAAGCAATATTGATATTGGGTAAAGTTCCCCATTACAGGATATACTCTGAGAGCCCTATTCATTCTATAGCATTTTTAAAAAACCTAATATAGATCAAAACACAAATAAATTACAACTGGTGGTGTGTGAGTTGTATAGTCTATTACACCAATCTGAAAAGATACAGCTATGAGAGCAGAGTTGTGTCTGCTTCTCAAGTGGGCATGTCCTATTGTTTTTACTTGCATAGAACATTAGTCAGGTTTTGAAGAGTCAAATGATAGATTCATAGGACGGTAATGAAAACAATAGCTCATATTTACTGAGCACTTGCTCTGCGCCTCGCATTTTGTTACCAGCGAAGCCCACTGGGGTCCTGGAAAAATAAGATGGAATCTAGGTGATAAGGTCTATCCTCTTCTTTTGTGCAAAGTCTGGTTTCACTTACCAATAGGGGGCCGTGTGCAGAGACCTTGCACCTACCGCAAAGTATTAGAGGTCCTGGCGCAGAACCGCTGCACCTGACACCTCAGCTCTGCAGGCCACCTGCAGAAGAGCTGCCCACGACACCTCGATTGAAGATGCAGGCGGCGGGCCGTGCACAGTGACACTGCACCCGGCATTGCAATCTGGAGGGATTAGCACAGTGCCGGGGACCCAGGAGAACCCTTCTCCCTCTCCTCCCTCGCTGTGAGACCCTATAAAGTAGCTCCGCCCATGGCCTGTTGGGAGAGCGTGTGCTCTAGGGCTGGAGCTCACACATCTCCATTCTCTGATCAAAGAATAATTTCCCTTTGCTTCTGAACTGAGCTCGGTCTCATTCTATTGGCTCCAGCGACATCGGGCAGGCGGACCCTTGTTAGGCCCCGACTTGAAAGAGTCAGTAACAATTTGATTTGAATTATCTCATCTAATATCTCCTTAAAAATATGACTCATATCATATATTTATATACCGTGTATACTAATTGATACATGTTAAAATACATGTGTAGATTTGCCTAACTTTCCCATTATGTAGACTGAATAGGTGTCTCGATGATATGATTTTATGAGAACTATGGAAATTCTTCCAATCACTCTGCATTGACATGCAGTTTTCCCATTTATCACTTATTTCCTATAGAAAATATCCTTTGCTTTCTAGGGGTTTACTTATTACTTCTAGCAAGTTTTTTTGTTTTCGTTCTTGTTTTTGTTTTTGCAGTATGCGGGCCTCTCACCGCTGCGGCCTCTCCCGTCGCGGAGCACAGGCTCCGGACGCGCAGGTCCAGCGGCCATGGCCCACGGGCCCAGCCGCTCCGCGGCATGTGGGATCCTCCCGGCCGGGGCACGAACCCGTGTCCCCTGCATCGGCAGGTGGACTCCCAACCACTGCGCCACCAGGGAAGCCCTAGCAAGTTTTATTTAAAAAGTAGCCTTTCATTTAGCAGATGTTGACAAGAGTCAAAAATTACAAGAGTGAACAATTAGGGAAGGTTAGAGAGGGAAAAGACAGGGTCTGGGCCTCCAGCCGTTTATCAGTTCAGATAGCAGCCAGCAAAAGCACAGTATTGGATTGGAAGAGACACGATTGGGAGTAGAAAGGGGAAGGAAAAAGATAGAGCGTTAACTTTGTATTCAAACCATAACAGGCTAGAGACAGATACCTATTTCCATTCCACAGAAGAGGAACTAGAAAGGTCAAACAACCACGCGAAGTCACACTGGTGGTAGATCCTAGAATCAAATCCCTGTCTGTCTGATTCTAAATCCTTCCTACCATTTCTCTATTTACAGTAGTGCTGCCTGAACCCTTGGTGCATTTTTATTGCAATAGTCTGAGGTGAGCTGAGTTTCCCAGCCTCTTCTCAAAGCAACCTAAATCTAGGTTATCTGACATCTTTTGAGATTCAACACTAGTGCGCAGTAGAACTAATTAGGAAGAAAAGTTAAGAGAAGTGCTGAGGCATGGAAGCAGTGGAGCCTAGTGACTAGTCTATGGACTCTGGAGCCTAACCTTGCGATGTTCAAATTCCAGCTTTACTACTTACTACCTGTGTTCCTTTGGGCCAATTACTTAAATTTTTCATGCATAAGTTTCCTTATCTGCTAATTGGGGACAGTAATAAAACCTAGTTCATGGAGGCTTTTTAAAACAAGAAGTAATAAATATTGCAAAGCACAGAGAATAATGCCTTTCACACAGGGAGCGTTCAATTCATGTTGTAAGATATTTCAACATAAATAGCCAGACACTAATGTTATGGTTGGACACAGGGCTAGAAACCTAGAGGGCAGTGAAGATTGAGGATTGATATCCTCTACAACAGACAGAAAAGGCTTAGTGGAAGGGGGAGAAGAAAGAAAAGAGAAAGTGCGGAGAGACTTCTAGGCAAGTTGAACCAAAAGAATAAAGTGGAAATATCAAATACTGAGAAATAAAATAAAATTTAACAATACAGAAATTGCTAGGGAGTGAGGAGGAAACCTCCTTTCTGGCTGATTGTAGAAGCAGCAAAGGCAAGAACTTCCTAGGGGAAGATGTAAGAGATGCAAGGACACCTACGGAGAACTCAGAGGAGATGGAAGAAAGTTATGAAAAATAGACAGGATCAAGCACAAATACACCCTCAGGGGATTGGGCCACGGAGGTCACAAAGAGAATAATGGAAATGAGGGGGAAAGGACTGTTGAAAGAGAGCTTTATGGAAAAGAATGAGGATAATATATCTGGGCTGGGAAAGTGGGTGGGGAAAATAAAATAAAAATTTATCTTTAAGAGACTTAAAGATAAATCAGGTACGTGGCCAGGTTTGAAAAGTAAAGGTAGTTTGGTGATAAACATACAGTCATAGAATTGTGCAGGCGCACAGTTACACGCCTTACTTCTAAACCCTCATGTCATAGACATTCTCTGCCTGCCCCAGAAAATCCATACTCACAGTATGACACACACACAGAATTACAGCTTGATCCATGCTGCATATGAGTGGTTAAGACCTAGGAATCCTTTTCACACTTGTGGGTAGGTGCAAATTTAGAATGAGAATGAGCTGTTCACCATTTATTAAGCTGGCTGGGTTGTATTATAGCTACTGTATTAATTTCAGGGTTTCTGAGAAGGGTATGATTTTAGAACAACCTAGTTAAGGAGGTGAAAATTCAGCTTTTCAGACCTTAGAACAGATAACTGTCATATATAAATCTGAATAGTTCACTCAGATTTTGACAGGGATCCTGATGTACAGTAGAAGCCTTTGACCGCCCCATTGTGGCTGTAAGTGAAGCAAAGACATCAAATACGTTTTGAATGAAAGAGTTGGGCTGAATATATTTTTGTTCTAGGAATTTATGACATAAGGCATCCTAAATAATTTGACTTTTTTGGAGCACATACATATGTTAATACATTAAGTATATTTTCCCAAAGACTCATTTTTTATAACTATAGCCAATAAAAATCAACATGTTTTACTTCTAGTAGACTTATATTTTCCTCATAAAAATACTACATTTTTCGGAATAGCTTCCAAATATATAGAGACATTAAGTTTTGGAAGTAAAGGACTGCTGTGTACGCGTAAATATTAAGGCATTATACAATCTCAGATTGTTAGAATCATTTTTATATTGTATTTTGAACTGAATTAAAATTTCAACTCTAGGTGGCAGTTTACTCCATCACTTACTTATGTTCTTTAACAAGCAGTAGATTCATTCACAGTTTTTCATGTATGCATAATTTTGTGTAAAAATTAGTCCCTGGCTCTCAGTAGCTGTTAAAAATAGATTTGATTTTAGGAATAAAATCATGGCTTGAGATGCAGGCTTTGCGTGTATCTTGCCATTCTTGGTTTCATTAAGTTGATGCGATGAAACAAAAAAGAATAAAGATGAACGTTTTCACTAATTTTTTTTGAGGAATATTATCCTCAAATCATGGCAATCATTCTGTGTCAACGTTGTGTTTGTATCACGCAGAAGAGAATTTAGGATGAATAATTTTTTCATGGATACACTAATTTTCAGAAATATAAAGGATGTCCGAGACACTGAATTTTCTGAGATTTTTTAAATGATATTAATTTAGGTGAAGGAAAAATACACCATAAAAAGGAAGATGACTCATATCTGTGTTTCTGTTTGCATCTCATTGATGGAAATAGCTAAAGCTAGAGTTTATTTGGGTCATCAAAGACCAAAATACTCAGACTGCCCGATTAAAAACTGTTTTCCCTAAGCCACTGCATGTGAGGTGTTTTGTTTTGTTTTATACATTCATAAGGACCCTAACAATGGGTTATGCAGAATACCTCCAGGCATTTGCCACCCAAATAACTTGCTACAGTTCGTAGTCCTTTCATTTTTTAGTCCCAGCAAGAGAAGAACGGATAAGGATTTAAATAGTCCTAAAATTAGATTTCCTTTAAAGTGGGGATAGTAACAGTACCTACTTGACAGCATTGTCTCGAGCATAAAGTAAGATTATGTTTGTACACAGTAACTGGCACCAGACATTCCGTGCATATTAGTTATTCTTATTTTTACTAATCCTTTTTTAAATTAATAAAGTGTATCAACTAGAATCTCAAAGAGACTGGTCAATGTGACAACCTCACAAAGAGTTCTTATTTATGAAGTTGCATGCCTTTAGCTCCCCTGGGCCAAGTGCTGTCTCCACACTCTCCCACAAGTAAAAGGAACATAGGAAAAAGCCATATGGCATGGGCGTAGGGGGTGAGAATATTAGTCACTGAAGTGAGAAAATGAACAATTTCCAAAATGTGTCTAATTGTTTATAAAAATGAATATAAAATTATATTTGGTAAAATTGGGTTTCTGCATTTCTCCTTTATATATGTATATGTCTCTATGTATGTGCGTATATAGATATATATATATATATGCACATATAGTTATAATCTCTGTGGATGGAGAGATATACATGCATTGAAATATCATCATCATTTGCACTCCCATCTTATTGAATGACACTCTTCAGGGTTTATATAGAAATCAAAGACACTGACCCTAATAATAGAATGTAATCTTTTATGTCACTCAAGTTCCATTTCTAAATCATTCACATAAATATGTCTAAATAAAACATCCCTGTGGCAGAGCTTCCTAACTGCAATAGCACAAAGGGAATAGATAATAAGTATGCTGTCATATTGCTCCTTGAAGGTGTCAGGGCTCCCAGGTGGGGCCTGAAGCAGCTCTGTATGGAGGCAGCTGCCCTCAGCGTATGCAGCCTCATCCATTTAACCCAGGGTGCTCTACAGATATTACTTCTATGTATACCCTTATGTGAAAAAGTTTGGAAAGGACTATCCTAGCATCACCAGGTATTCTCGCTATCAAGGGCTGAATATGGTCCGTAATTATATGACCTGTCAATAATATTTCCAAAGAAGAGTACTGATCATATACAAAAGCTTTTGATGACTCCCCATTGCCTGTTGAGCAAAGCCTAAACTTTTTAGGGTGGTATTCAAGCCCATACACTGTCTGGCTCCCAGCTACCCTTCCAGGTCTATTTCCCACCAATACCCTTCCATACCTGAAACTGGAATGTCAGTCTCATTTCCACATACCCATACCAGGATTGAATCACATGTCCACATCTAGCAACCAGGTCAGCTGAAAAGGCAGCCTTTATTCCACATGGCCACATGCCTAATTAAAAAAAAAAATAGAGGTTATATTACTAGAAGAGAAAGAGAGGATGAAGTAGGGGACAACTATTAATCTCCACTTCATTCATCCATGAGAAGTATAAACTTTTTGAAAGACAAATTCGTATTTGTTTTAACCTTGTAATCCTGGAATCAGGAAGAGTACCTTATATATATAAATATTGAATGAATGCATGCATACATAAGAGTAAGACATAGGGATACTAGTCATCAATTCTTTTATTGAATCCATTACTACAAGTGACATTGAATACTGAGTTTAAATATATGGAGTCAATTTTATTTTAATATGCACACCTGACTATGGCACATTGAGAACCAAAGTGATATTTAAATGCAGGGAAGTGAAATGAAAAGCGATCACTCTGAACATTTGGACAATAGGAATCTGAAAATCACATGCATTAGACTTGTGTTAACACCAAATTTGAATGTCATTATTGGCAAGCTTATTGTCGTTGCTCTACTCCAACTACCTGTATAGACACAAGTAAATTTACAAATCAGGACTATTTCCTGATTATTGGAAACATTGGGATTGTCAATTATAACTTAAAAGAAGAAGAAATGTGAATCACTCTCCTTGTTCTTTCGCTCTGAGGCCAGTGACAAGTTGTGTCACTGTCACTAACAGCTAGTCAGATATGAAGTTTTCTTAAATTTACCCCTCCCACTTCCCACCCTCATCAATGGAAGATGTTGGCTTTGGAGAAGTGAAGATATATCCCTATAAAAGTTCTCCCCACATACTTTATAATTTATAATTTGATGTCCCTAGCTTCATTCTTAGATTGTGATTTTGGTAGAAGACTGTTGGATTTCACTTTCTAGTTCTTTTTCTATGGGTCATTATTTAGGCCTCTAGAAATTTCTATTGTGTTTTACATGAAGGTTTAAAACATTTTCTTAACAACACACAGACACATTATTGTGAGAAAAGGACCTTTCATTTGGGCAAGAACAGGAAGAAGAGGGGAGTAGAAACTAAAAAACTACGGGAACTTAAAAATAAGTTGTACCTCTCTCTCTTACATTCCCTTATAAATGGCTACAATCTCCTAATTTCCCTTGACTTCCTTTTAATTTCCCTTGACTTCCTTTTAGAGTAGACTTTATTGTTAAAATTTGGGATTTATTGCATTTTGATTAAGTTCAGAAACTTAACCTTCTGTAAACTGACAGGAAGATTTAAAATCAAATCCATCCATCCATTCAACAAATACTTGAGTGGCCATACTATGTAAGGTGCAAATATCAACATCTAAAATGAATATAGAGATGAATCCCATATCAGGTTGGCTCTCAGGAAGATGACCACACAAAATAAGCATCATATAAGAGGTTGTGGTCAGCATTAGGTTTAAATGTGAGTAACAGGAAAACTCAAAGCAGCAGTGCTTTAAGGAAGATATTTCTTATCCATTTTAAGAATTCGAGACTTGGTCAGTTGCAACAATGAACCATGGCTGCAAGTTTACTCTGCTGTGCTCTCCTTCCATTTCCAAGGCTCCTTCATGGTGCCATGTTGCTTTGGGGGTTGCAGCTTTTATTACCAGTCAGCAGGAAAGGGGAAGGAAAAGAAGAATGCATACCATTTGTATTAGTTTCCTAAGGCTGGTGAAATAAATTGCTAGAAAAGTGGTGATTTAAAACAAAAGACATATTCTCTTACAGTTTTGGAGGCCAGAAATTTGAAATCAAGGTGTGAACAGGGCTGTTCTCCCTCCAAAGTTCCTACTGGGGAATCCTTCCTTGCCTTTTCAAGCTTCTGATGGTTCCAGGTGTTCCTTGGCTTGGGGCCGCATAGCTCCAAGCTCTGCTCTCTCTTCACATTGCCATCTCCCCTGTGTGTCTCTGGGTCTCAAATGTCCCTCTGCCTTTCTCTTATAAGGACACTGTCATTGGACTCAGGGCCCACCCTAAATCCGGGATGATCTTGTCGCAGAATCCTTCACTTAATTACATCTACAAAGTTGCGCTCATCACTTCCACTTCTATCCCATTTAATAGAACATATTTAGTACCCATACCTAGCTACCTGGGCAGCTAAGAAATGTAGTCTTTGTTCTGGGTGACCATGTACTCAGTTAAAAACCAGGATTCCCATTAATAATCACAAGGAAAAGTGATATTGTTTTGATAAAAATTATTTAGAAATGTTATGGTTTAATATAACATACTTGTCCATTTGGGCCAATGTTATACTACGAAGTTAGACTTGTAAGTATTATAAAAAGTTTAAATAGTATTTACTTCTTATAAAGAAGGAACTGTAAAAACCCTGCTAGGAATTTGGTACGCAACCAATTCCATAATGGCCACATTTTCCTAGGGAGTTTGGGAGGTTTAGTGAAGCTACTTTATAACAGCCTCTTCAGCTACTCTTGCAGTTGCTTCCTGTGCCTTAACTCTAGTTCCTAGTAAAGTCTGAGAACCACAGACTTGTTTTTTAATCAAGAAAGAAATCAGTTCATGGTTGAGGAGAAAAATCTGTTAAACTCACAGACCTATAATTTGGGGGCAATACAGTGTTTCTTTTCGTAAAGAGGTAATCATGTATATACTGAGTTGAATCAGAATCGTTTGCTATCGAGTTGAGAAAGATAGATAAATAAAGCCTTAGAATTTAAAATGAATTGCACTAGATGAAGAAACATGTGTGGCACTCAGTCAGCAAACAGCCTGATATTCAAGGTTCTGAGCGGTGGATCTTGGTTTATAAACTGGGAAAAATAAAGCCGCCAAGATACAAGGATCTAAGCGTTCATAAACCTATTGACTAACTACATTGCTCTTGTAATCTTAGACTTTTCTCTTATTGTTGAAGTTTTCAGTCAAATTTGGGTCTTCTCACAAAGATCATATGAGGGCTTTTTCTCCAGGAGGGAGAAATCCTGTTGCAGAGGGTAGCTGTTTTCATCTAACACAAAGAGGCTCTGCACCTTCGGGACACAAGGTGCCCTGCTGCCCAACAGAAAGGCATGGAGTAGGTCCACGGCGATTAGGCAGTAGGTGACGTCTGAGGGAAGGACCATAACTCTATTGAGCCAGTCAGCAGAAATGTTGAGAAGAATCTTCTCTGTCAGCTTTACATGGATGCAAACCTTATATATTCCATCTACTGTGGTCATTAAAGCTGGCGATTTTGGATGCTATCCCTTCCAAGGTAGTTGCCCGACCAGGTGTTAGTGCCAGAAAAGTTGTCGCAAAGGAATGGTATAGGAGGTGTCCACACAGTGTTGATGCTGAGCGGGAATTGGTCTAACTAGTCTCAGGACTTAATGAAGCTCAGGTTCTTTAAGTCTCATTGCAGAAAGAATTCAGTGAGAGACAAAATGATACTTAGGAAGTGGATAAGGAGGGATACACATTCCATAGACAGAATGAGGTCCATCTCAAAAGGCAAGAACGGCCTTGGGAGAAACACACTCCACAGACAGTATGGGCCACCGCAGAAGGTGAGAGGTGCACTCTGCCTCATTCTGATACAGCCAAAATATCTCATCAAACACATGAGAAGGAATGTCTTTATGATTGACACACATTTTCTTGTCAGTCCTCCCTACCTGGAAGCTCACTAAATTCCCTTATACTGTTGATTATAGTTTCCTCCCCTAGTTCTATTTTTATGCCCAACTGCACTTATGATCCCGTGTTTCTCAAGTTAGCTCCTTCTCTTATTGGCTGCATCTCAGGTACCGCTATCACCATCTACACATTTACCTAAGCTGGGAGAATTGGGAATGCTCTTGGCTCCCTTAATCCCTACCTGCAGTTTGGTCACCTTGTTCTTTTATTTATTTATTTATTTATTTATGGCTGTGTTGGGTCTTCGTTGCTGTGCACGGGCTTCTCATTGCAGTGGCTTCTGTTGTTGCGGAGCACGGGCTCTAGGCTCGCGGGCTTCAGTAGCTGTGGCTCGAAGGCTCTAGGGCACAGGCTCAGTAGTTGTGGCGCACGGGCTTAGTTGCTCTGTGGCATGTGGGATCTTCCCGGACCAGGGCTTGAACCCATGTCTCCCGCATTGGCAGGCGGATTCTTAACAACTGCACCACCAGGGGAGCCCCACCTTGTTCTTTTTGATTCTACCAATTTTCTTTTTCACATTGCAGTATTTCTCCACAGAACTTATCTTTATAAAATACATTGAAGCATCACACATTTGTTTAAAACTTCCTGGCTTCCATCTGCCTACAAAAGTACAAATTTCTAAGCATGGTGCATAACAGTAAAATTAATCATGCATACAATTGCCAGGACTGGGTGATGAACCTCCCATTTTTCAGTCTTTCCTCAAGCTATGTGTTCAGCCTCATCTCATTACATTCGTGCCTTGTACCTTCTGTCCAGTCACTCTGAACATGCACTGTGCATTCGGGACTTTTCCCATGTTTGCTATTCCTCCTGCCTGGAGTACCCTTCCTTCCATTCTTTGCCTGGGAAACATTTATTTATCTTCAGAGTTTAAATGGAGTAGCCATTCTGAAATTTGACATTCTTTCTCTATGGACCTTTAGCTCTTTGCACTGAATTACATTACTAGCATTTACTGAATTATTAATTATTTATGTCTGTCTACCCAGGTAGGATGTGAGCAGAAATTTCTCATCTATCTCTGTGTTCCCATCTCTGGCACATGTTAGATGTTCAGCAAATGTTAGATATAGTTATTGCATAAAAGGATCATGGTCTCTTTTATACAGAACTGTGTAAATCCTTCTATTTTCACCTATTTGGGGAGTTCATTGTTGGTACGTATTCTGAGACCATTTCATAGGAAAATACATGAAGATTTTAGTCCCAGGTTTCTTACTTTTCTTCTTGTCAAAAGCATCTTACCCAATCACCCAGTGCTATTCATTGTCTCAGAGGAAGATGTGATCGAATCTGGAATAAAGCACTAATACTTATTTCTGAAAATTTATAGCAAAGACAAATAGTAGAGTAAAGCAATTTGATTTGCTAGAGCCAAACAATTAGAAGGAGACAAATATTTTAGGTTCCCAAAAGTCAGAGTTTGGAGAACTGAAACTAGTTTATACCAGAGTGTGTCAATTTTTTTTTTGATAGTAACTCACAGAGAAATAAATATGTATCCAATATACAACACACACAAACACACACAGAAGTAAACCAGGAGTTTTACAAAACAATAGTTACTCTTATTATGTGATAGAGTAGTATTTTCTATTCAGTTTGATTCTATTTAATTTTTAAGAAAAAATACATTTATTTTATAGCCTATTTATGAGTGACAATTTATGGTTTGAAAATCTGATTTATACTGCAAATCCTAAAATGGAAGGAATTTACTATTTAATGTTAGGTCATTTTTCTCACCACTATGAAAAATGATAAAATTTCAGCTAGCTGTCCAGAAGAAGATGAGAGGCGCATGACAAAAATTTAGATCCTACCTTACCTAGAAAACCCAAATAGGTTTAGAAGGAATTCAAGGAAAGGAGTGAAGAAGAATGCAGGCCCTTTCGAGAAGCTCTGCAGGAACCTCAGTGCTCTAGGACTTTGATGTCCGTCTGTGGCTGGAGGAGGGGTCTGGGCAGCAGAGACTGGAGGTCTCTGAGGGGAACACACATTCCAGCGTGGGAGAGGAAAACAGAAGAGCTATAGAACAGAGGTATATAGTAGAGCTGAGAAACCTGGAGGACCGGAAAAGGCCTGAAATTAGGATGAGAAAAATTCCAAATGCATGAGATCTTGTGACCAGGCACCATATCAGCACCATATCTCAGATATCAGCCGCAAACACCAGCTCGCAATACCCAAAGGCCCAGTAAGGGCAGCCAGACCACAGCACATGTCAGGTCATGATGCCTGAAGGCCAGGTGGGACAAGGGACAGCTAACCAGCCCACAGCTTTGGACCAGCAATTCCCTCTCCTCACCCTCAACACATAGATACACAAGGCTGATACGTAAGTCCCCAGCGAACTTAGTTCACTTAGGGGAGAGAAGGGGAGACTGAATAGGAGGAGGAAGAGAAGGGAAACTTTTTTTTTTTTTTTTTACTACCTGCCTCAAGGACATTGAATTTTAAAGACATTGAAATGGCAAAAATAAGAGATGCTCCCCATCATTTCTGTACATGTGAGTAATGACTGCACATTTTAAATCTACTAAATACAGCTAACTACCAAAGTGATACGTTATCTAATGGTGAGTGTCTCTCATCGTCCATCTGTCACCAGCAGAGTTTTTCTGATTGATGTAGGTAAGGGTGAAAGCTTTAGCATTCTTTCTTCTACCTCAACCAAGGCCAGGCAGAGGGAGGAGACATTACACCAGCCACTGACGGTGATCTCTTGAGGCAGCTAGGAGCACTTCAGCAGCCAGGCTGAGGCAGGGGAAAGCAGAAAGGCTCATGGGTGGAAATGCTATTAATCAAGAACAATCCCAGGCTACACGGGGATCTGAAAGGAAGGGTTTGACCAGCACCTGGAGGCAGAGCAATGGCTTGGGCAGGATCCCAAGAGAGGACACCCCTTACTCATGGGGACCCAATAATGGGAGAGAGAATAGAGTTCGATACTGGGTGGTCAAGAAGTACCCTGAACCATCTGAGAAAGGCAGTCAAATTCCAGCGGAGTAGGAGACAGGCAGTACACATAAGCTGGGCTGGTCAGGTGCAGCTGGAATGTTGACCTTGTGATGTGGGTTTTGCTGACTGTATTTTGGACTCTCAACCAGCCCTACCTGCCTTCAAAGGCACACTCCCCATGGACAGGGAACTCTCATGAGTCACTGCTCTCCATGCTCACCAACCACTTTGTTTCCTCACTATTTAGACGGCTCATTCTCGCTTCCTCTGTACCTGCCTTCAACTTCAAGGACATCTGCATTCTCTTAACGTCTTCACCTTTATCTGACCATGACTCTTGCTTCTCTTTAGACAATGTACCTCACAGTGCATGCAGATCTCTCACCAGCACCTTTAAAGCTTCTTTGGCCAACCCTTCCTGCAAATTTTCAACTCTGTATCAATTGTATGATTTCTCTCTTTTTTTTTTCTTTCCTGTTATATCCACCCTGCAAAGCATGGTTACAAAATATTGCCTAAGTGTATAGAATGGGGCCATTCCAAATGTAGGCCACCCAATCTCAGTTGGTCTTTTAATACTGTATGAAAATCCTTTTAAAAATGTAATGCGTTGATACACATTCTCCCCAAAGCGCTGATAATCTGTCAGGCCATTTACTTGTAATAAAACAAATAATAGCTAATATTTATTGAACATTCATTGTGATTGGTGTTCTACAAGCATTACCTCATTTAATTTTCACAACCACATAGTGACAGGTACTATTATTGACCTCATCTTACAGGTGAAGAAATCTAGAATTAGAGACATTTGCTCCTGGTCACAGTTAGTATATGAAAGAGCCAGAGTTCAAATCATTTCCTTTCTGATTCCAGAACAGTGCATTTTAACCACTAGGCGGCTCTGCGTACTTCTCAACAGGATATTCTTTAAAAAAAAATTTTTTTTTAATTATTTTTAATTTTTTATTGAAGTATAATTGATTTACAATGCTGTGTTAGTTTCAGGTGTACAGAAAGTGATTCATATACATATGTATATAATTAGTTCCAACCTATTTCTGTTCATAATCTTGATATCGGTGGGCCCAGATTACCTCAGAGGAGGCAAGTGTAATTTCTATTCACTTGGGAGTGCTCTAAGTGATGACATCATATCCTTTCATGCCCCCAAAATGCAACTGTCTTCCTGGTATCCTGATGTTGTTCCCATTTTACACATGTTCCTTAGGACCCAGTAAAATATAGAACCCTGAACGGTCAAGCTACATATTTGAGTTTGAAGTGTTAAATGTGTAAAACGTTAGGTTGAACTCAGATAATCAAAACTCAAGTTGTATGCCCCATTGTCTCTGCAATGGGAATGCAACAAACTCGGTACCAAAATTTGCAAAACTCAAAATCTGAGAGCTTCAATATTAGAATTTTATGCAGTTATTCCTGCCCTTTCCCACAATACCCACTGATGGCTTTCTTCTTACTCCTTGCTCATCCCACCCCCATCTAGTCGACCCTCCTGTCACTCACTTTTTGGCATGAGGAACTCGGCCTCTGCTTGTGCCTAGGTTCGTTATGTGGCAGCTGTTTTCATTACCATCTCATTATTTCACTGAGGGGGAGATGTTTCCATGGTGATGCTGAATTGCATAAGTAGAGATTTTACTACACTGAGCTTTTGTCTACTCAGTGTTCCAGTTACAGGGGAATTGAGCTAGAACCTTTCCAGTAGGAAAATAGATTGTAAATCTCCCTTTTGTTTACTGTTATGTCTGTGCTTTTTATCAGTGAATGTATGTTGTAATTATGATTTCTAAACAACAGATAGAAGTTGATGAAGAAAACAAGTAGTTGTTTCTTTTTATTCTAATTAACTTGACCTTTTAACATATCCATGGAAGTTTCCAGAGTAGCATTTCATGGGATAACTGACTAGTACTTTTAATATGTTTTTAATAGCCCCACAAGGAAGAGAGAATTTGGAATCCCAGGAAAAATTCTATACGGCAACTAGACCCAAGTACTAATGTGATTATTGACTAAGCTTTGATTGCTTCCAAAGTTGTCATTGCCCAGGGAAACAAAGGTCACAACAGCATTGAAATGACTATTTAATACTTTCTTCACATGTGAATGAGTGACACAGCTTTTCATTAATTGCTTTGTGGCTAATCCTACATTTGCAGGAAGATTTTTATTAATACATTTTCCCTTGCAGTAAACCTTCAATAATTCGATCTTACTAGAAGTAAATCTATCCATAGCTGCAGATTCCTTTTTCACCATTTGCTTTTGGACTTTTAGCCAAATCAAACCACATTTGTTTAACTCTTAAGTTCTTAAGCTTTATATTCTAATTTTTAATGTAACAACTCTGTGCTAACTGAAGTCCAAAGGCAATTAAAAAGTTTAGAATAAATAGCATTGACATTGACAGAATTATTAAGGACATCCATTAAACAAATGCACCAATAAGGTAAGTACATTGGAGCATGTTAAGGTTAATACAGAGCATGATCAAACCAATTGCGGCCTGGAATTCAGTTTAATATAGATATATTTCTCTTTTTTTTTAAACATTAACTCACACTATTTTTAAAAATTAATTTATTTTTGACTGTGTTTGTCTTCGTTGCTGCACGTGGGCTTTCTCTAGTTGCGGCAAGCAGGGGCTACTCTTCGTTGCGGTGCACGGGCTTCTCATTGCAGTGGCTTCTCTTGTTATGGAGCACAGGCTCTAGGCATGTGGGCTTCAGTAGTTGTGGCATGCGGGCTCAGTAGTTGTGGCTCATAGGCTCTAGAGCGCAGGCTCAGTAGTTGTGGTGCACGGGCTTAGTTGCTCCGTGGCATGCGGTATATTCCCGGACCAGGACTCAAACCCATGTCCTCTGAATTGGCAGACAGATTCTTAACCACTGCACCACCAGGAAAGTCCTAGACATATTTCTGACCGAATCCAATGGACTTTTGATGAGAATATTCTTTTCATATAGTTATTGGTATTTTAGCATTAGTGCTGCAGAAATTCTCCCGTGGCTAATTTTGAATAAATGTAACCTAATAGGTGGTACAGTAGGATACAGTGCAACAGAACACTTCTTGAGGAAATATTATGTATTAGAAACAATGGTAGATCTTTTCCTACATTACCTCATTTACTCCTTGCACCAACGTGAGGTGGATATTACCATTTCCTCTTAAATGATGATGAAACAAATGTTTGGATGTTTACGTAACTTGCCGAATGTCAAGCATCCAGTCAGTATTAGCATTGGGGTTCAAATTCTGGTGTTCAAGTCTATTGTTCCTAACACCTCATCAGAAGTAACTGTGGAATTATAGTAGTCACTGTCGATCCCTAAATAAACTAAGAAAGCTTTGGGGGGTACTGTGTGAATAATTTTAGGGTGAGAGCATGATGGAGAACCATAGAAGAGACAGCAAAATCTAGCACAAAAATCTGCTTTTATGAAGAATTTTGTGTATGAATAAGTAATAGCAATACTTTAGGCAAATAAATCACATATTAAAATGAAAAATAGATTTTTTTGCGGGTGAGAATTTGTTTGGTGGGCAGTTCAAACTTAGTACAGTTTCTCCTCTCTATGAGGCCTCATTTCAAATCAAAGGGCATTAGAATTGTTCATCACTGTTTATTTTAAGCTGCTTCTATTTCAATCAAAGTCCCACTTCTAGGGGAGTAATATCTCCTACCTGTACATGAAATTCAAGTGCTCTCTTCCTTAAGTGCTTAGATATAACCCACAGAATGTCATAACCTGTACATTTGAAATACATGTAGGTTCAAGACATGATGGTCTTGCCTTAATACCCCATTTGGTATTCAAAGTTCTATTTCATTAACCCACTGAGCTAGATTAAGTAAAATTCCATCTTTCCTTATTAGAATATTTTATTTTATTAGAACATTGCTTATTATAATTATTTACTTTCCCTGTAAAACTTTGTTTTCTACATTTTAGGTTAAGGAGAAATTGTGGAGTTGAGGAAAGAGATGTGTATTGACATAGGCTTATCAGGATAGCCTCTAGTCAGGGTATTTCCAAAATATGCAAGATGAAACTAACAAAACCAAAGTGTTCAGTCAAGTATTTGTAGAACTGAGTCCTTTGAAAATTGTAGTTGTAGACAAAGCAGAGCTCCATCTGACTGGGAGCCAAGTATCACCTGGTACTATTTTTGTACAGTCTATTATTATCAAGAAATATCTTTACAGAGAGTGAAAGGATAATGACCTTTCAGTCCTCTAAATGTGGATAAGAGCTCAATGTCAAAATACATTGCTATGCCTCACCACATAACTAGAAAGAAAATTAATCAAAATTATATGTGTGCAGATGGAAATGCTTAAGCCAGTTTTACAAACTAATTACTTTTCAGTTCCAAAATCCTGTAACTTGTTCAAGGTTTAATACACGCTGAACAGCCTCAGAACTCCTTGAAGAATAATAATTCACACTTAATGTAGAATATAAGTTGACTACTATTTCTGGGTTCTTTAGTTTCTATATTTTTCAGTTAAGTTATAATTCAGGACTATGCAGGAGGTGCCTTTATAGAATATGTTTTCTGCTGATTGGCCTTTTTACAAAGACTTATGCAGCATATTTTTTGTGATGTAGTACCGTTGCTATTAGGGGGTCTGATTCTGCACTCCTTGCTCAGAATAAATATCCTGAGAATCCTGGATAAAGACAGCTGAATTTAGGGTTAAGAAGCAAGGTTTTATTTTAGCATTTGTCAGAGCTAAACCTTCAGAATTACTATTAAAAGGTTTAATTCTGCAGGGATTTTTGTTTTTGTTGTTATTGTTTTTGCTTAGAAAAGCTGTTGATGTCCAGATCAAAGAATACACATTACTGTTTTATTTTAAATAAATTTTTGTTACAATGTAAATAATATGTGCTCATGTATAAACTAGAAAAAGAGATAAACAAAATGAAAATAAAAATCACTCATAATTCCACCACTCAGATATACCATTGTTAATATTTTAGTATTTAATATTAGTATATAATCAGATGAACATTTTTAAATAATAGTCATAATTTGCTAATATTGACAATAGTGTTAAATTTTTAACATTTTCTAGATTTTAAAAAGTGCAGTGTATCACATTATGACTGTCACTTAGTAAGCAATATATTTTGAATGTTTTCCCATGTCTTCAATAAGCCCATTTACAATGGTATGAAAATATTAAAGACTAAATATAGTGTCCCATAAATGAATCTTTAATTGTTTTTGTTTTATTATTTCCTAAAACTATTTTGAAAAATTTAGATGCCCAATTGTTCATTCTAAGTCAATATTTACATTTTAAATCATGGGTTTAATAGTTACCAAATGTGCCATGTCCATAATATTAAAAATTAACATTTTAAATTAAAACTGTTAGGAGCTCTTTAGTATAGCTAATGGAATATAATATCATAGTGATTTGGTGCCACAACTGTACATTTGAAAAATACATCAACAAGATGATTTTGTCAGAAAGTATACATTGTTCCTTTTCCTTCTTATATTCCCATTACATTTACCTCACTGATTTATCCTAATATAAAATCTATTTTTATTTTTGAAGTATTTATGTTTTGAAAAGATTTATTGATTACATTTTTATACCTCTCTGAAGCAAAATATACATATAAAATGACATTTGAAAATTTACTTATTGTCTATTACCATCTGTTAGAAGTTCTTTTGGATTGAGTTATATTTATATTTAGTATTAAATGATTGATCAAAGATAGCTAAATGCATTGCACTTTTCATAATTTACTATTAAACATTAAAGTAAGATTTTATCAGAAATACATTTCTTTTTAAAATATTTATTTATTTATTTATTTTTGATTGCGTTGGGACTTCGTTGCGGTGCGCTGACTTCTCACTGCGGTGGCTTCTCTTGTTACAGAGCACGGGCTCTAGGCATGTGGGCTTCAGTAGTTGTGGCACGCAAGCTCAGTAGTTGTGGCTCACAGGCTGTACAGCACAGGCTCAGTAGTTGTGGCGCACGGCCTTAGTTGCTCTGCAGCATGTGGGATCTTCTCGGACCAGGGCTCGAACCTGTGTCCCCTGCATTGGCAGGCAGATTCTTAACCACTGTGCCACCAGGGAAATCCCAGAAATACATTTCTAATTAAATTGATGCAGTTTTTTTTCTGCAATAAAGGTCAT
Organism: Monodon monoceros; assembly: GCF_005190385.1. Classification (NCBI taxonomy): domain Eukaryota; kingdom Metazoa; phylum Chordata; class Mammalia; order Artiodactyla; family Monodontidae; genus Monodon; species Monodon monoceros. Next base: position 35,025,581 of record NW_021703776.1, on the reverse strand, counting down.
ATCCATAGGTAAGGATGCCCTATTTCTAAAATGAGAGAAGTTCTAGTGGAAATTAACTAAATGTTCAGTTATAAGTGTACGGCTTACATAAAGTTTTTTCATTATTGTTTCTAAGTGCATTATTTATGATAGAATCCACAGCATATCTCCTCTAAGTTAGTCTAAATTGAGTAAGTATGTGGCAGGAATGAAAAAATAAATAGAGAAGTGGTTGAAATGTGATGGTGAACAGGAGACCCACCCAAAGAAAAGACAAATATAAATTTACAATAGCAATAATATTTTAAGAAATGTTAATGAAAATATATATCCTATGAGTCTGAGTATATGCTAAAAAACTCTGAAACCCATTAACTTACCTCCACCATTGTTTTATCACCCAAGCTTGAGATAATCATAGGAAGTAAAAAAAAAATATATATATATATATATATATATATATATATATATATATATTTCACTACCTCCTTCTTGTAATCATTTTTTTAAAAATGTCACAGAGGCCCAAACAGTGTCTTGATTAAAGGAGGCTTCACAGACACCAAAATTTTGAACTGTCCTTTGTTTGGCACCCCATAATCTTTATACGATCTGGGGAAATGCAACCTTCATAAATTCAGAATGGGCAAGAGGTATGCTTTTTTTTTTTTGTAAAGTGGAAAAAGGCATTAGGGAAAGTGAAGCTAGAGAAGGAAAGTAGACATGATATTTTGACCATAGCCACATTCTCACTTTTAAGAAAAAATTTATTTTAAAAAACGATCTGGAAATTGATTTTCTTAACACTTACTGTCAACACTTGTGTTCCATACAGAGCGCCTTCAAATATCCCCAAAGATACTGAACCTTGGGCTGAACATCATTGGTGTACTAGGTCTCTAACACTAAAACATTTGCCTAAATGTACTGACAAGTGATTAATATTAAAACAGTTGTTTTTAAGATGGTTACTCAGAAAGAGGAAATTCCAACAATCCAAGCAAGGGTTTGTGGACCTGCACTAATGCCACATTTCAGATACTGTGTTGGTCTTTCCTTATTTTGCACATCTTTTCAAACTTGTCTCTCCCACCAGTCTCTTGCTCACCCATCAGTCTCTCTTTGACTTCTTCACAGCTTTTGCCAACTAATGCTGTCTGCTTCTTTATTACTTTAGTTTTCTCTTGGTCCCTTCTCTGCCTCAAGACCTTTCTTTGTACATCCTTTCAGCTTCAATCTCACTGCCTGATTCCTTCAAAATTCACAACTGCAATTTCCTCAGAGCAGGATTCTGATCGACCCATCTTATTTCTGCTTGGTCAGAGATTTTGATGCCAAGCCACCCTGAGCTTCTGGCCAGCTCGCAGACTGGCTGCCTAGTCAGATTTGGTAAAAGTGGAGTATGTCATCAAAGGCTTGAAACTGTCCCTTCAGTAAGATGATCCACCTTGCACATAGAACACCAGTTTAAGAATACCGCTATACCCTCAATAACACTATTTTGCATGTTGATTTTTTTTGACAAAGCAATATATTATAAACATTCTTCATGGCAATAATTTTTTTTGATATCACCTTAATGCAATAGTTTCCAAACAACATTGCACATTGCAATTTGGGAGCTTAAAAAAATAATGATGCCTGTGTCTCATTCCCAGAAATTATGACTTTTAAAAAGTGACCCAGGCTTTGGAATTTTTAAAATATCTTCGGATAGTTCTGAATTGCAGACAAGTTTGGGAACCATGGCTGTAATTGTTGCAGAGAGTCCTTGAATGGAGGCACTATAACTTATTTAATAAATATTTTCTCAATAGATATATTTTAAGATTGTTGTTAAGTTTTCACTACTTTAAGCAACACTAACAAGACCGTCCTCTTAGCAAAATTTTTTAGTGCAGCTGTGGTTACTTTCTTAGGATAAATTCCTACTACTGGAATTATTGAATCAAAAAGCATAAACATTCCCAAACTGCCCTCAAAAAAATTTACAAACTTATACTTTTGCCAACAATGTAAGTATTAATACCTTTGCCTATTCCAGCTAATACTGAGTATTTAATTATTAGTTTTTTCTATTTGGAAGTAAAAAAAACTGTTTTATTTTAATTTTATTTCTTGCATTACTAGGAAGCTTGAATTCCACCCCATTCTCAGTTTATTTTGCCCTTTTTTTCCTTCTGTGAATTATTCATTCCTGTTTTTGTTCATTTTTCTCTGAGGTGATCATCTTTTCTCTGATTTTTTATTTCTCTTTGCATACTAAAGCTGTAGATCCTTTCTCATATATGTTGTGCATATATTCAAGACTGTTTGCTTTTCATTGTTGTTTAGCCATACAGATTCTTTATAAAGTTAAATAATTCGATCATTTAAAACTTTTTTAGTGCCAGTTTATTTTTAATGTATTATTAAATCAAGATATAATTGACATATTAGATTAGTTTCAGGAGCACAACACAATGATTCGATATTTGTATATTTTGTGAGATGATCACAATAAGTCTAGTTACCATTCACCACCATACATAGTTGCAATTTTTTTTCTTTTTTTTGTAATGAGGGTTTTTTAGATTCACTCAATTTTCAAATATGTGATACAATATTATTAAGTATAGTCACCATGCTGTACATTAATCTTCATGACATTTATTTTATAACTTGAAGTTTGTACCTTTGATTCCCTTCACCCATTTTGCCCACCTCTGGTACCCACCAATCTGTTCTCTGTATCTATCAGCTTGGGGTTTTTGTTTTATTTGTTTGTTTGTTTGTTTTGTTTTATAGATTCCACATATAAGTGATATCATACAGTATTTGTCTTTCTGTCTGATTTATTTCACTTAGCATAATGTCCTCAAGGTCTATTCATGTTTTCGGAAGTGGTAAAATTTCATTCTTTTTTAAGGCTGAATAGTATTCCAGTGTGTGTGTGTACCATTTTCTTTATCCACTGATGGACACTTAGGTTGTTTCCATAGCTTGGCTTTTGTAAATAATGCTGCAATGAACATGGAGTACATATATATTTTTGAATTTATGTTTTCATTTTCTTCAGATAAATACCCAGAGTGGAACTGCTGGATCATACGGTAGTTCCATTTCTAATTTTTTGAATGACTTTCATACTGTTTTCCTTAGTGGATGCACCAATTTACATTCCCACCAACAGTGCACAAGGGTTCTCTTTTTTCCACATCCTTGCCAACACTTCTTAGTTCTTGTCTTTTTGCTAATAGTCACTCTAACAGGTGTGAGGTGACATCTCAATGTGGTTTCGATTTGCATTTCCCTGATGATTAGCAATATTGAGCATTTTTTCATGCACCTATTGGATATCTGTATGTCCTCTCTGGAAAAATGTGCGTTCAGATCCTCTGCCTTTTTTTTATTATTATTTTTTGCGATATGTGGGCCTCTCGCTGTTGTGGCCTCTCCCGTTGCGGAGCACAGGCTCTGGACGTGCAGGTTCAGTGGCATTGGCCCACGGGCCCAGCCGCTCCACGGCATGTGGGATATTCCCGACCGGGGTACGAACCCGTGTCCCCTGCATCGGCAGGAGGACTCTCAACCACTGTGCCACCAGGGAAGCCCCTGCCAACTTTTTAATAAAAAAATTTTTTATATTGAGGTGTATGAGTTCTTTATATATTTTGAATATTAACCCCTTATCAGATATACAATTTGCGAATGTTTTCTTCCATTCCGTAGGTTGCCTTTTCATTTCATTGATGATTTCCTTTGCTGTGCAGAAGCTTTTTAGTTTGATGTAGTCCCACTTGTTTATTTTTGCTTTTGTTCCCTTTGCTTTAGGAGTCAGATTCAAAAAAATCATTGCCAAGACTGATGTAAAGGAGCTTACCACCTACATTTTCTTCTAAGAGTTTTATGGGTTCAGGTCTTACTTCTGTCCTTAACCAATTTTGGGTTAATTTGTGTGTGTGATGAAAGAAGTAGTCTAGTTTAATTCTTTTGCGTGTGGCTGTCCAGTTTTCCCAACACTGTTTATTGAAGAGACTGTCCTTTCTCCATTGTATATTCTTGCCTCCTTCATTGTAGATTAATTGACCATAAAAGTGTGGGTTTATTTCTGGGCTCTCTGGTCTGTTCCATTGATCTATGTGTGCCAGTTTCTTGGCTTAAGAAATGCACTTTTTCATTAACAATTTTTCTAACCCTCAAAAATACAACCTTTATCAAGACTGAAATTTATTTTTATGATAAATAAATGAGATCTGAAGAATACAACAGGTTTGTATTACTCAGCCATTATTTGTTTTGCATCTATTTCTTACCAGAATCATAAGTGAATAAACACAAAAGACATGCAAAAGTTTAACTCCAAAAGTTTTTCCTTTTAGCAACATTTCTGCAATAGACACACTGAAAATTTCCCGGATATACTGAAGCAACAAGGAAACAATGGTGATGGTATAATCAAGCCAGATGATATTTAACTGAAGACTCTCTTGCCCATTTTATTTCATAACCAAAATCCCAAAAAGAGTTTAAAAGGGATTTGGTTCCCCATAGTGCTACCCTGACGTTTGTGTTTGTCGGTAATGCAATCCGTAGATATAGATCTCAAGTCCTGTGGAAAGTTAGCATTAAATTACTGGTTAATGTAACTCTGGAAGAATCGTGTTCAGTACAGCATGTCTTTGAACCAACTCAAGTATCCTTACAGTTGTCCTCCAGTTTATGATGCTGAACATATGGCGCTCTAACCCTATAAGAAAATAGTAAAGATGAGATTGCCTTGTAGTCTCATTTAGACAGTTAATTTTATCTTTGTTTTCTTAAGTCACATTTCGTTGTTCTTCTCAATGGTGCAAAACTAACTGGCTCTTATCACAGTTACATTACCATTACACAGGCAGATAAAATGAATGCAAAGTAAAAGATCACTACAATCAGAGATATCTGGTTAAAAGGGAGACAGGCTTGCATAAAGTGGTTACACAATCCACAGAAGGCTCTGGCAGAATAATAAATCACTACTTTCTCCAGGTTATCATCTTGTACTCTAGTTCATTATTTTGTATCATTTGTTTTAACCTTGGACTGTCCCCACTACATCTGCTCTGCTGTGATTAATTCTGCTGATGGGAATAAACTGTCAAAGGGCAATGCTGTGCTGCGTGACTAATTAGCCTACCGAATTATGTCCATAAATTAACATTTTGTTTTTATTCATTTAAATAAATCAAAGTTGCCCAAACTTATTTTGTACAGATCGCTCTAATACCAATTTATTTTTGTCACTTTTTAGCTAGATCAGATTACTTACGTTTTGGTCAACTAATTCGTAAACGGTTTCTTACCTTTACATTTCTACAGCTACTATAGCTAGGTTATTGCCCCCATTGGCCCAAGTGGAAGAAAATATTTTTTTTTCAGTTAAGCTGACCTCTCCATCAGGCTTTCTGCTCTAGTTTACCCTTCCTCCTACCCTCAGTCCTGGCCACAGCCCTTCATCCTCTGTTTTTACTGATTATATGAAAATGACTGTGCTATGGATTGAATGTCTGTCCCTCCCAGACTAATATGTTGAAGTCCTAATCCCCAGTGTGATGGGCCTTTGGGAGGCAATTAGGCTTAGATTAGGACATGAGGGTGGGACCCTCATGATGGGATCAATGTCCTTATAAAAAGAAGAGGAGACACAAAATCTCTCTCCATGTCATGAGGATGCAGCAAGAAGGCTGCAAAGCAGAAAGCATGCTCTCATCAGACATCAAATAGGCCAGCTCCTTGATCTTGGACTTTCCAGCCTCCAGAACTGTGAAAAATAAATGTTTGCTGTTTAAGCCACCCAGTCTATAGTATGTTGTTATAACAGTCCGAACTAAGACAGGTTACTACTGAGAAAAAAAAACCACAACAAATTCTTCTCATAAGAATCTGCTAGAGCCTCTATCAAAAGAAAAGATTTTTTATGATACTGAGGTAGGGACCAAGACCTTGGTCCTTTTAGGCCTTCCCTGAAAACAATGGTTAGGGCCAACGAGGCTCACAGTAAACTTTAAAGGTCTGCTCAAGATTGCTATATGAAAGAATATTATCAGTTATGAAACAGGTTATTTTAAGAACAGAAAAATTGATGGGAAGTGTTTCTATATATTCTGCAGCATTGGGTTGCTTGCCTCCAAAGATTATTTGAACATTAGAACTTAGTCTTTTCAGAATACTATTTCACTGGTCTTATTTTAATAAAAGCATTTAGGCCCTTTTCAATAAGGGGTTCACTCCCTGCCACCTCAGGAGACTGAATAATACGAGAGAACTTACAAGCCCTCAAGTTAATTTCAGAAAGTTCTCATAGTGACTGTCCTAAACTTATATGCAAGGGTGTGCTGGAGCCAGCTCCTTCCTGCCCACTGGACCTGATTACGCACATTCTTCCCAATTTTGTGTTCAGTGCGGGCAGATTGGTAGCTTGAATTTGGCAGTAGGAGTATTTATTCCATGAAAACATGCAATCAGTACCAGTCAGGACTTTCGTTTTCCAGAGAGCTGGTTGTTAAACCTTTACCAGCACCCCACTGTTTATAAGCCAGGTCAGTGTCACTAGGCGTGGGTCTCTTACCGTGTCTTTTCTGGTTAAACTGTTAACTGGTTCATAGAAGAGGAATCTTTATATTTATAATCATTCTTCTCCACCCCTTCTCCTCTCTTTTTCTTTCTCTCTCTTTCTTCCTGGGAGCATAGTTCACCTCCTCCACCTTTCCTCAGTCCTTTGCCCTGTTTCAAATAAATATCCTAGGAGTTCTCTCCGAGTGAGACAATTAGGGAACAGTTATTCCCACGCCTTTCAACTCAGCTGAGTCAGATACCATCCCAGTTACCTTTCCAGACAGGTTTCCACAATTATAACACCTGTTTCTTCTTTACACAGGCAGAGTCACCTTATGTTTTCTCTGATACTTAGATGGCTTAGACAGAGGAAAGCATCACATAATTGAATCACTATATCAGAGATAACCAAATCAATACTCAGCTTAGCGACCAGTGTGTTTTCAATGGAAATGAAAGATTTGCATAAGGGTACTTTTTAAACCAAATGAACTTGTTTTATCAGTCTATTTCATGCCTCCTATTACTGTCCTAAACACTGTAGGGGATACAATTGTCATTTCTTACAGAATCCTTCCAAACTTCTTAGGAAAATCAGGACTAATGAAATATATGAAGCAAACAGGAAAGAATTAAGTACTAAATTGTTGAAAACTGGGTTAATGTAAAAAGCTGGAGGGATCAGGAAAGACTTTGTGTTGGGATTTCTTCTTGAGCTTGTCTTTGAGCAATGACTAGGACCGAGGCATGCAGAAAGAAAAAAAGGAGGGCAGTCTATGTGGGACCAACAGCATAAGCAAAGGACTTGGCCAGTGAGCAGGTCATAGCTGACTCTCGGGAATTACCGAGAAATTTGGAGGGATCCTGGGAGGTTCCTAAAAGCCAAAAGAAGAATTTGTTAAATGCGACAGGCAATAGAGCTTCTGAACATCAGAATGATGACATTAGAAAGATGTCTTTGAAGACTAATATGTCAGCATTATGAAGGTAAAGATATAGGTAAAGATTAGTGGCAGGGGGACCAGTAGATGCAACTTAGGTGGGCCTTGTTAAAAAGCACATGGGGAGGGCTTCCTTGGTGGTGCAGTGGTTGAGAGTCCGCCTGCCGATGCAGGGGATGTGGGTTCGTGCCCCGGTCCGGGAAGATCCCACATGCCGCGGAGCGGCTGGGCCCGTGAGCCTGCGCGTCCGGAGCCTGTGCTCCGCAACGGGAGAGGCCACAACTGTGAGAGGTCCGCGTACCGCAAAAAAAAAAAAAGCACATGGGGACATCATCAAGGAGCAGTTCAAGGCCACGACTAGGTGGCAAGCTGCTTATTCACTGGGGCAGAGGTAAGGGTATGGAAAGTGGGAGAGTAACCTCAGTGGGGTTAGGAGGGGGCTTCAAAAGCATGGAATCCAAGAGACATGCTTAGGCATGATACTGGCAACTGCCAGAATCATAAGAGTTGATGTGATAGGCAGAGCACAGTGATGGGAAATCTAGGTGATGGTGCAAGAGAGTTGACCAGATGTGATAATGCAGCAGGTGTGGGAAAAATCATTCCAGCCTTCTCCTCAGGAAAGGATGCAGACACTAGAGCCAGCACACTTCTAGGGCCTTGACATCACCTGGGGTGCAGTATAGGGCCCTAGTCCAAATAAGAACCAGGGCACAGAGCTGATAGAATATGGAGAGGAGAGATAATGAAAGGAAAATCCTGATCTAATGGCTAACACAGGAAGAATGTCAGAGTTTGCCAACCCAAGGAATGCCAAGGCCTGAGGGTTGGTCCTCATATAGCAGACCTTGGGCTGAGCTATGTTGATGGTAAAAGGAAAACAGAGGACATGTGGAAGGCCAACAACTGTGGGTGCCTGTTGCATCACTGTGATCAATTCTAGGCCTACACCAGGTTACAGATTCAAAGCTGTTGATCCTGAGTTTTTAGGATTAGTTCAGAAACTAGCAAATCCCTGTGAGAGTAGCTGAGGAAGGAGAGGTGGGAGACAAAATAAGGGTTGACCCTAGGAACTGACGCAATAATACAGGTAGTAAGAGTCAATAATTTAACTTTTTAATATTTTAACCTAGTGATCTATGTTTTGAAGAAGTATACATGCTTGAGGGGCAAAGGAAGCAGAGAAGTTGGAAAAACTTAAAAGGTATTTACATTCAACTTCAGTAAAATTTTGAATAACATGTTCAGAGATTGTATTCTGATTCATTTAGATTTCTGATTACTTAAGCTATGTAGAAATTTTTCGGAACATAAACTCTTCTATTTATTTTTCTTAGGTTAGCTTAACTTTCCTGACTTATGGTAGTATAATGAACACAATTTAATATTACTTCAATAATTGGAGATTGCATAGACCTCACAGTCATTACTCTTTCCTGAAAAAACTGAAAGTATTTCTAGACAATTCTTTATTAGCTCCAGGGCTACATTTTTGTAAATGAGGCACCAATTTGAGCTTATTTTTTCATCATTTGCCTGTAGGAATTCAGTATGTTTTACTAAATATGTTGAGGGTCCCATTTAATTCTGAGGGACTGTTATTCCATGGTTTCCTTACAAGTCTAGGGTATACACCTAAACACAAAAAAGGGTTAATTGAGGATTTTGCTTGTTTGAATACATGTGAGCTATCAAACTTTGAATAAATAACATTTTAGAGTATTTCTTAAAATTTCCACATTATACTATCCAAATTCTGTTACCAAATAGAGGAACACAGGAAACAGTCTCCTAAGCGAGTCTATTAATAGAGGGAGATTTCTGTTTCAAGCGAAGGAAAGGAGGAAATCTAGGCTTTATTTCATGTACACACCATGTGACCAAAACTGTTCTAGCTGTTTCACACATGTTCATCTTGAATCACAACAATTGTGTGAGATATTTTGTCTCCATTATGGAGATGAGGAATCAGAGATTCAAAGACATATACTAACTGGGTGGTAACATAGCTGGTAAGCAGTACACCCAGGAATGGAAATTCAGGTCTATCTAATTCTAAAGCTAATTTTTATTTTCACTGCCCCGTGCTCCAGAAATATGTCTGTATACATAAACTGTTATGAAAGAAATGTCAAAATCCATTTTTTTTCAGATACTGAAGCTATGAAGTCTATATCAATATATATTTCTGAGCCAATAAAACAAAATTATCCCTACAGATCACTCCCCCCAAAAAATACCTTTTTCTATGTAATAATTCAATATTGCTCAAAGTAAAAATCACCTGAGAAGTCTCCCTGGTCTAGAAATAACCCTACAAAAGGGATGTCATGTAAGTTTCATCTTCTATGTCAGTTCTTATCAATTGGTAGGGCTGCCTGGATCCCTGCATGGAGAAGAAATCTGAAGTTATGTCTCGAGTCAGCAGGAAGGAGCCTTGGGATCCATTAGAGATGAAGGCCATGGTCATGGGAGAGGAAAATGGCAACTCATGTACCATGTATTGCCTAGAACTGCCACAAGTATTAATAAAGTAGTATGTAATTTGGGAGGCTACTGCTCAAAATTGCCTTCCACACTCAAAATTCTCTCTATTAATTTCACTTTGAGGACTTAGTATTTCCTAAGCTTGCATCATCATAAGAATCATCTAGATTGTTTGAAAATATTGTTTTCCAGGCCTCCCTGGAGATTCAGGAGGTTAAAAGTGGGAAGTCAGGAATTTTATCATCTGGCAAGTTTAGGAATACTTGAGTTGCTTTTGCATTCAGAAAGCCCCTGTGAAAGACAAACATTGCATTATTAAGCAGTAATAATTTAAGACATAATCTTCCCAGTAAAGATTTGAGTACTTACAGGCCAGGGGCAAACAATAGATCAATTTGATGGTGACTGGTGATCAGAGAAATTCAGAGCAGGTGATAACTTACCTACTTTATCTGGCTCTGCCCAACTTACTGACTTAATCTCATTCTGCTTTCCCTCTTGCCCGTGCTACTCCAGCCAGACTGGTCTTCTTTCTGTTGCTCTAATACGTGCAGGCTCCCACCTCAAAGTCTTTGCCCTTGCTGGTCCCCTGCATGGTATGTCATTCCTGGAGACCTTCCCAGGGCCGGTGTCCTTTTAATCCTCTCTTAAGTGGTAGAGCTGTTAAGTGAACAAGCCAAATGGCAAGCAAAGAGAAGGAAGAAAAGCAGAGTTTTTGTTTGTTTTGCGGTACGCGGGCCTCTCACCGTTGTGGCCTCTCCCGCCGCGGAGCACAGGCTCCGGACGCGCAGGCCCAGTGGCCATGGCTCACGGGCCCAGCCGCTCCGCGGCATGTGGGATTTTCCTGGACCGGGGCACAAACCCGTGTCCTCCGCATCGGCAGGCGGACCCCCAACCACTGCGCCACCAGGGAAGCCCCAAAAGCACAGTTTTAAATCTGTGAAGCAGATTCATTGCCTAGCTGATAACCAAACTCTTTAATTTTGTAAAACAGAGGATCCTAGCTCTTTCTTTGCTCTCAGCAATGAGTTATGCCAGTCATTGCATAGCATCTGCAGTGAAATCAGGGTAAAGAAAGTAATGGTTTTCCTAGAAAAGAAGGAAACAATGACAAGTATAAAAACAGAGAATAGAGTCACTGGTTGCAAAATAATTAAATTTGGGTAAAATGTATTATTTAAAACCGATCACTGCCTTATCTTTTCTGATTCTTGCAGGGTGCTCATAAGTCTAATCATTTGACTGTATCTTTGAAATAGAATTAGGATTTGGGAAGCATCTTACTAAACACTAACTGAAGCCACTCTGAAGAAAACATCATTAATCATGTCATCTGATAAGAGATACTGTCAGTGTTACGTTTAGAAATTATACTCAGAATGAATTCCAGTAAACAACCCACGTGTGCATTAGGGATTAGGAAAATGAGGGCTTCTTTGTTTACTATAAATCTAAAAAAATATTACGTTGGCCTAATTTCTCAAAATGGAACCCACCTGGACTCATTTGGTCTCCCAGTTGCATAGGCGTTCTAGTCCAGTTCAGTTTGCACAATGCTGAGACATTCTTTTCAGAAAGTACTATTTTCACTGCAACAGTCATCTACAGAAAACATATCGAAAAAGCTACAATAGTTCCCTATTGCTTTTTAAATAAATAAAAATCTTTAGGTTGGTATTTAAGACACTTACTTAGACATTTTTAGGCTTACCCACCATTAGGTAAGATTTATATCAATTTTGAAAAATCAACTGAAGCATAATATCTGACTGCTTAGTATTAAACATTATAGGAAGCATCATAAAGGTACAAAGAATATATGAAATATTCCCAGTCCTTAATGATGACCTAAATTAATCTCACAAGAGAAGGCAACATTGTAGAGAATGCCGCACACAATAGGAATTTACGGGAGAGAGAAAGAGATCAGATATTGAGATGTTTGTAAAAGAAATAGGCCTTGAAGAAAGGTAAGATTTAGTCACGTGGAGGATAATAGCGAGGCTACTGGAGGTGAGTTGAATTGTATAGAGGAATTACGGCAGAGATTTGCAGGTATTTTCTGGGGCAATGAATAGATCAATACGAATGAAGTGGAAAGTTTATATTGGGAGTAGTGGACCAGATTTTGATGGCTATACATGAAAACGAAGGGTGGATTTTTCTGTATATAATGAAAAAAAATAGAAACTTGATTATGGGATTAAAGTTATGAAAGTAATATTTTAGGAATAAGTCTGGCAGAAGTACAGAGGGAATCTGAAGGATGATATTAGGGTAAGCAAGTGCTTACCTTAGACATTAGTGTATGAAGAGGCCTCAACCCTTCTGATTTGCCCACAGCGGCTGAAACGAGCTGTATCAGCGGGATGGAGGGGAAGAAGTCTGACAAGAGCCAAGAGTTGGGAGGAAAGTCCCTGTACTATAGTGTTATAAAAAGTCAAGTGAAGGGGCTTCCCTGGTGGCACAGTGGTTGAGAGTCCGCCTGCTGATGCAGGGGACACGGGTTCCTGCCCCGGTCCAGGAGGGTCCCACATGCCACGGGGCGGCTGGGCCTGTGGGCCACGGCCGCTGAGCCTGCGCGTCCAGAGCCTGTGCTCCACAGCGGGAGAGGCCACAACAGTGAGAGGCCCGCGTACCGCAAAAAACAAAAAAAAACAAAAAAAAGTCAAGTGAAGAAGGCACCTTGATAAGAAAATAGTTATAAATTTTGTAATGGTTTTTAGAAAGATCAAGGAGAATGAGGGAGGTCAATAAAAACAAATAAATATTTACTTAGTCTGAAGGAAAACCCAGTTAATATAAAGTATATGGAAACCAATTGCCAACAAACCAATTGCCGGCTCTTTCCCAATAGAACTGAAGAGCTGGACGTTCATAGAGATAAAATAATCCCCCAAAAGGAAGTTGTGTAGCAAATTTCTAGAAAAACTCTCAAAGGGTTATTGGGTATTGAGAAAGGGAAGGGTCTATGAGCAATTTATTGAATTAAATTAAAACATTAAAGAGCAGTGGAATGGTTGTGACTGTCTCCAACTTTTAGACCAGTAGACTTCAGAATTTTGCCTCAAGAGACAATTTGTGAGTTCGGTTCTTAAAAGCGAGAGGGGATAACTTCATGTGGGCTTTTAGGCTTGAAAAGTGCAGTATCCAAAGTAAGTTATGGTCACCCCAATAGCTAGGAAATCTTTGCAGCCAGAAGTCAAAATATCCATCACAAAGGAAAGGCCCCCTGCTATACTTCTTTCTCTCCACTACTGTATGTCCTCAATAAAACAGCTAATACTGGGAAGTAGAATTAAAAGTTAAATATAATTAAAATCTACAGAGAGAATCGAGATATTGTATTCCATAAAATGAAAAATAATGTCAATGATATCAACCATAAAAAAAGAGAGGAAGCTGTCAAAAGCAAAAGGAGTATGTGAAAATTAAAAGTAGGGTTGCTTGATATTGAAAGGAAATTCAATAGATGGGATGAATAATAAAATTAATTACTAATAGAATTAACTGAAGACTGAATTAACTGGAGGATCAAATTAAAGAATTAACCACCAACCCAGTGACAAAGAATAAAATGATGAAAAATATGAGGAAGTTATAAGATAGGGAAGATACATCCAGAAAATAAAATACCCATCTAATAGGGGATCCAAAAAAAGATAAACAGAGAAGGGAAAAGATGCAGTGTAGTATGTTGAATAATAGCTCCCAATGACAGCACTCATTTATTTTCTCCTGTCTCTGTACCCTTTGATTTTGTGCCGTCATGGGGTCCCCACAATGAGATAAGAGGGTACCTCACCAATCCTTCCTGGATAACTATTTCCATTCCTGCCTTCTGCTGAGCTGGTAGATTGGATCTGTGAGTTACATCATCCTCTTCACATCCTTCTGAGCTTTGCCTAGAATCTCCTTTCATGTCTCTATTTCTACCAACAGTCTCTTCAAAGTCATCTAGGCTTTTATTATCATGCACCTCAAAATTCTTCCAAGCCTTTCAGGAACCTAGCCAAAAATCATAGGCAGTGCTAAGTCCAAAGACAGTCCCGTTCTAGCATAAAATGATGACTTAACATCATAATTTAAATGTATTTTATAGTGTAGGAGACATACCACCTCATAAATTTGAAGAATGTTATTTTGAAAGTCATTTTATCATGTTTAAAGGGAAAGGCCATAGATCCAGTGGCTTACCAAGATTAGAATTTTCTGCCTCGCTCAATAAGCATTCCATAGATTACCACGTTATATTCTCTAAATTCATGGATGCTGAGCTGCACCGTGTTACTATGTTACCCACAAAAATCAATTTTCTCATAAAGTAACTAATGATTGCACCCCAAGCTGCACTGCAAAATGCTCCATTTAGATAGAAGAACACCTGCAGCAAATCCAGAATGTCATAGAGAATGATGCCATCTTCACCTTGAAGTTTGTATAGACCATCCAAACACAACATAAGTTTGAAATCTATCTTCTGTTTAACTTTCTAAAAATAAAAAGTACATTAAAATAAACGTCTTCCAAGCCTATTCCCAATACTTAATTCCAAAGCCACTTCCACATTTTTAGGTACTTGTTACAGCAGCACTCCATTTCCTGGTATAAACACTGTATTAGTTTCCTACAGCTCCAGTAACAAATTTTCACAAACTGGGTGGCTTAAAATGACAGAAATTTATTCTGTCGTAGTTCTGTAGGACAAAAGCCTGAAATCAAGGAAGGTGTCAGTAGACCTGGCCCTTTCTGGAGGTTCTGAGGGAGAATTTGTTCCATGCCTCTCCCTTAGCCCCTGGTGGCTGCTGTAATCCTTGACAATCCTTGACTTGTAGATGCATCACTCCAATATCTGCCTCCATCTTCATGCCACTTTCTCCTCTGTGTCTCTCTCTCAAATCTCCCTCTGCTTTTCACTTATAGGGACACCTGTCATTGTTTTTAAGGCCCACCCTAAATCCAGGATGATCTCATCTGGAAAACCTAAACCTAATTACACCTACAAAGACCCTTTATCTCAATAAGGACACCTTATCCAAATAAGGATCAGGTGGCTATGACATGGATATGTCTTTCGTGAGGCGGGCCTCTATTCAACTCACTACAGTCTGCTCTCTAGCCCCTGCCAAGTTCACATCTGTCCCACATCCATACAAAACACATTTACCTCATCCCAACATTCCACCAAAGTCTCAACCCTAAGTTCAAAATCTCATCAAAATATCATCAACTCAAAAGTCATAAATCTCATTATTAAATTATCTGAATCAGAGACGAGTGAAACTCTGAGTATAAACCATCCTGGAGCAAAACTTTTCTCCATATGGGGACTGGTGAAGCAGTTATCTGCTTCTAAAATACAATGGTGGGACAGGCATGGGATATACACTCTCATTCCCAAATAGAGAAATTTAAAGGAACAAAGGGGTTGCACATCCCAAGAAAGTATGAAATCCAGCAGGGCAAATTTCTTTAGGTTTTAAGGACTGGGAGTAATTCTCTGTGGCTTGATGCTCCACTTGCTGTGTCCACAGCTCCAGCCTCTGGGCCTGCGACAGTGGCTCCATCAGCCTCTCTGGGTTCACAGCAGAGGCTCAGTCAGCCTCTAGCCCTCGCTCAATGAACCTTCTGACTTCTGTACTACTCTTGTCATCTCTGCCCTTAGAGTCATTCTTTATTTTTCACAAAGAGTAGCACAAGTCTGCAGCTGAGTAGCTCTATCAGCCTATTTCCTGCCTGTAGAATCCTAGAAGTCATGCCTCAATCTCCTCTTATATAAATTTTTTAAAATTCTCTATTACAAGAGTACAAAAGTTATTCCACATTTTCTTCCAGTGTTTTACAGTTTTGTTCCTTATAACCATTCCTTCTGGAATTTATTTTTGTGCATCATTTAAAGACAAAAACAAAAAACAAAAAAAAAATGCTGCCCCAATTAGTAGTCAGTTATCCAGCATCATTGACTGATCAGTGCATTATTTATCCAATGACATGATATGCCAGTTTTATCATATATATGAGCTGGTATGGAATACTATTCAGTGTTTAAAACAGTTTTTGGTCAATAAGCATAAGCACACTATCGCTTTCAGCTATGGAAACTGCTACTTTGCTAACCATGGGGTGAATATATTCTGCAGTATGTGGTATTTACTATGGTATGGCCTCTTTCATCTATTTTGTATTCTGAGAACAGTTTGTCCAAAATGACTGCTTGTATGTGTAAAAGTAACATTGGATATGCTTCATATAAACAAGGTTATAATGTTATAATGGTGCTTAAAGTGGAAGTTTTAAGGAGGCTGGAAGTGCTTTCCAGGATATAGTCAAGAAAGCAGAAAGTTAAGATCATCAAGGAGCTAGATATTGATAAATGACAACTGACATTAAGAAGCCCATTATAAGCATCACTGTTATCTGATTGATGAACATGTATATGAAGATACTTAGGAAAAAAAACTATTTTAAATTAAAAATATTTTAAACTATTTCATTACAGATTTTAAAATAATTTGCTTTACATTGTGGCTCAATTTTTATGTGAATTTTATCTTAATAATTGTGATAATATTCATAATAATTTCACAAAAAATTTTATCAGTTTCACTTCTTTCTTTGCTCACCATTATCTCTTTCATTCCATGTGTTCCTCCTAGTTGTACATACTTGTTGTTTTCAGTATCCTCAAGTGATACTTTCAGGAAGCATTCATGGTGGTAAAATTTCTGAGTCTTTTAGTATATAAAAATGCCTTAATTTTGTCCTCAAACTTAAATAATAGTTTGGCTAAGCACACAAATTTAAGTTAAAAGGAATATTCCTTTAGAACTGCAAAAATATTGTTCCATTTTGCTTATTACCTGAGAGATCAAATGAGAATTCTGACAGCAACTGAATATTATTTCTTTAGAACTATCTTACACTTTACCTTTCAGAAACTTTTAGGGCCTGTCTGAATTTTCCTGGAAATCAGAAATTTCAGGATATATCTTAATGTGGACTTCTTCTCACATACATGCAGACTTTTTATTGGTTTTCCCTATAAGAGACAATAACGTAAGTTTTAAAATATAAATCTGAAGTCATCTGAGAGGCAAGGAAGAAAGATTAAAATGAAATGCTTAATCAAAAGGTACTACAACACCACCTAAAATCTACTACCATGGCGGTAGCAGGCTAAGATTAAGCTACAGCAAAAACATCTGATGAAAATTTTAGAGACTATATAGCAGGAAGTGGATTTGCTTTCCAGAAGACTGGTACGCTGATAATTTGGATCCAACAGGATGTTTGACCAGGAAAATGTCAAGATGGTTAGAAGTAAAACTAAATTAAAAAGAACAGGTACACTGGAGAATCCAAAACATGTAATCTCCAAACAGATGGTGACAGATTTATCTTCTTCCTCTCGTGAAGCATTTGCTACACTTTGCAGCCTTTTCTCATAATCCTACCCAATGGCTGTTCAAGCTGAAAGCTGCTGCTCTTGCCTTGCAGATGGCTCAGCAACCACGTGAACTAGGTTTGGGTTGCACAGGACTCTTGATTAATTTAGCACGGATCTTGGAGAACTTGTGAGAAATGGGGAAGAGGGGAGGGGAATACAGGGAATAAGAGGGGGTTGGTGGGATTGACATGTGGTGGTGGTGGATTGGGTTGGTTGCATTTTTAGTTGTTCTGAACAAAGTGAACCCTGAAGCATTCACATATAAAGTAGTCTAAGTTTCCCCAATTAATTTCATACAACTCCACACAACACCTTCAAAGTCTGAAGTCAGCAGCTGAACTGTAGTTACAGCTGCAAGGCTCACAAAATCATCAAAGAAACCAGGATGAGACAACCCAGATAGGATATTCCAGCAATTATTCTTAATCTGTCTTTCTCCAATCTAAAATGAGCATCTAATATACATGATGTGGGATGTAGAAAGCCACGCTGGAACAAACAGGGTCTTCTGCCGAACTTTTCATCAAACACCAAGGGAAACCAACGGTCAGGGTATATTTTTATTTTATCTTATTTTATTTAAAATACAACAACCCCAACGTTATGCTATCACAATGGGACATGGCTGAACAGGTAGGAGACAGATTCCCCATTGTGAGTTCTTCTGATGGCTTCGGCAAGGATCATGGAGATGTTGATCACCTGTATTTTGGAGCAATGCTTCACCTTATCCTCCTAAGGTATGGTATTGGTGACTACTACTGCTTCAAAGCCTGCACTGTTGATGTGAGTAATGGCCGGGCCAGAAAAGATTCCGTGAGTCAAGATCACATAAACTCTGGTGGCTCCAGCTGAGAAAAGTTTGTGAGCTGCATGGCAGATTGTATCACAAGGGTCAGCCATGTCATCCACAGGATAGCCACACAATCCTTCACATATCCCACTAGTACCATTCGGTCCACTTCATTGGCCTTCTTCGGTTCTTTGTGAATCAAGGCAAAGTCCACATTCAGTCTTTCTGCAACGGAGGTCACTCTCTTAGCTCCACCAGCATCTGGAGAGACAATCGTGCCGTTCCTCCACTCAGAGATATTCTCCTTTATCCACTTCAGGACAGCTGGATCTGCATACAAATTGTCTACTGGGATATCAAAAAAGCCCTGAATTTGAGAAGCGTTTGTCCATCGTGATGATATGATCTGCACCTGCTATAGACAGCGTATTTACAACAAGTTTGGCGGAGATTGCGGCTCGGCTCTTATCCTCCTTATCCTGCGGGCACAGGGGAAGCACGGGATGACTGCAGTAACTCGGCTGGTTGGAGCAATCTTGCAGGCATTAATCATGATCAAAAGCTCCATTCGATTGTCGTTGATTTCGCCACAAGCACTCTGCAATATGTGGACATCCCCTCACACTCTCGCCTATTTCCACGCAGTTCTCCTGGTTGCTGAATTTCTTAGTCACCACCTTGCCCAGCTCCTGGCCCAATCGGTCGGCAGTTTTCTGGGATAAGTCCTGGCGGGAGCTGCCGCTGAAGATTTTGATATTTGGCATTTCGGTCAACTGCCCTAGGCTCTCTACGCCCGGTGATCACCCCGGCAGTTGAGAAAGGAACAGAGGTCAGACCACAGACTACTCCAGCTCCTAGACAGGTGCGAGAGCTCCGGTTGTTACTCAGCTGTTCCGGTCTCTTCCGGATGTGCGCCGGTCTAAACTGCCTTCTGGGTCTTCAAAAAAAAAAAGTTCCTTCTTGGCACCCAGTTCACGCTTCTAAACTAAAGAGTCAAATCTTGGGCTTCCCTAGTAGTGCAGTGGTTGAGAGTCCGCCTGCCGATGTAGGGGTCACGGGTTCGTGCCTCGGTCCGGGAAGATCCCACATGCCGCGGAGCGGCTGGGCCCGTGAGCCATGGCCGCTGAGCCTGCGCGTCCGCAACCTGTGCTCCGCGGCGGAAGAGGCCACAACAGTGAGAGGCACGCGTACCGCAAAAAAAAAAAAAAAAAAAAAACCAAATCTTTTTTCAGTTCATGGATTTTTTTTTCCTCCTCTGTTAGTGCTTATATTAGTTTCCAAGGGCAGCTTAAATCTGAATACGTAAAAATGTAAAATTTCTACAAGGGAAAACACGTAGCTTTGAAAGGAAAGTTCTGGACTGGAGGAAATGTGGAAAACGTGCCCAGAGTTCTTCCAACTGGGTGAGAAAAAGATAAGTAGGAGCAAACGTATGAAAAAATGCTACAAATCAAGAAATTGACATTCATTTTCACATACCAGGTAAGCCAAAATTATAAAATAGATAACTCCTTCTAGTCTAATGGAAAGTGTAAGTGTGTAGATTTTGCAAGGGAAATTGAGTACATAACATACGGCTCAATGTGTCTTCTAGGAATCTACTCAATAGAAAGATTCACAAAGTATATTGATAACAGTATTTTTTGCTGTATTAATCCATTTAGTCAATATTTCCCGAGGTGTTCTGTGTCAGGTGTTGCCCCATTTACAGGGTATAAGATGATGAATGACAAGTAGTAACCTCTCTAGAATTGCTTATAAAAGCAAAATATGGAAACCAAAAATGTCTGTCAATAGCTAAATTATCAGATAATGTATTGTACATACACAGGCAGCCATTAAAGAGACCACAGTAGTCATATGGAAGAAGTCATATGGAAGTGTCTCCAAAATATTTTATTTACTTTTTTTCATTTAAAAATTTTATTTATTTTTTTATTGGAGTATAGTTGCTTTACACTGCTGTGTCAATTTCTGCTGTACAGCAAAGTGAATCATATACATATATCCCCTCTTTTTTGGATTTCTTTACCATTTAGGTCACCAGAGAGTACTGGGTAGACCTCCCTTTGCTGTACAGTAGGTTCTCATTAGTTACCTATTTTATACATAGTAGTGTATATATGTCAATCTCAATCTCCCAATTCATTCCACCTCCTCCCCCTTCCCCCTTGGCGTCCATAGGTTTGTTCTCTACATCTGTGTCTCTATTTCTGCTTTGCAAATAAGATCATCTATACCATTTTTCTAGATTCCACATATATGCGTTAATATACGATATTTGTTTTTCTCTTTCTGACTTACTTCACTCTGTATGACAGTCTCTAGGTCCATCCACGTCTCTGCAAATGACACAATTTCATTCCTTTTTATGACTGAGTAATATTCCATTGTATATATGTACCACATCTTCTTTATCCATTCCTCTGTTGATGGACACTTAGGTTGCTTCCATGACCTGGCTACTGTAAATAGTGCTGCAGTGGACATTGGGGTGCATGTTTCTTTTTGAATTATGGTTCTTGGGTATATGCCCAGTAGTGGGATTGCTGGGTCATATGGTAGTTCTATTTTTAGTTTTCTAAGGAACCTCCATACTGTTCTCCATAGTGGCTGTATCAAGCTATATTCCCACCAACAGTGTAAGAGGGTTCCCTTTTCTCCACACCCTCTCCAGCATTTATTGTTTGTAGATTTTTTGATGATGGCCATTCTGACAAGTGTGAGGTGATCCAAGATATTTTTAAATGTAAAAAAATCATTCACAAAAATATGCATAGTATGATATTTATGTGTTTAAAATTAAGTAATAGTCAAAGCATCAAATCATTAAGGAAGTCCTTTTTATTATGATTACCTTTGCAGAGGGGAGTAGGTTGGTTGTACTTGGGGATGAATATGTCACAATTTATTGACATCTATTAATGTAGTATTGAACTTTCATTACTTTTATAATTTAAAAAAGACTAACAAAATATATATGTCTTTTTTAGGAAATTTTAAGTACACAGTTTCCAAATGCATTGGGGGTTGGAATAAGGGCTAAGAAGTGGAAGAGCTCATAGATACCAGGAATTTCAACAATAAACTGTGTCATAAAAGTAGTGGAAACATCAGATAGAGATCATAAAGTTTTATCCTACTAATTGTGTGTTTAACATTTGGTTCTGGGATATTTTTATTTAGCCTAAAACCAAATCATCATTTTATAATATTTTGAAATTACTAAATAATTTGTTGAATGTATCTTCACACCCCACTTTTGAGCTTCCCTGCTGGGTTTGGTTCATGGATAGGATAAGATCAGGAATGAGGTAAGGAATGGGGGGAGGCAACAGAAATGGATAAGATTTGGCAATTTCTGTGAAACACATTGCTAGAAAACAGTGTTTTTATATATGAAATGTGCTTATTATAAAACATAAAAACAGCTATGTCAAAAAGGCTAAATCAAAATGTCCTGCTGCTGATCCAACCACATCTCTGGAGACATCAACATGCTTTTCTCTTCAGTTCAAACTCTTCATGGTTGACCATATATGCAGGCTCATTTCAGTCCACAACTCTTCATTCATGTTCTTTCCTATTATAAAATCAACAGACCCACCTATACTATATAATTCTCATCTTCAGCCAAGACTACATACAGTGATTTCTAAAGAAAATTCTGTCTTAATTTAGCAACACTAAAAAGTACTTGCAGCTTCAATTAAAATGATTCTTAGTGTTCTAAATGTGTCACACATTTTTCAGTTTTTAAAGAAAAACAAAACAGGTTTTTAAATCGACTTATTATTACTAAATTGGAGTGAACGCTAATGTAAACTTTAAAAACCGATAGTTGCTTGCGTTTTCCTTGAGGTGTTAAGCAGGAGAAATTTTTGTGTTGCTGCCATTTTTGATCCATGCTCTGGCTGTTGCAACACCTCACAGTTTCAGGGATTTGTCTAGAATCATAAAATGTTAAAGATGGAAATGACCTTAGAAACCACCCGGTCTAGCATCCTAATTCACAGACAGGGAACCGAGGCCCAGAGAAACGAAGCTGGGATCTAACAGCTAATTAGAGGTAGAATATGGATTAGAACGCAGAATCCCTGAATTTCCAAATAGGGCTTTTCTCACTGTACCATGTCTAGGCCTTTTCTTTGAGGTTTATCAGAATGAAGGAAAAAATCAAAAGGTTATGTAGAAATTGTTGCACAAAATTTTACTCTTTTGTCGAACAACTACAACAAGGAACAAAACTCCAAAGCTGAGACTGGAAAATTCTTTTGCTTTTAAGAATTATTTCCAGAAAGAAATGAATGATTAGCAGTGTCATGGAAATATCTTTATTACTCTGATATTTCTGTTACATGGGTCTATTGTAAGGGGATTTAGCTCCTGTTTGTTTTAGCCTCTGTAGGTTGAGAAAGACATCTATCTTATCATTGACTGTTTCTGACAAAGGTTATAGGTAGGAATGATGCCCATTGAACAACACATTCTCTCTATTTAAGATGTTGTTAATAAATTACTCTGGAAACAAAAATTGTGGTACAGAGAAAATGCCTTATCTTTCTCCTTCCCAAGGCAAGCATATTTAAATGTCATCTCTACAGATCTGTGAGAATGGTTGTATTTTGAAGGTCTTTTGAGTCAATACCCAGAATATATCTATTACCTTGGGAATAGTTTCTTGCTTTACCGATTATTCTTTTACCCTTCACGATTCCAACATAAATAATTCAAAGAGAGCCCTGATGTAGCTTGATCAACTAAGGAGAAAAGAAAGTCAGTCGGTTCTTTCAGAAAGTGGAGAAAAATAGTTGTTGTATTATAAGTAAAATAAATGCTTTCACTAAACACGCTTGCAGTTGACAAAATGCCAGATGTTTAGGTGACAATTACAGGTCTTTGATAAACTGTCAAATCTTGTCACAACACATGTTACAAACAAGGACAGATTTAGATGTCCTTTATGGCAGCTTTGTGTAGTTTGAGAATGTATGGCAGTTAATTTCCAAAAGGAACATGTTTTTCTTTCCAGCTGTTATCTGCTTGTTTATTAGGAAGGATTTCTTTGTGCCTTTAATCCTCCTCATTTGACTCAGAGTTCCAGATCATTATTGTAACATTACCTTACCTCATTTATTTTGTTCATAATAATCATCTATAATACTTTGAGAAGACAGTTTCCCACAGAGCTTTACATTGGTAGAAATGCTTTAAAGTTTGTTTTGTGATTGTTTACAATTTAAGTTGACTACCGTGTTTATTTACTGAGTTTTTAGTTGGAAATCTGTCATTTTATACAATAGATGTGAAGATGGTGATTAGGTAAATAAATATGAGTGAAACAAATAGGAGAAAAAGACAAAATTTTGTTACTCAGAAATGCGACTTTAATTTTGAGTATTATGTTAGACTCATGACGGTATTTTTGAAACACACTTTGGAATTAAAAAAAAAATTCTAATGAACTTAAAAATCTTAGTATGAAATAATAGTCTTGGAATAATAATGAGGTTAGGTGTGCTGAATAATACATAATTGTAATGACAGATAAGGCAATGTATGGAGAGGTTCCATAACTAGTAAATTGCAAATAAGAAAATATCTCCCTAATATTTATGTGAAATATTTTTAAGTATTTTAAAGCAGGTATGGATCTTTCCCTTCTCATGTAGAATATTAGTTTCATGAAATTAGTAAAAAGATACTCATGTTAATTACATTTTGACAAAATGCAAGCTCCATTTATGCTATTTAAACCTATTTTAAGTACTTTTTATTTTTTCTCTTCCATTATGATAATTTATTTAATCTTCATAATAAACATTAAACCCAGTTGTCCATTCACATAAGAAAAAAAGAGTGCAGCGTGGTTTGAAATGGTTCAGTGATTCTCCAACTTCAAGGGCAGCAGGGGACTTCCCTGGTGGTCCAGTGGTTAAGACTCTGCACCTCCACTACAGGGGGCGTAGATTCAATCCCTGCACGCCAAAAAAAAAAAAAAAAAAATTATAGTAAGATTCAAGGGCAGCAGGATCACCAGTAGGGAGTGTGAGATATAGATTCCTGAGCCTCATCCCCAGAGTTACTGATCAGTAGGTCCAGGGCGGAAACTCAGACTTCATGTTTCTTACAAGACACCAGGTAATGCTGATGCTGCCATTCTGGTGTCCACACTTCTGAGAACCACTGGTATGCATCATTAACATTTATTTATTTTGGGAAAATAAAAGGTAATAGTTGATTTATTTTGCTTCTACTCATTTCACTAGCCCTTGTAATTTTGCATATTTTATTTGGCTTCTCGATCCTTTCA
This sequence comes from Monodon monoceros, assembly GCF_005190385.1. Classification (NCBI taxonomy): domain Eukaryota; kingdom Metazoa; phylum Chordata; class Mammalia; order Artiodactyla; family Monodontidae; genus Monodon; species Monodon monoceros. The sequence continues at coordinate 35,001,045 of NW_021703776.1, read as the reverse complement.
TGTTCTTTTCTACATATGAATAGTGCTTTCGAATATCACATAATTCTTTATGAACAGTACACATATATCCTTCAACTTAAAATACCTGTATTATGTTACAGAAATACTTTGACAAATATGTGTAAGATGTGAATTCTTGTTATTTGGGGAGTTTTAAAAATCCATTAGATATGTGAACATCTAAAAATTAATTTCTACCTCTTAGCACACTAAGAATTGATTGAAACTAAGAGGCTCTCCCATTTATTATCCCATTTCTCCTCCCTCCTTGAGTCTCTTACAGTGTTCATCACTGAGAAGGATCTTTTTGTCAAACTCTGAAAACCACTTGTCTGTCCATGATGATACCAAGTATTGTACAGGTTGAATACTTGCTGATTTGATTTGATGTTGCCTTTTGGGAGGAAACCATTGTACAGACTCTCCAACTTACGCTGGTTCAACTAACAATTTTTCAACTTTACCATGGTGCAAAAGCAATATGCATTAATTAGAAACTGAACTTCAAATTTTTATCTTTTCCTGGGCTAACAATATGTGGTACAGTACTCTCTTGTGATGCTGGGCAGGGGCAGCAGCTGCAGCTCCCTGTCAGCCATGAGATATGCACTTACAACAAATTTCTACCGATACAGCTGTTCAATTTTTCACTTTCAGTACAATATTCAGTAAATTACATGAGAGGCTTTGTGTTAAATAATTTTGCCCATAGACTAATGTAAGTGTTCTGAGCACATTTAAAGTAGGCTAGGCTAAGCTGTGATGCTTGGTAGGTTAGGTCATTAAATGCATCTTTGACTTAATGATATTTTCAACTTACAGTGGGTTTATAGGGATGTAACCACATCGTAAGTTGAGGAAGGTCTGTATATCAGTTTATAAACAAAACGAAACAAAACAAAATAAGTAAAAACAAAAGAATTTCTCTATTTAAATATATGATAGAATGAGTAGACCCCTATGGACTACATATTATTCTTCCTCAAGGGTATTTTGGCTATTTTTGTTCCCATGTACTCCCACATACATTTTAGAATTTTGTTGGGATTTTGATTGGAATTACATTAAATCTGTAAATCAATTAGGGAAAATTGACATTATAATATTAAGTTTGCAAATCCATGGACATGCTATTTCTCTTTTAAATTACTCTTTAAAATGACAATAAGTTCCTGTAATTTTTCCATAGAAATCTTTTCTCAGGTCTACATTTTTACATTTTTCCAGGCACTTCATTTTTATATGATTTAAATGATATCTACTGGAAATTGTATTTTCTGTTACACAGTAATATAGTTCATAGTTTAAATTTTGTGTCCATTCTTAAAAGTCATTTGTGGATTTTAAAAGTTTCTATATAAGCCATATATCATCTGGAAATAAATGACAATATGGCTCTTTGATCTATTTCTTATACTTTTCCCCCTTCTTGCCTTGTGATGCTGGTTAGGACCTCTAATGTCAGGTTGACTAGAAATGGTGACAGTGGCCATTCTTGACTTATTTCTAATCTGAAAAGGGAAAACTTTTAATATTTTACCATTATGTATGATGTTTGTGTGTTGTATTTTATCAGGATATACTCTATAAGGCTGTTTCCTATTATTAGTTTGTTGAAAGTTTCTTCCTCTTTTTTTTTTTTTTGATCAAGAAAGGGACTTGGATTATGTCAAGTGCTTTTTTTCTGCATCTTTCATGATTATAATATGATTTTTCTTGGTTATCCTCTTAATATGGTAAATTACAATGATTTCTTTTCTAATGCTAAACAGACCTCATTCATGGGATCAACCCAATTTAATCATGATATATTGTCCTTTTTATGTATTACTTGATTCAGTTGGGTAATATTTTATTTAGAATGTTTTCATGTATCTTTATGAGAGAATTTGGCCCATAATCCTTTGTCTGTACTTATTAGGTTAAGAAAACAAGATTATACTAGCTATGTATGAGTTGGAGAGCATTTCATCTTTTTCTATCCTATGGAAAAGTTGTAGAAATTATGACATTAAGTGGAACTGGACCAGAAGATATTTGACTACTTATTCGATTTTGCTAATGGTTATCAGTTACATTTAGGTTATAGATTATTGGTTATATTCAGATTTCCATTTTTTTGTCAGTTTTGTTGTTTTATTTTTCTACAAAATTTCCTACTTTATCTAAATTTTCAAATTTTACTGACAGTGCTTCCCACAGTATCCTTTTATTATGTTTTTTGTATCTGTAGCATCTTTAATATGATTCCCTTCATCATTTCTGGGTTAGATTTTTGGAACTATTTTTTTCTTTTGATCAGTTTCACCAGAAGCCTATTCATTTTATCAGTCTTTTCCAAAATAACTAATGGTTGAAATTGTTGATGCACCCTCACTGGCTGCTTATTTCAAACTTTGTTGACTTTAAGATTATCTTTAATTATGTCCTTTCATCCTTTCTTTGTGTTTATTTTGCTGTTCTTTTTTAAAATTCTTGAGATATATGCTTAGCTTATTATTTATTAATATTCAAAGGTATACATTTTTCTTCTAAGTACTGTTTTAACTTAAGATTTATATGTAATATTTTTATGGTATTTCGGTTGGTATTCAGGTAAAACTATTTTCCAGTTTTGATGATGATTTCTTTGTTTCAGGGACCATTTAGTTTATTTCTTAAATAACAGATGTATAGGGAACATCTAGATATCTTGTTGGTGTTGCTTTTAGTTTCTAGTTTAATTGTACTGAAGACAGAAAACATACTTTGTGTGATTTAAGCCCTTTGAAATTTGCTGAAACTTTTTTTATGGTCACTTTTCATAAGTAGTCCATGTGTGCTGGGAAGAATATGTACTCTTGAGTGGTTAAGTGCTGTATACATACACACACTTTCAGTTTCCTTTAAAAAATTTGTGTGTGTGTGTTGTATTCTGCCTCTCTTCTTCGCACCTATCTTCTAGCTTACTCGTTCTCTTTTCAAATGTGTCTATTATGCTATAAGACCAGTTTATTGAGGGTTATTTATTTATTTATTTATTTAAAGACTAATGGAGACAACTCCCCACTGCCTTTTTGGTTTTTTTGTTTTTTGGCTGCATTGGGTCTTCGTTTCTGCACGCGAGCATTCTCTAGTTATAGTGAGCAGGGGCTACCCTTCATTGCAGTGTGCAGGCTTCTCATTGTGGTGGCTTCTCTTTGTTGTGGAGCACAGGCTCTAGGCACACAGGCTTCAGTAGTTGTGGCACGTGGGCTCAGTAGATGTGGCTCGCGGGCTCTAGAGCACAAGCTCAGTAGTTGTGGCACACAGGCTTAGATGCTCCACAGCACGTGGGATCTTCCCGGACCAGGGATCAAACCCGTGTCCCCTGCATTGGCAGACAGATTCTTAACCACTGCGCCATCAGGGAAGTCCCTATTGAGGGTTTTTTAAACAACTTTATTTTTTTTTAGAGCAGTTCAACTTTACAACAAATTGAGAGGAAGGTACAGAGATTTCCCATGTACCCCCCTGCCCCACACAGGTATAGCCTCCCTTATTATCCACATCGCTCACCAGAATGGTACATTTTTCTTTTTACCAAGGATGAGCCTACCTTGACACATCATAATTACCCAAAGTTCATGGCTTACCTTAGGGTTCATTCATACTGTTCTACATTCCATAGGTTTGGACAAATGTATAATGATATACATCCATCATTATAGTATCATAGAGAATATTTTCACTACCATAAAAGTCTTCTGTGCTCTGCCTACTCATCTCTCCTCCCCTCCCTCACCTCTGGCAACCACTGATTTTTTATTGGCTCCATAGTTTGCCTTTTCCAGAATGTCATATTTTTGGAATCATACAATATGTAGCCTTTTCAGATTGACTTCTTTCACTTAGTAATATGCATTTAAGTTTCCTTCATGTCTTTTCATGGCTTGATAGCTCACTTATTTTTAGCACTGAATAGTATTCCATTGTCTGGATGTACTACAGTTTATGTATCTATTCACCTACTGAAGGATATCTTGGTTGCTTCTAAGTTTTGGCAATTATGAATAAGACTGCTATAAACATCCGTGTGGAGGTTTTTGTGTGGGCATAAATTTTCAGCTCCTTTGGGTAAATATCAAGGAGTGTGATTTCTGGATCGTATAGTAAGAGTATATTTAGCTTTGTAAGAAAATCGCCAAACTGTTTTCCAGAGTGGCTGTACCATTTTGTATTCCCATCAGCAATGTATGAAAGTTCCTGTTGCTCCACATTCTCACCAGCATTTGGTGTTGTCAGTGTTCTGGATTTTGGCCATTCTAATAGGTGTGTGTAACTACAGTTTTTAATTTTCATTATTGCATTTTTCATTTGAAGACATTTTGTTTAGTCCTTTTAAAGTTCTACTGGGGCAGTTTTTAGAGTTCATTGCTCTCTGAACGCATCTTCAAACTTGTTCTTATTTCAGACTATTTTTAAAAACGTAGTATAATGGCTGTTTTATAAGATGCATTTGGTAATTTCAATGTCTGAAGTTTTTGGAATCTGTATCTGCTGTCTATTTCTCTTGCTCATGCTGGCTTTTTTCTTTTGTGCTTGTTTATGCTTAGCTATGTACCATTATGGCATATGTACCATTATAGCATATGAAATCTTATTTGAGGAAATTCTTTGAAGTCTAGAATGAAAGTTTTTCTTCCAGAGAGAATTTGCTTCTGACTCCTATATGGAGTTGCTATTAGTCTGCGACTACGTTAAGTTTCCCTGGACTGTCAACGTGATATAACCTCAGGCTGCAGAACTATGTAAGGGTAGCCTAAGGTCACAACTTCTCAGGAGTCCACACCTTCCAACCCTTTTACCCGTTTCTTACACTGTTTTTCTCTGCTGTCTGCTGTGCTCACCAACAAACCATCCCACCCTCCTATAGACCATGGAGGCAGGTTTACTTCTGATTCACCATTATTCTGAAGATAGAGAGCTTTGGGGTCCCAATTTAATGAGTAGAAAGTCTCCTATGAGACTCCTCACCTTGGGCAGGCCCTGGGCCTTAACTTGCATTACCCTTGACCCATGAAGTCTATAAAACTGAAACCTAAGATAATTAGAGCTAGTCTTAGCTCTTGTATCCAGAATATAGGATGAGCCTTTGCTCGTATTCCCTCCCTGAGGGCAGAATGGTGCAGGCAGCGAGCAGCAGTTGGAACAGGCAGAGCACACTTGTCCCTGTGGAGAAGCCATGTTAGGAAGGCTAGTGGTAGCAGAGATTGTGCCATGGTGGCTGATAAAGAGACTGGACTGGACAAGTCTGCAGGCTATTTAGCAGAAGTAGAAACTGGAAATCTGAGAAATTGTCAGAAATAGCTCACTGTGGGACATTCAGAGACGGGGCTCATTTTTTGAATTAGCTAGAGTGTGCTTGCACCATGGTATTTACAGTTCCAACCTGGTTTTCCCATGTCTGCTAGGACCTTTGAAATCAAGGTTATTCTTATATTTATGATAAACTTAAGGTCAATGATAAGAGAGACTAAATATATATAATGAATGCATATTCTGTGTACTACCTTCTAGTAATTTGTCTTTAAAAATATTACTTGTGATTGTTGTTGACTTTAGCAGTTTACTTCACCAACAGTTACTTTTTGTGTAAATACATTCTGCTTCATATCCTTATATGTTAATTTACTTCTTATCAATTCAATTCATGAGCTCTCTTTTCAAATACACTACAGTGAAAAACAAGAAACAGCTTATTAGTGTCAATCTGTTTCCTTCCTTTTGTAGACATAAGAAAAGAGGTTTTGCCAGTGGATAAATGAATTTATGACAATGAGATATTATTTTATTTTTTGAAAATTATGTATAAATAATTTAAAGCAATATTTTATTTTCACTAACTTTGGAGAGTTCTGTGCTGTGTTTGGTGCCTAGAAAATTAGTGACTAATGATGTTTCCAAGTATAAGGAGTAGAATAGAAATAGCTGATTTCTTATTTTCTGTATGTTTAATCCAGCAGCAGAGGGGATGGATGTTTGATGTTATGGATTTGCACACAGACTCTGGTGCCAAACTGTTTGCATTTGAATCCTGGCTCAATAGCTTAATATCTCAGTGGCTTTGGACAAATTACTTAACTTGTCTTTGCCAAGGTTTCCTCATCTGTTAAAAGGATGACAATAATAGTACCAACCTTTCAGGATTGTGAGGATTAAATAAGTAGAACAAATATGAACCATCAGTGACAGTACTTTATATGTTATATGTATGTCACATGTAAATATACACTTTATAAATGTTAGCTATTTATGTGTACAGAATACAGACAAGCAGTGAAAATTTTGAAAAGTGATAGCAGGATTGGTCTACTGGAGACCTGCTCCAGGTTCTTCTTTCACTTGCCATATATCTTCCTCCTGGAGGGGTGATAACAGTGTAGTAGAGCCAGCAAATTATTATCTCTCCCATGGGATTAGAGAGAGCTGTAATGAGAGGGTCACATGCTGAAGGTATGCCTGTTCGTTACATAGAGAGCTTGGTTCCATCTGACTTCTTGAACTAGAGTGAGCCTTTACCCAAGTACTCCTCTGTCAGGTGAGAGTTGGGAAGACACTGACAGCTTAATGCATCCTGATGATAGCAAGTTTTCTCCAGATATAAGGATAGAGTAAGGTCTCTTTAAAAAAAGTTTAGTCATAAGGCCATGTAGAAAATTATTGGTTAACTAAAAGAGGATGGTTTCTCATTTTCCGTAGTTTATCTAACAGGGATTAAGCATATTTTAACTATAGATCATAAAATCTTTTAAATATTTCAATGTGTAATTCTTATAACTATATAGTAAGTCTCCATTTTTAGAATATTTGAAAGCAATAAATGGTGATTGGGAAACATGATCTTCCTATCCTGAGTTTCAGTGATAGTAGACTATTCCTCCCAGCAAGACATCACTGAAACATTTTGAACAAGAATATATACCTTACTTATACATATCTCCAGGGAAGGAAATCCCACAGATCCTTTGAATGATTTGCTCTTTTTAAAACATAACTGATTTGAGATATTCTCTTATATCTCACTTAAGTCTGCTCTCCTGAGAATTAATCTTATTCTTACTTATTCATTCCTCAGTAAAGATGGAGAGCAGCTGATACCATCCTCTTCACATACTTGAGAACCATTATTAAAGAATTCCTTTGCTGAATAATCTCATTTTGTCAAGACTTTTATTATAGGTTTTGTTTTTAAATCCTTTGATCCTTTTTACTGCTCTGTACATTCAAGATTTCTTGAATCTCTGAATCTAAACAATTTGTGCTCACGTGGGTCTGACCCATGTTTTATTTATTTATAGTTTTATTCTGGATGTGTCACCTCACATTCCTAATGCTTAACTACTATTTATGCATCGCAGTATCCCACTTGCTTTTTTAAGAACAAAAGCATTTCAGTGGAGGTGGTACATTATCTCTGAGCATTTATTTGTATCACAGGTAAACTAAGCCCATTTGAAAACAAACAGCCTCCCTTCACACGCACACACAGAAGTGTATATCTTGATTGTAAATTTTTTCTAATTAAAGAAGTTTTTGTTTGTTTGTTTGTTTGTTTGTTAACAGTTGTTAAAGAACAGCACTATGTTCCAGAGCTACTTGGGGTTAATTATGGTTTATCACACACTGAAGAAGAAAAACACAGGGTGCAAAGTGGATAAAAAGAATGAATTTTTAGCAATTAATTAAATTATATTTCTTTAAAAAAGATAATATATCTGAAATAAATAAACAAACAGATTTTGGGTTGAATTGTTAAATTTTACCAGTGGTATGCTTTTGATTTTTCCACTTTAAACATGGAATATAGGCATACTGTTTGTATTTGAAGTTTGCATCTGTCATTGGTATAGTTAAATAAAATTGGGATAATTACATTATGAAACTGGAACCAAAATTGGCAAGGTAACTCATTGAAATTTAAGATTTCCTTGATTATTGTATTAACTATCAGATTATATCTTGAATTTATGATTAATTCAAAGAGTACATGACACAGATTGTTTTCTTACTTTAATTATGTTTGCATGATAGGTTTATGATGTTGCCTTGTTGAATGACAGAATTTTACTTGCTTCTTTCAGTTGTGTCTTTGTGTCTTTAAAGAGCTTCTACCACTTTCTAAAAACACTGCAATCAGAGAAGATTTTCATTAAATCCTTCTTTCCATAGTTGCTCTCTTGTTTTTCTGATGAAATCTTTGTTTACTTTTCTTTGGGAGGTTTAGATTATGGCCAACCATTTACAGCATGTTCATAGTTTATTTATGACTCACAATAAAATAAGACCAAAATTTAGTGAAACTTAACACTTGAAAGGTTCCATATGTTTGAATGTGCTCAGATTATTATTTTTTGCCTATAACTAAGTTACAGATCACTGAGATGTAACTTATGTGCAGGCACTGTATGGGATTTCATGAATATTTAGTGCTTTGTTTCTATTTCTGAGTCTGTGAAGTTTCATAAATCAGCACTGTTTTTGCTTGGTTGCTACATAGCAGTGATTTTTGTGCTGTCTCTTCTGTATTAAAACGGCTGAGTTTCATACAGTTTGCCTATGGAAATAATTCCTGGTAGGAAAAGACAAATTATGTTGGCTCAGTGTTAAAGGTTATGGTTTAACTATAATGGAAGCAGGAAATAGACATTTAAATTTCACCTTAAACCTCCAACTTTAAATATTATTTACTAACCTATGTTGTCTATTGGTTAGTAAATAATGAGATCTTAAGAATCTGTTTCCAATTTTGTGATCTGGAATCCAAACTATTACCAACTATTTTTTGTCTGAAAGCTCCACTGGCAATGTTTCTTTAGACTTTGTAACTATAAATAAAGGCTCTCAGCTATTTTATTGGGACATTAACGTGTCCTAAGCCAGTGATTCCCAATATGGTCAATCATCAGCATTATCTGGGTTGTTTTCTGAAAATACAGATTTCCAGACTCAACCTTAGGAAATTTTTTTTACTTGGTAGCATTAAATCAGAGATTCTCAACCTTGGTTGCACATTAGAATCCTCTGGGGAGATTACCCCCCCCCCCCAAAAACCTGATAACTCAGTTCCATCCCCAGAGATCCTGATGTAATTCTGTGTCACCTTAACTTTAACCCAAACTCTGAGATCTTTTCAGACTAATGTCCAGCTACTTTTGAGAACCACTGCTTTAAACAATACATTTCTTTTTTAGAAGTATGATATTCAGAGTTTCTTATAGTGACTATTGATTTGGTTTACAATTTTACAATTTCATTACCATCTTCAAATATTTCCCTTTTTCTGTTTAAAAAGTTATACTAATAACCCCTGGAAGGCTGATAGCTCCAAGCAAGTTCTGGCATGGGAAGATGTCTGAGCCTGTTTACCTCAGCAGGAGAAATACACGACTTCTTTGAGAAATACTACAGAAGCTGGATTGCCTTCCTCCCACCAGATAGAGGGCTTACAGACAGGGAGATTAGGGATAGTAGAGTTAGTAAGTTGATTTTGCTGTGCCCAGGATAACCAAGAGGCCTACTTTAGCTTGAGTTGACTCCTTGGCCCTTGGTAATAGTAGTTAGCATTTATTGAGTACTTACTATAAGCTGAATACTTAGAATTCTTCACCATAGCCCCACTTCCATTTTATAGGAAAGAAATGGCAAGCACGGGGAGGTTAAGTAACTTTCCCAAAGTCACACAGTTAGTATGCAGTAAAGGCTGGATTCGAACCCAGGCTTGTCTGACTCCAGGGCCCTTATGGCTGCCTATGATGTCACCTTGACGACTTACTAGACCACAATATGGTATAATAGATATGAATGAGGGGTATATAAGCATATCGAAGTCTGATCTCATATGAGCAATGTTTACATGTACAACTTACTTGACTTCTCTTCAATTATGCCATCTCTAAAATGAGATTAATAATAATACCTTCTTCACAGTGTTTATTATGAGGCATTTAAATAAAGCGGTAGCTTGGTACCTGGATTATAGAAGTACTAAGGAAGTAATATGTTTTTATAAGTCAGCACAGTATACAAGTCGTAAGACATAGAAATTTTGGGTTTGGATTGATTGCCATTCTTCCTGTGGGTAGGCTAGGTTGTTCCAGTCAGTGTATAGAGATTAGTTAAGGTTTATTCTAACCCTGAATTTCTCTAATTTTTATAAATTGTATCATTCACCCAGATACATTGTCTCTACTTGGCAAAATTCCTCTGGTCCTACCATTATGGTTAATCATTTAGTTTGTTAAATAAATCTTATATTTTCATTGATTTACATAAGAAAAACAAAGCTTCATTCTTGTGAAATATACTACTTTAGGTTCCAAGTAGAAGACTTTTCCTAAGGAATTAATATGGTAGCTTACTTAAAAGTCTCTCCCAACATGGTACCACATGAAATTACTGAAATGGGAGGCAGAATACTTGAATTCTATTCTTCCTGATCTTCCTTCTTTAAGTACTGGGCAATTTCAGGCATGTTCACTTAACCTCTTAAGTCTTTGGTTGTCTTAGATGTAAATTCGAAGCTGTATTATATGATAGTGGTAGCTTCTTTTTGCTCTAATATTATGTGATTCTGGATATTATAAAATAGCAACAAGGATATATTTATACATGTAAACTGTGTATATAATGGGAACTGCAGTTCTCACCCACCAGTTCATCTTTTTAGTTCCAACAATCTCTTCCTTATTCTGAGCTCATTTATCGACAAGAAATAGGATTCTATGATTTCTAACTTTTTTATGATTCTATTAATCTTTCCTCCATTATCAGCCATTTGCCAAAAATGTAACAGCCCCTGTACCTAGAGATCTCTTCCTTGGTTACTCTCTAATAACTTCTGGAAAATTGCTTTATCTTCTATCTAGTATTTTATTACCTAATTAGAGTGTTTCTCAGATATTGATTCCTGGATATACATTTGGTTATACAAATAGTGGAAATCTTTTCCTAATTCACACATACAAGAGTTAAATCAATGGATAAAAGACTTCTTCCATAAAATATTTTAAAACCTCTGTCACCTGGTACCATTTGTTTGTGTTAGAACAAAATATGACAGAATATACCATTAATACAAAATTATTTATATTATAGTATAGTGATTCTTAAACTAATATCCAATCCACTGCAGACCAATTCTTTTGTAAAATACAATGAAAATGAATTACTAGAAAAACAATATGTTAAAAAGACAAAAAGTACAAATCCAATTTTTAAAACTATGTTGCAATAGACATAAAATAATTCTGTCAAACTGCTCTAAAATTAGTTCTCTCAAATTTTCATTCTCAGAGTCTATACTTGTCATAAACTGAAAGCAAACAGTTCATAGAACTGTACTGATCTGTGGATAAGACATTGAATTGCACTGGTCTTGAAAAGCAAGTTTGACTTTCTCTTTTTTGTAACTTTGAAATTCTTTCGCAAAAATAAGAGAGCTTCCTTATTCCCCTCTCTCAGCTTGTAGTATTCTTTAAGAGGCTGGATCTCCCTAGCTTCAGATAATTCCTACATTCAGTGACTGGATCCTTCAGGTTCTTTGCTGGATTAAAATGTAAGTAAAGTAGATGTGTATTAAGCCTTACCTGTATTTAGCCTCAGTGGAAGCGGGTTTCTCAGATCCTTTCTCGATAATGGCTTTTAATGAAAAGGAGAAGAGGACAGCCTGGGGGGAACCAAGTGACTCAGGTGTAGAGAGGGGTTACTACCAAAAGGCCATGTCTGTCTGGGCCACATGCCTGCTAATAAATCACTGGAGATTTATCCATGATTTTAATATCAGAATCATTGTCCAGGTGGAAAACAATCCAAAAAGTTGATGATAAGGGAAATACATGTAAGATGATTGTGTTGTGAAAATATCTGAGGCTTTAAAGGTGTTTTTTCCTTTTGATTTATTATAAGAAAGAATACAGAAATTACTATTGCTCAAAACAGTCATTCTACTGGAAACCTCAAATAGCAAATTAGAATTACATTTTTTTTGAAAGATAGTTGCTAGGAGAGTAGGTTTTCCAGACCCCAATTAAAGATTCATTTTGCAATCAGCTTAAGCCTATATTTTTGAAACTTGAAACCTTACTCATCTGGCAGAGAAAAGGATCATAACCACTGAGAGGGAATACAAAGATCTTTCCGAGTATCCATATTTTACTTCTAAATCTTAATCTTCAAGGACTTTTCCCTATACTTTTAAAAACCTTATTTGTCTGCTAAGGAATTTTCTGCATTATTTCACCACCAAAATAATTGTTATTATATTAACTATTATAATTCAAAAATCTACCTTTATAAGGACCCATGAGACAGATTTCTCTCTGACAATGCATTAAAAATACAGTGCTTGGGCTTCCCTGGTGGCGCAGTGGTTGAGAGTCCGCCTGCTGATGCAGGGGACACGGGTTCGTGTCCCGGTCCGGGAAGATCCCACATGCCGCCATGGCCGCTGAGCCTGCGCATCCGGAGCCTGTGCTCTGCAACGGGAGAGGCCACAACAGTGAGAGGCCCGTGTACCGCAAAAAAAATAAAATAAAATAAAATAAAATAAAATACAGTGCTTCCTCTGAGCCCTCCATTTGTTTTTGACTTTTTCTTACCTCTGTCACTTATTAGAGTTAAGCCTTTGATAATGTATTTAACTGCTTTGGTCCTCACTTTCTCTCATTTCAAAGGTGGGGATAAAAATTTTACCCACTTTATAGAGTTGTTCTATAGATTAAATGAATTAATATATTGTAAGTGCTTAGAGCAGTGCCTGGAACGTAAGTACTTAAAAAGTGTAAGCTGTTATTATTATTGTTGTTACTGTTTTCTTTCATGGAACTGGCAATTCTTATAACTATTCATGTTTTCTTCTTTGCTTTTTCTCCCAGGAACGTTAAGGATCAAATCTGTTTCTTTTAGTAGCTGTCCATTATTCTTTTATTCCCCTTATTCTCAATTCTTCATCTGTTTAATCTTTATTCTGCTATTTTGTGTGCATATTCGCAGGCTGCCTCAAATTCTTTCTGGAATAAAGTGGAATATTAATCAATGCATCTATCAGTCTCTTTTTAAGAGACTGGATTGGATTATGAGTCCACCTATGGACAAGAGTAATCTGAAGGACATTTTAAAATCCTGATCGGCTTAAATCTGGTTTCCTGAACCTATCAGTTGAGAGGGAGATAGAATTATTATATTTGACTTGAAAAATCTTTACAGCCTAGTTACTGGGGCCAGTCCTTAAAGTTACATCGCTATTACACCAAGCGGGAGTGCTGGGATGGATGATGGAGAGTCCACCTCAATATCAATTACAGTAGAGAATCCCAAATAGGAGAGTATCTTACCCACTTTTGTATCCCCAGTGCCAAGCACAGTTTCTGGTGGATTACAATACTCAATAAATGGTTGATGAATGAACATACCATTTTTGCCTGGGTGCCACATTTTTCATTTGGCATCTTCAGCTTAGGACCTCAGTTATAACCATAGAATTCCCTTAAATGAAACTTTTATTTTCTGGAAACAAGACCTTCATATCAAGCAAAACTAGGAAGCTTTTTGTGTTTTTTTCCCTGCCTAATCCACCTTCTGTCATTCCTCCGTGCTCACTGTGTATTCTAACATTATTAACTCACTTATCAGAGGAAGGTCTCTGAAACCAACATGCTTTTTCCTCTCATATTTGCCTTTGAACCTGCTGACCCCTCTGTCTAAAGTACTTACCCTTTAAATCTGGACCAGGTCTCTGCCTCTCCTGGGAAGATTTCTTTGCTAATTGGCTCCGTTAGGCAGAACTAGACGTGCCACATTTATGACCCCCCCATGCCTCGTATATATCTTCACTGTAGTCCTCTATACTTTGTATTTTCTTAGTTTGATGCTCAGGTAACATGTAATGGAGAGAAAGCACAGGTTTGGCAATTGGGCAAAACTGTGTTGGGTCCTTTTTAGCTTTGTAACTAAGCCCTGTTACTTATCCTTGCTGAGGGTCAGGTTACTTGTTTTGAAATGAGGATAGTAAAGTCTATCACATAAGGTGTTGTAAAGATTAAATTAGGTAATATATGTAAAGGCCAAGCACATAGTTGGTGCTCAGTAAATAATAGAGTAGGCGCTCAATGAAGATCATGTACCAGATTTATGATGATAGGTGAAAAATCAATTTGAATTTTGATTTAAGGCATTAGATTTTTTAGAATTAAATTTATTTTAGGGCTATAAGTATGAAAAAGGGGAGAATCATGTTTCTAACTGCCTCCGAAAAAGCACTTAGTATAGCGCCATGTGTTAATAGACAGTCATTAATGATTTTGATGACTGACCAGCAAGCGAATTTGCTTCCTTTCTTTACATGTCTTTAAGGCTCTATCCAGAGTCAAAGTTAAGAATGATTAGCATGGTATTAGAGCAGAAGTGCTCCAGAACCTCACCATAAGCACTGGTTTCCAGATGAGGCTATTCTTGAAAGACTTAATTTAAGCTTTTCCACTTAGCGTTTAATGTGACTTATTTTGTACAATGACAAAGCTGCAGGTGTTAACAAAATCTAAGAGTTTAAAAATGTGCTTGTGGTATATTTAAAGTGACCAAAATAACTTTTTTTAAGATTCAAAAATAAACTGTTGACATAAATCACAGAAGTACCACTGCTTAAGAAATAAGATTTGTTGCATTTCATCATTTTCACTCGGAATTAAAGATCCTCTGTAATCTAGCCCCAGTTTATCTTCCAGACACCTCCGGCACCCACCCTCTTCCCAGACCCTCTAGACAGTCCAGTCTCAAGATGGATTTTTTTCCACCTCTGCCTTTAATTCCTCCTTAGCCTCCGATGTGTTTTTGTGTAGAGACATGCCTTTTCCATCTTTTTATTCCAACTTGAGCTGAAGCTCAGGGCCTGGCAGGTGGTGAGGGCTCAAGACATATTTTATTAGTGGCAGGTGACTCAGAGAGGCCTAAGCTAGGCTATGGAGAAATCAAACACATCCTGTCCTTCATGGGAAAGTCAATGACTAGAATTGTTGGAGGTGATGGCTGGTCTCCCCAGACTGGCCACAAAAGCTAATGCTTAAACTTCCCTGGCAGTATGCTTGATGGAGAATGAGTGCAGCCTGAGTGGCAGGGGAGCTGAGGTTCACAGACTTGGCCCCCGACAGTGGACAAAAGTCAGAAGGGAAAGGCAACTTTGAATGAATCACAAGGCATAACATATAGCTGGTCTTTCAGCTTAGATCTTCTCTCCTCAGCTCCTAGCTTCCTCAGGATTTGTGGCAGAGCCCTGGGGAGATGTCGCCTAAGTGAGAAGACACACAACTGAGAGCCATCAAGTGAGGGGTGGGCAGTTAGTTCCTTTAGTCAGCAGTACAGGGGGGCAGCACAGTTGGAAAGCTGAATGGGAAGAATAGGATGCTTAAAAAAATTATTGGCATCCCTGTCTCTCTGATTTCTCATACTTCCAAACTATGAAGCCTAAAGAAAGTTCTAGAATCTGGGCTCTTTCTTAGAGAAACAAGGTAACAGCATTTAAAGTGCCTTGTAACTCCTTAGAAGAGATTATTTCTCTGTAGGGTCTCTCAGATGGAAGAAACCAAATGTGACATTTCACAATCTGGGAAGGGGGAGGCATCTTGCTAATTGAGAAAACATTTCTATTCACAGTCTTTAGACTGAGATTTAGACTATACTATCCCCCAACTAACATCTGTTCTTGGTAAAGATAGCATGGCTAAATTCAACCCGTCCATTATTTAAAGGATAAGGCATGTCTCCATTTTACCTTGGTGGGTCTATGGAGAAGGAAATACAATCAGGAATTTTTACAACCTCATGACTACACCAACTATTCTTTTTACATAGAATAACTTATTTCTCCATTGCCTCCAGAAGGAAATCTGAAAGGCTGAGCATTAATCTTAAAATACTGAGCAATTAATAAGAGTTTAAGAGACCCAGAGCCCAACATTTGGTAAGTTTGCATCTCTCACCAACAGCACTCTCTCCCCACCAACTCCCTGCAGTATTGGACTCAACATAAACATTCATGAGCATTATAAAACACAAAGGAACTATTTTCTTTGCACATCTGCGTAATAAGTTGTTAATTTTCAACCCAGTTATATGTAAATGATGACTGCTGTATATGAAATACTTCCCTTGCTTTTAATCAAATGTTGCCCATCCTTTAAAGCCCCAATTAAATTCTACGCAAGTTTGCCCTCCCCACACTCTTTCACCCCCAGCTTATTTAATTTTCTAAGTCAAAGTAGCAGATGCAGGGGACACGGGTTCGTGCCCCAGTCCGGGAGGATCCCACGTGCCGCGGAGCGGCTGGGCCCTTGAGCCATAGCCGCTGAGCCTGCGTGTCCTGAGCCTGTGCTCCGGCAACGGGAGAGGCCACAACAGTGAGAGGCCTGTGTACTGAAAAAAAAAACGAAAAAAACAAAAACAAAACAAAGTAGCACCCTCTTTTTTAACCTCTGAATTTAAAGCACTGTTATCTATATTTTGTATCTATTTGACAAAGGCTCAAGGAAACGGTATGTAACTGGTTAGTCTTTCATTAAAAACTTAGTTACCTTAGCCACTGATTTGTTCATACTTGATTGGGTTAGATATACTGTAGCCCCCGGAGCTAAAAATTAGGGAGCTCTAGTCTACAAAAAATTTCAAGATAGTTTCTAAAAAGGAATAAATGAACACTTGGCAGGAGATGCCTGTCACAAACACTGTACACATGAAAGCAGATTCCAGTAGGAACTTCTCAATGGCGAACGTTAGTTCCTAGTATTTTTACTTGGAATTGGACATAAATATGTAAAACTTCATGTTTATCTATTTCTTATTTTTAAATTAATAAGTGATCATTGTTGAAATTTTGTAAAGTATGAAAAGGCATAAGTGAGTAGGAAAGAAAGTCACTTAAAATCCTACTACTCATTTTGGCATACTTCTTGCATTTTTTTGTTACATATTTGAGACTTTACTATACATACAATTTCATATCCTGTTTTTGCATTTAATATTATAACATAAGGGTTTTCCTTAGTTATTTGAAATACCTAGCAAACATAATTTTTAAAGCAAAAATGGATATTTCTTTGTTTCCTATTCTCATTATATGAATAATTCATGCTAGTTATAGAAATTTCAGATAATGCATAAATGTATAGAGCAAAAGTAATTCCACCCCACAGAAATAAATGCAGTGAAATTTAGTGTATATCCTTCCAGACTTTTGCCCATGCATTTAAACAAAAAAGTATGCATATATACAGATAAAATATATGTACATAAATATGCAATCCTGGGATCACACTTTGTATACAGTTGGGCAACCTACATTTGCACTTAATACATTTTAAAATATTTTACTATCTATCATCTACATGTTTATTCTTTACCCCCTTAAATAGCTGCATGGTATTATATCATAAAAAGAATTTTAGTGATTATATAAAACTCCATTGAATAGATGTATGTAGTGTACTTAACCTCTCCTCACTGCATACACCCACTCTGCCATTGATGGAGACATTGTTTTCTTAACTTTTAAAACTAAGAATAATTCTAAATTAAAAATAATGCTGTGATGAACATCTTTACCAATAAAGCGTGTCCACACAAAATTATTTCCTTAATAGAGCCCCACTGTTGAAATAATTGATTCAAGTATGTGAAAAAGCTTGATTCCTGATAAATATTATACATTTTCTGTAGTTTTAATTTCAAACTTTCTTTGCTATTCCTTATTTCATGTAAAATGCTTGCACCTACCTACCCTTTACTTTTTAAACTCACTGTATCCTAAAAGTCTTTTACATTTAAATTTGCAGTCTGTCATTTTCATTGAAGATATTGGACATGCTTTTATAATACTCTTATAAGTTTGAATTCAAGAAACACAACTGGCTAGATGGCTGGTGTGTGTGAAATTTGCTTGTAGATTGACTTGATGGTAGTTTCTGGCACTATCTTTTGTCCTTTGTCAGCCCCTTTGGGAAAGTTTATGACAATAAACACAATGTAGCATACCCCACAATATGAACTTGGTCTTCAGGAACGGGCATTAACTGCTTTCATTCTGTAATAGTATCTACTGAGAGATGAGGTTTTATTTAGGAAAGTGCTCAAGCCTGAAGTCTGTTGCAATATCTATGAGATGTGTGCATTCAGAGTTAAAATTTCATGAGAACTTTGTTCAAGGAATTACTTTTCACCTCAGTTCAATGTTAATTTACTTTACTTGTAAGCAAACAGAATGTAGTGATACTATTTCTATCCTAAGAACATATGCATGTTGTTCCATTAGTAGTAATATTTTCATCAGAACATTGTTGAACAGTAGCAAGTGATAACATTTGTAGGCAGTAATCAGAGACTTGACAGCTTTCCTCACCACTAACATTCTTCCTTCTAAGAGGTGAGAGATGTATATTGAATAGAACACTTCAGAAAAGGATTATTAGCTGTTAACTCAAATACCAAGTTGAAGTTGGATCATTCAAAAAAATAAAACCGGGCTTCCCTGGTGGCGCAGTGGTTGAGAGTCCGCCTGCCGATGCAGGGGACACGGGTTCGTGACCCGGTCCGGGAAGATCCCACATGCCGCGGAGCGGCTGGGCCCGTGAGCCATGGCCGCTGAGCCTGCGCTCCGCAACGGGAGAGGCCACAACAGTGAGAGGCCCGCGAACCGCAAAAAAAAAAAAAAAAAAAAGAAAAGAAAACCATCTTCTGAGGTATCCTAGTGGCTTGATTTTATAGGTGACAGCCATAGTAGAGTAATCCTCTTATTTGAGGAGTCATCAATCCTTGTCCTATCCAAGAAATGAATACAGGTTCACATATCTTTAATAGCATTTAATTATATTATCCTGATTTTTCCTCTTGATTTACTTATCTCAGTGTTGATTATTCATCCTCCATTTAACAGCTTGGGCCCAGCTTTCCTCCATGAGCCTTGACTACATTGCTGGCTTGGCTTGAAAGGTAGGTGTGTGACAGGGAAGTTATCGTCACTAAGTTTATGAAGAAACTAAACATAAAGATAATGAATGAGTTACAGTCATAATAACAGTAGCAGTAATGATTAGTGCTGACATTTATGGAGCACTTACTTTGTGCCAGGGACAGTACTAAGCACTTTACAGGCAATAATTCATTTAATCTTGACAGCAGCAACTTATGAAGTATATGCAACTACTATGCCTTCCATTTTACAGTTGAGGAAACCAAGGAACAGAGAGGTTGTGACATGGTATATTCAGCTAGTAAGGGGTGAAGCCAGCATAGAAGCCAAGATATCTGGCTCTGTGGTGCTTAACCACCTGTGCTATGTTGCCACTGAAAATGATAAATGGAAGGGTTTGGACTAAACTTTCTGGCTCCTAGTCCACTGCTTTTCTTGGATAATAAACCCTATGTACCATCTATATACTGACTGAGGATACAAAATATGTAAATTACACGGTCCTCATCTTTGGGAAAATTTTCAGACCAGCATTAAATGCACAAAACACCTTTATTTGGAGGATGAATTGAAGGAGATAGGACCAGTTCATGGAGAGCTTTGATGGTCCAGCTGAGTAATCTGTGGTCATAACATAGTTGGTTTCAGTTACATCAAATATAATGTTAATGTATGTGGTCATTGACTTTAAATCTAACACTCTCTTTCTTTCTTCCTCCCTTCC
Source organism: Monodon monoceros (assembly GCF_005190385.1). Classification (NCBI taxonomy): domain Eukaryota; kingdom Metazoa; phylum Chordata; class Mammalia; order Artiodactyla; family Monodontidae; genus Monodon; species Monodon monoceros. Next base: position 34,981,348 of record NW_021703776.1, on the reverse strand, counting down.
TTCTTTCTTTCAGCCCTCCTTCCTTTCTTTTTTCCCCACCTATATAGCATTTGTGTGTATTTCTATATAACTTCAGTTAGTTATAAGGATGTTTTAAAACTTGTTATAAGTATAGAAAGAACACTCACTTATATTTAATATGAAAAATCCTCAGCTAAATTTATGAAATCTGGAGAAAATATTTATAAATAATTACAGTTTTTTTGCTCTTTTAAGGAAGGTACCATAACTAGGTCTAAGAAAAAAATTGGCTTAGATGTCCTTTGCCGATTGGCTTGTAGTAAATAGATCAAAATTATTTCTAAATAGCATAATAATGATCCACATGCAAATGAGCATTTTTAAATGCTTAAAGGTACTTGAATATAGTTTAAACAGTTTTCATGAAATTTTTTGGAAAATTTATTTACTTAAAAAATACATTCTTTAGGGCTTCCCTGGTGGCGCAGTGGTTAAGAATCCACCTGCCAATGCAGGGGACATGGGTTCGAGCCCTGGTCCCGGAATATCCCACATGCCATGGAGCAACTAAGCCCCTGTACCACAACTACTGAGCCTGTGCTCTAGAGCCCGCGAGCTACAACTACTGAAGCCCGCGTGCCTAGAGCCTGTGCTCCTCAACAAGAGAAGCCACTGCAATGAGAAGCCCGTGCACCGCAACGAAGAGTAGCCCCCCCTCGCCACAGCTAGAGAAAGCCCGTGCATGGCAACGAAGACCCAATGCAGACAAAAATTAATTAATTATTTAAAAACTTAAAAAAAAATACATTCTTTAGAGATACTATACACATTAGTCTGGCCTTCTTCTGACTAATTACAAATTCAGCTTTAGTGGAGTGTGAATTAAAGAAGTATTGTTGCTTTTCCAATGCTGCTCATTCTATTTGGAAAAATTAAGGAGAGTGTTGTCTAATTCTTTTCAAACACACCATAGTATCTGGTACCAACAGTGTGTACTCACTAAGTCCTGCTGATTGATGAGGATGAAAGGTCAGATGTGCCCCAGGAGTGCATTTACCAATGTAGATAGTCCGTTTTGTGGGATAAAATCACAGGAAATGGAAGCCACTTTTACAAAAGAAGAAAAAGAAAAAAAAAGATTTGGTTTGTAATTTTTTTCTGGTTGTTTTAGAATTTCCATTTTTAGATGAATTTCTCACTTGTGTGAATTTATGAAAGGCAAATTATGACTTCCAGTGTTTTTCTCTCAAGCTATCTACTCAGTTTTCCATTCTACATCCCTCAAATGATTCGATTCTGTTAGAAATGTTACATGTAATTCTGTATTTACAGAAGGAGTGAATTGCTAGGGAGGGTTTGAGATTTGCAGTTTGGGTCGCAAGCATCTCTTAGATTACCTCCTGCATATAGTCATAGTACAATTATGTTCAGCAGGTAACCTGACTTAACATCAAACCTGAGCAACTAGAAAGTGAAACAGACAAACGAAACTCTTCTATTTTCAGAGAAACAATTAGAAGCATCAGTTAGAGGATCACTATACTATTGAGACTTGATAAAATCCTCAAAATAAAGGTCAAGATGCAGACATTAACATTCTCAAATACTCAGAGTGTAAAATTACTTATTAAATTCAATCAATTTTATTTCAGTCGTACTATTACCAAGTACTGTTCTAAGTGGTTAGGGATAGGACACTGAATAGGACAAAAATCTCTAACCTTGTGGAGTTTGCATCAAGTAGAAGTGGGGGGAAGACATATAGTACTCAAATAAGTAAAAAGTACAGTCATCAAACATAGATAGGGACCATAGATATAAGGATGGAAGGGGGATAAGGAATCACAGAATGTGAGGGGGGTTCAATTTTAGTAAATGACTTATGAGTAAATACTAACTCACATGATGGGCTGTGTTGTCCATATATTTGGGAGAAGAGCATTGCTACAAAGGAAATAGCAAGTGCAGAGGGTCTGGGCAGTGGTGTGCCAGGCATGCTCAAGGGAGTCATAGAGCTATAAGACATGAGGTCAGAAGAAGAAAGTGGGAAGTAGATCATTATCCAGGGATCTTGCAGGCCACTGTTGAGACTTTGGCTTTTGTTTGTGTTGGCTTCTTCTTTTTTCTTTTTTTTTTAACATCTTTGTTGGAGTATAATTGCTTACAATGGTATGTTAGTTTCTGCTTTATAACAAAGTGAATCAGCTATACATATACATATATCCCCAAAGTGAATCAGCTATACATATACATATATCCCCATATCTCCTCCCTCTTGTGTTTCCCTCCCACCCTCCCTATCCCACCCCTCTAGGTGGTCACAAAGCATTGAGCTGATCTCGCAGTGCTATGCGGCTGCTACCCACTAGCTATCTGACATTTGGTAGTGTATATATGTCCATGTTACTCTCTTACTTCATCCCAGCTTACCCTTCCCCCTCCCCGTGTCCTCAAGTCCATTCTCTATGTCTGCATCTTTATTGCTGTCCTGCCCCTAGGTTCTTCAGAATTAATGTTTTTTTTCTTTTTAGATTCCATATATATGTGTTAGCATACAATATTTGTTTTTCTCTTTCTGACTTACTTCACTCTGTATGACAGACTCTAGGTCCATCCACCTCACCACAAATAACTCAGTTTCATTTCTTTTTAAGACTGAGTAATATTCCATTGTATTTATGTGCCACATCTTCTTTATCCATTCATCTGTCGATGGACACTTAGGTTGCTTCCATGTCCTGGCTATTGTAAATAGAGCTGCAGTGAACATTGTGGTACATGACTCTTTTTGAATTATGGTTTTCTCAGGGTATGTGCCCAGTAGTGGGATTGCTGGGTCATATGGTAGTTCTATTTTTAGTTTTTTAAGGAACCTTCATACTGTTCTCCATCATTTCTCTAATGATTAGTGATGTTGACCTTCCTTTCATGTGTTTGTTGGCAATCTGTATATCTTCTTTGGAGAAATGTCTATATAGGTCTTCTGCCCATTTTTGGATCGGGTTGTTTGTTTTCTTGATATTGAGCTGCATGAGCTGCTTGTAAATTTTGGAGATGAATCCATTGTCAGTCGATTCGTTGGCAAATATTTTTTCTCATTCTGAGGGGTGTCTTTTCGTCTTGTTTATGTTTTCCTTTGCTGTGCCAAAGCTTTTAAGTTTTGTTAGGTCCCATTTGTTTATTTTTGTTTTTATTTCCATTTCTCTAGGAGGTGGGTCAAAAAGGGTCTTGCTGTGATTTATGTCATAGAGTGTTCTTCCTATGTTTTCCTCTAAGAGTTTTATAGTGTCTGGCCTTCCATTTAGGTCTTTAATCCATTTTTCAGTTTATTTTTGTGTATGGTGTGTTCTAATTTCATTCTTTTACATGTAGCTGTCCAGTTTTGGCAGCACCACTTATTGAAGAGGCTGTCTTTTCTCCATTGTATATACTTGCCTCCTTTATCAAAGATAAGGTGACCGTATGTGCATGGGTTTATCTCTGGGATTTCTATCCTGTTCCATTGATCTATATTTCTGTTTTTGTGCCAGTACCATACTGTCTTGATTACTGCAGCTTTGTAGTATCATCTAAAGTCTGGGAGCCTGATTCTGGCAGCTCCGTTTTTCTTTCTCAAGATTGCTTTGGCTACTTGGAGTCTTTTGTGTTTCCATACAAATTGTGAAATTTTTTTGTTCTAGTTCTGTGAAAAATGCCATTGGTAGTTTGATAGGGATTGCATTGAATCTGTAGATTGCTTTGGGTAGTACAGTCATTTTCACAATGTTGATTCTTCCAATCCAAGAACATGGTATATCTCTCCATCTGTTTGTATCACCTTTAATTTCTTTCATCAGTGTCTTAGAGTTTTCTGCATACAGGTCTTCTGTCTTTGTAGGTAGGTTTATTCCTAGGTATTTTATTCTTTTTGTTGCAGTGGTAAATGGGACTGTTTCCTTAATTTCTCTTTCAGATTTTTCATCATTAGTGTATAGAAATGCAAGAGATTTCTGTGTATTATTTTGTGTCTTGCTACTTTACCAAATTCATTGATTGGCTCTAGTAGTTTTTTGGTAGCGTCTTTAGGATTCTCTCTATATAGTATCATGTCATCTGCAAACAGTGACGCCTTTACTTCTTTTCTGATTTGGATTCCTTTTATTTCTTTTTCTTCTCTGATTGCTGTGGCTAAAATTTCTAAAACTATGTTGAATAATAGTGGTGAGAGTGGACAACCTTGTCTTGTTACTGATCTTAGCGGAAATGGTTTCAGTTTTTCACCATTGAGAATGATGTTGGCTGTGGGTTTGTCATATGTGGCCTTCATTATGTTGAGGTAATTTCCCTCTATGCCTACTTTCTGGAGAGTTTTTATCATAAATGGGTGTTGAATTTTGTCAAAGGTTTTTTCTGCATCTATTGAGATGACCATATGGTTTTTATCCTTCAGTTTGTTAAATGATATATCGCATTGATTGATTTGCATATATTGAAGAATCCTTGCATTCCTGGCACAAACCCCACTTGATCATGGTGTATGATCCTTTTAATGTGCTGTTTGATACTGTTTGCTAGTATTTTGTTGAGGATTTTGCATCTATGTTCATCAATGATATTGGCTTATAGTTTTCTTTCTTTGTGACACCTTTGGTTTTGGTATCAGGGTGATGGTGGCCTCGTAGCATGAGTTTGGGAGTGTTACGCCCTCTGGTATATTTTGGAAGAGTTTGAGAAGAATAGGTGTTAGCTCATCTCTAAATGTTTGATAGAATTCGCCTGTGAAGCCATCTAGTCCTGGGCTTTTGTTTGTTGGAAGATTTTTAAACACAGTTTCAGTTTCAGTGCTGTGATTGGTCTGTTCATATTTTCTATTTCTTCCTGGTTGAGTCTTGGAAGGTTGTGCTTTTCTAAGAATTTTTCTATATCTTCCAGGTTGTCCATTTTATTGGCATATAGTTGCTTGTAGTACTCTGCCATGTTCCTTTGTATTTCTGCAGTGTCAATTATTACTTCTCCTTTTCCTTTTGCATAATCTGTCCATTGGTGAAAGTGGGGTGTTAAAGTCCCCTGCTATGATTGTGTTACTGTCGATTTCCCCTTTTATGGCTGTTAGTACTTGCCTTATGTATTGAGGTGCTCCTATGTTGGGTGCATAAATATTTACAATTGTTATATCTTCTTCTTGGATCGATCCCTTGATCATTATGTAGTGTCCTTCTTTGTCTCTTCTAATAGTCTTTATTTTAAAGTCTATTTTGTCTGATATGAGAATTGCTACTCCAGCTTTCTTTTGGTTTCCATTTGCGTGGAATATCTTTTTCCATCCCCTAACTTTCAGTCTGTATGTGTCTCTAGGTCTGAAGTGGGTCTCTTGTAGACAGTAAATATATGGGTCTTGTTTTTGTATCCATTCAGCCAATCTGTGTCTTTTGGTGGGAGCATTTAGTCCATTTACATTTAAGGTAATTATCGATATGTATGTTGCTATTCCCATTTTCTTAATTGTTTTGGGTTCGTTATTGTAGGTCTTTTCCTTCCCTTGTGTTTCTTGCCTAGAGAAGTTCCTTTAGCATTTGTTGTAAAGCTGGTTTGGTGGTGCTGAACTCTCTCAGCTTTTGCTTGTCTGTAAAGGTTTTAATTTCTCCATCAAATCTGAATGAGATCCTTGCTGGGTAGAGTAATCTTGGTTGTAGGTTTTTCTCCTTCATCACTTTAAATATGTCCTGCCACTCCCTTCTGGCTTGCAGAGTTTCTGCTGAAAGATCAGCTGTTAACCTTATGGGGATTCCCTTGTATGCTATTTGTTGCTTTTCTCTTGCTGCTTTTAATGTTTTTTCATTGTATTTAATTTTTGATAGTTTGATTAGCATGTGTCTTGGCATGTTTCTCCTTGGATTTATCCTGTATGGGCCTCTCTGAACTTCCTGGACTTGATTGACTATTTCCTTTCCCATATTAGGGAAGTTTTCAACTATAATCTCTTCATATATTTTATCAGTCCCTTTCTTTTCCTCTTCTCCTTCTCAGATGCCTATAATTTGAATGTTGGTGCATTTAATGTTGTCCCAGAGGTCTCTGAGACTGTCATTAATTCTTTTCATTCTTCTTTCTTTATTCTGCTCTGGTAGTTATTTCCACTATTTTATCTTCCAGGTCACTTATCCGTTCTTCTGCCTCAGTTATTCTGCTCTTGTTTCCTTCTAGAGAATTTTTTATTTAATTTATTGTGTTGTTCGTCATTGTTTGTGCTTTAGTTATTCTACGTCCTTGTTAAACGTTTCTTGTATTTTCTCCATTCTATTTCCCAGATTTTGGATCATCTTTACTACTATTACTCTGAATTCTTTTTCAGGTAGACTATTTCCTCTTCATTTGTTTGGTCTGGTGGGTTTTTACCTTGCTCCTTCATCTGCTGTGTGTTTCTCGGTTTTCTCATTTTGCTTAACTTACTGTGTTTAGGGTCTCCTTTTCACAGACTGCAGGTCTGTAGTTCCTGTTGTTTTTGGTGTCTGTCCCCAGTGGCTCAGATTGGTTCAGTTGGTTGTGTAGGCTTCCTGGTGCAGGGGACTGGTATCTGTGTTCTGGTGGATGAGGCTGGATCTTGTGTTTCTGGTGGGCAGGACCGCATCTGGTTGTGTGTTTCAGGGTGTCTGTGTCCTTATTATGACTTTAGACAGCCTGTCTGCTAATGGGTGGGGTTGTGTTCCTGTCTTGCTAGTTGTCTGGCATATGGTGTCCAGCTCTGTAGCTCGCTGGTCGTTGAGTGGAACTGGGTCTTAGCATTGAGATGGAGATCTCTGGGAGAGCTTTCACCGTTTGATATTAGCTGGAGCTGGGAAGTCTCTGGTGGACCAATGTCCTGAACTCGGCTCTCCCACCTCAGGCTCAGGCCTGACCCCTGGCTGGAGCACCCAGACCCTGTCAGCTGCATGGCTCAGAAGAAAAGGGAGGAAGAACGAAAGACAGAAAGAAAGAAAGGAAAGAAGGAAGGAAGGAAGGAAGGAGGGAGGGAGGGAAGATAGAAAGAAAGAAAGGGAAAGAGAAATAAAGAAAGAGAGAAAGAGAAATAAATAAAGAAAATAATAATAAAATAAAGTTATTAAAATAAAAAATTATTAAAAAGTAAAAAAAAAAATTAAAGCCAGAAGAGAGCAGCCAAACCAAAAAACAAACCCACCAATGATAACAAGCACTAAAAACTATACTAAAACAAACAAACAAACAAAATGGACAGAGAGAACCCTAGGACAAATGGTAAAAGCAAAGCTATACAGACAAAATCACACAAAGAAGCATACACATAGGCACTCACAAAAAGAGAAAAAGGAAAAAATATATATATATCTATATATAAAAAAAAAGGAAGAGCAAGCAAATCAATAAACAACTCTACCAATGATACTAAATTCTAGATACTAAGCTAAGATAAAACATAAGACCAAAAACAAATTAGATGCAGAAAGCAAACCCGAAGTCTACAGTTGCTCCCCAAACTCACTGTCTCAATTTTGTGATGATTTGTTGTCTATTCAGGTATTCCAGAGATGCAGTGTACATCAAGTTGATTGTGGAGCTTTAATCCCCTGTCCTGAGGCTGCTGGGGGAAATTTCCCTTTCTCTTCTTGTTCACACAGCTCCTGGGGTTCAGCTTTGGATTTGACCCTGTCTCTGCGTGTAGGTCACCTGAGGGCGACTGTTCTTCGCTCAGACAGGACGGGGCTAAAGTAGCAGCTGATTCATGGCCTCTGGCTCACTCAGGCCAGGGTGAGGGAGGGGTACGGAATGTGGGGTAAGCCTGTGGCCACAGAGGCCAGCGTGACATTGCAACAGCCTGAGGCGCACCCTGTGTTCTCCTGGGGAAGTTGTCCCTGACTCATTGGACCCTGGCAATGGCAGGCTGCACAGGCTCCTTGGACGGGAGGTGTGGAGAGTGACCTGTGCTTGCACACAGGCTTCTTGGTGGCTTCAGCAGCAGCTGTAGTGTTTCATGCCCATCTCTGGTGTCCATGCTGATAGCCGTGGCTCATGCCCATCTCTGGAGCTCGTTTAGGCAGTGCTCTGAATACCCTCTCCTCGCACACCCGGAAACAATGGTCTCTTGCCTCTTAGGCAGGTCCAGACTTTTTCCCGGACTCCCTCCCTGCCAGCTGTAGCACACGAGCCCCCTTCAGGCTGTATTCACACACCCAACCCCAGTCCTCTCCCTGGGATCTGACCTCCGAAGCTTGAGCCTCAGCTCCCAGCTCCCACCCTCCCCAGTAGGGGAGCAGACAAGCCTCACAGGCTGGTGAGTGCTGGTCAGCACTGATCCTCTGTGCGGGAATCTCTCTGCTTTGCCCTCTGCACCCCTGTTGCTGTGCTCTCCTCTGTGGCTCCAAAGCTTACCCCCTGCTACCCCCCTGTTTCCTCCAGTGAAGGGGCTTCCTAGTGTGTGGAAACCTTTCCTCCTTCAAAGCTCCCCCCCAGAGGTGCAGGTCCCATCCCTATTCTTTTGTCTGTTTTTTCTTTCGCCCTACCCAGGTACGTGGGGAATTTCTTGCCTTTTGGGAGGTCTGAGGTCTCCTGCCAGCATTCAGTAGGTGTTCTGTAGGAGTTGTTCCACATGTAGATGGATTTCTGATGTATTTGTGGGGAGGAAGGTGACCTCCGCATCTTACTCCTCTGCCATCTTGAAGGTCTTCTTCTCTGTTGGCTTCTGTCTTGAAACTAAGTTGTAGTGTGACAAGAGTGCAAGCAGGGAGACTAATTAAGAGGCTACTGAAATGATCCTGGTGAGAGGTAATGACAGCTTGAAGGAATGGTGTATGTTTATGGATGGATGGTGTATGTTAATGGATGTAGTTTATGAGAGAAAGAGTGTGATTAAACATGAATCCAAGTTTTTGGCTTCAGTAATTGGTAGTTTGGGAGTTATTAACCGAGATGGGAAAAACTGTTTAGTGGTGCTGGATTGCAGAGGGGGATGGGACACTTGGTTTTGGACATCTAAGTGAACTTGTTGAGTAACAGTTACAAAGCCTGCAATGAGGGAGGAGATCTGGACTGAGGTACACATTTGCAATCATCCGTATATAGGTGGTATTTAAAGAGATCAGAATGGATTGGCTCATGAGATCAAATTCCCAGTTCCAATGCTGTTGTGTTTTCTGATGGTGATGGTGTAAACAAGTTGATTTTAGGTGCTTTGACATATTGAAGTTGGTCTGATGATAACATTGAACACATATCTTTTCTCTACTTTTAGCTTTCAACTTTCAACCATCATCTTCACTGTGAAAGCATTTATTGCCAGATGGGGCTGGCCACTAGTGAGCACTAGTGAGCATTTCAACCTCAAGGCACCTAGGAGACAGTACTACTCATACTTTGTTGAGGTCAAAACAAAACACAGCAGAAAACATCCAACTCTAGAACGTATTGGCAAATAATGAAAAATTTATTGCAGATTTTGTGGCTTGACAGAGAAGAAAGTTGACACTGCACACTACATGGATGAAATGTAATAAAAATCTCCTCCTCAGGCTTCCCTGGTGGCGCAGTGGTTGAGAGTCCGCCTGCCGACGCAGGGGACACGGGTTCATGCTCCGGTCCGGGAAGATCCCACATGCCGTGGAGCAGCTGGGCCCGTGAGCCATGGCCGCTGAGCCTGCGCGTCCGGAGCCTGTGCTCCGCAACCGGAGAGGCCACATCAGGGAGAGGCCCGTGTACCGCAAAAAAAAAAAAAAAATTCCTCCTCCTTTGCTCTTCCCCCTCAGTTTTTCTTAGACTGCCAGCTGTCACATCTTCATTCTCTTCCCCCGACCCCTCCACTACTTCTCAGAACCCTTCTTACTACTCAGATAATTCACTTTTGGTCTTAGACTTGTTTACTCTTCACCCTCCACAAAACAAAACCTCTACCTACATTTAACCAAACGTATTTTTCCTACAAAGTAGTTCAGCAACCTTCTACTGTGACTCAAGTTTGTCTTTTAGGTGACCAGCTGTCTGTTCCAAAGTACTTATCCAAATAACCAAGAAAACCCAGGTCTTCTTAAGTGTGTGTGTGTGTGTGTGTGTGTGTGTGTGTGTAAGGGAGGTAGAGAGAGACAGAAAACAGAAAGAGAAAGAGAAAGAAAGAGACTGCGTGTTGAAGACGTAACTCTCCAAATCAATGCATATTTGTTCCCAAGTTTGGGTAAGAACTACCTTGTAGGCTGAGAATGTATTATTTTTATTTGGTCATAATTTGAATAAGGAACAATATAAAATGCCAAGAAATTTTCAATCATATCTTCACAATCTTTTTACTAATCTTTACCATACTATTACTTGTTCATGTTAATATAATTATTTTTGAACTCTCTTCGTCTGCCATATGAAATATGCATCACTGGATAATTGGATATAAACCAGTGTATGTCCCATTTTAACATTTTCGCTTATACTAGTCTTCTCTACTATCATGGATACTGTACTGTGTTGTCCAAATCCCCTGTTCAGAACAGAGGGACTTATTTCCTCAGCTGATGGGAAGAATTGTCCTCTGTTAAAGAGAGCCTCTTTACTCAAATTCCATGCCTTTGAACTAAGGATAAAAATGGCTCAGCTTCCTCACCCCAGCTCAGGACAACTTGGAAGGGCCATCCCAGCTCCAGGGATTGCTGTGCAGTCAGCTAAGGCCACATTGTGGTTTCTCTGAAGCCCGACTTTTGCTTCCACCCTATCCTGCTGCCTTCTCTTCCCCACAAGGGGTTGGTCCCGAGAGCTGTGCTTTCTGCACACTTATCTCCATATCAGTGTCTGCTTTCTGGGGAAGCCATTCCCTCATAGTCACCTCCTTCCAGAATATTTGAGGTTGAGAGAGCTTTTCTCACACCTGTTCCTGAACTGCCTGCCCTCCGCTGCTTCTCCTAATCATGTGCTCCTGTCTGTCACCACTCGCTCTGCTGTGGGCCACTTCCTGAACCACGATGCTGCTCTCTCCCAGCAGGCGGCCCTCTAGAGCATTCCACATGGGGCAGGCACCATTCCCTTTACTGTCTTATTTTTATTCCCTGCAATATCACCCACACCCGGCTACAAAGGTATATCAGAATTATTGAAGCGTTGCAGGCAACTGAAAGCTACCACAAGTAAATATGACTGACTCCATAGTGCAATGAAGAGGAACACAAAATGTTAAACCCATTACTGGGGGATCCTCATGGACACACAATGAGTCTTTATTATGTTCTTTGTTGTCAAATCCTTGTCTCTCCTTTCCCCCTCACCACCACACACAAACACACACACACACACACACAAACACTGCAATAAACATTTCCATTTTCAAATGTTCATAGTATACCTCTTTTTTCTCTTTTAGGGATTTCCCACTCTCAACCTACACTATTTCTTGGATCATCTCCCTCGGAGATTATCTCCCCCTTCCCGGGTGTTAATTCAGTCCCAAAGTCTGGGCATCAACTGGACAGTCCCATGTGGGCAGCGGCACTTCAAGTCAGTCTACAAGCAGTCTAGGTATCAGTGTAACGTACAGTCTGTCTCCTCAGTTTCCCCAGTCATCCAGTGGTTCACTATTAAATCATCTCCTAAAGGCAAGTGAAAATTTTCGGAGCTAGTATTATCTACCTCTGCACTCTGCAATACTGTATCCACTAGCCAGTTCCACTTAGAAGTTCCAGTTACTTCCAATTCTTGAGCTGTGATTTGATGTATCTCTGGTTTTCATTTTCTCTTGGCTTCGAAATTGGTTATAATTCATCCATCTTGTTTCCACCTCAAAAATTGTGCTGTTGTCATTTTCTTTCCCATTCTTTTTCTTCTCATGGATTTATGCTTTAAAAAAATCTTTGTTATCATTTTAATGGGGTTTTAGGAGAACCTGAGACAAATACATGTTCAACCCGCTATGTTTAACTCAAAATTCCAAATACAGTATCCTCAAACAGTTAAACTTTGTCTCATAGACCCTAGGTTTATAATAAAATTGTAGAAAACTCATTATTATGAAATATAGGAATTAGTCTCTAAAAGAATTTGTTGTAGGATAAATATTTTGGCTACCATTGAGGTTAAATCATATTGAAATAGGAGGAAATAGGATTTTCTATAATTCCATATGACATATATTAAAATAGCATTTCAATACAAGGATTTGTGAATATAGCCTATCAGTTCTTCTAAAATTCCTCAGTCCTTTCTGGGGAAGACTTCTTCATATTTTTAAACTTCTAAGTAAGAAAAGCAGTCAGGAAATAATATTTTCCCCAGTAAGCTTTTTCTTAACATTAATTTATGTCTCTTGTGTCCTATTTTTCACCTCAGTCTTTGTCAGGCAATAAAGTAGCATATTTTAAAAATCATGGATGCATTTCATATTCAAAGATGAGAAAATATGTTTTTATTACCAGTAAGCCAAAGAGTTAGGAAAAATAGCACTTTGTTCTTGAGTATTAAATGGACAAGTCTGAGCAATACACAAAGCAGTGGGAAAAAAGATACATAGTTAAGAAATATATTACAAATCTAAAATGCTTTTTTCCAGCACTGAAGTTTGCAGCTGCTATGAGATGAGTAATACCCCATAAGATACAGTTGCTGATTTCTATTTTTCAGGGGTTTTCAACAGACACTAGAAAAGTTTTGTTCCAGAACAAAAGATCAAAGTCTTTTCTTAATTAAATTATAATTGACATACAGTATTATATTACTTTCACGTGCATAGCATAGTGATTCGATATTTTTATACATTACAAAATGATCACCATTATAACTCTAGCTACCATATGTCACCATACAGAGTTATTATATTACTGACTATATTCCCTATTCCGTACATTACATACCCATGACTTATTTATTTTATAGCTGGAAATTTATATCTCTTAATCCCCTTCACCTATTTCATCCATTCCCCCCACTCCCTTCCCCTCTGGCAACCACAAGATTGTTTTCTGTATTTATGAGTCTGTTTCCATTTTGTTTTGTTTGTTTTGTTATTTATATTCCACATATAAGTGAAATCATATGGTATTTGTCTACCTTCTAGGTCCATCCATGTTTTCGCAGATGGCAAGATTACATTTTTTTAATGACTGAATAATACTCCATTGTATATGTACACTATGTCTTCTTTATCCATTCCTTTATTGATGGACATTTCAGTTGCTTCCATATCTTGGCTATTGTAAATAATGCTGCAATGAACATAGGGGTACATATGTCTTTTCAAGTTAGTGTTTTTGTATTCTTTGGATAAATACCTAGAAGCAGAATTGCTTGATTGTATGGTAGTTCTATTTTTAGCTTTTTGAGGCACCTCCATACTGTTTTCCATAGTGGCTGTACCAATTTACATTCCCACCAAGGTGCACGAGTGTTCCCTTTCCTCCACATCCTTGCCAACACTTGTTTCTTGTCTTTTTCATGATAGCTATTCTGACAGGTGTGAGATAGTATCTCACTGTGGTTTGATTTGCATTTCCCTGATGATTAGTGACGTTGAGCATCTTTCAATGTGCCTGTTGGCCATCTGAATGTCTTCTTTGGAAAAATGTCTACTCAGATTCTCTGCCCATTTTTTAATTGGGTTTCTTGTTTCTTTGATATTGAGTTGTATGAATTCTTTATATATTTTCAATATTAACCCCTTATTAGATATATCATTTGCAACTATCTTCTGTTCAGTAGATTGCCTTTTTGTTTTACTGATGAATTTTTCACTATGTGAAAGCTTTTTAGTTTGATGTAGTTCCATTTGTTTATTTTTGCTTTTGTATACCCTGACTGAGGAGCCATATACAAAAAAAAATATTGCTCAGACCAATGTCAAAGAGAGCACTGCCAAGGTTTCCTTGTAGGAGTTTTATTGTTTCAGGCCTTATATTTAAGTCTGTAATCCATTTTGAGTTTATTTTTGTATATGATGTAAAAAAGTGGTCCAGTTTCATCCTTTTGCCTGTAGCCATCTAGTTTTCCCAACACCATTTATTGAAAAGACTGTCTTTTCCCCGTTGTATATTCTTGCCTCCTTTGTCATAGATTAATTGACCATATGAGCATAGGTTTATTTCTGGGTCTCTATTGTGTTCCACTGATCTATGTGTCTGTTTTTTGTGCCAGTACCATACTGTTTTGATTATTATAGCTTTGTAGTAAATTTGAAATCAGGGAGCCTGATACCTCCAGCATTGTTCTTTTTTCTCAAGATTGCTTTGGCAATTCAGGATCTTTTGTGGTTCCCCTACAAATTTTAGAATTATTTGTTCTAGTTCTGTGAAAAATGTCATGGTATTTTGACAGGAATTGCATTGAATCTGTAGATTGCTCTGGGTAGTATGGATATTTTAACAATATTGATTCTTTCAATCCATAAGCCCAGTATATCTTTCTATTTATTTATGTTGTCTTCAACTTCTTTTATCAATGTTTTATAGTTTTCAGGGTACAGGTCTTTCACCTCCTTGGTTAAATTTATTCCTAGGTATTTTATTCTTTTTGATTCAATTGTAAATGGGATTGTTTTCTTTATTTCTCTTTCTAATAGTTCATTATTAATGTATAGAAATGCAACAGATTTCTGTACATTAATTTTGTATCCTGAAACTTTACTGAATTCATTTTTTAGTTCTAGTAGTTTTTTGATGACGTCTTTTGGGTTTCTATTTATACTATCATGTCATCTGCAAATAGTGATAGTTTTATTTCTTCCTTTCCCATTTGGACACATTTATTTCTTTTTCTTGCCTAATTGCTGTGGCTAGGACTTCCAATACTATGCTGAATAAAAATGGCAAGAGTGGGAATCCTTGTCTTCTTCCTAGTCTTAGAGGAAAACTTTCAGTTTTTCACTGTTGAGTATGATGTTAGCTGTGGATTTGTCATATATGGCCTTTTTTATTCCCTCTACCTACTTTATTGAGAGGTTTTATCATAAAGAGATGTCGAATTTAGTCAAATGCTTTTTCTGCACCTATTGAGGTGATTATATGATTTTTATCTTTTGTTTTGTTACTTTAGTATATCATGTGGATTGATTTGCGGATGTTAAAAGATCCTTGTGTCCCTAGAATAAATCCCACTTGATCATGGTGTGTGATCCTTTTAATGTATTGTTCAATTTGGTTTGTTAATATTTTATTGGGGCTTTTTGCCTCTATGTTCATCATGGATATTGGCCTGCAATTTTCTTTTTTTGTAGTGTCTTTTTCTGGTTTTGGTATCAGGGTAATGCTGGCCTTGTAAAGTAAATTTGGAAGTATTTCCTCCTCTTTGATTTTTTTGGAATAATTTGAGAAGTCTAGATATTAAATCTTTAAATGTTGGGTAAAGTTTACCTGTGAAGCCATCTGGACCTAGACTTTTGTTTCTTGGGAGTCTTCTGATCACTGATGCAATTCTTTTACTAGTAATCAGTCTATTCAGATTTTCTGTCTCTTCGTGATTCAGTCTAAGATTGTATGTTTCTAGAAACTTATTTTTTCTTCTAGATTGTCTAATTTGTTTTCTAATTATTCATAGTATTCTTTTATGATCCTTTGTATTTCTGTGATATCAGCTGTAATTTCTCCTCATTTCTGATTTTATTTATTTGGTCTCTTTTTTTTCCTTGATGAGCCTGGCTAAAGGTTTTTCAATTTTGTTTATATTTTCAAAGAACCAGTTCTTGGTTTTATTGATCTTTTCTATTGTTTCTTTAGTCTCCATTTCATTTATTTCATCTCTGATCTTTATTATTTCCTTCCTTCTATTAATTTTGGGCTTTGTTCTTTTCTTCTAGTTCCTTTAAATGTAAAGTTAAGTTGTTTATTTGAGATTTTTATTATTTCTTGAAATAGGCCTTTGTTGCTATGAACTTTCCTCTTAGAACTGTTTCTGCTGTGTCCTGTAGATTTTGGATCTTTCTGTTTCCATTTTCATATCTTAAGGTATTTTTTCATTTCCACTTTGATTTCATTGTTGACCATTAATTGTTTAGTAACATGCCATTTAGTCTCTACATGTTTGTGTTTTTTCCAGTTTTCTTTTTGGAGTTGGTTTCTAGTTTCATACTGTTGTGGTTGGAAAAGATGCTTGATATGATTTCAATATTCTTAAATTTATTGAGACTTGTTTTGTGGTCTGGCATGTGATCTATCCTGGAGAATGTTCTGTGTGCACTTGAAAAGGCTGTGTATGTATTTTGCTACTTTTGGTAGGAATGTGCTGTATATACTTGTTAATTCTATGTGGTCAAGTGTGTTGGTTAAGGCCAATGTTTCCTTACTGATTTTCTGTCTGAATGATCTATTCATTGATGTAAGTGGAGTATTAAAGTCCCTTATTATTATTGCATTGCTGTCTATTTCTCTCTTTATTTCTGATAATATTTGCTTTGTATATTTAGATTCTCCTATATTGGGTGCATAAATGTTTACAAATGTTGTATCCTCTTGTTGGATTGACCCACTTATCATTATGAAATGCCCTTTTTTTGTCTTTGAACTCTTTATGAGGTAAATTGCTTATCTCCATTTAATTAAGCTCTTTCTTCTGGGGATTTGCATTGTTTTTTGGTTTGGAACATATTCCTCTGTCTCCTCATTTTACCTGTCTCTCTGTGTTTGTCTGTATGTATTAGGTGAAACACTTACCTCCCTCAGTCTTGAAGTAATGGTCTTGTGTAGGAGATTTTCTGTGTGACCCAGAAGCACAATTTCTCCTGGCCGCCAGAGCCACCATGCAACTCTGTGGGCATTCCTTGTGTGAGCTGTGTGCACCCTCTGGCTGTGTTAAGGCCATGGCTACTGTGCAGTGAGGGCAGGGCTCAGAGCACCCACCTAGGCAGATTAAAGCTTGGTTGCTGCAAGGAGGGTGGTGTCTTGGGGTGCTTGATGACCCAGTTGTGGCCCATCCACTGTGTGGGGAGGGTAGGTCTCAGGACACTCACCTGTCCTGGCTCTGTAAGAGGTGCTGCCTGATTTATTCTTGATATGCTCCTATTGTTGGGTGTTTGCTGAAGCCTATCAGTGTTCGAAAGAGAGAAATCTCATTTAGCACTTAATTTCAGGCTCATTGTATGCCAGACCCTCAGACAGCAGCTTTTAAAGTATGCATATGTATTCAGTCCTGTGGGGCCATAATCTTAATGCCTGCTGGCCTCCAGACCAGGAGATCTGCAGGTGTCTCCTGGGAACAGCTGCAAAAATTGTGGCTCCTGATAAGCGTATAGGCTCTTTTCTGGGGAGTCTTAGTAAAGCTAAAGGGGTGTGCAAGGATGGGGTCACCTTGCTTATGTTTCCTGAAAGCACCTCTTTAGCCTCCAGATGTGAGGGTAACCTGAAGCCTGTCCTGCAGGGTGAAACTTCAGGCTATGTAAATAGGTTTTTTCCAAAGGAAGACTGGGGTTGTGTTACAGTCTGCTGTCAGTGCAGTGCCCTGGGAGTGGTGGCCTGCCAAGAACTGTCTTTCTGATTGTTACAGTCCTGTGGAGTTCAGGAATGCTGGTCCCCTTGGCCACCAAGGCCAAGAGATATGTCCCCTGTGTGAATTGCATGTACCTGCTGGCTTTAGCTAGGTAGCTGGAGAGTGTAGAGGTCAGGGCTTGTTCTCTTGCTTCAGGGAGGCAACAAGGAAATGACTTGACTATTTGCACCCACTGGCTTCAGCAATGTACCATGAGAATGCCTTGTCTGTGCACGTGTTAGCTTTAGGCCACAGAGAACACCAGCCCTAGCCAGGGGGCAGGGAAGTGTTGAGTTGGCAGACTTTAGCTAGGGAGGAGGAGAAAGCCACAACTGTCAAGCTCACCTGCCCCAGCCAGGAAGTGGGAGAGTGCTGCAAGCCACTGGAGCTCTCTGGCTTCAGCAACGGGCAGGGTGGTGCCCACAATTGATTGCTTGCCTCCATGTCGCAGCTTGCCCGCCTGTAGTGGCAGGTTAGGTGGGAGTACAAAACTGGTGTCTGTCAGTGTCTCAGTCTCCAGGGAGTGTTTCCACCATCCCCATCTCTCTAACCGATGCTTGTATATTCACAAATGGTTCTATTTCATATATAGTTGTGGTACTTTTCAAGCTGCTGTTGTTTTGCTGGGTCTCAGGGTGAGTGAGATTGCATGGGAGCCTTTTAAGAGGAGAGTCTCAGTTTCCCATAGCACTTTGGGACCCTTGGATGGCAGCCCCATTGGTTTTCTTTTTTTTAATAAATCAATTAATTAATTTATTTATTTTCGGCTGCATTGGGTCTTCGTTGCTGCGTATGGGTTTTCTCTAGTTATGTCGAGTGGGGGCTACTCTTCATTGAGGTGCGCAGGTTTCTCATTGTGGTGGCTTCTCTTGTTGCAGAGCATGGGCTCTAAGCGCATGGGCTTCAAGTAGTTGAGGCACGTGGGCCCTAGAGCACGTGGGCTTCAGTAGTTGTGGTGCGTGGGCTCAGTAGTTGTGGTGCACAGGCTCTGGGATGTGCAGCCTTCAGTAGTTGTGGCATGCAGGCTCAGTAGTTGTGGTGTGTGGACTGTAGAGCACAGGGTCAGTAGTTGTGGCACACAGGCTTAGTTGCTCCATGGCATGTGGCATGTGGGATCTTCCCGGACCAGGAATCAAACCTGTGTCCCCTGCATTGGCAGGTGGATTCTTAGCCACTGCGCCACCAGGGAAGCCCCCTACCACCATTGGTTTTCTAACCCAAGCATTTTGGGTGCTCCTCCCTCTTGTGTAGATTCTAGGAGCTGGTGTGCCCGATGTTGGGTGCCGATCCCTTGCTTCTCCAGGAGCAGCACCTGTCTGGTGAGATCCCTCCTAATGTATGTCAGGGGGTGGGTTTTTTGGTAAGAGCGTTTTTCTGCTTCTCCTACCTAACTTCATGTCATCCTTTTTATCCTTTGCTGTGGAGCAGGTGTTCAGCTACTTCTCAGGGTTTTTTCAGAGGGGATTGATCCACAGGTGGGTGTATATTTGTTGTGTCCGTGGGAGGAAGTAAGTTCAGGCTCCTCCTGTGTCGCCATCTTGAACAGCCTCCTCCAAAGTCTCTTTTTGAAGAGTAGGAAGGTGTTATTGATGGGACTGGGGATTTACCCTACTCTGAATTCATTCAGGGAAAGTCAATTTCTTTAAGGTATAAAAAAAAAAATGCATCCATAAGAGGTACAATGGTGACATTACATTTTAAAAATACAAATAAATACCAAGACTGGAGGAATAAAAAGAAGCATGCAGTTCCAAACCAACAGAAGTAGTTTAAAATGTTCTTTACTGCATTATGGAACTAATCCCCATTCCTTGAGTCACCTGTATTTTGCTAACTATTTTGCATTTATTAAAGACTATTTTTATTGATTACTTTGATATTTTCCCAACAAACTGCCCCTTTTCAGTTGTTTGGTAGTTTTGTTATGAGCCATGGTGCTAATGAAATAACCAAATGGGAGAAGAACCACATTTTTTCCTTTTCTTCATATATGGTGAAGTTTCCTATTCTTCCAATTCTCCTAACACCTCATTATGCTGTTAGACCATTTATTCTAAATTTGCCTTTGGAGTTGGGAGTATTGAGCAGCCTCTTTTGACAACTGACAGGAATATTACTTTCTTCAATCATGGCCCCTAAGAACACACTGTAATGGAAAGAATGCTTTTCTGTGACAAGTACTTCAAAAACAGATTTCTTCTTGGTCCATAATTCACATGTTTTATGTGGAGGATCCACTTCCATGCTACTTGTCATGTCAATACTATTATTATTGTGTTAGATATGCCCATTGAAGACACACATGTACATCTTAAGTTGAAACACATACACTCACACACACACATTCACACACACACACACATACACAGTGATCTTTCCCTTTCTGGTGAGGCTAAAACTTGGAGGAATACACACACCCCACTTACGTTAAATAATGTTGGATGGGAAAATCCAGTGTTCTTGACTTATCTTAGAATTTTGGCTTTGGTAAGCACCCTGATGTGCCTTAAAACAGTTATCCAACCTTACTCTTGTGATGATGATAGAGCTATATGGTAGCTGCAATCAGAGCATTTTGTGGTTGACTAATTTAAAACTTTATTCTTAGTACAGGTGGTTTTTAGCCTATATTACTGTCCAAGCAGGAAAACAGGTGGCACAATCAAAGGGGTAAAGAGGGTTTGAGTCACTTCTCATGGAGATGTGGGCAGTGTGAGAGGAGTCAACAAGTTGTAGAGAAGTACCTACAGCCCAGAAATAGCAACAAGTCCTTAATGTCCCTCAGCCTGAGGTGTTGAGGGGTGAAAGCAGTTGAGCAGAACCCTGTGAGAGCTGCATCTGTGGGAGCTGCAGGCTGAAGAAGAATGCAGTCACTGCCAAATTATGGCTCAGTAGGCAGAGCTGGAGAGGTTGGACTAAGAATGGTGTGACTTCTCTCTCTGAGCCTCCCACAGGCAAAAAACCCAACCAGTAGCCCAAAGGCAAGGAAGTCCAGGTGATGCAGTCTGCAGAGGCCAGCCTTCTAGGCACAGAGCCAGACTGGGAGGAGAGTGGGCCTGGAGGGAATGGATGAAATATTCCCTTTCAACTGAAAATGTGACCCGATTACTATGAAACTGAAATTACATTGAGATTAAACTGAAAATGTGATTCAGTAAAACTCAGCTACTGATTACGGATTACACAAAGGCACAAATGATGAAGAGCAGAGCATAAATGAACAGTTAAGGTTGGAACCCAAAATGATTTGACACATTTAATAATGTGCTCAGTCAATATTTTGTTCATTTATTTATCCATTCAGTCATCTATTTGTCTATTCAAGGTGAGAGGTTTAATATAAATTGTGATTTATATTCAAAGCCTAACTTAAATTTTAATTAAAAACAAAAACGGTTCAGGGCCAGGATTAGAACTCATGAATAATAGGGATAAAACAAATACAGTTGACCCTTGAACAACACAGGTTTGAACTGTGCAGGTCCACTTATATGCAGATTTTTTTCACTAAATACACAGTACGGTATTACATGACCCATGCTTGGTTGAATCTGCGGATGTGGAATCAGGGATGGGAGTCTGACTGTAAAATTACACGTGGATTTTCAACTTCACGGGGTTGGCTCCCCTAACCCTCCTATTGTTCAAGGGTCAAGAGTATACGGTATTTTATGTGATAAGCTTATGTGTTCTACGTGTGTATGCAGACACACCTGGAAAATTTTTTGTTGAAGAGCTAGAGAAAGAAGAAGGAGAAGCAACTAGGCTGTTGGGGCAAAGAGAGAGAGAGGGCTGGGCTGATTTCAGTTAGTAGGGAAAGAGTGGGACCAACAACTTGGAAAAGTGGGTAGCAGCACAGCAGACATACTCATTGGTCCACACCTAGCTGCTAGAAACAATTCTGTGGTAACAGCAGCAAGCTTATCTTCCGCATGGAAATCTATTTGTGCTAGAATATAATCAATATCAGATTCTTTCTTACTCTGGTGGATGTGGGACATGGTGAAATGATCGACGGTGTGAAAAGAAGAATGAAAAGTAAAGTTGTAGGTTTGGAAAAAAAAACTTATTGATTCTACATATCTTTCATATAATTGTGTAAATGTGGGCTTTAATTTTATGCACTCCTGCCTACTCCTCTAACTCATCTGGAGTGACACAAGGAGGACAAAGTGACTGCCTAGGTACTTATGTAAAAGCTAGGCTGTAGGATCAGACAGAGCTGGCATCTAATCCTGACTCATCACTTACCAGCTCTGTGATTTTAGGCAAGTTGCTTAATCCCTTAAGACTCAGTTTCCTCAAGGGCAGAAGATGGGTTACACTGGTATATTTCTTATCAAGTTATTATTTGGATTGATTGAAATAGCAGAGCAAAATGCCTGATACTTGTTAAATCTCACTGAATGTGAGCTGC
This sequence comes from Monodon monoceros, assembly GCF_005190385.1. NCBI lineage: Eukaryota > Metazoa > Chordata > Mammalia > Artiodactyla > Monodontidae > Monodon > Monodon monoceros. Next base: position 34,959,564 of record NW_021703776.1, on the reverse strand, counting down.
TGTGATGTTAAGGATAATACCAATGTGGTCACAATGGCAATGTTAGAATGGTTCTTTCTGATGGCTACTATTGCTAGGAACAATATCAATGAAATTTCAGGTTTGATAAAATGGCATCATTTGAGAGTGAGTCACAAGTATGTATTATAGACAAAACTGTTACCACATTAAGATTGGTGATAGCACTTTAGTATAGATAGCTAAAAATAAACATTGTGTGTAAGTTTACTTTTTTTTTTTTTTTTTGCGGTATGCGGGCCTCTCACTGTTGTGGCCTCTCCCATTGCGGAGCAATAGGCTCCGGACACGCAGGCTCAGCGGCCATGGCTCACGGGCCCAGCCGCTCCGCGGCATGTGGTATCTTTCAGGACCGGGGCACCAACCCGTGTCCCCTGCATCGGCAGGTGGACTCTCAACCACTGCGCCACCAGGGAAGCCCTGTAAGTTTACTTTTGATCACAAATCCCTCTTAATCAGGGAGAGGCAGTTCACTAGTCTGAAAGGCCAGGCATCCACATATTAGTTAATTTCTTAGGTTTCCTTGGTTTTGATCTTTGTTTTTTGTCTTTCCAATAAATATAATCTTTCTCACACTATCCTTCTTGGTCTTCTTAGCCTCAATCCCTAGGAATGGCTCTTTCTCTACTGCTGTGGATATTGCAAGGGTTGCATGGATTGCTTTTGCAAGTAATCAAGTTTACTGAATATGTGTATTACCAGGACTGGCTGACTTAGTGCTAGAGTCTTATGAGCTTCTTTTGTTTCTCTCATATTTCTCAATATTGCATCTTTTGTCTCCTTCATTCCATAATCAGTAAACTGTGGACTAGGACTTTGTGTGCTGCTTCAGCACACTGGTTAGGAACTAGGCTCTGGAGGCAGACTGCCTGTGTTTGAATTTAGGCTCCAATCTTCACAGGCTAGCTGTGGGATTTTAGCATTAATTAACTTAATCTGTCTCAATTTCCTTCTTCAGTGGTGACAACTATTAGCACCCAGATTTTAGGATTGTTATAACAATCAAATGGGATAACCTAGACTAGTGCCTGGTGTATAGGAAATCCTTAATAAATATTATTATTATTATCAGTACTACTTGAGGCTCCTCCCTGTGAGAGGATTGTACTTCCTACTGCATTGAAGTTAGACTTGGCTAAGTGACTTGCCTTTGCTAATGAAATATGGGGGGAATTGATGTATGCGACTTTCACACAGAAGCTTTTAGAACCAGTGTTCTCCAGAGCTTTGCTCCCTCTGCCAAGAATGCACTTTCGAGATCGCTACGCTCTGCCTGTCTAAGCCCAGGAACAGACACATCATGGAGGAGACTGGCAGCTCAACTGCCAAGGACCAATTTCATGAGCATGAAGTAAACCTTGAGTTTTGGGGAAGCTGTTTGCAATTGTGCATAACTTAAAGAAAGCAAATATGCCAACAGAATTCATTGTCAGACTGTTACTTGTTCACTGTCTTTATACCTGTAGGGCTTTGTTTCCTTTTCAGAGAGTAAAATATATGTTCTGTGGCTTAGTGAAGTTGATCATTTGTCCAATAAAAGACTTGATCTCAGAGCAGTGCCACCCTTAAGACAAGTTCATGTTACCCTCTACTCAGTTCCATCATTGTCTTATATTTGATATTCTGTTAAGAGTCGCATGGCAATTTATGAAAATTTAGTTATAAAACCCTGGTGTTTTCTCTTTTAAGAATTTTCTGCCAATGACATTCAGATAACTTAAAAGCTGTTTATTGCTATTCTTTTGCTTGGAAGAAATAATGCCTATAATTTCAAACAGAAATTCATATTACCATAAATTATTAAAAGAAAAAAGACAACGGCATAATGGGAATTAATTTACTTAATACTTTCTATGTGTTCCTGAATTGCATGAAAATAAAAATTGGGAATTTTGAAGTCGCTAGAAAAGCTTATTATGTAATAAAATCCAGAGATTAAATTTTTTAAACACTTGTTCATAAATTTTAAGAAAAATTTCCATAGATTTTCCAATTATACTTAACACTACATGATTATAGATTTCAATGATCAAAACTATTATAAAACAAATAATTTTTTGTTAATAATCACGCCCCAAATTAATCTTTTTTTCTAAATTTAAATTTTCTTTAGACTATTTTTATGGTTGTATCCTGTCTTCTTAGGCAGCCACAGGAACTACAGGAGAGAATGTACTCCTTTATAGGCAATTACAATCATCTTTAGAGAAGGAAGGTGTATTCCAGTGTTCTGAATGTTCAGAAATAATAACTGCAAAGTTAACAGCAGAAGATTTAGAATGGGACAGCAGAAAAGGAGGGTTATAGTGGTAAACTGTCTTTAAATACTAATCCAAATAATAGCAAATGTATTGGAAAATTTTTACCATGTATGGAATTTTGGCTCAGAAGAAAGTAATGTTAGAAAAGGAAGGTAGGCATACTTTTCTTCCTTCTTCCTTCCTTCCTTCTTTCCTCCCTCCCTCCCTCCCTCCCTCCCTTCCTTCCTTCTTTTTTGTGCTTACACAGAAAAGGCAGACTGGGCGAGAATTTCACTTGGAGGAGGATGCTGACACAGAAGGTATGTGTTAGATCAGAGAGGGGCTCTTAGTTCTGAAAAAATTAGGACCTGACTTGTGGTCTTCGGCTAGTTACTTAAAACTTCTGGATCTCAGTTTCCTCATTTGTAAAATTGAACTGGATTAGATTTAATCACTAAAATCAGGGTAACAAACTTCTGAAACTCCATGAAATTCTGTAACGAAACACAGTCTTTTTAACAATACTGAGTAACAGAATTTTTCTAGTAGAGCCAATATCAATTTTTTGAAACAACTTTGGAGTTTTGGAAGATATTATGGGTTGGTTCACTCACCCATTCAAACTCTCCCTTGTCTTTCTCTAGTGTAGAGGCTGGAAAAATAAATAATAAATAAATATGAAATAAAATTTGCTATCCCAGCCTCCCTTGCAGACAGGGTTGATGGCATGACATAGCTGTGGATAGTGAGAACTAGGTAGTAGTCTGTTTGGGACTTCTGAGAAAGTTTCTGTTTCCTTGATATATGTGTTACCTATTTTACATTTCCCCTCACCCTTGCCTTTTCCTACCCTGTAGAAAGTAGATTTGATGTCTGGAGCTGCAACAGCCATTTCAGACAATAAGGAAAAGGCCTTGAAAAATCACGAAAACTTGGCCTTCCATCCTTGAGCTACCAAACCAATACCAGCAGCTTCCTAGCTCCAGACTTCTTATTGTGCTAAAAATATAAATAAATAAAACTTTTAGTTTGCTCAAGGCACTGTTTATTTAGACTTTCCATAGCTGAAAGCAAACTTTAACTCTTAGAGGACTGAAAATAGACTCCTTTAAAAAGGAAGGCGTCCTAAAATTTGTAGTATATGTTTATTCATATGGCAAACAACATTATGCAGCTGGTTGAACAGCCTAAGTTCAAAAGGTAACATTAAATTTATACTTTCACATCATAAGGTAACATTTTTTTAAGAGCTAAAATATAACTTAATGATTACTTCAAGCATAGTGAAAAACAACCCACAAATGGCATTACTTTGTTCAAGTTCTTCCTTTAACTTAATTGGCATAAAATTTTGTTATGTTAAGGATTATTTTCTAATAAACACTTTTAATTTACCCACCAGTATTATGTATAAATATAGGCATGTGCATTTAAATATACATCTAGATTTTGGATGAATTTCTTTCACTGTAAGCTGATTAGCTATAGATTAGAGGTACATAAATCACTTTGATATGGATATGAAAACTACTCTTTTAAAAGAAACTCACTGTGAAAGTATAAAAAGCAAAGGCTTTTCTTTGATTGTTTCATAATTCGAAAACTCGGTTTGACAGCCTGCTAACGTGCGTGTGATAACAGCACTTCACATCTGTATGTGACTAATTGCAATTCAGAGTATTTCATAAATGAGCAAGGGGTTGTGATTAAACTTTACTGTGACCCACACATTTTTGCTTAAGAAAGGAATTATTAAAAATAGAGGCAGCATATTCATCTAGTTTCCATTCAATATTTAGCAAGGGAAAGAAATCCTTAATGCGTAACATTACAACCTCTATTAGTGCATAGACCTCTCCCTTCAGTGGGGAATTCCTGAACAGACGATGAGCAATACAATATCCATTGTTGCAGACCTAGAAATGGACAAAATGAATTCAGAAAAAATAGCCACTTAAACCTCCCGAGGAGGTTATCAGCAGCCACGAGAAAAATTATTTTCAAAATGAAATGACTTCTAGGAAAAAATGATCTCAGTGAAAACTGGAACTTTTATGGAGAGGACTAGTAATGTGCTCAAAGATTTTTTGGGATTACAAACAAAATTAAAGGTACATGATGGAAAAATGCTACAGTGGGTGTACAGAATTGGCCTTGCAGGTTGGGTAGTTTCTGAGTTCAAGAGGCTCTGCTTGATGATGGATATATCCTCTTCTCTTATTATAGATGCACATGCTGACTCAGTTTTAAATCTGACCAGGGAACCCAAACTTCACGGCCACCTTGCATGGAACACTTTCTGGGAGGTCAGATGCACAGACTGTGGGAATGTTGCCTGTCATTCTTATAATTCTTACAGCTCTTTTTTTTTCATCCTTTCATATTTGGTATTATACAGGGAAAGAGCCAGGTTTGGTGGGTCTGAAGCTCATACATATTTGGGGCCCTATTAAGTAAAATAATACTAAATTATAAATACAGAACCTTAGAAGATGTCTGTGCAAATGAGGGTCTCTGAAACTGAAGCCCCATTAGCTTCATAGTAAAATTATCCTCTGGTATATTATTCTAGCTAAATGTCATTACCTATTACTTCTAAATATTGTATCTTTACTTTTTAAATGGTATCACCCTGAAACTAGTATTCAGAAAAAAACAAATTACAGGATCTGCTACAGGGTTCTGCACTTAGTGGGTGTTCAATTACTTTTATTGACAGTGTCATAAATAAAGGATGGGATTTTTATCATTCATAAGAAACATTTATTTTTAAACATAATGGAAAACAATTTTAAAACATACCTTTGTCATAACAAAACACAAAGAGGTCCTAAAAGGCTGTACTTCAGAGGTGATCACTGATGAGAACTGAATCAAGCATAGCACTTGGTGGTCCAATTATAGGAACTCAGGAAGGACTCTGCAGTCAGACTGGATAGGTTAGGCAAAGGTGTGGTAACAACAAACCCCCAAATATTAGTGGTTTATTCCTTGCTGATATTTATGTCCTCTGTGATTTGGTGGAGGGCTCAGTGTGGCCTTTATTTCCGAAAGGGACTGTCGTCATATGCTAAAATGCTAATCTAGTGGCTGAGGGCAAGAGAAATAGAGGAACAACAGGAAGGCTGTTAAAGATTCCCCTTGAAAGTGGCACATCACTTCTGCTAACATTTCATTGGATAAAATAAGTCACATGGCTAATTGGTGTAGTGGGAGGTCTGGCCCCCTGGGGGATGCCCCAGACATTTCAAACGGTAATAAAATGTATGCAGTACTTCTCCCTATAAAGAAAACTACACAACATCTAGCATCACACCACCACCACAAACACCTCATTTATCTTCCCTTCCATGCCTAACATTTAAAAAAAATTGAGTTTTGTCATAAGGCTTTTTCTTTTTCTGCTAAAATGCAGAGAATATTATCCATTTTCCTGCAGGGAAAATTTTTGTTTAAACCTAGTCTTGCAATCCATAACAGCCTATGATGGTGAGGGCACTAGGCTAACCCCTGGAGAAGAAAGTACAAATGAGTGCACAAGAATTCCAAAAAAATTATGTAGATACTTTGCCCTAAAGGAGGCAGGGCTAAGTGCCCACTCCTTACGTGTGTGTAGGCTGTGCATAGTGACTTCCTTCCAAACACTGTTTCAACCAGGTCAATATCAACAGGGATAAATCATGTTGCTGACATGTACTCTTTATATGATGTGCTGAAAAGGCACTTTATGATCTTCGTCACCAAACCCATAAACCCAGTCTCATCACGAGAAAAATGTCAGACAAATTCTAAAAGTGGGGCATCCTACAATACACAACTACAACTGTCACTGTCATGAAAAACAAGGAAAGCCTGAGAAACTGTCACAGCCAAGAAGAGCCTGAGGAGACATGATCACTAAATAGAATGTGGGATCCTTTGATGGGACCCTGAAACAGAAAAAGGACGTTAGGTAAAAACTAAGGAAATATGAATAAACTACGGACTCCAGTTAATAATGTATCAACATTAATTCATTAATTGTAACAAGTATACAATACTAATGTAACATGTTAACAACAGGAAAAATGAAATGTGTATGTGGGGGAATATATGGGAACTCTCTACAGTATCTTCTCAATTTCTCTAAAATATAGCCAATTAAAAAGAAAACTACAAGAAGTTTATTTATCTCTTGTAAAAATAAAATAACAGTGTGTGAACAAAAAAACTACAAGAAATAGGAATGAGTATCTATGTTCTCCCACTGCTCAGTTGAGGAGAGAGTAAAACCAGAAAAATAATTATAATACAGTGTCATAAATGCTGTAACTTAGGTTGGAACAGAGACCTGTGGGAGCGCCATCACAACTTTTAAGAGAAACTTTTCTACTAAACCATATCTTTAGAATATTTGAATCTCCCACAGCACCCAGCAAGTGCCTTGCTCAAAGTCGGCATTCAAATATCTAAGAGAATGACAAGGAATTCAGCTCCTTGTGAAATGACCTAGATGAGGTAGACATAAATAATTAGAGTTGAGTAAAGAATAACTACGGCCTGTACCACCTCCCCAAGGGGTAAAAACAAGTTCAGTTTGGCCATACACACCTTTATTACATAAATATCTAGGGAAATCCCAGCAATATATATTTTTTGTGCTTCAAAAAAGGTGTTTTTGGTGCTTCAAAAACAACTTCACATGAAAGGTTTTCTTGAGAGACAATAGAGGGAAAATTGTTTCCTTTTGAGTCAGTAGTAGGCAAACAGAAACATCATCTTAAAAAAAAAATAAAGGCTGGACACTTGACCATTTCAGAAAGGGTTCCATTTTAGAAAGTAAAGGGTGAAAAGTCACTAAATGTTTATACCTGCTTATACCTAATTCATACGAGAATAAGGAGTTTCCCTAAAATAGTCAACACAACAGATTTCTCCACTGAGAGCCCATTACAAGATTCATCATGCTCATCAATGGAATTCCTAGCACAGACAGAAAATTAAGCTAGATGAAGTTCTGGCACCAACGGCCTTAGGAGTGTGACCTTTTTATTTAAAGGTAGCTGACAATGCTTGGAAGGTGAATTCTTGATTAGAGCAAAGTGAGGGTTAAATCTAACCACAACATGCCTTCATTCTACCATGAATGCTGGACTATTTTAAATTAAATTACAGGCACCATACCACTAACTTTCTCGGAGTTATCCTGGTTTTATGGCATTGGTAGTTTGGCTTTAATCTTAGGGCTTAAACTGAACCCTGCTGCTAACTTGAGAGACCTTGGTCAAATCACGTCACTTCTCTGGATCCAGGTTCCCTCCTCTGAAAATGAGGGCACTGGGTTAGGTCTCTCTTGTTCTTTACATCCGTATAATCCATGAGCCAGCTGTGTTTTACATGACATTGAGGAAAACATAAACGTATATGTAGAAACACTAACTTTAATTCGCGTGAGGGTCAAATTATAAACAGTGTACACCATAAATATTAGCCTCTTCGAGTGACCACATGTTAGCGTGAGACAAGTATGTTCAGGGTTACATTTTTTAAAAAACATCTTTCAGTGTTCTACGCTTTATAAATAATTCTATAGGTATTAGTGATACTAATATGGACTAAGTTATAGGAGTTAAAAAAAAAGTCCACAAAATGAAAATACTAACCACTGAAGGGGATCACCTCGTCAATTCTCAGACATACTAACTCTACCTCCCTTCTCTCAGGGTTGGTTTCAGAGCAGATGGTGCTCTCCGTTCAGCCTTTAAAACGCCACAAACCTACTTTATGTTCCCAGTAGCCGTCACCATATTTCCTCGCGTCTCCCATTTGGTCATTAAAACCCCAAATGGAAAATCCCCTTGAATGATCCTCTGAAGTCCAAGCAACTGTGGGGACGCTCCAGGTACCGCCCCACAACGCTCTCTTCTCTCAAAAAAGAAGTCGCGGAGCCGCGGATACGTGGGGCCGCGGACGCCGCGCGCACCTGAGCGGCTGGCTCCTTCCCGGCGCGGTCCTCGGCCCGGCCCCGGGCTGCCCAGGGGCCCTGCAGGAGGAGAGAAAGCCCCGGCCGCCCCACCGGCACCTTGCGCCTCGCGTGGGCGTGTTTCGCTTCAGAAATCTCAGGTCGTCTCAGGCGCCCCGTCCTTCCCCGCGGAACAATCGCCGGTCCAGCCCCAAGCTCCCCTCCGCTCCACCCCAGGCGGCTCTCTGGCCCCTCCCGTCCCCCGCGCGTCCTTCCCCGCGCCTCGGCCGCACGCCCAGGTGAACCCGCATCCCTCGCTCTCCCGCGCCCGTGCCTCCCGCGTCTCTGGCGCCGGGGTCCGCGCTCTCGCCGCCGGTCCTGCCTCTCTTCTCACGCGGCCCCGCCCAGCCTCAGCCGCGGCGCGGCTCCCGGCCCGGCCTCTCAGTCTCCCTCCCACCTCCGCCCCCCACCCCTCCCAGAGAGTTGCTATTTTTAGCAAATCCTCTGCGCGCCGCCACCCGCTCTGCTCGCAGCCGAGCGGCCGCCCTCGCGAGCTACCCCTCCTGCGCGGCGGCGGCGGCGGCGCGTCCCGCACAGCGCGTAGCGCACACCCAGCCCGCCCCGCCGCACCCGCCGCCCTCGCCTCAGTCTCCTCCTCAGGCGCCTGCCGCGGCCGGTAAGTCCCTGCTGGCGGAGCAGCGGCGGTCCCCGAGTCAACTTTCAGTCACCCCTTTGCTTCTACCTCGCCATTCTCTTCTTCTCCGCGAAAGATGGCTGTTTGGAGAAGGGGGAGAAGTTAGGGGGTCGTCGGCGCGGGGCGAAGGAGGGCGCGACAGCCTCGGCGGGAGCGGGCGGAGGTGAGTGGCACCACAGCCCGGTCCGCGGCTGGTGGCCGGGGAAAGCCCTGGGAATGGGGGTTGCCGAACGTCCTCCGGATGCGCTGCTGTATTCCCTACTGGGGCTTCCCAGGTTAACAGCATCCCAGTACGGACCCCGACGCAGCTTGCCTGGCATCTCGCAGCCCAGAGGTCGGTGGGTCTAAGGGCGCCTTGGCCATAAGTTCGGTGCCAGGTGATCTTTTTGGTGCAGACCTCGACATCTGGTAGACTAGCCGAGGCGTGGGGTCGTCGGCGTGATGTCCCCCCCGCCCGCCGACACACACACACAGCCAGTGGATGTTGGAGCCGAGTTATGAATGAAAAGTTTGTACTGCCAACGTGTTGCTTGAGGGCAGCAATACTTAGTGGGGGTACCTTTGATGTTTTGTGGGGGACTTCAGCTCCAAGTCCATACGTGAGAATTCTGGGTTTCAAGAAAAGTTCCGGAGCCTGGGGGATGGGAGATAAAGCAGTTCCTTTGGCTAGTGGAAGGAGAGTGATGAATCGTAAACTTCTTGAGGTGAACTGATTAATTCAACGCCACCCGAGGGTGTCGCAGTGAGGACCAGAGGGAGCCGAGGGCGGGGGCGTTCCCTGAGTGCCTAGCGGGCGGCGTTTGTTTGGCTTGGAAGCCATCGCCCCCTGGTCCGCAGTGAGAGGTGCTGGGGTCAGAGGCCTGAGCGTCCCTGGTGTGACTGGCGCGGGACCGAGGCTGAGAGGAGAGGGGGCTGCGGCGGGAGCGCAGGACGCCGTTCCTGGAATGTGGAACTGGAAATTCTCTAGTGAGTCTTCTGTGCTCTAATTTCAAGAATATCTGTCGTGTTTGTTTTCCCTGCCAGGGAGGTGTGTGTAATCTCCCAAAAGGAACTTTTAGATTAAGTAACTAGAGCATTTTGAAATCTGTGAGGAATGGGATATCTACGTAGATCCCATTATACGTCTGTATTGTGTGTGTGTGTGTACCCTTGTGTATACGTAGAATGTGGGAGTGGGGTAAGAAGGGCTTTAAAAGTTTAACTTCAACCGGAAAAGAAAATGAAGAGTTAATTTTTTTCTCCCCAAGTGGTTTAACAATGCTTATACAACTGAATACTCTTGTGCTGAGATTTATCATAAAGGGTAAGATTTAGGAATTACAGGTATTTGGAGTACAATCATGTTTTCAAATCTTACAGGCATTATTGAAATCTAGGAAAAGGGAATAAGTACATAGAGAATCTGTATTAAAGAAAAAGTAATTTAAATTACTTGGAAAGAAAATCTTTTGACATTTGAAAAGGTCTGGATGTTATTTTCTGATGTTCTAGAAATCTTTTTAATCCCATAATTAATAACAGCACAGAATAAGTTGCAGTTGGTAAATGAGGACAATTAAAAATGTCATGTTTGGAAGGGATATCTTTTGAACTACTCTTCAGTACTTTGGATGTTTATTATGGGAATTGTGATATTTGCTTTTTACCACAGATAATTAGTCCTCCTTTTCCTTTTAAACCACTGTTCCAGTTTGGACCAGTTTAATTACCCAAACATCAAATCACTGACATGCCTTCTGGAAAGCATTTGTATTTAAGATGCTTATTAAGAATATTATATTTTCAAAAGGACAAATAATTTCATCAGTTGTAAAACTTTCTTGTAATTTATTTTCATCCATTTTGTTTGAATGAGGCAAATCTCAAGAAGAGAAGCATTTTCTTGGGATATGTTATTTTCTGTGTGGGAAAAAGTGAATGTCTTCATATATGTTTCAGTCATAAACAGGTGTATGTAGAGTAGGAATCCTGAATCTGACCTTTGATATCCGCCTGCCAGCTAGAAGGAGAGATGCTTTCCTGGCTCTCTTCCTGAATCGATCATGTCCACTACAGAACGGACACAGTTAGATGCCTACAAGGTTGTTCAGAAGGAAGTTTAGAGTTTTAAATTAAGTACCAGCTTATGGTTAGGAGGGAGGTGGGTTTTTTTGTTTTTCTTTTGTTTTTTTCCTCAGTCTTCCTGTTTCTCTCCTTCTGCAACTGATTCAGCCTATTGGGCTGGCCTTTATTGGCAAAATCAGACCGTACACTCTGGTTAGAGAGTGTTTGACATATTAAACTGCTATCTTCTGTAAAAATAAAAACGGCTCTTCTGAAATTAAAAAGGTAATTTTAAACATTATCACAGACTGCTATGATTGTTTTATGCCCATTATTATGCCCATTATTATAGTAGACAGTTGCTTTATGAAGTTACTGCCATTATCTATAAATACTTATTGTGTATATTTGGCATGCATTTGGATAATATTTGGGTTTTAAGGAGTTTTAAATCATGAAGCCAACTGACCATATAACCTTTTTAATTAACTAGTTTAAATGATACACATAGTTCAGATTTATATTGATATCTGCATCGAAGTTTGTTTTAGGGTTATATAGCTTTCATTTCTTTTTATTAGCGTTACTTCTATTTTGAATTTGTTTAAATATTACAACATATTATACTGTAATTTACACCTGCTCAGTGGGGAAGGTGTAGGTTATTCTTAAATAGAGATATGGAGAAGTAGCTAACAAGGAGGGTCATTTGAGAAGCATATGGACATCATAAAATCCTTCTGTATGTAGCATCTGTACCTTCTCATTAGTGAAATATTGTAGTCATGGACATTTTTTGTTATTATATCCAAATATGGCTTTTTATTTTTGATTCCATAGATTTTTTAAAGAATGTAATTTATTTGAGTATTTAAGTTGGTGGGGGCTTTTATTGTTTGAAGCCTTTTCCTTTCAACAAAGACATCATACTTAATTTTTATTGTACCTGTTCACAGATACATACCATTGTTTCCTAGCTTGTGATTATAACTCTTACCTTTCCCGGTGATGCTTCAAAACATTTGAGAGATAGGTAGGAAGACATACTGTTCTCATTTTCGGAAGGAGGCAGCAGGTACACTGATAGACCCAAGGTCACACACTACTGAATCAGTGTGAAGCTGAGGATAACATCTATATTTCCTGTATCCTAGTCACAATAGAAAGCTGCTCCCATGGCTGTGTTTTGACATTTCCATAAATTAAACATTCCTAGATGTTTAAAATGCTGAACTTTGTAGATGTTCAGGTCAGATTTTATGCCAGTCAATATAGTCCTAAGTGACTGGGCCCTTACTGTTGCCTGCTGACAGGAGAGACCCATGACTCCAATAGCTGGTTTTAAATCAATTATACCCACCTCTGAGGGGTATCCACTCTTGCAGTCAGTCCATATCCTACACATCCCTTTGCTCCCACTAGCCCCACCTTATCAACTGCATGCAGCCCTTTTATTGGTCAAAGCTGCTTTGAAGTTTATCAGCACAGTTGTCAAGCTTGAGGATCATCAGACTCACTGGTGAGAGAACTCAGAACGTGATTTTTGAAGAGAGTATTGAGAGAGGACAGTAATGGACTGTCCACTCTAGAGGCAGCCAGTATCAATTAAGGTACATGTTGTTTTGGGTGTCAGGACATCCACTTTCTCTTATTACCTATGCTTCTTCAGAAATCAAAGTGAACTGAGAGTTTATGCAGCTATCTAGTCATTTCTGTCCATGTAGACCTCTTAACTTTTTTTTTTTTTTTGCGGTTCGCGGGCCTCTCACTGTTGTGGCCTCTCCTGTTGCGGAGCACAGGCTCCGGACGCGCAGGCTCAGCGGCCATGGCTCACAGGCCCAGCCGCTCCGCGGCATGTGGGATCTTCCCGGACCGGGGCACGATCCCGTGTCCCCTGCATCGGCAGGCGGACTCTGAACCACTGCGCCACCAGGGAAGCCCTAGACCTCTTATCTTGATAAATCAGACTTAAACAAAAGAAAAAGGATAGCAACTTGTTCTTCTGTAGGGAAGGTACTCTTAAGACTTTTTCTTCATCCTCCCGAATGCCCTCTCCTTCAAATTTCACCAGAATTTTTGAGAGTAATTACCCATTTGATTTGTAAGAGCCAAGGTGATAGACTTTCGATATTGGATTATTAGATTCAAAAGTGGAATACATTATCCAGGATGCAGAAGAAACCATTGCAATTTCATAGAAAATAGTAATATGTAATCTTATGCAAGCTCACATGTATTTGATGAAAATACTTTCAGCATTTTTGAATAAGCAGATGGTACCAGGAGCTCTCTACTCTATTCAGTTAATATATATATATACGTGTGTGTGTGTGTGTATGTGTGTGTGTGTGTATATATTTATATATATATATATATAAACTGTTCTTTTCTCTAAATGTATGGTTTATAAGAGCTCATTCAGATCATTTTAAAATGTGAAATATTGAAAAAGAAGTGACTATTCAAGTGTGGTTTGCTACTTACTATAATGAATTCTGTTTAGAGTCCCCCAAAGAAGAAAACTTCCATTTGTTATGTTCTTTGCTGTACCAGAGAGATTATTGCCTGCTGTTGGTGAGATTGAGGAGAGTTGAAGTTGCTGGAAATGGTACTTTCTTCCCATTTCTACGGAATCTGTGATAAGGAGATGGGTGTGGACTAGTGTAGTTTGAATGGAATAGTGATGCATGGAATTTGAAATGGCCATTAAAAGAAGAATAAGATTTGGATCACTCAAATATCACTGGAGATATTTGGTAGCAAATCATCAAAATTAACTTTAGTTAATTTAGGCAATACATAAACTTATTAGAGGATATTGACTCGATTTGTTTTCTTTTGCTTTGTCACACATTACCACAAATTTAGCAGCTTGAAAAACACATATTTACCATCTCAAGTTCATTGCTCAACAGTTCACACATGGCTCAACTAGATCCTCTGTTCAGGGATCTCACCAGGTGTTGGTCAGTGCTGCGGTGTTATTACAGGGTCACTGGGGAAAGATCTGCTTCCAAGCTTTCTTAGATTGTTGGCAGAATTCATCTCCTTGTGGTTGTAGGACCGAGGTCTCCATTTTCTTGTTGGCTATCAGTCAGAGACCACTCACAGCTCTTACAGACTGCCTGCTGTACTTTGCAATTTGACCCTCTCATAGGCACGAGTGACCCTCTTTCAACATGGCAGCCTACTTTTCAAAGCCAGAAAGGAAGAGTCTCTTGCTCCAGGATGATATAACATATGGGAGTGATGTGACATCACCTTTACCATATAACATAATCTAGTCAAGGGAGTGACATCTATCACCTTTGCCATATTTTATTGGTTAGAAGCAAGTCACATGTTCTACTCAGACTTAAGAGGAGGGGACTATAGAAGGACATGACTCATTGGAGGTCACCTTAGCATGTGTCCACCACATTGACTTGTTCATAGAATCTCTGGGATAGACAGCAGACCTGGCTTAGAAGCCACTCAGTCAGAACAGTGCTCAGAATCACTCTGCAGAACTGATTCTGTGAGATAGCATTGCTGTCACTGTTGGCACACCAGCTGCTATAGTGGAAGGTGGGCTCTTTCACAAGAGAGAGAATTCTCCATATATAATAGTGGGGTTCAGTTGTTCATGGCCAAAAAGAATGATGTATTCATTGCTAAGGAAGGAAGGAGAGAAAAATATGAGCAAGTGATTGCTTAATGAAATGTTGAAGTTTTCTACCAGGGTAGGTATGATGACCATCTGGAGATGGGATTGGATTGGAGACTAGCTAGGGTTGTGCAGCTCCTTAGAAAGAAAACTCTCCTGCGATTTAGGAGAACGGTGAGGACTCATTTAGGAATGGTGCTTATAAGAAAGGAGTCTGAATCACTAGCATGTATGTTAGTCTATGAATTGACTTAATTAGTCTCCAGTATATTCCATATGTGAAAGGTTTTTAAGGGACTGGGCCCATCAGTCCTTAGAGGGAACCAACCTTGTGATTTGGAGTCCCACAGTGTGGCCTCCCTTTATCTAACAGGATGGAACCAAGCCAGAGACCATCTTCATCCACTGTACATCTGTGGCCCAATGACTATGGGGCATTGTATGGGGACATGGGGGTCTACTGAGCATAGCTAATGTCCAAGCTCTTTGCAGGAATGATTTTATCTAATCTGCTTCTCATCTCTAGCAACTGAATTCAAGTTTCCCTAGTTCCACCTCCCCTCTCTCCCTCCCCCTCCCTCCAAACAAATGGAGACTTTGAAAGGTTAAATGCTAGCAGTCATTCAGATAGCAGTGGCACCAGGGTTTGAATCTAGGTCTGATTTCAAAACCTGTAGTCTTGTAATATACATCTCATACTCACATGCAGTAAGTGAAGTTTCCAGGGGAAAAGCTTGTTTTTTCCATTGAAGTGAATGTCAGCACTCACTTCTTCTTAGATTCCTTCGTTCATCTTGAGAGAACTGGATACTGGAAGATGAGGGTTAGAGAGAGGAGTGAGAGAGTGTGCTGTATCATGCCTTCTTTATTTTCCCAGCAGGAAGTACAGATTATAGGTCTCTCTTCCATATAAAAGTAAGAGTGTGGAGTGGAGGCTCTGTATTTTTATTTCTACTTATCATTTTGGCAGAAATCGAAATCTCTGTGTCTCCTTTCTCTCCTATATGTAGATTTCTACTATTAAATTGAATCAGGAAACTTGAATTCTCATTGCTTTTTCAGCCATAGGGTTCTTTCTATACATCTTTTTCAGTAGATGCCAGTTTTGATCTACTTGAAAAGTCTATTGAGACATTCCTCCTTTGTTCTTCTATTACTCAGTTCCCCTTTCTACTCTGTGGTGGCTCTGAATTCTATTCATAGATATTCTACTTTTTTTCCCCTTCTGTTTTATGTACTTAAATCTCTTTAAATGGATCTAGTTCCATTGATCGGAATCATTGGCCCAGATCCCCTTACTGCTCTGTTGCAAAATGCAAGTTCAGTGTGGGACTCAATCCGTATTCTGTTAATTTTACAGAGTTGTACCCTATGTCCCACCATGGTCTGAGGAAGACTTTAAGATTTCCCTGGGTATTTGAGTCAAAATGTAAACATTTTAAACTGAATACCCCCAAACTGTACTTTGATTGGATTGTGTTAGGTCAGGTGTATTCCTATGAACCACTCATCTGTGGCCAGGTAGACAGGGTAGTGGGATGGCCCCATCTGGCCTCAGGTGTCTGCCCTTCTAGAGTACGACTGCTTGCAGAGAGGGAAATTGTGAGCCACTCAGCCTGATTATGGTTGACTACAGTAACTTCATCCAGAGCAAGCTACAGCTCAGGAATTTTTGAAATAAACTTTTTTCTTCATACAGATAGATTTTCTAACTTAGCTTAGGCCAGATTTGACTGTAAAAGTCGAAACTCCCTAGCGTGACACCTAGATTCTCTCATAGACTGGACTTAGCCTATCTTCATTACCTTTACATTTTTAACTCTTGCCACTCCCTGCCTTACAGCTTTAAGGATTTAAGCCCTAAGCTTGGAGCTGCCAAGTGGCTTAGATTTTAGATAATGGGAACTGGCAGCCTGAGAGAGTAAATCAACATGTAAACAAAAGATGTGCATATCTGCGCGTGTGTGCGTGCGTGCATTTGTGTGTGTGTGTGTATACGCATGTATGTGGTGGGTAGGGAAGAAATAGTAGGAGCATTTCAGTTTTTCAGTTCCTGCGTCCAGGCATTCTCAGGGCCGTTGTACCACTGATTTTTCTGGGATTATGTTATGTGAGCAATGAATTGTCCATAAATTGAATTTCTGCCCCTTGCAATTGAGAACACTCAGTAGCAGAGGTTTCGGTCAGCCCAGCATTTGCAGTGTATTTTTTGAACCAACTTCTTCCAGAACTATCGTGGCCATCTCTTAGCCAACCTCAGACTTTCCTCCTCTGTGGTTTTACTTAAGAAGCTACGCCTTCTCTGCTTTCCTTTTCCTCTAGGCCCAACTTATGTCCCTCTTCTTTTGTGATGCTTCCTCTGATTTTGGCAGCTCACCATGATCTTTTTCCTCTCTGAAACCCTGCAGTAATTTAGAACTATGGCAGTGGTTCACACAGGCTTACAAGTTGAATTTTAGTATTAATTGATTGAGAAAATCCATAATAAAAAAAAACGACTACTGTATGAGTAAAGTCTTTAAAAGAATTGGCCTTTTATTACCCAGAACAGCATCTTTATACTTTTGAAATATGGTAGTAAATTTAATATATGGAATGATTTACATATGTATTTGTGGTTTCTTTCCAATTCCTCTGTGGCTCACTAGGGAGAGGTCCATGGCCTCCCACACCTAGACGGAAAGGAGAGAAGAGGTTTGGCTTGCAAATGAGCACCCTCTTTAAATAAAACGCCATGGGATGTGTGGTTTGATTTTAACAAAGACTACTGGTCTGTACAGTGTGAATCTAAGTTATTCTTATTAAACATTTCACTTAAGTATTTAGGAACATAAAGTATGGATTGGGAGTTTGGGATTGACATGTACACACTGCTATATTTAAAATAGATAACCAACAAGAACCTACTGTAAAAAACAATTATAAAATAAGGATACAGCCAAAGCTAAAAAAAATACAAGCACATTTC
Source organism: Monodon monoceros (assembly GCF_005190385.1). Classification (NCBI taxonomy): domain Eukaryota; kingdom Metazoa; phylum Chordata; class Mammalia; order Artiodactyla; family Monodontidae; genus Monodon; species Monodon monoceros. Next base: position 34,942,014 of record NW_021703776.1, on the reverse strand, counting down.
CTTATAGATTTCACAAGTTGTAAAACCAAAACCAATGAGAAAATATTAAATGTGAACAACAGAATTGATAAAATTAGAAGGAACAACATTGAGTTATGTTTCCAATGATACTGTATTGTTGAAATTACATTGCCAGTGTTGGGTTTAAGAGTAAAAGATGTAGCCTCAGATTTTTTTCTTTAATCTATTTCTGTGCTTTATATTAAGGTAGAAAGTGTCCTTTTAAAATGTAGTTTAAAAAATTAACTTAAAGGCTTTGTTTGCTGGTTCAGGGTAATCAGACTTCACATCATGAAAACTCTACCAGTAAATAATCTTCAAATGTCAGTTTTAATGAAGTATCACCTGAGAACTTGATAACATCTTTTTGTTCTCTTAAAGATGTGATTAGAACTGTGAAGTTCTTGAATTATAAATCAAATCTGTAAGCCATACCCAAAGACTCCAGGAGTGGAGAACATATTGTATAGGAACAGAGAGATAGGATGCATGCATCACCTTCACTCTCAACATGATGGTGATTTTTAACCACTGTAGCACAGGTATTTTTGGATGCCTCTGCTAGCAAGGCAGAGTGTTCTATAATGTGCTCTATTATGTGTTCTACAATGACTCAATTCATCCTCACCTTTTTTCCTAATCAGACTTATTTAGCAAACTGTACGTTATTTGGCCTTCACCTAATGCATGCATGCATGATTGAGAACAGCAACAGCAGACGCCAGAATGAAAATTTGTTGGTGGTATTTAGTTTTAAGATGCTTCTTCAGATATTAATTAGAATACATTTATATGTATTTTATTTTTTTAGATTATCATTCCAGTGAAGACCCAAAATGGAAGAAATAATTCCACATCAGGCTCATAGATCTCAGTTTGAAGTATACAGTCTCAAGGACTAATTGCCACTTAAAACAGTTTACATCTTACTCTGTGTTGTGTGTCATTAGTTAGATTGTAAGCCCCTTGAAGGCAGAGAGAACTTGGTTACTGTTTTTTGTTTCCTTCCACATCATTAAGGGTATTTCTGATAGTTGGTGCCCAACAGGTATTTGCTGATCGATCAGCTATTCGTATGTCATTATTTCCTACTGCACTTGCGAGCTCCTTGAGAGCAGGGAATGTTTTGTTTTAATCTGTGGACTCCAAATTCCTAGCACAGCGACTCTCACATGAGAAATGCTCAATAAATTGTTCTGAAAGAAAGAATGGATGAGTTATTGGCTGTGTGTGTGTGTGTGTGTGTGTGTGTGTGTGTGTGTGTGTTAGATTTCATCTTTCACATACAAGGCATCTCTCACAGCTGTATAGATCAGTGCTTTTCAATAGAAATATTCTCTGTGTCTGTTAAGCACTTGAAATGTAGGGAGTAAGGCTGAGAGCCTGTATTTACTCTTATTTAATTTTATGCATCTAATATACAGTAGTACCTCCTTATTCATGGTTTCACTTTCTGTGATTTCAGTTACCCATGGTCAACCATGGTCTGAAAATATTAAATGGAAAATTCCAGAAATACACAATTCACAAGTTTTAAATTACATGGTATTGTGAGCAGTGTGATGAAATCTCTTGCTGCCCCACTCTGTCCTGCTGGGATGTGAATCATCCCTTTGTCCAGTGTATCCACACTATACATGGTACTGACCTGTTTGTCACTTAGTAGGTCTCTTGGTTATCAGACTGACTGTCTCAGTATCTCAGTGCTTGTATTCAAGTAATCCTTATTTTACTTAATAATGGCCACAAAGTACAAGAGTAGTGATGCTGGCAGTTTGGATATTCTCTTACTGTGCCTAATTTATAAATTAAACTTAGTCATAGGTATGTATATACATATATATATATATATATATATATATATATATATGGAAAAACATAGTATATATAGGGTTGGTACAATCCGTGGTTTCAGGCATCCCCTGAGTGTCTTGGAATATATCCCCTGCAGATAAGGGGTGGGGGGCGGAGGGCTACTGTACTATGATATGGCCAGTAGGCAGCCTAGGTTCAGATATAATGCCTCCATTCTCAAACTCATTTGCTCACATCTCCAACACAGCTACATTGTTTGGTTGTACTTGGATGTTGCTACTGAATATTGTTGTTATTTGTATCACTTTAAACATGGAGCAGTGTATTCCATCAGTTTGGTTTCATTCTTTTCCCAAGTGCCCAACACTGCATGTCATATCTTCACTCATGCCACCATCTGATTTGGTTTTTCATCATTTCCTTATTAGTCTAGAGGCCTGACACTCACCACTTTACCAGATAAATTTTACATTCACTTTTCTTTTAATGACCCAGGTTTCCTTGTGTTTGCTAGTCCAACTGTTTTAATCCTTTCTTTCCTAATAAGCCATTTAAACTCAGATTAGCTACATCATTATCATCATCATCATCATCGCTATCATCTAAAATGTTGTTTATGCTATGCTAGCCTTTATTTGATGTAGAAATGTATGCTGGTATTCTGAACAGATTTTGAGTTTACTGTATTCTTAAAAATGTCTTTGAATATTCCTTCTTGTCTCTTGATTTCTTTGCTTTTCTTGTTCTTTTACCCTTTCTGGCACAGGAGAAGTATGAAAGAGCATCCTATACATTTAAACATATTATAACTCAATCCATATGTAAGACGTAATCCCACCATAACAAGTTTTACAGCTGGTGTCGAAATGCATGAAATAAGCACAACAGGATTTTCTATTTAGAATGGCAGGAATTACTTCCAATAAGTGGCCAAAATCTTTTATGCTACTTCTGGCACTTCCAGAGCAAGACTTAGATTAAAATCCATCATGCATTTATTGAGGCTCAGTATTGGGTGTATTCACATGTATTGTCTCATTTAATTCTTTCAAGAACGTTTAACCTAGTAATATGTAATGGTTATAGAGACTTAATATTCAAAAAAATTGAAATAAATTCTGCTGACAAGCAGAAACACTTTAGGATATTTTCCACTCATCCTCTACTGCTGGGGATTTAAAAAAAATATTTATTTATTTGGCTGCACCAGGTTTTAGTTGTGGCATGCGGGATCTTTTAGTTGTGGCATGTGGGATCTAGTTCCCTAACCAGGGATCGAACCTGGGCCCCCTGCATTGGGAGTGCAGAGTCTTAACTGTTGGACCACCAGGGAAGTCCCCTGCTGGAGATTTAATTGTTGTCTTATATGGCAGAATTTGAATGCACAGACTTTGGCATGGGACTTCTTGCTTTTTGTTGATTTTTTTAGTCTAGAGTAGTAGTTCCCAAACTTCAGTGTGCATCAGAATTTCTTTTCAGGGATGCACACAAACTATATGTTATGCCTGAGTTGACCTCTTTTCCAAGGTAGTTTTGTTTTTATTAGATTTTCATCTTGGAATCTACTTTACTCTTACTACACAAAAGATCTATCTCCTTTGTATATTTTATTGATAATTTCCACTTCGTTCCAGCATAGGGCTACTCATTGAAAGAACTTGTAGGTATGCTTTTGAATAGATTTCACAAAATAGGAGAAAAATTTAGTAGCAATGTACAGAATTTTGCACTTGTGAATCGCCTGCTGTGCTTTGGTCTTATGATTGCTTTCATCTACCTCTTAATGGTGAGAACTGCTTTGTCACCTTCTGCCCCTAACCTTCCTGATAAACATTCTCCTAAAAGCCCAAATGATATGTATTATGCTAATTGCTCATTGTGAGCTGGTTGGGGGTGGAATGAAGGGAACGTTCTTTTGTGACTTGTGCTATAAATATAATTTTTAATCTACTTATATGTTTGACCCAATTTTTAAAAGTTACCTACATTAAAATAAATATTTGATGAGTTTAGCTTTGTAATGAAACAATAGTTGTTTGCTTTTATTTGTAAAGTTTGACAAAAGCCATTGCCAAACCTTGTGAGATAATTTGTTTACTAGAACATCCTTTTCGAATTACTACTTTTTCTCTATGAAAGCAAATGTAATAAGTTCAACTTAAATTATATTTTCCACAGCATAATGCTAAGACTACTCAAGCCAAATGGGAAAATGTAGGCCATGTGGAATGGGATCTCAGAATAATGGCAACAATTTTAATTTCTCTAGAATAGTAGCTCTGAAATATTCTTGTGTGAATTTATAATTTTCAAGTAACTATTGAAAGCACATTAAAATTTATTTCAGCTTTTCTGTTTTCCTTACATATCTTATAAACCTCATACTACATTTATCAGTTTTGCTTAAACAGCAAATGATCTTTTAAAGAAATTTACGTAATAGAAACAAATATGTTGTATTTACTCATGTAGTTGCCATTGTCAGTGGTCTTCCTTCCTTTTATTCCTTCATTTTCTTTTTTCACACCATTTCCATCTGGTGTCATCTTCCTTGTGCCTGAAGGGCTTCCTTTAACCTTTGTTGTAGCACAGGTCTGCTGGTGATGGATCCTTTCAGCTTTTGTGTGTTTGAAAACGGCTTTATTTCATATCTTCATTTTGTAAGATTTTTGTTAGATATAGAATTCTAGATTGGCCTTTTTTTCTTTTTGTGCTTTAATGATGTTACTCCACTGTGTTCTCACTTGCATTGTTTTTTATAAGAAATCTACTGTCATCCTTATTTTTGTTCCTCTTATATAAAACATGTCCTTACAGATTTTCCCTTTGTCATTAGTTTTGATCAATTTGATTATCATGTGTCTTGGTAAAGCTTTCTTCATGTGTCCTGTGTTTTGGGTTCATTGAACTTCTTGGACCTTTGGGTTTATAATTTCCATCAAATCTGAAAAAACATTAGTCACCTCTTCAATTGTTTCTGGTTTCCCTTCTCTCCCTCCTCTCTTTCAGGAACTCCAGTTACTTGTACATTAGGATTATTGATACTTTTTAAATTGTTTAAATTAATTTTTCTTTGTGTGTTTCATTTTGGATAGTTTTTATTGCTGTGTCTTTAAGTTCACTAACAGTAATCACATTTAGTGTGTTTTTCATCTTATACATTATAGTTTTCATCTCTTGAAGTTTAATTTGGGTTTTTTAAAAATCTTCCGTGTCACTATTTAATTGTTTTAAACATATGGAGTAGATTTATAATAACTGTTTTAATGACCTGGTCTGCAAATTCTAACATCGTTTTCAGTTTTTGGGGTTGATTTTTCTCCTTGTTATGGGTTATATTTTCCTAGTTCTTTGCATGCCTGGTAATTTTTGATGGATACCAGACATTGTGAATTTTACCTTATAGAGTGCTGGATATTTTTTTATATCCCTATAAATCTTCTTGAGCATTTTTTTTTTTAATGGGATGCAGTTAGTTACTTGGAAACAGTTTGATTCTTTCAGGTCTTGTTTTTAAGATTAGTGTCTGAGTACTGTACCCTAAACCACATGAATTATCAGGTTTTCCAGTCTGGCTGGTGGGAATAGGCACAGTTCGCAGCCCTGCGTGGTTCTTTTCCTGGCCGTGGGTTGTTTTCTTATATACGTACGCTGATCAGTACTCTGCCGAATACCTGCAGGGGTATCTACAGATTAGAGATCGCTCTCTGTTCAGCTCTCTTTCCTCTGGTACTCTGTCCTGAGATTTCTAGCTTCTCCGATTTACCTGATTTCTCAGATACATCTCTTCAATTCAGAGACTATGCTGGGCTCTGCCTCAATTTTCCTTCCCAGAGCCATGGTCTGGAAGTTGGGTCAGTCATAGGGCTCATGTCATCAGTTTCCCATTTCTTAGGGTTCACCTTTTGTTTTTCATTTCTCATTGCCTGGTATCCAGTGTCTTGAAAACAATTGTACAGTTGTTTCATTTTTTCCGGCAGGAGGGCAATTCCCATCTCTGTTACTCTCTTGATTTGAAGTGGTATCCTCCATTCATTTTCTCTTTCATGTAACATCTTATTGGTCAAGATAATTTTGGGGACTTCCCTGGTGGTCCAGTGGTTAAGAATCCACCTTCCAATGTAGAGGATGCAGATTCGATCCCTGGTCAGGGAACTAAGATCCCACATGCCGCGGGGAAGCTAAGCCTGCACACTCTAGAGCCCATGCACCACAATTAGAGAGCCCACATGCCGCAACTACTGAGCCCGCACGCTCTGGAGCCTGTGCGCCACAACTAGTGAGAAGCCCACGTGCCACAACGAAGATCCCGTGTGCTGCAACACTAAGACCCAAGGCAGCAAAATAAGTAAATGAATGAATGAATAAACAAATAAAAAGACAATTTTGGACATACTATACATATTTAATACTCAATTTAATGCAGTTTATTGTGATATTCTTTCTACTTTTCAGTAGATTCCAATCTTTCTATAATGAATACTTTGTACTATAAACATATTTTCAAAAATTGTTTTAATAGTTATGTCCTACATTATGCTTGATAATGTTAATCATTGCCCTAGCCATTCAAAACCATTCTTAAGGCAACCCAGTCAAAAATTAAGATCTTAAATTTGTTAAACATAATAATTTATATGCTTTTAAGTGGATAAAAATGCTACTGTAGGGAAGTACCATGTTTTGTTTTTTTAAGAAAGATTGAAGCCAAGAAGCTTTTAAATAATATACTCTTGAATTTGTAGATCTGAATCATCATAAAACAGTCAGTAAATTACTGTCTTATAAATTATATCACTTCTTATGGAGTTCCTTTTCGTATTTATTTACGAGATTCAATAGTTCATGGGTAAGCTTTTAGAATGTTCACTTATGAAACACAAGTGAACCATGTGCTGGTGAACTATTTTATTTTTAGTTTTTTCTAGTATTTGATAAAATATAGTACTGTGAACTAATATGAGAATAAAGTGTCAGAATTCAGGAGCATATCTTGCTATAGTGCATACTTGTTACTTCAAGAGTTTTCTGGCAGTAAGGGCACAATTGACTGTGTTAATTTAAAAGAATCTTTGAGGTAGTATAGTTCCATATGCTGTAGGAATATGTCAATGATTTTTTTTATTTTATAATTTGAGTTTTTAATGCAGTCTTTTGAAAGCTAGTTGTTAAGCATGGCAAGAAGACTAGAATTGCTTTAGAATTCTTAGGAAAATAATTTTGTAAGAACAGATTAAAATTAACTTTAACTTTCTTCAGCACTGTCATAAATACCAGCACGATGAAGCCAAAATTGTGGCAATGTTACATTGCTGTGTTTCCAATATTTAAGCATAAAGGTTAGGCCAGATTTATATTCCCTTGTAAAACCGAACCAAAATATAAATTATTTATAGAACTTTAAGAACAGAATCTTTAAAAAATTGAATACCACTCTGTGGTGGAGATCCCTAGTTGTCTCACAGTGTCCCCTTTCTCCATCATCCTCAGATGTAAAGCCCCTGAATTTTCACTGGGGACAGACCCCAACAGAATAAAGATGACACTTTTCAGCCTCCCTTGTGGATAAGGATTATTCCATGTGGCATGTAGTTCTGGTCATTACGATGTACGCAGAAGTGACTTGTGTGACTTCCTGATGCCCTTTAAAGGCTGAGGGTGCTGCCTCCTTCCCCTTCTCGCTTGCTGGGATGTGGATATGGAGGTGTACTTCCTTAGACCCCAAAAGGCCTGGGACAGTGATGATGACTTCTCCAAGCAGAGCTGCCATAACAGCTTGGAGTTTCATATGAGTGAGGAAGAAACTTCTAGGCTGTCTAAGCCACTGTTATTTTGGGTCTTTGTCACATACCAGCAAAGTTATATACATTGTCCCCACAATTTTTTTTGTTTATAAGACTTGTAAGTAATTCCTTTGTTAAGCTGTAAGCTTGAAAGGACCAAGTGGTCTTATATCATAGAGATCTAAACTGCTTCAAAGGACCTCATTTCAAAAAAAAATTGGGCTATTTCAATGTTTATCAGCTGGAGAGGACAATACAATTAAACCCATCTGGCTCTTCTCTGAGAACCATAAAGATTTGAGGCACATAATCTTTATGTTGACTGTTGAAGAAAACAATGTTTGGGAACAGAGAGAAAGCTTAATTTTTTAACTTTCTACTTTGCTCACAGTCACCAAATATTTTTTCCATTTTCCCGTATTTCATAGTTGTCAAATCCCAAAGTCCATTTTTCACTCCCCAGTGTGAATGGCTCCCTGTGCTGTTTTACACCATTTCCTAGTCCCCTTCTTGGTCTTTATCATCCCTGAGCCTCTGGGATATCACACCATTACAGTTTCCTCCTCTGTTTCTGCTCTCTCCTTGGTCTTCTTTATGGAATCTTCTTTAATCCACCCCTTCCTTGTGGGCATACTCTGATTCTTGGCCCACTGTTCCTTTTACTCTGTGTTAGGGAGGTCACAGATTGGCAGCTCATAGGCATGTTTTGTTGATATCGCACAGAATTTAAAGAAATATTGTATCTACTGGCAGTATTTAAAGATCAGGATATTTAACATGAAATCCAGATTTTGGCTTCTTTTGACCAAGGAGAATTTCTAACAACACTGCACCTACATTCTCCATAACATTAGGTGGTTAGAACTGAGTTATAGCTGCTTCCTTTAGATTGGATGTATTCTTTCTTCTTTGTTATAGTCTCCACCACTCCCTATTGCTTACATCTTGTATGTTTTATTTCCATTACTTGTCTGATCTTTTAGGCATTTAAGTTTATGATACTTATCTTCCTGGGTAACTTAAGTTTTAAATCAATATTTTCTAGAAGTGAGTTCACTTTTCTTCCCCTTCCTTTTATTTTTTAAAAACTTATTTATTTATTTTTGGCTGCATGGGGTCTTTGTGGCTGCGCACGGGCTTTCTCTAGTTGTGGCGAGTGGGGGCTACTCTTCGTTGTGGTGTGCGGGCTTCTCATCGTGGTGGCTTCTCTTGTTGTGGAGCGCAGGCTCTAGGTGCACGGGCTTCAGTAGTTGCAGCACGTCGGCTCAGTAGTTGCTGCACATGGGCTCTAGAGTGCGTGGGCTTCAGTAGTTGTGGCACGTGGGCTCAGTAGTTGTGGCGTGCGGGCTCTGGGGTGCATGGGCTTCAGTAGTTGTGGCTCGTGGGCTCTACAGTACAGGCTCAGTAGTTGTGGCACACGGGCTTAGTTGCTCAGTGGCATGTGGGATCTTCCTGGACCAGGGATCGAACCCGTGTCCCCTGCATTGGCAGGCAGATTCTTAACCACTGCACCACTAGGGAAGTCCCTCCCCTTCCTTTTTAATTCCAGTTCCTCCTCTTCAACCCTACTACTTCTTTCCTAATTAGACTGTTTTGTTCTTTCACATGGCTTACTCATAGTAGAATCCTAACAGACTTCTCTGCCTCTTTCTTATGGAAATCGTCTAATCATCCTCCACACTGATTCTAGAGTGACCTTTTAAAAATTAAAAATTTAATATGACTCTATGCAGCCTTAAGACTTTGAGTGGCTCACCTGCCTTCTAGATGGCTTCAGACTCCTTAGAATTGATGTGGCTGTAAAATGGTACAGCCACTTTGGAAGACAGTCTAGCAATTCCTCAAAAAGTTAAATGTAAAGTTACCATATTAATCAGTAATTTCACCACGAGTTATATGCCCAAGGGAATTGAAAACATATTTCTAGACAAAAGTGTGTACATGAATGTTGATAACTATTTATAATAGCCAAGAAGTGGAAACAACCCAAATGTCTACTAACTGATGAACAGATAAATGTGAGATATTCACGCAGTGGTCCATAAGGAAAAGAATGAAGTATTGTTTCATGCTACGTTACGATGAACCTTGAAAAAATTATGCCAAGTGAAAGAAGTCAGACTTGTAAGGCCCTTTGTAAGGTCATATATTGTATAATTCAATTTATGTGAAATATCCAGTGACAAAAATAGAGTAGTGGTTGCCAGGGGCTGGCAGAAGGGGAAATGGGATGTGACTGCTATTGGATATGGGTTTCTTTTTCAGGGTGATAAAAATGTTCTGGAATTAGATAGGGCTGATGGTTGCAAGCTCTGAATATACTAAAAAATCAGAGTTATAAAGTATAAAGGGTGAATTTTATGCTATGTGAATTATATCTCAAAAAAAAATAACAGAGAGCTTAACAGATCTAACTTTTGCTAGTCTCTCCAGTCTCATTTCCTGGTACTTTAGTCCTCCCACATCTCTCACCTGTCCTCTCCCCTTGTGCTAGCGTACTAATCTCCTAACTGCTCTAAGAGGTCTATTGCTATAGCTCAGTGTTACCCATTTACACAATTCTGCCAGAAGACTCCTACCTACCCTTCCCTCTCTCTGCCCATCTAGAGAATTCCTAATTTTCCTTCAAGTTTTAGTTCAGATCTCACCTCCTCTGGAATTTCTTCTTACACACCCGGGCTGGATAACTTACGAGGGGGATTAGGTAGAGTCTCCAGAGCCAGGCAGGAGCACCCTAGAAAATGAAAAGAGATTAACTTGGATGAGTTGATCCAAATTTTGCAGTCAGGAAATCTAGAAAGAAGCTCTTTTAAATTTCAGTGTGCATGTAAGTGTTCATGTTTTATAGTTTTTAATTTTCAATTTTAAATAAAATATACGGACTGGGTATGGGGAACCATATTTTAAAGCAAACATCATGTCAGAGTCTTAATCCAGTTTTGCTGCCTCCCGAACCCACCCTGTGTAGGCTTAGGAGCATCCCCTTTGTGACCCCAAAGCACCCTGGACAGTCCTTGTCATCCTGAATAGTAACTGTTTAGTTTTCTGTCTCCCCATCTCCCAAGGCGACTCCTTGGGCATAGCTCTGTCTCTCTTATTTTTCTAGCTATACAAGTGAATCCTAGTAATTCTCCATAGAAAGTATTGGCAAAATTTGAATAAATGAATAGACATGCTCAGTGATATCAAATGGGAGAGACAGCTTGTTTTTGCTTTATTGACGATCAGAGATCTGAGGAATGTTTAAAGATGCCTCCATTAAAACATAACCTGATCTTTCCTTCTTTCTCTCTCCCCTCCACAAATATCCTCCCTCCCTTCCTCCCTGCCTCTCTCCCTCCTTTTCTCTCTCTCTCTCTCCACATACACACAAGCACACACGCACACCCTTTAACAAGCTATTTCAAAAGAATAGAATTAAAAAATGTGAGAATTTTCACTTTTCTCAACCTGTGCACCTAAGGAAGGTGTTAGATTTAAAGCCTAAAGGGGTTATTAAAATGGTGCTTTCCCCAACAGATTTTTAAAGTGTTTTCTGTACTTTTCCTTCTCATGTCAGAAATTTCATAAGTTAAAATTCATGTAACATTAACTCCTAGTTTGGATTTTTTTCACCATGCAGTACCAAATAGTGGCTGGTTAATGTTTTCTTTTTGAAAAAATGTGATTATACTTAATTATTTAGAAATGATCCCTTACTTTTTTACCTTTGGTTTTTAAAACTGAAAATTATTTCCTGTCCTGTAGTGTCTCATTTCTCAGACCCTGAGACAAAGGTTTGAGAGCGGGTAGCTTATTGAGGAGGCAGAAAACACATGAGTAGGAGTAGGGAAGGCAGTAGAGGGTGTGTGTTAAGCTGGCTACAATTTTGGGTAACTAAAGCTTAATTCTTCTGGGGAAACACTGGAAGGTCCTCCTGAGAATTATCTATCTAAAAAGCAAGGGAGGGGCTTCCCTGGTGGCACAGTAGTTGAGAGTCCGCCTGCCGATGCAGGGGATACGGGTTCGTGCCCAGGTCTGGGAAGATCCCGCATGCCGCAGAGCGGCTAGGCAACGTGAGCCATGGCCGCTGAGCCTGCACGTCCGGAGCCTGTGCTCCGCAACGGGAGAGGCCACAACAGTGAGAGGCCTGCGTACTGCAAAAAAATAAAAAAAGGCAAGGGAGCTGGGGATTACTCCGTAGGACTCCTTAGTGGAGGGCTGCTTTCAGCCTGCTGTGCAAGTCCAGTGAAAACCCCCCGGCAACAAAATAGAAGTGTTGGCAGTTGGAAGTCTGTGGGCATACAGTTGAGTAGTAATGGCCAGGGGACGTGGGTGAGCATGGGCAGAATCCGCTATATATGGAGACGGTGCACCACTGTGAGAGGAGTGCTCAAGTATGAAAAAATCAGAATTTAAGTTAGCCTAACGCAAGTGTTTACTCAACCATTAGATTATGTGCTAAGTACTGTGCTAGGTTATGGGATTTGCTGATTTACTTGTTGAGGTGCTTAGCTTTTTAAAGCTCAGCTTCTTTATAAAGGTAACTTATTTTCTTCCTTTCAAAGTTCAGACATAAATGATGTGATATTCCTGAAAGTGCTTTGAAATGTTTAAAGCAGTATTTCATACTTATTATTATGGCATTTACCCTGAGAAAGCAGTAGACATGTGGTTAGGCCATAAACTTATCTCTTGTTAGGGATCCGTTAGCCAGTCAAAAGCATTTTTCATAAGGCTGTGTGAAACTGGCCTCCCTGTGCAGTTTGTATAAGATAGTAAATTTACAAGTTCCATGAAGGAATAAGGTACCATGGGAATGGCTATTTTTAGCCAGTTGGCAGTGAAGGCATCCCAGGGAAAGCGGATAAAATGAACCTTAACGTAGTAGGTAGGAAAGAGCCATGTGGAAATAGGGAATTTATAAAGGAGCAGTATTCAGGAGAGATTAAGTTCAAGAGGCAGTGAAGGTGAGAACCCACTCAGTGCCCTGTTTAAACTTTTGGGCCCATGGGTCGGTCAGGACAGGGTGACATTCTGTCTTTATTGCTAACTAGCTACCTAGTGTTTGACTGTTACTTAAGTTTTTGTAGCCTTTCTTTCCTTAACTTTACATTGGGGATCCCAGTACTACCTATACTATAGGATTGTTGTGAGAATATGTTGTAAGGGTCAATGAGGCACATTATGTAAGGCAGTTAGAATAGAGTAAATCTCAGTAACCTCCTCTGTAGCTTTTGGTATCACTGTAGTTTCAGATTACAAGTCTTATTTCCTGAAGCTGCATCTAGTCTCATGCAATGCAAGGTTTCCCAAAGTATGTGGAACATTAATCCTACAACATGTGGAAGAAAAAAGGATTACGAAGTTAAAAGAACTTGAGATATCCTGTGGATCATAGATGGACTTCATGGAGAGTCACATTAAGATATTAATAGCTCTGAAAAGTCTGGGAGTAAATAAACCTTTTCGACTTTGTTTAATACTATGTACTAAATTTCTTTGATCAGTGCCCTCCCGCATATTCACATTGTATATTCTCTGGGAAATGTTAATTTGAAGAGCTTCATGAGGTAGATTAAGCAAATTACTGGTACTTATAGATCCCCATTAATATTGTGAATCTATAATAAATGATAAATAATAAAATATGTTTTGAGATTCTGTATGACTCTGAGCCAGTTTATTAGTTACCCCACATCAATCATTACGTGATCTTTCACATATTTCATTCCTCATTTTCTACACAGAACGGTATCACTTGCCCTATGTTTCCTCCTAGGCCTCAGATATGTTCAGAATGATGTTTTTTTGGCCCAACTTGAGATAATTTAAAGAACGCTCCCCAGACAGTTCTGGAAGTTGCCTTCCAAAAATACTTGGAGTAATGCCACCATCATTAAACTAAGCAGATAACTTTCAAGGTGGATGGTTTTAAAAGGGACAGCAGCTACTTGGATGTGTATTTTCTCTGCAGAATGAAAGGTTTGTCATTTTATAGTCATGTAAGGAGTGCTGAGTTCCTACTATGTGCTTGTCCCTGTGGTAGATATAGTTGATTTTGGGCAGACATTCATAGTCTAGTGCGGGAAAATAAATGTTCAAAATGAACCATTATGGAAGAGGCTACATACAGTCATAGAGGGATCCAAGTGTTATGAAAGTATGGAGGAGGGGTTTGCCTTGGGGGTCAAAAAATGCTTCATAACATCAAGGATACTTATGATAACCCTTGACTACCATGTGAACAATAGAGAGAGGATATTCCAGGCTGAGAGTAGTAAATGTACACAGGCCCAGAGATGGGAAGAGGGTGGGGAACTGCAGCCACGTGAGTGCAAGTGGAGTGTAGGCTTCTCAAAGGAAAGTGGAAGGTGATGAAGCCAGATGGAGTTCTGACTGTGAAGGCCTTGTAAGTTCTGGGGGGGATGGAGTTTGGAGTTCATCCCCTAGCTGGTGGAGCACAACTGGTAGACTATTAGAGATGGCCATAGTCGTAATTTTAAAAAGATTGTTTTGGTGGCACTGTGCAGTTGAGTTGGAATAAGAGAGACAGGAGCAAGGAGCCTCGGAGGCCATTGCAGCGGTCCAGGCAAGAATGAGTCTAAACTAAGGTAGCAGAAGTCATGATGGGGAAAAAGGAACAGCTTTGAAAGATATTTAGGGGATGAGGAGGTAGACTGTCATGAATGACTGGATAAGAAGACTAAGGGGAAGAGGAAATCTGGGATTCTCTCAGAGGGGGCAGGGTTGGATATTGGCATCATTCAGTGTGATTGGCATTCAGGAGAGAAATGCATGTTGGGGGACACTTACTGAGTTCTGTTCTATGCTTGTTGCATTTGAAATGCTTATTGGTTATTTATTTGTGCCTTTATTGATTCCTGGAGTAATTACTCTATGCTAGATAATGTGGTAGACTCTGAGGATACGGCAAGAAAAAAAGGCACAATGTTCCATGTGCCTGTGAAGCTCACAGCCTAGTGAGAGAGACAGACATAAACAAATAATTACTCAACTAATTACTTAATTTGTAAGCAAATAAGAAGGGGCCCTAACTCATAAGGCAGTGTGGAGTCCATTCTGGAGCTTATTAGCAGAACAGTCTGGTCTGTGATAGAGATTTGGGGGTCATTGGTGAATAGTAGGTAACTGAAGCCATTCGATTGCCTAGACTAGGTTTGCAATATGAGCAGGAAAGGGGACTGAGGTTAGAATAGCATGAACATTTAAGGGGGATGGTGGATGACTAAAGTGCTAAAATCTGGAAAGGATGGCAGAGTAGTTGAAAGGTTGGGAAAGGGTTGGGACTGTGGCAGAGAGGTCAAATAAGATAGGTATGCAAAGGTTCCCTGGCTTTGGAACTGCAAGTCCATGTTGGCTGTAGCAAGAGCAGGTACAGTAGAGTAGAAGGTGCACAAGCCATGTTTTCATGCAGCAGTGTGCTGGAGCTGGTGGCTTACACTGGTTTGTGAGAGCCAGATAGTTAACTTTTCAGGACTTGTACAAGCTGGTTGTTAAACATAGGCATTATTTAAAATTAAATTATGTATGCTTACAATTAAATAAATTATATTAAAAATAAATGTAACAAATATTCAAAACTCATACTCCTTAATTATTTTACTACATTTTCCTATTATCTATGCTCCTAAGTTTACTTAGGTCTATTTTATCTGAATGGTGGATATGCTATATATAATGGTGTGCCAGTGCATATCTCTTCTGAAGTTTGCTGATTCACTTTAGTATCTTGAAATTAGCCCTAGTGAGAGTATTTACACCATAGAAATTGGCAAATGTTACAAATCAGAGATTTTGTTTTGTTGATTTTCTAGATTTGAAGTGATAGAGATATTGCTAATGCAGACTAAACTCAAAAGTATGCTGAAGATGTAGCAATTACATTGTAAATGGCACAGAAAATTGAGGAAATGGTATTCCAGATATTCTCCAAATACATAAACTATTATCCAGTTCAACAAAGAAGTTGCTCCCATTATGGATGAGCAAGAGAAGTTTTGACATATTCATTGTTTCACTTTTCTCTTATTAATACAAAAGAAAATATCAACTAACATTCATGTCAGAATGTACCAGATTTGGTAAATATCAATGAAAGCATTTTATAAGAAACAGTTGGCTATATGGAATTGACAGTAAAGAATATTGTATATTTTATTATGTGTAAATTGTGTGCTTTATATTGCTAAAATTTATAATAAACATAAATGTATATAGGTACATACATACATACACACGTATTTATGTTATGAGAGCTGATTGATAAACATTTACTGGCACACAGTGGCTGTATACAGGGGATGTGTGGAATCAGGTGGACTCTACTCTTCAAAAAGCTTGGCCGAGAAGGGATATTCCCTCAGTACTAGGTTATAAGTAGCCAGAAGGCATTTTCAGGCTTGTGGACTTCTTTTGTTTCATTTTGTTTGTGTCTTTACTTGAATGGATTTATAGCCCTAAAGAGAGGAACCAGTAGAGAGGAAGAGATTGATGGTGCAGAGCAAGATAAAAGTAAATGTTGGCAAATTAAACAACAGACAAAGGATTAATCTCTAAAATCTACAAACAACTCATGAAGCTCAACATCAAAAAAACAAACAATCCAATTAAAAAATGGGCAGAAGACCTAAATAGACATTTCACCAAGGACGACATACAGATGGCCAAGAGGCACATGAAAAGATGCCCAACATCACTAAGTATTAGAGAAATGCACATCAAAACTACAATGAGGTATCACCTCCTGTTGGTCAGAATGGCCATTATCAAAAAATCTAGAAGCAGTAAATGCTGGAAAGGGTGTGGTGAAAAGGGAACCCTCCTACACTGTTCGTGGGAATGTAAATTGATACAACCACTATGGAAAAGAGTATGGAGGTTCCTTAAAAAACTAAAAATAGAACTACCATATGGCCCAGCAATCCCACTCCTGGGCATATACCCTGAGAAAACCATAACTCAAAAAGAGACATGTACCACAATGTTCACTGCAGCACTATTTACAATAGCCAGGACATGGAACCAACCTAGATGTCCATCGACAGATGAATGGATAAAGAAGATGTGGCACCTATATACAATGGAATATTACTCAGCCATAAAAAGAAACAAAATTGAGTTATTTGTAGTGAGGTGTCTGTCATACAGTGTGAAGTAAGTCAGAAAGAGCCAAACAAATACTCTATGCTAACGCATATATATGGAATCTAAAAAAAAAAAAAATGGTACTGATGAACCTGGTTGCATGGCAGGAATAAAGATGTAGACATAGAGAATGGACTTGAGGACACAGGGTGGGAGGGGGAAGCTGGGACAAAGTGAGAGTAGCATTGACACTACCAAATGTAAAATAGATATGTAGTGGGAAGAAGCTGTATAGCACAGGGAGATCAGCTCTGTGCTTTGCAGTGACCTAGAGGGGTGGGATAGGGAGGGTGGGAGGGAGGCTTAAGAGGGAGGGGATATGGTACATATGTATGCATATGGCAGATTCACTTCGGTGTACAATAGAAACTAACACGGTATTGTGAAGCAATTATACTCCAATAAAGATCTATTTAAAAAAAAAGTAAATGTTGGAAGAAGGTGACAAAGAAATGGTAGGAAATAAGATGCAGACCATTGTGGGAAAATTAACCTTGAGCACAAGGAGGATGCCTATTCCTGTAAGGATGAGGAATGATTGCAGAAGATGTGGTAAATTCAAGTACACGGACATTAAAGTCATTTACATCAGTGAAGTGTAATTTAAGAAGTGGGCAGGCTGAGCTCAAGAAAAGAAACTCAGAAAGGTATTTGTTAATTTCTGAATAAATTATAGAATAAGAGGTGAATACTATGATTGACCAGGGCAAGTTTTTATACTGATTTAATCTCTGAAATATTGTGTTGCATTTTCAGTCTGTTTTCCAGGTGGAAAGATTTAAATAAAAGTGAGAGACAATTTAAAGGCACCTCATGTATTTAAATGCCAAATATTATTTGTTTTACTGAGCCCTGCAATGTAGTCCTACATTTCCATGGACACGGGTTGAGTTTCTACAAGATGATCAGAAATGGGGAATCATTTGAGGTTGATTAAACTGCATTCATTGCATGCATGGATAGTTTGAACACAAGGTAAAATGTTACCCAGACTGCTGAAGAAAACAAGACTTATTTTGGAACATGACTTTTTTCAGCATTGTAATTTATGACTTTTTCACTTGGAGTCTTTCTTTTAACACACTCATATTTATATATATGCCTCAATCAAAGAAATGCATAACATTTTGCTTACACTGCCTCAGTTTTATTAGTTTTCCACCATTAAAGTTTACGGTCCTGGGCTTCCCTGGTGCAGTGGTTGAGAGTCTGTCTGCCGAAGCGGGGACACGGGTTCGTGTCCCGGTCCGGGAAGATCCCACATGCCGCGGAGCGGCTGGGCCCGTGAGCCATGGCCGCTGAGCCTGCGCGTCTGGAGCCTGTGCTCCGCAATGGGAGAGGCCACAACAGTGAGAGGCCCACGTATCGGAAAAAAAAAAAAAATTTACGGTCCTTATTTTTCTCTCAATTGAAATACAATAAAATAAAGAACTATTTTATATTTCATAGTACTTTAACAACTCAAGTCTTTTCATATCTGTTTTCTCAAAATATATTAAATTAATTATCCTAAATATTCAGAAGTACTGGTACTGATTATGCTAAATAAGGGTATTAGTATTGAGTATTGCATGCACCTGGCTTCTCAGTTGCCATTATAGCTGTCATTTTTGAGCCTAACAACTGTGCTTACTGCCCTTGCAGTTTAAAAGCACCTCATCCATCTGGTTGAGGATTTCAAGGCCTTAGCCTTGACTTCTGGAAGCATAATGCCTTACTCTGTGTTCGTGTTGTTAGGGTTAGAACACTGTTGTAGCCCTGCTCAGACAGCCGGTTTTGTGTGTGTTGATTGCTTCATGGTTGCAAGGTGCTACTGCTGGCCTAGGTATCATGTTCATGTTCAAGGTGGAAAAAGGGGTGGGGGACAGGGAAGGGACAGCATCAGGCAATGAGTGTGTCCTGTTAAATCATGAAAGCAAAAGCTTCAGAGACACTTCCTTTAAAGTCCTACTTAGACCTTATTGGCCACCCCTAGGCACAGGAGAGTCTGGAAAGTGAATATTTATTTAGCTTTCCAACATCTGTAGTGGGAGACAGCAAAGGAGAAGTTAGTAGAGAATGGCTTTGGTTGGCTCATTGACAGCGTTTGCCAAAGGGGAGGATTTCAAGTCCTGTCTAGAGCCAACTGTTGCATTTCTTTTACTTATCAGTTTAAGGCTGTCTCACCTGGAAAGCAGCCTTTTTAGTCTCCTTCCCTGCAGGCTTGGGAGAAGTGTTGTTGGCCTCCATCTAGGCTTTACTTTGGTAAAGTTTGGTTAGTTACGAGATACTCCGTTCTGGAGGAGAGGATCTATTCTTCAGTGTCAGTCTGGATAGAGCAGTCCAGGAAATAAGATACAGCCCTGGAATTGAAAGGGTACCAATGTTAACAGCATCTCAGTACCAAGCATGGCTGCTGTGAAGGCTCCTGTGAAAAAAAAAGATCAGCAGGAAGAAAATAATCTGAGAATCTGCCTGATAATACTTTTTGCATCTGAATGATTTAAACAAGTAGAGCTGCATACGTTACCGGGTTATTTTCTGGTTGGTGTGGGACTGTACATCAAGACTTCCTGTTTGAAGTGTTAGTTTCTTTCTTTGCAGCTAAAAATATTAGAAAAGAATGAAGTTTAAGTAAACTGTTTATTTGTAGACTACTTGGGAGCACTGAGAATGGTTCTGAAGTGAATATACTTCTAAAACCCATGTCTAGATCAGTCTGGCACTATTCACAACTGCAAAAATAAAATATTTCTGACCCTCTAGGTGTAGAATAATTCTTTGTTTTGGATTTTTGAGAATAATTTTTAAATGACAAAAAATTTCCCTGCACATAAATGAAAAGCCAATTATTAAATTATTTACAAAGTTGAATTCCACCGTGAAGATATAATGAGATATATATTTTTTCTGAGATCTTATTGTATTCCAGTATTGGACTAAGAGATTCATGCGTATTGTTTTATATCCTTGAAGTACGTCCTTACTATTATTTTCTTCTTTTGAAGGATCTGATGTTCATAGAGGTTAGGTTACTTGCCCAAGGTTTCAATGCCAGTAATTCACAGCAGCTGTGATTTAAAACCAGGCAGTTTTCCATACCTGCCAGGTATGGATCTGTGCTCTTAATAATAATAAGTAGGCTCTATGCTAAAGATTTTATAGTCATTTCACCTATTATTCATTAAAATCCTAGACGTTGGCACTAGTATCATCACACCTGTTTTACAGTTGAGAACACTGAGCAATTCACTAACTGTCTCAGTTTTTCACAGCTTCCAAGGCATGGGTTCCAACCCTGGCAGTCTGACCTGACTCCACGTGAACCCTAAGCTCTTCACTACACTGCTTGTATGTAGTAAGTCACGTGTTTGACTTGTATCTCTATAGTTTTCTATAAACTGTAATGTTTATTTCTAAAAAGAAAATTTCATCCGCATTGTAAAATTTCAGAAAAGCCTTCTGGTGTTTCTCAATGGTTTCATGCTGGGAGACAACTTTCTTCTGCCAGATCAAATTTGGTAGCTATTTTTCTGGTGTATGTTAATGAACATTTGATATGGATTGCTTTGTGTCTTGCACATATGACCAGAGCTTAGATTAGTTCATTTTTAGATGACTGAGTAAATTTTAAAAATCAAAATTAACTAAACTTATATTAGGAAGATTCCAGGCTGAGAAAATTTGACACAAAAATTCAGCAATGATGAAAGATTATGCCTACAGGAAAAGTTACGATTTATGTAACTTGCTGATGTTTTATGATAAGGGAAAAGCAGTCATTTTTATTCTTCAAATATCATTTTGCTTAAAGGATATTAATAGAAAGTAATATGCACTTCCTTATACTGTGGATTGTGATTGGAAAGAAAATGTGATTGCTATTCAGTCTCAAAAAATAATCTACTTCATTACAGAAACATTCATATTATATTATAGTTCATTCTGTATCAAAGTGGTGCTTTGATTTTGATTCAAATATATGTAAAATAAAATATAATAAAAAATTGGTACATGAAAAAAATCAACTCTGTATTATTCCAGGCACATTTCATCACCGAACTCCCTTTCAGCCAAATTCAGTGCTATATTTTATAGTAATTGACTTACAGGAGAAAGATCTGTGACTTATATCTTGCTGCATGACCTTGGGGAAAATTGGCTTAAATGTATGAAAGGATATTTCAGGCATTGACTCAGACTAAATAAATGTGCTAAATTTGATACAGTGAGTGGGAAATTTTTCTCACCACATGGAACCACTAATGAGCTTGGGAAGTAAACATGGTTAAGTAGACATAGTTGCCTTTTTGTTACAGTAATTCTGAATTGGCCCATTAGCATAAATATCATTTCAGTAAATTTTACAATTGTAATTTTAGGTCTGACCAAAAAAAAAAAAAAAAAACTCTACAAATGTGAGTTGGATTATGTTCCCCTAAAACATATGTTCAAGTCCTAACCCCTGGTACCTGTGAAAGTGACCTTATTTAGAAAAAGGGTCATTGTAGATATAATCAAGTTAAGATGAGGTCATACTGGAGTAGGGTGGACCTTTAATCCAATATGATTAGTGTCCTTATATGGGGAAAAGAGAGAGACACACAGGGAGAACACCTGTGACAACAGAACTAGCGATGACGTGATGCAGCAGCAAGCCAAGGAGTGCTAAGGATTGCCAACCACCAGCAGAAGCTAGGGAGAGGCAAGGAGGGAGTCTCCCCAGAGTCTCAGAGGGAGCATGGCCTTGCTGACACCTTGATTTCAGACGTCTAGCGTCTAGAAGTGTGAGAGAAGAAATATCTGCTGTTGTCAGCCATTTAGTCTATAGCGGTTACCGTAGCCCCAGGAAACTGATAACGAGAGGTAGCAGTAGAGCAGTGATGGAGAGTCAGTGGTAGTCCTCTGTGGATTTGCTCTTTCTCCTGTAGCTCGATATCTTCCTTCCTCTCCCCATGTTATTATCATAAACATTAGAAAATTGGGTCCATCACATACCTTTGCAACATTACTTAATCTTTCTGGGTCTCATTTGCTTCATTGGTGGAGAGAGGATCTCGGACCCTTCTGAATAATGACAGCCAACATTTATGAGAATTTTGCCCATCTAGACCCAGGGCTCAGTTCCTAACATGCATGGTTTTATTTACTTCTCGTAAGAATTCTATGAGGAATATATTATTATCCCTACTTTACAAATGAACCAAATAATGACATTTCTCTGTGACTCCTCACTTTTTCTTGTCCCCTCAGAGACTTGAACAGGACAGTCAGAGCTGCAAAAGTGTTAGTATTCATGTTTCCTTGACGGGAAAGGTAACAACAGATACCTAACGACTTAATCTGAGTAGAAGAGGGTGAAAGCCATTGGAAAGGGATGTTACAATCACTTTGGCCATTTCACACTTTCTCCATGTGCAGGGTGTTTCTTTTTAAAAATTCTCTTGTTATATTTGACCCCTTTTTCTTACTAACAAAATCTTAGTATAGTTTTTTTCTAGCTCACTTGAAAATTTTCATTATTGGAACTATTTCAAGTTAGGGTGTAATAGAGGAACTTAATGATATAACTGCCATTATTGATATTCACTCTGTCTTAGACACTACATTGTGTAGAGCAGCCTATGAGTTAGGTGATATTGTTATTCCACAGCGTACAGACTGAGGAATAGGAAAGTAACTTGGTCAAAATTACTGGTCTTCAAGTTCTGGTTTTTTTGGCGTCCAGAGTCTATTTTTGTATGTTTCTGTTAGAGAAGGTCATTAACACACTGACATGGCCTAATTTATCAGATTAATGATCAACTTGGAAGCTAGGCATCTGGGCTCTAAGAGGTACTGGCCAAAGTAGGTAAGTATGGGAAGTCTGGAAACATCTGAAAAATGGTATGCTGAGTGGAATAGCTTAGGCTTGAGGATGGGGCACAACATGAGGACAGCAGGTGTATCAGCATAGGGATATCAAAGATGAACTTGGCTTCTTTCAGAATATTTAATCTAAAGCTCTTCTAGAATAAGACTAATTTATCCTTAGTTACCATAATTAGGGGCAGGCAAGAATTCAATATTTTCTGCTTAGCTTTTGGTTGCCTACATTCTCCCATTCAAGGATATGGTGACAAACATTATACTCTACCCCTAACATGGATGTTTTAGTAAATGGTGGGTTACAACCTGATAATAGAAAAGATGTTACAGTTGAAATTAGAGTGCATAAGTCCATTCCATGCCGTTTCCTTGGAAGGCACAGACACTGTGTCACATGCCTTTAATATTAAAAATTTTTAGAAAATACAGCAAGCAGTAGCCTTTGAGTAGGTCTTAGAGGCAAAACTGATCTGACCAAGCAATGTACATTGGTTAAGTGAAGTATGAAAGACTGTCTGTTCTGTCTCAGCTGAGGATGTTTGCCATCGAAAATGTTTGTTATGGCACAGTAGAGAGACTGAAGCTACTGGCTTCTTGCTACCCAAACTTGCCTTGGTTAAATTTGTCTTCTGTCTTCTAGGCCCTAGAGAACTGTCAGTCTTCTGAAGAACTGGGCAGTATAGTGTAGGAAACAGGAAGAGAGTTTGAGGAGTTTAGCTAGTTTACCAGAAGCATTTACTGGGAAAATGTACTTGGACAGTAAATAGACACTGGAAATTCTGACTGTCTGATTTGGATTTCTCCATATACCTGTCATGGTGAAGTGAAATACCTGTTGCACTGGGAGTAAGTATGTCAGTATTTTGGTCACACCTCTGTACAAATTAACACTAGGACTGGCAAGTGGTGCTTTGTGGCAGTAGCTTTCTTCACGTGTCAAAGCTGTGGAGTTTTTACATTCCCTTTAACTTCCCCCAAATTCCTTTTCAACTTAGAAAAAACCATAGGGGTCATATTGAGAATGTGTTCTATCAAGTATTGATCAACCCAGTGGATGTTTCCCATGAACTTGCTATGCTTGACATCTTTGCCACCAAAGAACATTTTCCTGGGTAATATATGGGAAGTTGGAAATGCAAATGATACCACAATTTTTATCTGGAAACCAAAATCTAATGGATAATGATAATGTTGACTGCTGCTATTAAGTAAGTGAGCATTTATTATGGGCCAGATAATTCGCTGATACTCCACAGGGGAAGGCTTTGCCCCCCTGCCCGTCCCCCAGGGACATTTGGCAATGTCTGGAGACATTATGGGTTATCACAATAGAAGAGAGGAGTGCTACTGGCATCTAGTGGGCAGAGGCCAGGGATGCTGCTAAACCTCCTACAAAGCACAGGATAGGCCCCCACAGCAAAGAATTATCTGGACCCAAATTGCCAGTAGTGCCAAGGCTGAGAACTCTGCTTTAGAGCCAGTGTCTTATTTAATTTATATACATGGTGATCATAGAAGATTTAAGCCTGTCTTACAGCTGAAGTTCAAAAAGGTTGAGTTAATTTCTTAATGTTCATTAGCCAGCATTCCATTTCAGTCTCTAATGTTCAATCTTCTTAAACTAAGAGACGGCACCCAAACACAAACCCTTTTTCCCCCCCTGTGATGGGAAGTGTCCTTCACCTCAGCCTCTTAATCTTTAATATGAGAACATTTCCTGTCCTTTGCCTAGAAGTCTGTAGTAATATATTTGGGTTGGAGGTAGGTAGTAGGGAGGAAAGATGGGGGGTTTAGAGATTTTCAAAAAGTTGAGGTATTATACTTAAATGTAATATTTTTGGCAAAAATCTGTAGTCATAAGCAGTGTGGGTGAAATACAAAATGTATATTTAGAGTTTAGTGTTGCTCATACATATGCATTGTTTTTAGATTAAGAATGAGAGCTTTTAGTTTTTGCTTCTCTTTGTATCTTTCAAAAGCAATTTGATTTGCTCTTCTCTTGGGCGTGGTGGTGATTTGTAGATAGAGCTTGCTGGTTGTTAAGGAATCGAAGATTCTTTGTGGGCACTTAAGGATGAGAGTTTACTTCCACGCAGGCAGTAAGGTAGATTGTGGATGTTTGGACTTAAAGCATAATAGCAGGTATGAGAGATGTGAGCAAGGCCAAATTGCACTTTGGGGAAAGAAGTGTGGAGAGCCCCATGAGGAAACTATGCTTTATTTACTTCTCTGGTCACTGATAAATCTCAATTTTGGGATAAAGTCTGACAGATAAATAGGTTACTGGAGTGTAAGAGGTGGGGAAAGTTAATTTAAATTATTTTATTTGAAAACTAACATTTTATGAGTGGGAAGTGTGGCTTAGGAAAATTGACAAGACTCATTCCTCTATAATATCAATTTCTTGCCAAAATACTACATTGCCTTTTGAATAGTCTTTAGGGACTGTACATTGAAAAACATAGACAGCTGCCCTGGGTAGGATTGCACTTGCCACAGAGTTTTACACTTGCACAGAGAGTCAGGTTTTATTCTGGAAGACTTGTGGCAGCAGCTTCATTTGCTTTGCAGGATAATCACATAGAACAAAGGCACCTCTTTGGTTTACCTGGTGTTCATTCTGCCAGTTCGTAGATTTAATAAACAGAGGAAGGACAAGACATGCAGCCAAGGTAAGGAGAGTACTGGAACAGTATGCAAGTTACACCTTGAAATTATCTGTAGAGGGTTGAAAAGAGACAGCTTCTAATCAGCATCCCAAAACTGAACATTTTCAGGGAGCAATACACAGAGATATGCTCAGTGTGGCAGTCAAGTTAACTGAAAGAATGAATTCCAGCTTTTCAGTGTTAATTTCAACACATTAAGAACACTGAGGTCTAATCTTTACTGCCTTATGTTAACTACAGACATCATTATTTTCACAGGCATTCAGTGATCATTGCAAGTTATTTTTAAGTAAAAAAAATAGTTGTGCTGAGAATAGTTTAGGACACTCTGAAACTTAATAGTTCACAAGGAAAAGATGAGGAGATCTTGAGGTAAAGATGACATTCTCTGAATCATGTCAAACCTTGATTTGAATTGAAATTGTTAATATTCTTCTTTTTCACCCTTTTAATGAAACAGAGTTACCCCTGTGTTTCTTCAACATGCTGATTTCCCAGAAAGCCAACATCTAGATCCATGGTTTCAGCAGAATATAAATATAAGTTACAGTCACTGCGGTATTGAAAAGTCCCCATAGCAATGAATCATAATATTTTATGTAAGGCAGAGAGAAATGTTAATTCATTTTCACATACAGTTGAAAGATTATGTTAGACTTGATTTTCTTTAGACACCATATGCGTATTTACCAGTAGAATAAACTCTGGTTGTCAGTTATGTGTGTAGGTTGGAGAGAATTTGGATATGTTATACGAGGGCAGTATTCTTGCAGGGGGAGAAGAGGATAGAAAGTAATGGAACTGACACTGAGCGCTTGCTAGTTTTCAGGCGTTGCACTGGGCAATGCTATATGTAAACATCACAACAGCTCTGGGACCTAGATGGTATTATTTTCACTTTACATTTGAGGAAAGAGAGACAACAAGCTACAATAACTAGGAAGTACTTTTTTTTTTTTAACTATACTCTGATCCAGCTCTAGTATCTGGACCAAAAATTGGAGATTTGTGGGGAGTGGGGGTCAAGTTATAGTTGTTGGTTGACTTGAACACAAAACTCTAAGGATTTGGATTCACTCTTAAATACAAAAATCTCTGCTGTTTCTTTTTTTGTTTTTTTTGTTTTTTTACTTGGGGGGAAGACTTTCATGCACTCATTCAAATTACTGCTTGAAATATTTCCCAGTGTCCCTAAAGACACAATGGTTACAGTGACAGATTTTGGTACAGTGAGCACTATTTAATTTGTAAGGTAACCTCCTACTCCAACAGAAAATTACTTTAAAATAGAGTCTGATATTTTATCTTAGTTCTGATTATGCACTGTTATTTGGTACTGCAAGAAGTCAAGACCCCTTTTTATTCAGAGATATTTTATCCAAAATGGCAAAGGGACATTGATCAATTTAAAGCCACAGTCCAAATGTGATTTTTGCAGCTAGCTCACTTTCATCCCTGTGTATTTTAATTGTAAATAAGTACACAGCCCCCCAATTTAAAATAGGTTGCATTCAAAAGTTCAGTTCGAACAGAGTTGTTTGGAGTTTGAAACATTTTTCCATAGAAACAATGTTAGGTTTCCAGGCCAACCCACAAAAGCCTATTTAAACCATATTGTACAGTTTCTGCTCTAAAATCATCATGGGGCCCACACAACATATATAATAATATTTCTATTATTGTAAATGCATTTGGAGTTTGGCTTGGAATAGACTAGAGCTTCTAGCTCTCTCGGGGAGAGCTGGGCACTTCAAGTCCTCTTGCTATCTTGGCAACGAGAACCAGCATTTTTTCTTATGATGCTGTCTATAGTGCCCGTGACCTGGGGTGGAGACTAAGGCAGGATGGGGGTGAAGGTAGGGAGCAGGTCATCTTTCAAGGGTGGATACATGATTCAACATGCTTTTTGGCTCCAAGCAGGAGCCTACTCAATTTGAATATAAGGTTTATTCTCTCACACAAGAAGTCTGCAATAAGCAGTTTCAACATTGGTTAATTCAACAGCTAGTGACGTCAAGGCTCTAGGTTAGGTTAGGTTCTTGGAAATCTGTATAACCCCACAGTCATAAGATATCCACTGAGTCACAAGAATCTTGTCCTTGTGTAACAAACTTTGAAAGGTGAAAGAATAAGGAGTGATCTCTTAATCTTATTAAGTAGGAAACTGTCTCCCAGAAGGCCCTTTCCTGGGCGTATTTCCCTTTACATACCATTGGCCAGAACTCTGCATCAGAAGTCTGCTTCTAAACCAATCACAGGCCACCAAAAATCAGATTGTTAGAACTGGCTTAGAGTCTAAGCCTTAGGATGAGTTGTAGTTCATGTTGTAGGGTGTGAGGCAGATGCCCATCTCCTCTGAGCATGTTGCCAAGCTCATCTGAAGATCTGCTGACATAGAAGAAGGTGGAATGTCTGTTGGGTGAATGTTATCCACGTCTCCTGCATTGTCTGCCTCTAGGGAGCAATGGCCTGGGTTAAGGGGAAGGTCATAAAATCCAAACTTTTGTTTTAGCTCGCTCCAGCCAGCTGAGAAGTCATGTGATTCCTCCGTCAACTGTAGTTTCTATAAAAGAAGCAGGTAGGATAGATTCATTTATTCTTCAGCTTATTCACTCAAGAAATGTTTATTGGGCAACTTCTTTTTACAAGCAGTATTTTGGGCATAGATAACTTGATTCATATTTTCTAATTTTTTTTTTTTTCCAATACTGTCAGCAGTAGAGGAAATAGATGGTGATGGTGGTGGTGGTGGTGGCGTGGAGGGAGCTTCTTTATTTTCCCTAATTTTTTCTCTTATACCTGCAGGGGAACTTAAAAGTGCATGAAGAGCATACTAGTGCTTCCTTGAATCTAAAGTACGGAAGTAGGATCTACTTATATTTCAGAGAAATATCCAGGTTTGGTGAGGAAGAAAGAGAAAAGTATGTTGGAGGAGATTGACTGGTGGCTGAGAACAGCTGCAGGGGTACTGAGGTTACCCTTCCATCTTCTACCCTGGGTCTCAGCCATGTCCATCCCTGCCACCTGGGACACTGCCCCGGCCTGGGATCAGAGACTGGGAAGGGAAAGGGCTGTGCAGGCAACATCAGACTGTGGGTAATGAGGAAAGGGAGAAGGCAGAGAAATCCTCTGCAGAGAGAATAGCAGAAATCCTGCTGCAACCTGAGCTTCTGGGTCTTTCCTGAAAGTCCATTTTCTAAGGGAAAGTATATGTATAATCAAATGTAGCAATAATACTGGCTCATGATAAATATGTTTTGTTTTTTAAGCGATGATAAAATACATCACAAAGTACTACAGTGATTTCAATGGCTATCTTTTGGAATTCTAGTGGAACCTTTTAGAATAGTGTAGATAGTAAAGGGTTACAGTTTGTGTTATCTACCTACTTATCTGTCTACCTCAGGAATTGGCATACTTTTTCTGCAAAGGACAAGAAAGTAAATATTTTAGCCTTTGTGGGCCATATGGCTTGTGTTCTAAGTATTCCATTCTGCTGCTGCATCACAAAAGCACCATTTAGGTAAACAAATGGGCGTGACTGTGTTCCAATGAAACTTTATTTATGGACAACTTCCTTGTATTTCCTTCAATTTCACGTAATTTTAATGTCATGAAATATTTTTTTTTAATATTTTTCAACATTTAAAAGTGTGAAAGCCACTCTCACCTGTGGGCCATGGTAAGAGAGGCCAAGGGTCAGATTTTTCTCTTGGGCCGTAATCTGTGGACTCCTGGTCTGATTCTCATCTGTTATCTGTCTGTCTACCTATCTGTCTTCCTTCTTTCCTCTTTTATCAGTGAGCAAGAATCTGATTCCATTAAATTGTATACAAAGAATTCTTATTCATGTAGTCAGCTACTCTAAACACTTATAAAGGAGAAGGAGAATAACTGATTTATAGGATCTCTAGTATTGATTCACTTCTGTTTTCTGTGGTTGAACTTGTACAAGCTTTAAATATTGTCATTATTATTGTAAAAATACTATATTTAGCATTCTTATAACCAGTTTGAAGTAATTCCTTTGTAAAAGGTCCTTAAGGATGTAAGGATTTCGTCTTACAATAAATGATCTTGGATCTTGTTGAGAGTTAAAAACCACAGGTGAATGATAGCGTCACGTCAATTTTTACATCCTCAATAGGGCACTTGTGTTTTCCGAGGCAGACAGGCAAGACTTGGATGGCTGTGCGTTACTGTTTATGATCCTTATCCTTTACTGCAAATCGAGTGTTTATTCCACTCCTGAACTTAATTACCAGCTAAGGGCTTTGTGCTTTGTATTTTAAGGAAGCATGTGATTTGTTCATTAGTTCAAAAGCAGATTAATTATTATATCTTTAGTCACCATCTGTAAACACATCTATATTGGTGAGCTCTCTCCTGCTGAGTTACCTTGAAATGCCCTGTGGTGCTTTATTAGCTTTCAATTCTGTGTTTATTACAGTTGGCTGAAGACTTTTCAATTTAGTTTATTGGCCACAGAAAGTCCAGTCCTTCTGTGGAGACTACCAATTTCTGAGGGTGAGCGATTTATTAATGTTGGCTTTCAATTTGCTATAAACATTTTTCCCCAAGTCATACTATGTTTTGGTTTGGATTAAAGATATTAGTAGTTCGATTATAAGCCAAAGTTTTAAGCACCTTATGTGCTGTCTAGGTTCAAGGAGGAGCAATTGGGAATAAAATTAGTAACCTGGATAAAAAAATGTCTTCTGAGTCCAACCAAGTCAACCCTGTACAGAATTCTTAAGTACATGACGGCAAGCTGAGAAATGAATAGTTATTGATGCATTGGCACTTTAATATTATTTAATTTTGGTGTTGCAGTAACACTTTTGAGTTCCAGGCAGTTTTCAGAGAATTTAAAGAGCTTGCCTAAGGTCAGTGGTGGAGCTGGGGTGTGAACCAAAGTTATATGATGTGCGAGTTTATGTTCCTCTTCATCAGTGTCTAGGTTGCCAGGTAAAATACAGAATTCTCAATTAAATTGGAATTTTTCATATCAACAAATAATGTTTTAGCTACAAGTACGTCCCTAATATTGCATGGAACATATTTATACTGCAAATATTTGTTGTTTATTTGAAAATTAAATTTATTTGGGCATCCTGTATTATCATTATTACTCTTTGCTAAATCTGGCAACCCTAGTAGTGTCTTCGTCACCTCTGTCTTTCTCAAGGTATTCACACTGTTCAGGGTACCCCACTGTGCTGCTAGCTTTGGTTTATTAACCCTGTCTTACTCTGTTCAGGCTGCTGTAACAAAATACCGTAGACTAGGTGGCTTGTAAACAAAACGTTTATTTCTCACAGTTCCGGAGGCTGGGAAATCCAAGATCAAGGAGCTGGCCAATTCAGAGTCTGGTGAGGGCTTGCTGTAACCTCCAATGGTGGAAGGGGCTAGGAAATTCTCTGGGGCCTCTTTTATAAGGGCACTAATCCCATTTGTAAAGGCTCTGCCCTCATGATCTAATCACTTCCAAGAGGCCCCACCTCCTAATACCATCATCTTGGGGGTTAGGATTTCAACATATGAATTTTGGAGGAGCACAAACATTCAGACCATAGCAAACCCCATTCTTTAATTTTTAGTTTGAAGTTTACCTGCTCAAGACCATTAAGTGAGAACCTTAATCTCGCTGATTTTCACAGCGTCCAGTGACTAATCTGATAAAGTAATTCAGGTAACCTGTTGATCAGACCTAATGGCTTCACACGTTATTTCTTCCAGGTTACATATTTGGTTAACATGACTTGCTGTAGCTAATGCTTTAACATACAGTAACTGCAGAGGCCAGAACATCAGATTCCATGCAAAAGAGAATGGAAATGAATTTTGAAACCATTCTTTTTGTTATTCTGGTAGTGTGTTTTTTCTTCACAGAACCTGTTTATGATTTTAACTATATTTTTTATTTCATCTAAAATTTGATTATCATAGTTGTTAATTTTCTTATGATTCCCAAGTACTTTACATATTTTAAAGACAATTTTGGTGCATTTTCAAAATAAAGTGTGTTATAAAATACTTTTTAGAATTGTAGTAGATGATTGAGATTGCTACCAATTTTGAAACTATATTTTCACTTTTAGTAAAGGCTAATGTTGTACAGTAAATTTTTTCTTTCTTGAGCAATCAGAATACGGTGAGAGAAATTAGTTCTCAGCTTCCAACCGCTTAACCATATACCAAGGTGGTAATAGATCAGGAGCTTCACAGTGTAGCTAATCCAAGCCAAGTGCCTTATATACTCTGCCAGAACTATAGGACTCTTGTATCTTTGCCCCCAAAATCTCAGAGAATGGGCTGGAAAACCACTGGGTATATCGGGGGGGTGGTTTTATTATCAAGTTACCATGAAGCATTTAATAGGGGCCCCAAACCATTTTCGGACCACTGAGCAGAATTGGTGTGTTGTTGACTATACTACGGAACAAGTCATTTCATTTCTGTCTGTACCTTGGCATTTTCATCTGTAAAATAAAGCAGGGATGGGACTGCATAATCTCTGAGGTCTCTGTTACTTTCGTACTGGCTCCAACATGTGCTGAGCTGTTGGAATAGAGGCAGTGGATCTGAAGGGCTGTTCTCCAAGGTCTTTGCAGGCAGTAATGCACTTATATTTGACTAAACACAGGGCAGGCATATTCACAGGGTTGAATGGTGTGTTTCACCCAAATAATGGAAGTTTAGTAAAATACCTTCTTAATGGGACTTTAATGTGCCATGCCTCTCTTCCCTCAAAATTAATGCATCCCAGTCTTGTTTCTCTTCCCTTTTCCTTCTCTCCCTCCCTCCCTTCTTTTCTCTTTCCCTCCTTTGTTCCCTTCCTTATTCCTTCCTTCCTTCCTTGCCATTTTAACATGACTTTTAGAGGATAGTCTTCCAGAAATAATACAGTTGTATT
The DNA here is from genome assembly GCF_005190385.1 of Monodon monoceros. NCBI lineage: Eukaryota > Metazoa > Chordata > Mammalia > Artiodactyla > Monodontidae > Monodon > Monodon monoceros. The sequence goes on along the minus strand of NW_021703776.1, from coordinate 34,909,837 downwards.
TATTGCCTTATCTGGATTTCCAGAGCTCATTTCTCTCCACGTGTTTTCTAATCAGAGAGAAAACAACACAAACACCTAAGTCTTTCAAGTGGAGACAGCCCCCAACTTATGATGGTTTGATTTTTGATTTTTTTACTTTACCGTGGTGTGAAAGAGATAGGTATTCTGTAGAAACCATACTTCGAATTTTGATCTTCCTGGGTTGGCGACATGCAGTACAATACTCTCTAGTGATGCTGGACAGCAGCAGTGAGACTCAGCTCCCAGTCAGTCACAGGATCACAAGGGTAAACAGCCAATACACGTACAACCATTCTCTTCCCACACAACCATTCTGTTTTTCACTTTCAATACAGTATTCAGTAAGTTACATGAGATATTCAACACTTTTTTTTATAAAATAGTCTTCATGTTACGTGATTTTGTCCAATGTTCTGAGCATGTTTTGTTTTGTTTTGTTTTGTTTTTGCGGTACGCGGGCCTCTCACTGCTGTGGTCTCTCCCGTTGCGGAGCACAGGCTCCGGACACGCAGGCTCAGCGGCCATGGCTCACGGGCCCAGCCGCTCCGCTGCATGTGGAATCTTCCCGGACCGGGACACGAACCCGTGTCCCCTGCATCGGCAGGCGGACTCTCAACCACTGCGCCACCAGAGAAGCCCCTGAGTGTGTTTTAGTTAGGCTAGGCTAAGCTATGATGTTCAGTAGGTTAGGTGAATTAAATGCTTTTTCAACTTAACGATGTTATAAACTTATGATGGGTTTATCAGTATGTAACCCCATCGTATGTCAAGGAAGATCAGTTTATAAACAAAACCAAACCTGGGGAGTATGCATTTTGGAGTTTTGGATTGCATGTGTAAGGAAAAATGCTTAAAATCTGTTTCAGTTATTTTTTAACGGTGGACTCTGCTTTAAAAATAAAGCAGTGATAATGCAATAATTGCTCAATACTTGTTCTTATAAAATTGATTGATTGATAACTAATAGCACTATTTGGTTGCTGGTTCGATATCTACAGTCTGCTGAGAATCAGAATGTTATGGTTGAAAACTAGCTTAGTAGCATTAATCAGAAATCCCTGGCTTCCGGGAAATTAGGAGGTTGTGTCTTTCCTGCTTAGGAAAATAAATTTCAAGTATTAATCTTCATTTATTTTTGACCAGACCACTTGTGGGATGGAATGGGAGCTACAGTGTATACTATTGAACCACTTTCTGAAGTCAGTTATAGAAAACATCTTTTGAAGAGAAGAAAAGGACTAATGAATGTCTCTCCTGGGCCAAAGCTTTGTCATCCCAGAGAAGGAAAGAACTCTGATGTACGAGCAAGGGAGGAGAGCGAAATCAAACACCACCATCATAAGGCAGTGAATGGCTTAATCCTAGCAAAGGACTTTATACCTGCTTCTCAAAGAAAGCAGATCTAGGCAGGCTGTTATGCTCACTTATTTTTGGTCTTTCAATCTGAGCAATACAAAATTTAAAAATTATGATGTAATGATAGTTAACTGGAGTCAAAATTTAAGACAACCCCTTCCCTAATTTGTTCTAGGCAGAGAAGGGGCTGACGTCAAGTATTTAAGAGCTATTTCAGCTAATGGCAACAGATTATGGAGAATCACTGCTTGTTCGTTGGGCCAGGTACTAATTAGAGACTGAAGAAAGAAGAGTTGAATGTGTTCCATTCTCTAACACCTTCACATGCCTCTTTTGAAAAATTCTCTATTGCCTGTTCATTTGCTTCCCTTTCTTTGCTCCCAAGTCACAGCAATTATGGGCTTTTTCTTGCCTTCGGTGTGCCAGTGTGTCCCAGTGACGTTATTTCTCTTTTCTTCAGACAATTAGTAGCTTCCAAAGTCAACCGCAGTCTCCAAATTGCTAACTACAGAGCAGAATATAACTATATTCAAAGTGTTTAGAAGCTCTCATAAGATTGTAGTAACATGAAGAATAATAGGCAAAATATTTCGTCATATGAGTATACTCAAAAGTTGTGATTGAAGTTTTTAGCCTTATTCTTTGTGGGGATCAAAAAGCATACTATCACCTTCCGAATTAAGTGGAAGAATGTGATAATTTCCCTAAAAGACAGTATGTTCTTTCAAGTAAGATTATTCAGAAGATAGCATAGAATCATTAAATGACCTGGCTGAGCTCTCTGGACCATGAGGCCTTAGTTTTATTATCAGTAAAATGAAGAGTTTAGCCTGAATCAGGCTTTATCGAGGTGGGTTGTGTAAGGCTGACAATGAAGAACAACTTTTTCAAACGATATTGTTTCTTTATATCAGAATCCCCATGAGCCCTGCTCCCCCTCCCCTGAATAAGGTGACTTTATTTTTTATTTGATTTTATGTTTGTAAAGCATTCCTGGGTTAACAGTCTTTTAAAATAACTCTCAGAATTAAATCAACTAGCTGTGAACTTTGGGTCCTGGCCTAACTGAGTCCTCTGGCCTCATAGATGAAACTGCTCACCATGGAAACAGTCGGTACCAGTGGTCTATTTGTTAAGAAAGCAAATCTTTATTCAAACTTCTGCTCTCCACCCCCAACTCATCATCCTTAAGCTTCTGTCATAAATTGCTTGGAAATTAACAACAGCAACAAAAACCAACAGAGATGTGAACTCTGGTTCAAAGCAGAACAAATTCCCCTGAAATTACCCATGGCATGTCAGTAAAAAAACAGGATTAATCGCAGAAAATAATTGTAGTCTTTGGACATGTCAGAAACTCATAATATATTTAGAGCTGTTCTTTCCTCATATCACCCTCTTAAGAAAAAAAGTCCTCTGGGCTTTTAGTTAAGCGGTGGTGATATTCTAGATGACATACGAGAAGACTTGTCAAATATCCATGACTTGAAACTGGAAACAGCATGACTTCTTGTCATTTTAGGGAGACTTAGGAGCTCAGTCTGGTAGCTTTGGCATCAGCTTATTTTTAGCAACATGTGATGTCTGTTTTTTCTGGTTATTATCTCTGGGCTTTTACAATTATAGGATACTCACGTTATTCAGCAGATAGGAACATTTTCACTTAGTATATTCCGTGTATATAAGCACCTTTTCAATGCGTTAATGGGCTCAGTTTTGTTGATTGTTTTGCATTTAAAATGGCACTTCAGTCAGATAACCAAAGACATCAAGTGGAAAAAATGATTATTGTAGGAAAAAAGGGAAAACAGCATGTTTCTTTAAATGCTTTCATGTCACTTACCGAGAGAAAACCATTTGGCTATTGGAAGTTGCTATGGGAAGCACACATTTCTGCAGCATTACATTTTATTTTCTTGTTTGCTTATTTGAAGTTATTCTTTTAAAAAATCTATGTCTATATATCTGTGTAAAAAATCTATATCTATATATTTACACATAGGTACACACATAGCTATATATGGGTGTGAGTGTATATAAATGTACATTTTTTTAAATGCCTGTGTGCCCCTTTTCAGGCAGGGCCAGCAGAGTAAAATTTAGCTTTAATTATAATGTTCACCCTCCTGGACTTGGTCCTTTACAACCATTGTGTGCATAACCTTGTGGAAGGAAGTTTCCTGTAACTGTGCTGGCTCTTTGGCACTACGGTGTTTGCTGTGTTCATGCTGCGGGACTGCTTTAAAGTTCAAGTCTCCTTACCAAAAGGCTTGGTATTTCAGAGACTAAATTCCCCTGTGGCTGAGCAATACAAAATTGACCTGCTTTATTCCTAATTCTGCTGGATAGCATATTATTTTTCACTAATGTCATAGTATATATTAATTAAGAAGTGTTATTAAAGGGCTGCTAGGGAAAGAAATGAGCCTTTGGGTGACCATATAAATTCCTTTATAACTCTGATGGATCAAGACCAATGAAGCTAGTGGTTAATTTCCATCATTAGCTGTACTTATACCTGTCATTATCAAAATTCATGGATTGAATATGAATATAGCTTAGAGATTCTCATGCACAGCCCTATTTGAGACAGTAGAAATTGGATATCTCTTTAAAGGCAGAAATTAGTTACAGGGACTGCATAAAATGTAAGGAGAGTCAATTGTAAGTTGTGAACATAAGTGAGTAACCTTATTTCTCATTCTTAAACACTGAGAGTGATTATGAATCACATTTATGTTTCTAGTTCTCAGCCTCATCTCCATGCGCATCCCCACCCTCAACCCAAATAATATTTGACTAAAACCAGAAATATTCTCTCTTTATTTGCTACATTAGGGATTTCAGAGGGAATTCTGTTCACCCAGGGAAAAGAAAATCAGGCCAGTTCTGAGAAACTAAAAATGTAGCTATGCAAAATTGTTTTCAGAATGGAATTCATTGGCATTTGTTTTTATGCATAACTCTTTAGAATACAGCATTGAATCAAAGTATGATTCTGACTGCAGTTATTTTTTTGTAGTCAGTTTAAGAATATTGACTATAGATTCTCATATATCTAAGCAGGTCTAATTTAAATTCCTATAGCATAATAGTAATATTATAATAATACTGAAACAATATGAAAAAGAATATATATGTATAACTGAATCACTTTGCTGTACAGCAGAAATTAACACATTATAAATCAATTATACTTCAATAAATTTTTTTTAAAAGTGTAAAAAAAAATGATGCAACAATATTTATTGAGTTTGTAATATGTGCCTGACAGAGTGCTAAATTATTTTACATCTATTTTCTCTTTTAATTCGCACCACTACCTTTCCAAGTGGGTAGTATTAACCCCATTTAATATGTAAGAAGGTGGAGAAAATGTCTTATCAGTTTGACAAAAGTAAAAATTTCTCTTAGGAAGAGAAACGTGTTAGTATGAAATCTTGATAAGGGTTCTGGGGAAACCACGAGCCTCTGACCTACTCAGTGTCTTCCTCTTCCTCTCTCCTTTTGAGGGCCTCTTCTTGTCACTGATGCCAAGACTTCAGAATGAGAACCGCATGGCAGAGTAGTGTGAGAAGGGTTTGGAGTTCCTGGGTTTGTCTGAGATTGAGGGAGTGTGGAATAGAGACGAGAGGGGGAGAAAAAAGGAGCCAAAGAACAGGATTGTGGGAAGCTTTTAATAGAGTTGGTTTTTTTATTATTATTATTTTGTATATGTGTGTGTGTACGCGTGTGCATGCACGTGCCTGCTCATGTAAACTTGGGCTCTAGGCCCAAGTAAACACAGTGCTGGAGGGAGCCCAAGAATCAGAGAGGGTGACAGGCTACAACCTTTCCAGGAACTGGTAGCAAAGGGGACAGGATTATTTTGGATTTGCACCAGCTAAAGAATTCAGGACTCAAGGCTATTTCATTATGAATCTTGATTGGCAGAGAAATGCCCAGGGACATCTGTCACATCAGAGATTAGCAAACTGAGCATGAGTGCTTGCCTGAAGTCATTCACCTTGTCGGGGACAAGGCTGGGATGTAAATCGGGGACTCTCTCAATTCAGAGTGCTTGGTTCTCTTCATTCTGGAAATCTGGCATAATGATTTCTAGCATGAGATGTGGTAGAGTCCCATATATAAATGTTATGATTATACCTGTGTTTACTAGCAGTTCTGGTAATCTTCAATTTCTAAACTTGGTAGTCAGATGTGTTTAAAATAAAAAAAATAATGTATTTTAGAGAGTGAAAAGTATGCTTAGGAATATTAAGTATTTTATTTTATCAGATAGCATCATCATACTGCTATAGTCGGGACGTTTTATGACATTTTATTTCATCCCCCGGCACGAAGAAACTATGAAACATATAATGCTTTACTTAAAAACCGCACATACTGTGTTTTGCTATTCTTTTGTTTTTGGAGAGTCACAGAGAAGTAAATTGGCAGGTTTTACAAACTGTTTTGTAATATATTGGATTGTATGAGAGACCTGTAGTAGGCTGAATAATGACACTCCACAACATATCCACTTCCTAATCCTTGGAACCTGTGAGTGTTACCTTATATGGCCAAAAAGGGTCTTGGCAGATATGATTAAAGAATTTGAGATTATTTTGATTGTTGTATATTATCCAGGTGGGCCCTAAACGCAATCACATATATCCTTATAAGAGGGAGGCAGAGGGACATTTGATACATACAGAAGAGGAGAAGGCAATGTGACCTTGGAGACAATGTCTGGAGTGATGCTGCCACAAGCCAAGGAAGACCAGTGGCCACCAGAAGTTGGAAACGGCAAGGAAGAGATTCTCTCCGAGAGCCTCTGGTGGGATTGTCTGCCAACACCTTGATTTTGCCCAGTGAAATTGATGTTGGACTTTTGGCCTCCAGAACTTCTGTAGGAGGATAAATTCTGTTGTTTTAAGGCACCACGATTATGATAGTTTGTTATGACAACCCTAGGAAACTTATATAGCACTACAGAGAAATCCAAGCCCTCAACTAACCTCAGTCCATGGAAAAATTAAAGGCAGGATGCAGGCTTTCTTTCCCCCAAAACCAAGGCTGTGGAAAGGAGCCTGTGATGAGAAACCAGTGGTGGCAAGATAATCCCCTGCTTAGGGATTCTTGGCATTGGGGGAATGGCCTCGATCTCTTCAAAGACAGAATTGGTCTAAAGAAGAGATTAAATGTTATAAATTTTGTTGTACTTCTAAAAATTGGAATACCAGCATACAAGTTGTTTTATAGGTTTTTCTCTTTGAACACACCAAAGTAAGAAAAAATATATATCATCTTCCCCAGAATTTAGAATAAATTATGTCACTCTGATTAGATCTAGATTTCATCTCATCTTCTTATGATTGTTTTATTCCAAGTAAAAAAAATTAGCAAGCTGCATCAATACTTTGTATTATGTAGGAGAAATTGTTAGTAATTATGTTTAGACAGTTGATTATTAAAGATTTTCCTACTTTTTAGCTGTGCAAATAACGACATCCATCTAATTATAACTTAGACTTTTTTATGTTACTGCTTGGAATGCAATACCTTGAAAAAGTAAAATTAATTTGTTTCTTCCCAGTACCAAAGATTTTAATTTATATGCCAATGCCATTGAATATATATATCCTGTTCTTCTTTCTTTAAATTTCTCTAGTAATATCTATCAAACGAAAAACAAAGCAGTTCTGTTGATACAACATTTAATTTGGAGGTCACTCATTATTTTGAATGGGAAATCAAATTGTAAGTTTTTTTAATTAAGTGGCTGCAATAGAATTTGATTTCCTGTCCCTTCATAAAACTAAAATTCTCAATGAGCAACGTTTTCTTTAGAATAAACCAGCCACTACGAAAACAAGCTTCCTCAGCTGGTAAGAAGGTGTATGCCCTGATGAGCAAGCAAGCCACATTATGCTTCAAGTAGTTGAAAACTGAACCAAGGGCCCTGCTGAGGCACAGCTGCCATTGTTTGGTAATAAGTATTTTGCAGAGTCCTTTCAAAAGTAAACTGTATTGTTCCCTTTCTAGCTGTGGTGCATCTGAGTGAGGTGATTATGGTTTGTTAAAAGGCACTTTCAGGACTGCGGAAAAATTATCTATTTGAGAAAAGACTTTTTCCCCTACGTCTGGTGATAAATTTAAAAACCTTGAACATTTCCTGAATGCCCTAGCAAAGGCTATAAAATTATCTGAAAATCCTGCCTTTGATCCCAGGTGCGCAGTCTGAAAACCCTTCAGAGCCCACAGGCAGGGCTCTGCTTCCCGAGCTGCTGGTTTGTTTCAGCAGGAAATTTTGCATACTAAATACTTTAAAACTTTGGTATTCAGAAAGGAATATTAAGCCCAGGGCAGCTCCGAATAAATAGAGCAAGTTTTCACCACGCCAGGGTACTTGTGTAGGTATTGAGACAGCCTCATTCATCATGTAAAATGTCAAACTGCTGGCGCATTGAGCTCACTTGTATCTTCCGATGGAACGTCTATTGTAGGGCTCTCAGAATGGTGTGGGGCTGGGGGGTAGGCATGGTGTGGAACTGGAGCTCATCTTTTACCCCTTTGCATTTTCATATATCCTTTCTTCTTAGTTACTTGTGTCGTTTCATTATTACCAAGTTGAAATAACCATGGTCTCGGTCAAGTTCTAATATACTATTTTTAAAATATTTGCCATATAGATTGTATTATTTTTAAATGTTGAATCAAGCATCTCCAAGTTAACTTTATTTTTTAAAAAATTTTTATTTTATATTGGAGTATAGTTGATTAACAATGATGTGTTAGTTTCAGGTGTACAGCAGAGTGATTCAGTTATACATATACATGTATCTGTTCTTTTTCAAATTCTTTTCCCATTTAGGTTATTACAGAGTATTGAGCAGAGTTCCCTGTGCTATACAGTATATCCTTGTTGTTTATCTGTTTTAAATATAGCAGTGTGTACATGTCAGTCCCAAACTCCCAATCTATCCCTCCCCTGCCACTCTCCCCCTCGGTAACCCTAAGTTTGTTCTCTAACTCTGTGAGTCTGTTTCTGTTTTGTAAATAAGTTCATTTATATCATTTTTTTTTAGATTCCACATATAAGTGATATCATAGGATATTTGTAAATATCTGTGTAAGCAGAGTTTGTAACACCGGAGGCAAATATTGGATAGGGCCTATGACACCCTATCAGTTTATTGACTCCTGGTTTCCCTTGACAAGTCCTTGGGTTCTTAATTTAATGAATTGATACTAGTCCTTTATTATCTCAGGATAATGCAGAACCCATACCTCCAAGGGTCTTACCCATTTCCCCACACATATTTTAGGGGATATTGAAGGGATTAGAAGTGTCTTCGTTTGGCCTAAAGAAGTAACTTAATATGACCCAATGAAACTCTACCTTTAAAATATAAGTTGCTTCCAAAATAATCAACTAGAGCAATCCCCTGTGGGAGACCCCTCGCTTCTCCTATTCATCCTTCCTACCCGCTCTGGCGATTCTCATTCTTATCCATGAGGTTCTTCTCCCTACCGAAAAAATGTTTGAAGGTTAAGTGCACTGGAGTCTTATGCACTGCCCCAGCTTGTTATAGAAACATCTGTTCTGTTGTTACTGGGATGAGGTCAACATCATCACGTAGAATTTTGTTGTCCCATCGTCATCATGCAAGGGAATTAGTCAGAGTTCTGTTCATTCCCTAGCTGTTCCTCTACTTCAAGCAGAAGTGACACCCGGCCATGTCGTTTTGTCCTTCCTGGGATCAGCTCATCTCAGGTCAGTGTAATAGCACCCAGCTTGCCCTCTCCCAGACCCCTCATCTCAACCCCAGAGAGCTGCAAACTTTTACTTCCCTTGAAGTGGAACTGAGTCAAGCCCCCTCCCAGGGGGTTTGGCAGGTCAAGAGTAGGCAACTTTATGTACACATTTTGTGATTCCAGCTCTTTCTGCTCCCAAGTCTGTGGAGTAATCCCTTAGCAGCACACATTACACCAAGCTGAGGGGGCCTTTTCCCTTAAAATCTTCCATTATATCAGCAGCAAACACTGAAGCACTGGATTTAGCTGTTAGGTCCATTCAGTCCCACCAGGGTCCTTCAGTTCCACTCTTTGGAACACATAGGTTTTGAACCACTTTAGATTTATAGTAATCTCACGGAGAGACTTCCAAAACTCTGCCCACTGCTGCTTTCCCACCAAAATGTAAGCATGAAGGCAGGGAGTTTTATTCCACTCATCTTTGTAAACTGGTGTGTTCCATGCACCTAGGCCTATTGTTGAATGAATAAATCTTTACAGTGGCATATTTGCATTTTTTGACAAACACTAGTAATAATTCTTTCCAAAACCTAGAGAAAAAATTCCCCAAAGAAATCAGGAGATGGAGTTATGCTACTTGTTAACCATTACCATACAACTGACTACATTAGGACATTTTTGAGAAAACTATATATGATGCTTATGGTCATTCTGTTTATGAAGATTGCATGTTATATACGTTCTGTTTATTGACAGGAATGGCAGAATCCTTTTGAATTACCATGTCAAGATGTTAAGTATGTAAGTAAGATGAGTTGCTGTAATTAAGTAAAAATTGAAAGCAACTTAATTAGTTTATAGGAAGTGAATGCCCCTTTTATTTTACCTGTTAATTTGGTGCAGAGTATGGCTGGGCATGACATATGTTAACAGTAGATATTACACAAAATTTTCTGTGGCATGTGGTAGATAACCTCATTAGAAGGAGAAAAAAGCCCAGGTTGACATGGATCACCTGATAGTGTCAGAGTCTTCTATTGCTGGCTACATTTTTGCAAAAAAAACAGTAAAAACCTTCTCCAACCCCCTAAATCTATCTACGTATCACACCTAGTTTTGATTTTAATGACGTTCAGACTCTTCAGCGGGAAGTAAATACACAAAACAATAAAAGCAATTTTATTGAAAAAATTTTGGAATAAGAATATTTTCTGATTATGAATAATACATGTTTTATTTTAGAAAATTTGGAAATTAAGAATAAGGCTAAAGGAGATAAAATCACCTTAAATACGAGTTTTCAGAGGGAACCATTAACATACTGATGTATTTCCTTTCCTCAGTTTAGGGAAAGTAAAGGCTTCTGGTTACCTTTCTTCATTCCTTGTTACTGACTTCTGTGATAGGCACCTCCTTCTGGTTCACCAAATCAGAAACCGTGGGGGTCATCTTTGACGTCTCCTTTCACTCATCCCTTCATCATTTGGCACTATTGGTCCTACCTCCCTGAGTACCCCTGTGCTCCATTCTCTCTGGTCCAACCCCACTCCCGTTATCTCAGTCTCCCTTCATCTCTTATTTGGGATCCTGCAGCAACTTCTTACCAGTCTTCCTGATCCTGGTCATTCCCTCCTTTGAAGTATGAACCATTTTGGGACTAGCAAATTCTTTTTTTTTTTTTTCTTTTCTGCGGTACGCGGGCCTCTCACTGTTGTGGCCTCTCCCATTGCGGAGCACAGGCTCCGTACGCGCAGGCTCAGCGGCCATGGCTCACAGTCCCAGGCGCTCCGCGGCATGTGGGATCTTCCCGGACCAGGGCACGAACCCGTGTCCCCTGCATCGGCAGGCGGACTCTCAACCACTGCGCCACCAGGGAAGCCCGCAAATTCTTTTTTTCTAAATGTTAACCCTTTTAGGTCCTACTCTTGTTTAAATCCTTTCAGAGGCTCCCACTGCCCTCCTTTTCATGATCTGCCCTTATAAACTCCCCAGTCTCACTCCTTGCCCTTCCCCTTCTCATCTTCTCCTCAGCCATCACCCCAGGCAGTCGACCAGCAGTTACTAGATCATCCTTTTCTTCCATGATGTTCATAATTCTGTTCCTTGTACCTATGATGTCTTTCTCCTAACCTCCTTGAAGTCTAAAAAAATGAAACAGAAAGACACTGCAGTACTGTGTGTTTATTATAAATAAGTGTTTTGAGTGGCATCTTCCTGTTTCTCCTTCAGAACTTAGCTTGTCCTCACCAACTCTGGGAACTCTCCCTGTTCACAAAGACTAAGTTTCACTCCTTTTGTGTTTCCACAATTTATGACTAGCGCTTAGGCATTGTAAAATTTAGGTCATTAACTGATCCTGAATATATATGTCAGGTGAAAATTGTTGAGAAGCAGATTTTAGGTGGATTTTATTTGAACAGTCAGTAGTATATGTGGCCCATCTATCATAGGCCAGGCACTTTTTTCTGGTTCCTGTGAATTAGACCTCATCTTTACTTTCATGGAGTTTGTAATCTGACAGTAGGAGATATACACTCAAGAGGAAGCAGCGAATAAGCAAGATAATTTCACAAGGAGATAAATAATTTTAAGTAATAAACCAGGGTGATGTGATGGGATTGGATGGGATGTGGTAGTACGTTTTTAGATTGACTGAGCTGGTGAAGGCTGTGCTATTTCACATTTGCCAATGTGTTATGTAGGCATATGCCAATCATAACTTAGGTTAACACCAACTGGTGATGAGAGCTGTGCATATTTATGGGGCTAAAGGTATTAAGGTTAAAGGCTTATTTGAATGAACAGAGGGCATTTAATTAAGATTTGAAAGAAACTTGATAGCATTCAAATAATTGAGTGACTATATAACATAACAAAGGGATTCTGGATCACCCACAGAAGACTGAAAGAAAAAAACCAATAAATAGAACTTACAGAGGTATACCTCACCTCAATGTAGAGAACATCTTTTAAATGCTTATCACTTACTCATCAATAGAATGGATTTGGTGAGCCTTTCATAGGGGTTGTGTTCAGGTAGAGGTGATCCATCAGAGGTCAGTGGGGAATTTCCTCTAAAGGAGAGAAGAGCAGCTAAGATGGATTCAGAGAAACTTGTTGCATTAAGTTTACGGCGCTTGACTCAGAATGAATAGAAGTAGGTGTTCAAAGAGGAAACGATCCTAACCAGAGAAGGAAGACCCCTCAGAAGAAGTGGATGGAAATGACACTTCTCTGGAGAAGAGGCATGTAGAAAATATGTAGGAATGTTGATTCACCAACCATAGGGTCTTCATGCTGCATGGTTGGAGGAAAAGGAACGGGAAAGAAAAAAAGATCAAATAAAATAAACTGGAATAGTATGTTTATCTTTTATTTTAGGCATAATAATATGACAAGTCTTCATTTTTGATCCTCAGAATTATTGATTGAAGCATAAATTTACTTGGACTCGGGCTTGGCTAGATCAGGAAAACAACCGTTTTTCTTTAGAGCTGCTATTATTACCTTTTATGTTGTGGTTGGTATTTTGGCAGGCACAGGTATTAAATTGTGTGCCACCCAGAAGTAAATATAACTTAGTTTTCTCAGGCTTAAAAGAAAGGAACCTTGTCTTGTTTAAGAGATTAAGTTAACTTTATTTGAATAACAATGGGTAGCAATACAGTACTTCTATTTTTACCTGTCATATATTTAAGTTATTTAAGTTATACATTATTCTTAGATTATTCTTGTGCTTATTTTTTTCTTCTAGCAGAAACAATTTAGTGCCAGTGTTTTAAGTTATGAATCCTTCCTAGAAGAAGAGTTAAAGTTTTCCAGTTCAGGAGGAAAAGCAGTCAAAGTGGAAACCCCCCTCATGTTTTACATTTTCTCCCAAGAAGAATAATGGGAATTTCCTAATCTTCTGATAATGCCCACAAGGCATTAGACAGACATTGACACTTAAAAAAGAGAAAAATAGCAATTGAAACATGTGTGATAGCAGTATAAATAAGAAAGGAAAAATATTAAACCACAGAAGTAAGTTTATATTTTTTCCTCAATATTTGTGTCTTTAGCTAATAGGTTTATTTATCCTTATTGATGGAGGGTTTTGACAATGATAAGTAGAATGTTATTTTGTCATTTAGCAATTTATTTCAACATTGTATTTCTAAATGAACATCTCAATTTTTTTGTCTGAAAGGTGAAAGCATACTTATTATGGTCCGTTTCATAAATACCCATTTACAAATAGACCTCTTCACACCTGCTTGTGCCTATTTGGAGACACAGAAGAAATCCTCCCAATGTGAATTACTTCTTGACTTTCAGATGTTAAAATGAAATTGCTTAAAATAAAAATAAAAAATTGCTTGCTTCATCATACATTTGGAAGGTTACAAAAATTGGTTCAAATATTGATATTTGCTTTTTGGTATTTTTGTCGTTTAATTGGCAAGTTAATAGGGATACTTCCTTGAGTGTCTCTGTTTGTCATTGGACACATGGAAAAGACATCATTGGAACATATGTTTTCTAGAATTATGAAATATTTCGGTAATACAGAAAATATGGATAATACATTTAATAGTCATCTATTAACTATATAATTTTCAAACCTTTGTGTTTTGTCTTATTTATCTTAGGACTTTTGTTTTTGTTTTACAAAATAAAGCATCCAAGACGTGTTTGAAGCACTCTGTCCAGTTCACTCCACAGAGGTAGCCACTGTCCTGAGTATGATGTTTATCATTCCCATCCATTTATTTATTCTTTAACTACTGTATGTTTATTCACAAATATCATCATATCATTTTGTATGTTTTTGAACCCTATACACATGGTATTTTATACAAACCATGCTTTAGTTTATTATATTAATTTACCATAAGTTTTAAGATGTATCCATGTTGATTTATATAGCGCTATGTCCTTTATATTAATTACTGTGTAGTATTCTGTTATATAAATCATTACAGTGCTTGCTTATGTATCCATTCTCCTGTTGCTGAACATTTGGACTGTTTCAAAATTTCTGCTCTGAATAATCTTGCAATGAACATTCTTGTGATTTTGTCCAAGAAGACGTGGGGGAATTTCCCTAGAAGTAGAATTGCTGGGTTATTTATTAGTTTTCTATTGCTGTTGAAACAAATTACCCCAAACCTGCTTGCTTAATATAACACAAATTTATTATCTTACAGTTATTGAGATTAGAAGTCTGATATGGGTCTCAGTGGGCCAAAATCCAGGTGTTGGCAGAGCTGTGTTTCTTACAGAACCTCTAGGGGAGAATTTGTTTCCTAACTTTTACAGCTTCTAGAGAGCGCTCACATTCTTTGGATTGTGGCCTCATTCCTCTGTCTTCAGAGTCAACAACGCTGTTTCTCTCTATTATTCCACTGTCACATCTCCATCTGATTCTCTTCTGCTTGTCCTCCACTTTTAAGAACACCTGTGAATACATGGGAGCCACCTGAATAATCCAGGATAATCTCTCTATTTTAAGGTCATTTATTAACACAATTCTATCTGCAACCTTAATTCCCCTTTGCTGAGTAAGGTAACATGTTTACAAGTTCTGGGGATTAGGTCATGAACATCTTTGGGGAGGCCAATATTCTGTCTGCTTCAGGTATTATAAATCTTCCACTAGACAAAATAATTTTATTTTTTATTTTATTTTATTTTTTATTGGAGTATAGTTGCTTTACAATGTTGTGTTAGTTTCTGCTGTACAGTGAAGTGAATTAGCTATATGTATACATATATCCCCTCCCTCTTGGACCTCCCTCCCACCCCACCCCCATCCCACCCATCTAGGTTTTCACAGAGCACGGAGTTGAGCTTCCTGTGCTTTATAGCACGTTACCACTAGATTGCTCTTCTAAGTGATGTGTGCATTTGCACTGTCTCTGTACGTGTGCGAGAATTTTAGTTGTTCCGTATACTTACCAACACTAGGGTTTTAAGATTTTAAGACGATATCCAGTCTGATGGATGTGATTGGTATCTCACTGAATGTCTTTTCATATAAGTATTGGCTGCTAAAGTTTTACTTTCAGTTTATTGCCCATTTCTTTTCTATTTCTAAATTGTTCATTTTTGGTTTAATTTGTTTTCTTACTAATTTATAGATGTTCTTTTAATATTCCCATTACTAATTCTTTGTTGGTTATCTGCATTGCAATTTTTTCTCCTCAGTGTGATTTATTGTTACACTTTTTAAGAGTTTGTTTTATTGTACAGTTTTAAATTTCAAAGTAGACAAATTATGTCTTATTTAAGAAAGAATATCCTACTTAAAGTCATAAAGATATCCCTCTTTATTTTTTAAATGTGCAACAGAGCAAATTATACATTTTAATAATTTTCTTTGTAGATGTATATGTTTCTATCCATATTTGTGAGATGTAGCAACACAAGCAAGTATGATTTATTGAATTGGCTCAATTTTATATAGGCTGCAACTGAGAACTATATAATTTAAAGGTTGATGGTTTATGAAGTGTTTTTTCTAGGAAGAACTTTAGAGGTGATCTGGTCCAAACCTGAGGCCCAGAGAGGCAGGGAGTGGCAATTCTAGAACTACTTGCATTGACAGAGTGAACTGCATATATACAGCATTATATTGTCTTCATGACTGAGGAAACTGCCTTCCTCACCTTAAAGAGTTTTATACTACTGGTAGATAACTTAACTCTTAGACTGAGTAAATAATGGATGCTGATTTACATCCAAGAAAATAAAACAACATTTGCAAGGTAGAAATTTTCATGAGACAATAGCAAATCACTTTGTTTCTAACTATCCAGGAAAAAAAAGGGCAGTATCAGAAGCAAGGAATAGTTAATTGCTGTGACTGTAACACTTATTCATCCTTCAGTGATGAGCGTGTGAATATAAAAATAACTAGACATCAGTTTTGTTGAGAATCACCTATTTCCCCCATATTTTCTTTTGCAAGGCCTGTATCACAAACATGCCTCTACTGTGGACCAGGTTCCAAAAGGAAAACTTACTTTAACAAAGTCCCTCAACTTTTCTGTCTGGGTACTCACCCACCTCACTATGTATATCACACCCTGCCCCTTCTTCTCCAACTCATTAAACATGTTTATTTTCACAATATCACTCAATTCTTAGACTCTTTAAGCTCAGCAATAAAGTTAAGTGCATTTCTTATGCCCGAAGTAAGCATCTCAAGAATTTTTCACTATTTTTCTTCTTAAAGGAGTGCTGCAGAGGAACTTAAGAGTGAGTGACAGTTGACAGAGCTCTGGTTGCCCAGCAACTGGCAATTTAAATATGCAGGAGCCGATATGATTTACCAACTTGATAAACAGCAAGGACTTTAATACAATCTTAAGGACTGCTACAGATTTTGCATTGACCTATTTATATGTCTTGATCTGTCTCATCTATTTTAATGTGTGTATATATATATATATATATATATATACACACACACACACACACACACATATATATATATATATACACATATGCTTATTTTTTCCTGCAGAACTGGAATATGAAAGCAAAGACTGTATTTCTTCCCCTATATGACATTAATAGAAGTTGCATGCAATAAAATTATTTGTTTTAGCCCCTTTGTTTTTATTCAGATACTCAGTTTCAGAGGAGGCCTTCTCACTCAGAGGGAATAAGTGTCCTGTGGATTGAGTGCTTCATTTGAGTTCTGAGACTGTATTTATATATTCAGTAATTGTTGTTATCTTTTTTTTGCAGGTTTTATAATTTGAAACTTCTCTCCATTTTTTGAAAGGGAGTAGTAGTTGCTCTTTATTCTTCACAGGAATAATGAGGTTTAATAGGTTTGGCTGTGAGTTAGCCTAATTGATTAGTGTGTTTTACTAATGGGATCAAGAGGCTTGATTCCATCATGAGCCAATTAGCTTCCTGGAGCAGGTGAATCTTCATCTTCCTGACCTTCATGACCTTCAGTGGACATTGTTCATAAGGTGATTCTAAGTGATGATAGAAAAGCTGCAACCCATCAGTAATAACAGTATAGTAACCCAAAGAGGCCCCCTCCCTGCTGGAGGTCAGCACTGTCATTTTGAATATCAACAACATGGTATGCTTGAGAAGCAGTCTGTATAAAATTCTACCATCTTGTCGGGAATACAAGGTGCTACATAAAACACGCTACCAACATCCTGTTACTAGCACAGGAGTTGAGAAATTTTGAGGATAATTTTAACACTGAAAATATTTTATGATATGGGAATACAAAATTAGATCATTTCAGTCATGGAATAGTTGAACGTCACAGCAAGGTAACTTTAAAATTGTTTCTTGAAACTTCTCAGTTCGTTAATTTAAGGCTTGAAGAACCCTGGGAAATGAGGACATTTTTGCCAACCATGCATGTTTGAATAAAATTCAGTATCTGAAAGCTGCATGCCAGCTCTTCCAGGGCACCTTTCCTTCTACCTCTAATTACAGTGAAAAGTCCCTTTTCCAAATTCCTATAGTGCTTATGCTGTCCTATTCCTTTTAAGAAATAATGCCTATTAGGTCTGCGGTGTTTCACAGTTCCAGGGCCATTTGGTTAACACAGAGGCCTTGACTTTCGTAATGATATCTCACGTTTATTGAGCACTATGCTAAGTATTTTAAATATATTGTCATTTGTCCCTAGTGATGCTACAAGTCGTTATTAGAGCCAGCTACTGGTGAGGAAGGTCAGAGTGGTAGAGTAATTTGCCCATAAAAATAAAGAAAGAAATTGGAGAGGTGGAATTTGCTTTATGGTCTGTCGGACTCCAAATCCAGTTTTCACTGTGATATTTTTCTCTCTATGTTTCGTTGTTTCTTAATTGTTCATACATGTATGTTATTTCTCCAGTGGTTCTCACACTATAGCTCACTTAAGAAGCTTTGTGAAAATTTGTTAGAAATGCTGTTTCTGGACCCTTGTCACACAGATTCTGATATAGCAGGTCCTAGATAAGTTCCAAGTGTCTTCATCTGTATTTTTAGGGGAGTCCTTAGACCTGAGAAATACCTGATGTGAAATCTGTGAGGCAGCAATTGTCTGAGCTACCCTCTCAGCTCTGTACTGAATGTTCATAGTAAGCACTCAATAAATACATGCTAAATTCAAGCACTGTTAAAACTGTTGCTGCTGTGCTAAATATAGCCCACAAAGTTTCATAGCTTGAACCTGGGTGGATCTTAACTTGAATATAAAGTTTGTGCAAGTTAGAAAAGTCAATACTAATTGGCAGGCTGAAGATCAAAGAACAAGATATCTGATATGATGTTTCATTTTTTCCATATCATTGTATTCTGGAAATTTAGGTGTATTCTAAAATACCGGTATTTGTTCAGAGGAAGCCTCTGTAGAAAAAGGAAAAGCATAAGTAAGAAAAGAACCAGAGAGGAGTGGAATTGAGATAAATCTTAGGTATAAAATACCTAAGATTTTTGGGAAGGGATGGGAAGAAGATAAAGGTGGGAGATAGGAGGTTGATTCAACTCATTAGTGAAAGAAAGTGGGTTCTTTGGAAAGGGGTCAAAGAAGAAAATGACCTATTCAATTGGAGGAGATCTTGGAGAAGCCTAGTGGAAAAAAGGATCAAAGATAGGGGGATGGGAATAAAATGAATCAATGACAACATATGCGTTGGTTGGGGAGGGGTTCCACGTACCTCACATTTTTTGAGTGGCCCTAGTGACTCAAGGCTTATCCTGTTTTCCTTCTTTATCATGTGGATAATCTTCTGTTGTCATTTCTTCACCTGAGGTGCTTATCTGTCCGTGTGAGAAGATGTGTCTTGGCTGGCTCAAAATTGGACTGAACATTAGCAGTAGATAGAGCAGTGAGTAACATGACCAGTGAAATCCTGCCCAGAATAGAGAGGGGCCTTAGGTCTATTGAAATTCCCAAGGTGATTTGTTAAAACAATAGAAAAGTTCTTTAAAGAAGGATTTATATGGTACCCAGGGAATATGCTTCATGTTTCTCTTTAACTTTCTACGAAATGGTAGTTGTTCCTAACTTACTGTTTGTGATATTGTAATGTTTTCCTTTCTATCAATACCCAAGTGTTTTTTTAAAAGTTTTATATATATATAAATATAAATATATAGTAATATCAGTGAAAGATTAGGGTAAACATGGTATATTCACAAGCAAATGATAGCACAGTATTTTTCCTTACAGCACACATTTGCCTCCTAAAAGAAAAAAGCAAAGAAAGGAAAAAAGCTTTAGTAATTAGATCCCTGTTGTAACCCTAGTGGAGTAAGAAAGATTAATAGCTGTGCTGCAGAACTCGGTTCCAGGGTGAGAGGCACTGTGTGTCACTGTTTTCTCCTGGGATGAAACTTGGCCTGAAGTAAAACACAATTTCTATACTAATAATGATAACAATAGCCAACATTTTTGAGCACCTACTCCTTACCGATTACTTTACATTTATTTTCTCCAAGCTTCACAGTGACCTGGTAAGTTAAATAATTCATGTTTAAGCAACTGAGGTTCAGAGAGGTTAATTGACTACCAGATCACCCAGTTAGTGAGACATTTTACACGGGCACTTCAGATCTTCAGGAGGTAGATTGCAGCATTAAAAAAATCACAGAAAAAAATTTAAATGTATTCAGTATTGAAATTTGAAAGAAAGAACCATGTCGATCTAAATTGCAATGATGGATAAAGGTCTTTTGTGTTTGGCTAGCTGATCATGACCTGTGCCTTCACACTGGCAAGGTAGTAGGCCGGGAGCCAGGTTCTTTAAAGCATGCTTGATCGGGCAAGTTTTCTGTAGGGAAGGTTATAGTGTACAGATTACAAAGCCCTCCTGCTGCACAGGTATCAGAGGTTGTCTGTTGCAAGTTCCTTCACTTCGACTGTTACTTCCTTTTCTCAATTCTATTTTGGACTTCTGTCTCATGTGTATTTACAGGCAGACAAAGCTTTTTGTAACAGCCCCTTTGCCGTGACTGAAGAGGAGCCTTGTATGTCCTGCAGTTTCTAGGCATTGTGATTCTCGTTTTAAACTCACTCTGATGATAATGGTAGCTGTGACTTCCTGTTCCCTATTGTCCGAGGAGGGAAGTTGCAGGTAGGGGCCTTCAAAGATGATCCCATAAAAATCTGTGCAGGGAGGCTTTTTGATGAAATGGTCTTCATAGAATCTGTTCGGCATATGATTTGGGTGCTGGATACTGTGGGACTAAGCCCCGTGGTTTTTGTTGTTGTTTGTTTTTTTGGTTTTCTAAATATTTATTTATTACTTTGGCTGTGCTGGGTCTTAGTTGCAGCATGCGGGGTCTTCATTGCCGTGTGTGGGATCTTTAGTTGTGGCATGCATGTGGGATCTAGTTCCCTGTCCAGGGATCGAACCCGGGCCCCCTGCATTGGGAGCACAGAGTTTTTTTAACCGCTGGACCACCAGGGAAGTCCCAAGCCCCATGTTTTTAAAGTCAAGGCTTACTGAGAAAAGGCCAGTCTTTATTAGTGCAGATTCTGAAGTTGGCAGAATTTCTTCTTATAAAAAGAAATATACAGCAGACCATTTCTGATTGTGTTATATATATTTTTAGATATTACTATTGAGTTATATTTATAGTATAGGCTACCAAGTTCTATTTTATTTTTTATTAAATTAAAAAAAATTTATTTATATATTTTTGGCTGGGTTGGGTCTTCTTTGCTGTACACGGGCTTTCTCTAGTTGCGGCGAGTGGGCTCTAGAGTGCAGGCTCAGTAGCTGTGGCGCATGGGCTTAGTTGCTTCTTGGCACATAGGATCTTCCCGGACCAGGGATGGAACCCGTATCTCCTGTATTGGCAAGTGGATTCTTAACCACTGCGCCACCAGGGTCCTATTTTAAATATGCAAAATATTTGCATAACTAACCTTACAAACTGCATTCCCTGGTCTGTGTTGCACCCTGCAATGTAGCCTGTGCTTAAATGGTTCTCCTAAAAATCTTAGAATGGAACTTCTTATTTGCTTTTAAAATGTCAGCACAGAGAGTGTATGTGAGCTGTATGGCCCTCCAGTGACCTTTCTGTTCTTACTTGTACTCTGAGAGTGCTTGTCAACTAGTTTTCCAGTCTCCAGAGTCCCCAGGGTCCTCAGGGTCCTATTGTTTAAGATAACTTAAGTGTTGTCATTAGCATTATTTTTGCAGTCCTGCTTCTGCTACTGCAGTTGAAGGGGAACAAATATCCTTAAATCTCTATATCCCATTCTCCTGTGTCTTGCTGAATAGTAGTCTGATTATTTTGATGGAATTGTGAGTTTGTAGAGCTTGTCTAACAAAGAAATAGATTTCCTTTGACAGAGAAAAACCTGACGCTGATAAGATGAGAGGCTGAAAGTTTCCTATGATATGAGAAATCACTTCTGTTGAAAAGCCTTGGCAATGATAGTGTCTCAGACAACATAATTCATAAGAAAATTTGTTTTTGGGTGTCTCATGTCTTACCCTAATTCATGAAGGCTCACACCTTGTCTGGGTCTACTCTTTCTAGATGGTGGTCCCCGCTCTAGAGTATTTTTCTTTCTTTCTTTGATGGAAGTCAAAGGACTGTGTTCTAGTCCTTCAGAATTTATACTAGCAAATCAGATAAATGATTCTGCCCCAAAGTTAGGCAATTACAGATTCATTAGTTTAGCCCTTTCCCTTTAAGAATTATTGTGTACCTAAATGTACCAGGCATGGTGGTAGGTGTGGGGATTGCTGAGATGGGATAGTGCAATCCCTGAACCGAGGAACATAGTCTCATGATGGATAAAAGTACTTCACTAATATAAGAGATGCTATTATTATCTAACATAAGGGGTGTTATTATATGTTGTTATGGTACAAGACACAGTGGGAACATACTGACCTTTTACTTGGAGTGATTGGTTAAAATTTCTCATTTGAACATAGCCTTAAAGAATTTGAGCTGAGGGCTTCCCTGGTGGCGCAGTGGTTGAGAGTCCGCCTGCTGATGCAGGGGACACGGGTTCGTGCCCTGGTCCGGGAAGATCCCACATGCCGCGGAGCGGCTAGGCCCGTAAGCCATGGCCGCTGAGCCTGCGCGTCCAGAGCCTTGCTCCACAACGGGAGAGGCCACAACAGTGAGAGGCCCGCATACCACAAAAAAAAAAAAAAAAAGTACCGCCAAAAAAAAAAGGGGAAGGGAGCACAAAATCATGGAAATGTGAATGTGAATGATACTATACAGAAGTAATTAAACTCACAGTCAGCTTATGTGATTTAGTACAGCCACACAGATGCTCATACAAGTGTTCATTCTGATTTCTCAGTGCCTGTGCCTCAGCAGTAGTTAGCAATGTAGAATATCACCCTAGGAGTAATGAGAGATTGTCTGGAACCATAGGAGTTATGTGTGAGGAAAAGCCTTGGTAAATTTAAGAAAAGTGAAATCTTATCAAGTATCTTTTCTGACCACAATGCTATAAGACTAGATAGAAATTACAGGAAAAAATCTGAAAAACTACAAACACATGGAGGCTAAACAATACACTACTAAATAACCAAGAGATCACTGAAGAAATTAAAGAGGAAATCAAAAAATTCCTAGAAACAAATGATAATGAAAACACGATGACCCAAAACCTATGGGATGCAGCAAAATCAATTCTAAGAGGGAATTTTATAGCAATACAATCCTACCTCAGGAAACAAGAAACATTTCAAATAGACAACCTAACCTTACACCTAAAGCAATTAGAGAAAGAAGAATAAAAGAAACCCCAAAGTTAGCAGAAGGAAAGAAATCATAAAGATCATAAAGATCCGATCAGGATTAAATGAAAAAGAAATGAAGAAAACAATGGCATAGATCAATAAAACTAAAAGCTGGTTCTTTGAGAAAATAAACAAAATTGATAAACCATTAGGTGGACTCATCAAGAAAAAAAGGGAGAAGACTCAAATCAATAGAATTAGAAATGAAAAAGAAGTAACAACTGATACTGCAGAAATACAAAGGATCATGAGAGATTATTACAAGCAACTATATGCCAATAAGATGGACAAGCTGGAAATAATGGACAAATTCTTAGAAATTCTTAGAAAAGCACAACCTTCCGAGACTGAACCAGGAAGAAATAGAAAATATAAACAGATGAATCACAAGCACTGATATTGAAACTGTGATTAAAAATCTTCCAACAAAGAAAAGCCCAGGACCAGATGGCTTCACAGGCGAATTCTATCAAACATTTAGAGAAGAGCTAACACCTATCCTTCTCAAACTCTTCCAAAATATAGATGAAGGAGGAATACTCCCAAACTCATTCTATGAGGCCACCATCACCCTGATACCAAAACCAGACAAAGATGCCACAAAAAAAGAAAACTATAGGCCAATATCATTGATGAACATAGATGCAAAAATCCTCAACAAAATAGTAGTAAACAGAATCCAGAAGCACATGAAAGGATCAAACACCATGATCAAGTGGGGTTTATCCCGTGGATGCAAGGATTCTTCAATATACGCAAATCAATTAATGTGATAAACCATATTAACAGATTGAAGGAGAAAAACCATATGATCCTCTCAATAGATGCAGAGAAAGCTTTTGACAAAATTCAACACCGATTTATGATAAAAACTCTGCAGAAAGTGGGCATAGAGGGAAACTACCTCAACATAATAAAGGCCATATATGACAAACCCACAGCAAACATCATTCTCAATGGTGGAAACCTGAAAGCATTTCCTCTAAGATCAGGAACATCCTTATGTCCACTCTTGCTACTATTATTCAACATAGTTTTGGAAGTCCTAGCCATGGGAATCAGAGAAGAAAAGGAAATAAAAGAATACAAATTGGAAATGAAGAAGTAAAACCGTCACTGTTTGCAGATGACATGATACTATACATAGAGAATCCTAAGGATGCCACCAGAAAACTACTAGAGATGATCAATGAATTTGGTAAAGTTGCAGGATACAAAATTAAGGCCAAGAAATCTCTTGCATTCCTATACACTAACAACGAAAGATCAGAAAGAGAAATCAAGGAAATAATCCCATTCACCATTGCAACAAAAAGAATAAAATACCTAGGAATAAACCTACCTAAGAAAGTAAAAGACCTGTATGCAGAAAACTATGACACTGATGAAAGAAATCAAAGATGATACAAACAGATGGAGAGATATACCATGTTCTTGGATTGGAAGAATCAACATTGTGAAAATGACTATACTACCCAAAACAATCTACAGATTCAATGCAATCCCTATCAAACTACGAATGGCATTTTTACAGAACCAGAACAAAAAACCTTAAAATTTGTATGGAGACACAAAAGACCCCAAATAGCTAAAGCAGTGTTGAGGGAAAAAAATGGAGCTGGAGGAATCAGACTCTCTGACTTCAGACTATAATACAAAGCTATAGTAATCAAGACAGTATGGTACTGGCACAAAAACAGAAATATAGATCAATGGAACAGGATAGAAAGCCCAGAGATAAACCCACACACCTATGGTCAACTAATCTATGACAAAGGAGGCAAGGATATGCAATGGAGAAAAGACAGTCTCTTCAATATGTGGTGCTGGGAAAACTGGACAGCTACATGTAAAAGAATGAAATTAGAACACTGCCTAACACCATACACAAAAATAAACTCAAAATGGATTAGAGACCTAAATGTAAGACAGGACACTATAAAAGTCTTAGAGGAAAACATAGGAAGAATACTCTTTGACATAAATCCCAGAAACATCTTTGTGGATCCACCTCCTAGAGTAATGGAAGTAAAAACAAAAATAAACAAATGGGACCTAATGAAACTTAAAAGCTTTTGCACAGCAAAGGGAAAAATAAACAAGACGAAAAGACAGCCCTCAGGATGGGAGAAAATATTTGCAAACAAATCAATGGACAAAGGATTAATCTGCAAAATATATAAACAGCTCATGCAGCTCAATGTTAAAAAAACAAACAACCCAATCCCAAAATGGGCAGAAGACCTAAATAGAAATTTCTCCAAAGAAGATATACAGATGGCCAAGAAGCACATGAAAAGCTGCTCAACATCACTAATTAGTAGAGAAATGCAAATCAAAACTACAATGAGGTATCACCTCACACCAGTTAGAATGGGCATCATCAGAAAATCTACAAACAACAAATGCTGGAGAGGGTGGGGAGAAAAGGGACCCCCCTGCACTGTTTGCGGGAATGTAAGTTGATACAGCCACTATGTAGAACAGTATGGAGGTTCCTTAGAAAACTAAAAATAGAATTACCATATGATCCAGCAATCCCACTACTGGGCATATACCCTGAGAAAACCATAATTCAAAAAGACACACGCACCCCAATATTCATTGCAGCACTATTTACAATAGCCAGGTCATGGAAGCAACCTAAATTCCCTTCGACAGACGAATGGATAAAGAAGATGTGGTACATATATGCAATGGAATATTACTCAGCCATAAAAAGAAACGAAATTGGGTCATTTGTAGAGACGTGGATGGATCTAGAGACTGTCATACAGAGTGCAGTAAGTCAGAAAGAGAAAAAGAAATATCGTATATTAACGCATATATGTGCAACCTAGAAAAATGGTACAGATGAACCAGTTTGCAGGGCAGAAATAGAGACACAGATGTAGAGAACGAACGTATGGACACCAAGGGGGGAAAGTGGTGGGGGGTGGTGGTGGTGGGATGAATTGGGAGATTGGGATTGACATGTATACACTAATATGTATAAAATAGATAACTAATAAGAACCTGCTGTATAAAAAAATAAAATAAATAATTACTTGAGCCAAGGCAGCGTTCATTGAAAGGGAAAGGAGGGCCCGGATATGAAAGATATTTTTAAGACATCAGTGTTCTGGCTTTGGTGACTACCTATGGGAAATGCAAGAAACAGAGAATTGAAATAAAATCTAAGGTTTCCATCATGGGTAATAGAGTATCTGGTATGTACTCAATAGAGTTTGTTGAATAGAATGTTAAGAGTGATTTTCAAGCATTTTTCTGTAAAGATGAAATTATGGCAGAATTTTAGGTTTTGAGGCATAAGGTAGAGACTGTAGGTCTGATGAACCTCCTGATAGTCAATGCACTGTACAATGGATGCTATGAATTGAATCAGCTCACGAAGCCTACTATACAGAGGATTTGAGGCTAATGGCTCCATCTCAGAAAAGAAGGACTTGCAAGTGTGATTGGCTTTGTACACTGAACTGTGCATTACAACTTGCCCTAAGTCTGAGAAAGATATATTAGAGACACATAGTTTTTTTTAGCTACATAGCATTCTGCTTTCTTATTGGCACACTGTCCAAAATGATACCAGTTGCCCAGAAGGAAAAAAAATAAAGAAAACTGTAATAAGAAGCTCAGGCAATAGCTTTAAAAAACTGAAATAAAGATTGTGGTAGGAAGGTGAAGTCTTAGTCAAATTTGAAAGCTTATGCTGTGAGAATTCTTGTAGACATTGATTGTAACTTTTCATTTTATCATCTTTTGTGATTGAGTTCAGTCTATTCAATGGCAAGGTAAGTTCTTTAGTAAAGACCTGTAACTCAGTGAGTCAGTAATGAAATTGTGATGACTAGGTAGACAGAGTCTTGGTATTCAAGCAGCTTTGCTAGAATGGTCTGTAATTCCTTGTGATGCAATAAAGAGAGCACAGGGCTAAAAGGCAGAAGGCCAGCCCTCCCATTTGTCATCTGCATGTCTGTAAATGAATTCCCGAAGCTCCCTAAGTCTCAAATTCCTCATCTGTAAAATGGGAATAAAATGAGTTAGTATACTCCAGAGGGCTGTTGTGAAGATCAGGGGAAATAAGCCTTGTGCAAATTCTTTGTGGTCTGCAAAGCTCTACTAACTTGCCATGTTATTACTATGGAACAGGCCATGTAGGTGGAATGGTTCAAGGACCTATGGAACCACCTCCACAATGATGTTAATGAGAGCAGCATGGACTGGGGCAGTGTAATGTGTTAGTGACCTCTCTTTCCCTGGCTGCACAGACAACCTAAAGCATTGCCAGATGTCACCCCCTTGGGCTATTGCCCTGTGCTATATCCCAGGATAGTATAGCACTAATTTACTTGCAAGCAGCTAACCAACTTGTAATTAGAGATGACCTTTTTGAAGCAAAGACTCTTACCCCCTTACTGTGGATCCAGGTAGCTCAAGGAATATAGTTGACCCAAAATAACCATTCTCGGATCTCAGTAGGTAAAAGTTTTATAGCAGCAATTTTGTTTTTGCTGTGCTTGTATTTATCTCCTTAAATGTGCATATATATATTTTTACAGCATGGACAAATTAATGTACAAATTAATTGAAACTGTTTCTTGAAGCCAGATATAATTCTGTATTTGCTTTAATAATCTGTACTCATAAACAATCAGCATAACTTTTTTTCCTTTTTTTTCACTTATCTACCCACATGAAGGTCAGTTTCCTATTATTTCTTTTTTTTTTTTACATCTTTATTGGAGTATAATTGCTTTACAATGGTGTGTTAGTTTCTGCTTTATAACAAAGTGAATCAGTTATACATATACATATATTCCCATATCTCTTCCCTCTTGCGTCTCCCTCCCTCCCACCCTCCCTATCCCACCCCTCTAGGTGGTCAAAAGCACCAAGCAGATCTCCCTCTGCTATGCGGCTGCTTCCCACTAGCTATCTATTTTACGTTTGGTAGTGTATATATGTTCATGCCACTCTCTCATTTTATCACAGCTTCCCCTTCCCCTTCCCCATATCCTCAAGTCCATTCTCTAGTAGGTCTGTGTCTTTATTCCTGTCTTACCCCTAGGTTCTTCATGACATTTTTTTTTCTTAAATTCCATATATATGTGTTAGCATATGGTATTTGTCTTTCTCTTTCTGACTTACTTCACTCTGTATGACAGACTCTAGGTCCATCCACCTCATTACAAATGGCTCAATTTCGTTTCTTTTTATGGCTGAGTAATATTCCATTGTATATACGTGCCACATCTTCTTTATCCATTCGTCCGATGATGGACACTTAGGTTGTTTCCATCTCCTGGCTATTGTAAATAAAGCTGCAATGAACATTTTGGTACATGACTCTTTTTGAATTATGGTTTTCTTAGGGTATATGCACCGTAGTGGGATTGCTGGGTCATATGGTAGTTCTATTTGTAGTTTTTTAAGGAACCTCCATACTATTCTCCATAGAGGCTGTACCAATTCACATTCCCGCCAGCAGTGCAAGAGTGTTCCCTTTTCTCTACACCCTTTCCAGCATTTATTGGCCATTCTGACTGGTGTGAGATGATATCTCATTGTAGTTTTGATTTGCATTTCTCTAATGATTAATGATGGTGAGCATTCTTTCATGTGTTTGTTGGCAGTCCGTATATCTTCTTTGGAGAAGTGTCTATTTAGGTCTTCTGCCCATTTTTGGATTGGGTTGTTTGTTTTTTTGTTATTGAGCTGCATGAGCTGCTTGTAAATTTTGGAGATTAATCCTTTGTCATTTGCTTCATTTGCAAATATTTTCTCCCATTCTGAGACTTGTCTTTTGGTCTTATCTATGGTTTCCTTTGCTGTGCAAAAGCTTTGAAGTTTCATTAGGTCCCATTTATTTATTTTTGGTTTTATTTCCATTTCTCTAGGAGGTGGGTCAAAAAGGATCTTGCTGTGATTTATGTCATAGAGTGTTCTGCCTATGTTATCCTCTAAGAATTTGATAGTTTCTGGCCTTACATTTAGGTCTTTAATCCATTTTGAGCTTATTTTTGTGTATGGTGTTAGGGAGTGATCTAAACTCATAGTTTTACTTGTACCTGTCCAGTTTTCCCAACACCACTTATTGAAGAGGCTGTCCTTTCTCCACTGCCATTTCTGCCTCCTTTATCAAAGATAAGGTGACCATACGTGCATGGGTTTTTCTCTGGGCTTTCTATCCTGTTCCATTGATCTATCTTTTCTGTTTTTGTGCCAGTACCATACTCTCTTGATTACTGTAGCTTTGTAGTATAGTCTGAAGTCAGGGAGCCTGATTCCTCCAGCTCTGTTTATCATTCTCAAGATTGCTTTGGCTATTCGGGGTCTTTTGTGTTTCCATACAAATTTTGAAATTTTTTGTTCTAGTTCTGTGAAAAATGCCAGTGGTAGTTTGATAGGGATTGCATTGAATCTGTAGATTGCTTTGGGTAGTAGAGTCATTTTCACAATGTTGATTCTTCCAATTCAAGAACATGGTATATCTCTCCATCTATTTGTATCATCTTTAATTTCTTTCATCAGTGTCTTATAATTTTCTGCATACAGGTCTTTTGTCTCCTTAGGTAGGTTTATTCCTAGATATTTTATTCTTCTTGTTGCAATGGTAAATGGGAGTGTTTTCTTGATTTCACTTTCAGATTTTTCATCATTAGTGTATAGGAATGAAAGAGATTTCTGTGCGTTAGTTTTGTATCCTGCTACTTTACCGGATTAATTGATTAGCTCTAGTAGTTTTCTGGTAGCATCTTTAGCATTCTCTATGTATAGTATCATGTCATCTGCAAACAGTGACAGCTTTACTTCTTCTTTTCCTATTTGTATTCCTTTTATTTCCTTTTCTTCTCTGAC
The DNA here is from genome assembly GCF_005190385.1 of Monodon monoceros. NCBI lineage: Eukaryota > Metazoa > Chordata > Mammalia > Artiodactyla > Monodontidae > Monodon > Monodon monoceros. The sequence continues at coordinate 34,880,132 of NW_021703776.1, read as the reverse complement.
TGCTGTGGCTAAAACTTCCAAAACTATGTTGAATAAGAGTGGTGAGAGTGGACAACCTTGTCTTGTTCCTGATCTTACTGGAAATGCTTTCAGTTTTTCACCATTGAGGACGATGTTGGCTGTGGGTTTGTCATATATGGCCTTTATTATGTTGAGGAAAGTTCCCTCTATGCCTACTTTCTGCAGGGTTTTTATCATAAATGGGTGTTGAACTTTGTCGAAAGCTTTCTCTGCATCTATTGAGATGATCATATGGTTTTTCTCCTTCAATTTGTTAATATGGTGTATCATGTTGATTGATTTGCGTATATTGAAGAATCCTTGCATTCCTGGAATAAACCCCACTTGATCATGGTGTATGATCCTTTTTAATGTGCTGTTGGATTCTGTTTGCTAGTATTTTGTTGCAGATTTTTGCATCTATGTTCATCAGTGATATTGGCCTTTAGTTTTCTTTTTTCGTGACATCCTTGTCTGGTTTTGGTATCATGGTGATTGTGGCCTCGTAGAATGAGTTTGGGAGTGTTTCTCCCTCTGCTGTATTTTGGAAGAGTTTGCGAAGGATGAGTGTTAGCTCTTCTCTAAATGTTTGATAGAACTCGCCTGTGAAGCCATCTGGTCCTGGGCTTTTGTTTGTTGGACCATTTTAAATCACAGTTTCAATTTCAGTGCTTGTGATTGGTCTGTTCATATTTTCTATTTCTTCCTGATTCAGTCTTGGCAGGTTGTGCATTTCTAAGAATTTGTCCATTTCTTCCAGGTTATCTATTTTATTGTCATAGAGTTGCTTGTAGTAATCTCTCATGATGTTTTTGTATTTCTGCAGTGTCAGTTGTTACTTCTCCTTTTTCATTTCTAATTCTATTGATTTGAGTCTTCTCCCTGTTTTTCTTGATGAGTCTGGCTAATGGTTTATCAATTTTGTTTATTTTCTCAAAGAACCATCTTTTAGTTTGATTGATCTTTGCTATTGTTTCCTTCATTTCTTCTTCATTTATTTCTGATCTGATCTTTATGATTTCTTTCCTTCTGCTAACTTTGGGGTTTTTTTGTTCTTCTTCTCTAATTGCTTTAGGTGCAAGGTTAGGTTGTTTATTTGAGATGTTTCCTGTTTCTTAAGGTAGGATTGTATTGCTATAAACTTCCCTCTTAGGACTGCTTTTGCTGCATCCCATAGGTTTTGGTAGTCGTGTCTCCATTGTCATTTGTTTCTAGGTATTTTTTGATTGCTTCTTTGATTTCTTCAGAGATCTCCTGGTTATTAAGTAGTGTATTGTTTAGCCTCCATGTGTTTGTATTTTTTACAGAGTTTTCCTGTAATTGATATCTAGTCTCATAGCATTGTGGTTGGAAAAGATACTTGATATAATTTCAATTTACTTAAATGTACCAAGCCTTGATTTGTGACCCAAGATATGTTTTATCCTGGAGAATGTTCCATGAACACTTGAGAACAATGTGTATTCTGTTGTTTTTGGATGGAATGTCCTATAAATATCAATTAAGTTCATCTTGTTTAATGTATCATTTAAAGCTTGTGCTTCCTTATTTATTTTCATTTTGGATGATCTGTCCATTGGTGAAAGTGGGGTGTTAAAGTCCCCTACTATGATTGTGTTACTGTCGATTTCCCCTTTTATGGCTGTTAGCAATTGTCTATGTATTGAGGTGCTCCTATGTTGGGTGTATAAATATTTACAATTATTATCTTCTTCCTGGATCGATCCCTTGATCATTGTGTAGTGTCCTTCTTTGTCTCTTGTAATAGTCTTTATTTTAAAGTCTATTTTGTCTGATATGAGAATTGCTACTCCAGCTTTCTTTTGGTTTCCATTTGCATGGAATATCTTTTTCCATCCCCTTACTTTCAGTCTGTATGTGTCTCTAGGTCTGAAGTGGGTCTCTTGTAGACAGCATATATATGGGTCTTGTTTTTGTATCCATTCAGCCAGTGTGTGTCTTTTGGTGGGAGCATGTAATTCATTTACATTTAAGGTAATTATCGATATGTATGTTCCTATTCCCGTTTTCTTAATTGTTTTGGGTTTCTTATTGTAGGTCTTTTCCTTCTCTTATGTTTCTTGTCTAGAGAAGTTCCTTTAGCATTTATTGTAATGCTGGTTTGGTGGTGCTGAACTCTCTCAGCTTTTGCTTGTCTGTAAAGGTTTTAATTTCTCCACTGAATCTGAATGAGATCCTTGCTGGGTAGAGTAATCTTGGTTGTAGGTTTTTCTCCTTCATCACTTTAAATATGTCCTGCCACTCCCTTCTGGCTTGCAGAGTTTCTGCTGAAAGATCAGCTCTTATCCTTATGGGGATTCCCTTGTGTGTTATTTGTTGTTTTCCCCTTGCTGCTTTTAATATGTTTTCTTTGTATTTAATTTTTGACAGTTTGATTAATATGTGTCTTTGTGTGTTTCTCCTTGGATTTATCCTGTATGGGACTCTCTGTGCTTCCTGGACTTGATTAACTATTTCCTTTCCCATATTAGGGACGTTTTCAACTATAATCTCTTCAAATATTTTCTCAGTCCCTTTCTTTTTCTCTTCTTCTTCTGGAACCCCTATAATTCGAATGTTGGTGTGTTTAATGTTGTCCCAGAGGTCTCTGAGACTGTCCTCAGTTCTTTTCATTCTTTTTTCTTTATTCTTCTCTGCAGTAGTTATTTCCACTCTTTTTTCTTCCAGGTCACTTATCTGTTCTTCTGCCTCAGTTATTCTGCTATTGATCCCACCTAGAGTATTTTTAATTTCATTTATTATGTTGTTCATCGTTGCTTGTTTCATCTTTAGTTCTTCTAGGTCCTTGTTAAATGTTTGTTGCATTTTCTCTATTCTATTTCCAAGATTTGGGATCATATTTACTATCATTATTCTAAATTCTTTTTCGGGTAGAATGCCTGTTTCCTTTTCATTTGTTAGGTCTGGTGGGTTTTAATCTTGCTCCTTTATCTGCTGTGTGTTTTTCTGTCTTCTCATTTTGCTTATCTTACTGTGTTTGGGGTCTCCTTTTTGCAGGCTGCAGGTTCGTAGTTCCTGTTGTTTTTGGTGTCTGTCTCCAGTGGCTCAGGTTGGTTCAGTGGGTTGTGTAGGCTTCCTGGTGGAGGGGACTAGTGCCTGTGTTCTGGTGGATGAGGCTGGATCTTGTCTTTCTGGTGGGCAGGTACTATTATTTCTTGTTCAGACTTATTGTAGGAATTACTAATATTCTAGGGGAAAACTTCCCCATTCTAAGAAAACAGTCTGTTTCTCTGTAGTCCATTTAGATAAAGAAGCATGGGAAGATTTAAGAACAAATTGCCCTTTCTTATTGACAAATATTCCCCCCACTGACTCCTCTTTCTTTTCCAAGCAGCTAAAAATGATCTTAATTTGTGCCCAGTTCTGAATCAATTTTGTCCCTGAAATAGGGCTGCCAATCCATTGATATTGTTGTCCATTAGTCAAGGGTAACTTATGGAGCCTATGATGCATACACACACACACACACACACACACACACACACACCCCTGTATGCACATATGTGTAGAGGATCCATATCCCTGAAACATTTTAGGAGAGCTCTTTAAATGACCATATTTCAGTTATGCAGCTATAGTTATTGTGATAACTTTGGTTTAATATGGCTCATTGGAAATGCAGATGTAATAAATGGAAACCAGTATGTATCAACATAGAAATGCATATTAATTTTCTTTATAACAGTGTTCAGATAACAAGGCTTTCATAATGTTAGAAGAATGTGTCATGATTAGGTAGTTATTAAAAGGTTGAATGGCAGGATAGTAGTTTAAATTTTAGAAAGGTATTTAATGGTAAGATTTTGGAAGCCAAATTCATATTTCCATCTGAGATTCACTTTGCAACTCAAGTCTAGAGCTATGAAGACAAAACTCCACAATTATGTAAGTAGCCATAAATCAGCATGTCGTGGACAGTTGTTATGCGTGTTTGTGGAAATAAACAGCAGAAGTGTGTAGAAATAGAAACTTTTTTTTATATATAAATTTATTTTATTATTTTTTTGGCTGTGTTGAGTCTTTGTTGCTGTGCGTGGGCTTTCTCTAGTTGCAGTGAGCGGGGGCTACTGTTTGTTGCTGTGCGCAGGCTTCTCATTGCGGTGGCTTCTATTGTTGCAGAGCATGGGCTCTAGGCATGCGGGCTTAAGTAGTTGTGGCGCACGGGCTTAGTTGCTCCGTGGTATGTGGGATCTTCCTGAACCAGGGATGGAACCCGTGTCCCCTGCATTGGCAGGCAGATTCTTAACCACTGTGCCACCAGGGAAGTCCCAGAAACATCTTTTTAATTTTAGATTTTGGGACAAGTAGTAAAACTTTGGCTTTGTATGTATTACCACTGTTCAGTTGGAAATTATTGGTTAAACTAAGTTATATTTGTAGATATACAAGTATCAATTGTACAAAGTGACATTATAGATTAAAAATAATTTGTTTTAAAACACAGAGTAACTATGCCTCTGGTGGAAGGTACCTTTTAGTGCTGCTTCACTTATATTCTCTTAAGGTTTCCTGTCCCTCGCTTTTTGTTATTTTTAATTTAAAATCAAATCGTGCCTTTGAGAATCAAGAATGTATTAAGAACATTTAAAAATGTTTTAGACTGCAATGTAAAAAAAAAATTAAAATGCGAAAAATCTCGAAGTCCACATTCATCAATTTTAGATAGTCTATAAATTCACATTTCACTCAATTTTAACTTTGATTTTGCTTCATTTCCTTTTAATTATGAAGCATATGATATCTCAGGTTTTTTACCTGTAAGGGTAGGGAGGGGAGTTACAAGTATCTATTAGCATGGTTGATGTGAAAATGATATAAAATATGGTAACATGTCCAAAAGTACTTTGTAACTGTAAAGAACTATGCAAATGATGTTATTACTTTAAAATATGATGTTGACATCTTTTTATTTAGAAGCCACTGTCAGAATGTCTGTTTGCTGGTACTGAAATCAAAGGAATTTTTTGCTCTTCATTTTTCATTTTTTTTTGTAGAAATATTGCTTTCTCATCAACCTGGAAATTAAGATTCTTTAAATAATGCTGATAAAATAAACACATCAGTATAATTTTTGAAGGGGATTTATAAAAATATACTTTTTATTGTTTCTAAACCTTAATGTATATCCAGCACAAAAGATGTGGTGAGAATTAGCCTGTTAGAACTGATGACTCTACTTAACTGTTTTTAATAACTGGCATACTTGTATTTTTGGACCTTTTGAAGTATTATAGGTATTCTTAGTGATGTTACATAGTTCTTCAAGGGAAATACGTATTTATATCCTGCTTTATACATTTGGGCAAAAATAGTAATAACACTTTCAAAATACTGATGGGAAAACGAGTCACAATAAATATGTTGGATTCTCAAGATAAAGAGATGTACAGTTCTCAGAGTTACAGCATACTGTCTTTAAAAATAGTGCAATTGGGATATACTATTTTAGTAAGAAACTCATTAAGTGCAACTTTAAAAGCTTCTTTTTCCTCTTCTTTTTTTAAACTTTGACATTCCAGTAATTTGTGAGGAAAATGTTCTTCCACTTGCTCTTTGCTGAAGTGTCCAGAAAGTCCCTTTAATTCCTTTCAAGAAGTCCATCCTGTAAGTGCCACTCCTAGAAAGAGTATGGTTGTTATTACTGTTGGCTGGAACAAGATTGCAAAAGATTTCAAGAAGAAATGGAAATTGTAATGGGAGTTTTCTGTCACCCTTGTAGTTTATGGTATTTTTGTCCCATTTTTTTAGTCTATTAAGTTTTTTTTTGGCCAAGAAGTCCTTATCTCTAGAAGGAAATCTGTGATATTGATAGTTAAGAATACTATGTAATGAGATTCTTATATCCAGAATTCCAAAAAAATTAAAAATTTCTGTAATAATGATAACAGCAAACAAGTTAGTATACAATAGTAAATAGGAAACTAATTAGAATTATATAAAGTGCTTTTCACAGATTCCTTCTACACCTATTATTTTATTTTGGTGTTAGCAGTATTTTTGTTCTTTAAGCATGACTGGTAAACTTGCTCTTTTATAAATGAAGACTTAAGACACCTGGGAGGTTGATGTGACTGCCTCAAAGACCCTCCGTCGAGCTGTGGCTGAGCTGAGACTCAACGCTGGTTCTCTGTGTTTCTTTTCCTGTGTGGCTTGACATAACCTATATAATACACATGCATTTTTCTTACATTCTAGGTTTCCCCTCTACCAGCTTCTCGTGGACCGACATTGCCAGCTAAAGAAAGGCTGTGAATCTGCATCCCAGCCCATCAGTTCTTCTCCTGATTCCCATGATGAGTTCACCAGTACAGTCCGGTCAGTCTGGTTGCTTCTTAAACCATTAACAGACTTAATATGAAAGGTGTTGTTTTGTGTTGCTTCAAACTAAGCAATTTAAGTTGTGAAAGGACTTTTTTTTTCCTGATGAAGATTGGTTGATATTATGAATTTTGAATTTTGTCTTCTATAGCCAATCCTCTATTACGTAAGCTTGCTTTCCACGCAATTAATTTCATTTGTGTTGTTATCTGAGCAGTGGGCTTTAATTCTTCTGCTGCAAATGTAACATTTGGATTGAATTTTATGAAGTTATAAGTATTTGTTAAATATGATTTAGGCATCTAATTCACACCCAGAGTCTTCTGACTCAATACGTGTCTGTATGTTTTTAAATGGTGTTGTGGGCTTTGGAAGTCAGCCTGTGGATTACTCTCCCTCGATCTCTTTGACACACAGGAAGGATATTTCTCTTCCCCACCCTTCTTTGCTGCCACTCCTGTTTCCTATATACATATTTAATTATGTTTAATCTCAGCACCTGCTTCCTCTGAGTCCAGTGTAAAGTGTGGCTCATGTAGTGTTGTGATCAGCACAGCTGACACCCATTTCGCCAGGAACAGGGTGTCACTTTTGGAACAAACACAATCCAAGTCTTGAGAATGATGGAATAGCTTCAGATATCACATGCTAAACATGGACAAATTTAAAAAGAATTTTCTGTTTGGATCATTATGGGAGTATTTATTTCTGTATATTCTTTAAAAAATCTTTCAGCATATTGATATCCTTGAGTTATCCAACTCCTTAGATTGAAGCTAGTGTAATATTTTATTCAGAGTTTATGAAGGGAAGTTTTTTGCCAAGATTTTCACTCTGTGGAGGGCCACACCCAGATCAGTTGCTCTGGAATTCTAGTGTCTCATCAACCTTCCTCACATCCCCAGCAGGCTGCCAGCTTGTGTGTTGAATTTGGATCTGGAAATTATTGGAGAGTATAACTGTAACTGTTGATTCTAAATGATGTAGTAAAGATATTCCAGAGTCTTTAGTCACAGTCATGATTTATAATCGGCGTTATCATCTGAATAAGAAGATGAAGAGTTACCTAGGCCTTTTATCTCTGAGTCCCTGTAGCCCAGTGGTTCTCAAACTTTAACATCAGAGGGAGCGCTTTTAAAATCAAGCCCCATCCCCACCGTTTTCGATTCAGGTCTTAGGCGCGTCCCAGGAATTGCAGTATTTACGGGTTCCCGTAGGTGATGCTGCTGCTGTCTGGGGACTACACTTTGGGAAGCACTGGTCCAGCCTGCTCTACTTGTTCCTTCCTCCACCCTGCCTGCTCTCCACCCTCTCCTTCCCCCACTCCGCTACCCTGACAGGTAGCCTTCTGTGTGACCTGCGTTACTCATCAGAATCATGGCACAGTTTTACGATCCTTTCTGTTGAGTTGAACTTAAAATGATATGTGCACTTTTATATCTATGTATTATATTTTAAATATATATTATATTTATTTATATATAAATTTACTGTTTCAAAATTACATAATTTAAAAGAGACATTTAATTTAGAAATACCATAACCAAACATTTTTTTTTCTTGTGGTAAAATGTGTTGGAATCATTAAAAAACATACTAAAAGCAATGGGGACAAATTGGCTACGTACAGATGTGGCAGAAAACTTACTCCATTTCTCTAAGTTACTGTCTAGAATTTATACAGGGGGTTGTCTTTAATTCTCAGGATCAGAAACTATACTTCTTATATATTTTTATAATACTGTCCATGTCCCTTTATTATTCTCTACCCACCTCCCCCATGTCCTCTGTACATTGTTTGTTTACCTCCCATTTTCACTTCACAGAAGAATGACAGGTCAGATTTAATCATGGGAAAATAGACTTTTTGGCAGTGACAACTGTATCCAAATGAAACATTTGAAATGGCGTTTCTACCTGGATATGTAATCTTGCAATGGGCACAAAATGCAGATCCCATCCAGGTTAATGAAGGATGAAACTATAAGGGAAATTTTTGATTCCAAATTATAATTAAACTCAATTTATAAAATTTACTGACTTTTAAATAGTGCAAGTGTAGCAATTTCAGTGTCTATATCGTCTCTCTTTAGCTTCTTTCTAGCATGTATGGACTTGCACCCATTTTTTTTTCTTTCTTTTTTTATTGAAGTATAGTTGATGTACAATATTATATAAGCTACAGGTGTACGATATAGTGATTCACAATTTTTTAAAGGTTATACTCCATTTATAGTTGTTGTAAAATATTGGCTATGTTCCCCATGTTGTATAATATATGCCTGTAGCGTATTTTATATACAGTGGTTTGTATCTATTAATCCCCTACCCCTATATTGCTCCTCTTCCCTTTCCTCTCCCCCTGGTAAACACTAGTTTATTCTCTATCTGAGTCTCTATCTGAGTCTGTTTCTTCTTTGTTATGTTCATTAGTTTGTTGTACTTTTTAGATTCTGTATATAAGTGCTATCATACAGTGTTTGTCTTTCTCTGTCTACCTTGTTTCACTCAGCATAATACACTCTATGTCCATTCATGTTGTTGCAAATGGCAAAATTTCAGAATGGACCCACTTATTTTTAAGATGAAACACATAATCCCATTAGAACGTTATTGTAAGTGATTAGACTCCCAGTTTAACCCATCAAGGTCTATTTAAAGGTAACTACTTTGCAATGAATGAATATAGTACTAGTTTGACAACCTTATTTGGAAAAGAGAATCAGTACAATGTAATGAAAAATATTTAAAACTTTTACATGTTTAAAGAAAAGTGGGCCAAATGGCAGGGAGACAAACAGGTGAGAAATTCTATGGTGATACTTAATGTGGTCTATGGGCACCTTAGATCGTTTCTCAGGTAGGTCTGTATTACATCTAATTTCATTCTAAAAGTAATGTGTTTTTTGGGAGGTCAGTGTCAGGGTGATTCTACTCTTGGTTTTCTTGTCTGATGTGTGGAACAGAAGGTGGGAGTGACATTTTTATTGTTGTGGAGGTAACCGCTTAAGAGGTAAAGTATATTGGGCAAAAAAGTTATAGAAACGATGTATATATGTAAGGAACAGTTGGTTAGAAGTAACATTTACTGAACTTTGTGAGGTAAAAGAGAAAAGGAAAACAGGTGTGTGCATGCACCTGACTTTTGAGAGAGAAGAAACAGACATGATTAAAGGGGATTTGAGGTTAAATAAGAATCTTACTGTCTGTCCAGCATAGGTTGTTGGTTGTATAGGAAGGGCACGTGAATCCGTGCTTTAAGGTGCATATGGAGAAGGAGGGAGTAGTATGAATAATTCAGCTTCTTGTGCTCAAGATGATAGCAACTTGTAGCATTGTTTAAACACTCAGAGTTCCTATATGTAAATGTAATGCATAAGATGGTCAAATACACTTGACTCCCTTTCAAAAAGACAAAGTAAAATAATACCAAATACTTTGATTAATACCACATATACCTGACACTAGCTCACAACAGGTAATATTTGACAATTGAAATCAGCATGCCCTGCCCGCAAAAGTATTGATTTTATAATATGAAAATGTCCTTTCAGGCAGCTATTTTGATGAGGAGGTTCTTGCCAGCCGTGATAATCGTTCAGTTAGAAGAAGAGTGGATGGTAAATGAGACAGCCACCAAGTGAAGCTCATTTGACTCTAGAGCTATTAAAATGTCCTTGTGTACTTTCTTTCTTATAAATACTTCTCGTCTGTTGAGAGCAGCATCATACAGACGTCTTAATTATGTTTGGGAAATTCTTATGAATGAACTCGGAGTTGAAGAAAGTCATAGCACAGGTGGGTGGGAGTCTTTTCTGTTTATTCCAACTACAAACTGTGATCAGAGACCTGAAATGCACTTTGCATATATATAAAGGAAAATGCTGGCCACAAACATTAAAACAGTCTTTTGCTACTATTAGCCTGTATCTTACGGTACCATATATATTCTACTGGTGAGAGATAACCTAATCGTTTGACTTAGAAAAAGTGTTTTTCTCACATCTCCTTTTTTTTAAAAAAAACTGTATAAAAAAAGAATTAAATTGGTCTTATTGCAATCACCATCCATTTATTTTGCTTTTGTTCCGCAAAGGGCTCTAAGGAGTTATTGTGCACCAGAAAAATAGTCTCACTCCAGTTGTTCCAGAAATTCTTTAATAGTCAGTATTTCAGGTAGTATAAACTCTTATTTTCCCCAGGCATTGATACAATTCTCATAAAAGTTCTCTATCCATATTCAAATACAGTCGATATCAAATACTAAATGTTACTGTCTTGATCATATATGCAGTCAAATAATAAGTACTGATTTCTGAATATAGAATTCACTGGTTTTATTTTAATCTTGCTGCCCCAATAATGTTCTAAGTTAGAGCACTGGGTATTGCTTCTGGGCACTGAGAGCCTGAGTGGAGAGAGGACTATGTGGATGAGACTGGCAGCTAGCTGCTGCAGTTAAGATAGTCATTCATTTAAAACTTAGCATGTATTCTGTGCTAAGCAGTGTGTTACTCTGTGGGGACACAAAGAGTACTAAAAACATGGTTTCTACCCTATGAACAGTACCCTTTAGTGGGAGAGACAGAAGTGTAAATAGTTTTGGTCCATTCAGTGTGTTACACATTTTAATAAATATAGGAACAGAAGTTAATTGCTTCTGTATAGCAGTATGGATGCCGTTTCTGGCAATTTATTTTTATCAGGATTGCCAAATTTCAGAAGGAAAGACTTTAGGGCTTATCTACTCTAGAGTTTTCCAAATGTGTCAGATAATAAAAATCATCTGGTGCTCTTGTTAAAAATACAGAGTCTTGGAGCACCCCCCCCACCCCCACCAAAAAAAGACTTACACAGTGGACCTGGAAGGGGTATTAGATAACATATTGCATAGCGCTCTTCACTGTGACTTGGCAAAGTGCAGAATTGTTCTTTAATCTGTCCAACAAGCACTAGTGTTTTTCATTGAGACTCTAGAAAAACAAATATATCATTAAATTCCATCTTAATATAGGTATTCGTCCTGTGAGCTAAACTATAGCTCAGTCATTTTGCTTTCTGATAAATAAAAATCTAGCGGTGTTGAAAACTAGAGGAGGTAATAATTTGTGGTGAAATTCTAGGGCTTATGTGTATTCTCTGCTAGCAAGCCACGCTGTTTTATGTGGAGATGAACCAAAGAGATTCTTATAGTAGAGTACATGTTTTTCCTCCTCAGAACAAATTTCTACCTATTTTAACCCAGATCCGTTTTTTAGAATGATCCCAAGGTTATAGAAAACATGATTTGAGCCTGGACACTTTTAAGAATAACTAAATTCGGCTGTATCAGCCCTAGAATGATTCCAGTATGACTTTTACTTTTGATGAATCTAATTTATATAATGTAATTTTGATGAAAATGCACCCAAAGGAATTTTCCAAACATAGAACACAATGGACATCATGCCCCCTGGAATTTATAATGTTGTGGCCTTGGGGGCTCCTAGGTGACTTTGGATGGCAGAGTTACTATTAGCTGTATAGCAAAGTCCTATGATATTAGTTTTCAAAGCCCATTGCATATAGGTGGCTAATTTCTCTTTTCTTCACCATTGTGGGAACACTTAAAACAACTACTTCACCCCACTGAGTGAGACGACCTGGCTATTGATACAGACTAAAGGTTTGTGGCAGGATCTTATATTCTATTCCTTTTCTTTTTTCTTTGGCAAATCTTAGGCGAAAATTAGTTGAGTTTTCCCTTCATGCCTCTGTTTTGCTAAACAGCTGAGTTCTCTTATAGAAATGTAGAGTAGCTTTAACTGATGATCAAAAAGTTCTCTGAGATAAAAAATGTTATGAACATGCTAAGTAGTATAAACAATTTGAGGGCAAGCATTAATAAAACCTTCACTGCAAGCATTTTTAAAGAGGACTGATAAAAGCTTCATGGTTCAATTTTCTAGAAGCATATGGGGCCCATAAGGCCTGCCCCTGTTTTTAAAATTTATGAACTCTTTAATGATTCACCACTTTTGCTCTAGTGCATTACCCACTGTGGTCCCATTTAGTTATTAAGTAGGAAACTAAAACCAGGACAAAGCTACAAACAGATATCACAGTGTCCAAGTTGCAATTTTTTCTTCAGTTTGTTCACAGTGTGTTACCATAAAAAATGAATGATAAATGAAATAGAGTCGTAAGGCAAATCAAGTAGGTTATGGCTTCCTCAGATGAGTGTGATCAGCTGTAATTTTTTAAATGAAATACAGGTCAAATCTTATTACAATAAGCTCTGTGTAATTAAAATATTTTCAGGCTCCCAGACAATTATCTATTTCAAGTAGTGTTCAAGAAAAATATTCTAAGATAATGAAATAAATTAGCCCCTTGAAGTTTGTTGTAACAGAATTTGATCACAGGGTACGGTATTAGTGAAGCATGCTGAATGTTAATTTATTAAATATTGTTTTAGATTTTTTTGTTGCTGTAACTTCACAGTTAAGTGATTCATTCTTGTGCTATTGCTTAATCTAAACTCCTCAATATGATATTCAACTTTGAAAGATAAACCAGAGAGAGCATTTTTTTCATTGTCTAATTCCTGCGAGACAGTACTTTAAAAATGAAGCACAAACCTTTTCCCAAAATGTTCAGCTTAAATTTACTTTGCATATTTATTTGTTTTCCACTTTGCTTTTCACAATTTTTGTGGGTAATTCAGTTTATATATTTCTTATTGTGTTCATTATTGTAGCACTAGTTCAAACAGACAAGAAGGTTATTTCTTGTTCATACAAAGACTAAACAGGTTTTCCTGAATGGTAGGTTGTTCTTTTTCTAGTGGCTATTCAGAGCCCAAGACAGCTTCTAATTTGTGACTATACTTCTTCAGCTCATGGATTCCAAGGTTAATGTGTGTCTCTACATCAAGCTGATGGAAGAGAAATGGAAGAAGTGGATTGTGTATGAAAAGTTTCCATAGGCATGTTGCTTCTGTTCACATTTCATTGGGTAGAATTTAGTCACATGCCCACAGCTAATTACAAAGGAGGCTGGGAAATGTAGTCCAGCAGGAGTCCAGGAAGTGGATGAAACAAGTTTTGTGAACAGCTGGTTAGTCCCTACCACATTTGTCTTAAACATTTACTTGGGAGTACCAATGTGGTATTGCATATAAGAGGTGGAGTACTTCCTATTGTACTCTTTTAAAAAAAAATTTTTTTTTTAAGTTTTTTTTGATGTAGACCGTTTTTAAAGTCTTTATTGAATTTTTTACAATGTTGCTTCTGTTTTATGTTTTGGTTTTTTGGCCTCGAGGCATGTGGGATCTTAGCTCCCTGACCAGGGATCGAACCCGCACCCCCTGCATTGGAAGGCGAAGTCTTAACCACTGACTGCCAGGGAAACCCCCTTCCTAATGTACTCTTGATTAAGCCAATTATTAAAGAGTTAAGTAAGATTCCTTTAAAGAGATAGAAACACATTAAAGTCAGGACAAATCAGTTTATCTACATTTTCTAAGAGTTACTTAAGGGAATCTTTCTTTAGAATCATGCTAAGTAGTGAAGCAGTGTAGCTATTAGAAAATTCAAGTTCTTGTTGTTAGTGGGAACTTTCCAGAAAATGGGAATAATATGTATAATGTAGAATATTATGTTTCCTTAACTAGTGTACAAAAGTCATGTGAGTGCCAGCTGAAGACTGCAAAAAAAATATCATGTCAGTTTATCTGAAATTATAGTTGCGTGTATACTGAGGAAGAAGTAATATTCACAATTCTTATGTTTGCTTTTTATTGCATATTGGAGTCACAGTTTTAAACAACTTCATAGTTTAAATATTATGATGAAAATCTAGGCCAAATAAGCAGTGGTTGATAGATACTTGTTTTACATTGATTTTTTTCATGAATGCAGTTATAAAGCAATTCTAGACTTTTTGAAGATCCATAAGCAAAATTTGGTACTTCTGCAAAATACGCATGGACAGCCTTTTGTTTATAACATCTGTCATCGTTTGAGAATGTCAATATATAAGCAGTCTTCTCTTATGACTTATTGTCTCTAGTTTGTTGTAAGGTTAGAAAGTGAAGAACTGTGCTAAATAAAATTGTTTAGTAAGATAAGTTCTATAAGTTCTGGGGAAATGTACAAAGATCTCTTTTATGAGCAAAATACATATGTTTGGTTTTTTCTCACATGTTGTAATTACACTTTTAAAAAAATGTTCAAAGAGCTTGTTGTTATGATGCTGCTTAGTTTATTTTATTTTTATTTTTATTTTGGCCACGCCAGGCAGCATGTGGGACTTCCCCAACCAGGGATGGAACCCGTGCCCACTGCAGTGGGAGCGTGGAGTTTTAACCACTGGACCGCCAGGGAAGTCCCTGTAATTACACTTTAACTGTCTCCCTAACCCTTTTATTTTCTTGGTTCTTTCTAGCTTGCTATATAGAACAAGAAAATTCTGAGGTTTTAATAGGTGAGGCATTGTTACGGGTTTGATTTTGTCACGCTTATCCTTGCAGATCACGATCAATACATTTTATCAATGTATGTTCCGTGTGTTGATTTGTGTTTCTTCAGAGGTACTTTAATATGCAAAATGAAAGACTCATGACTAAATTATTGGTGAGTTTTTCTTTAAAATCTTGTATTGATTAACGGGAAATAGTAAAGCTCTGAGGTAGTCTGTGAAATGGTTTGAAGTCTTTTTCATGATAACTTTCTGGCATTTGATTATATAAGGCTCTTTCCTTTTATGATAGATGGTTGCTTGTCAAGCAGCACTGAATAATTAACCTTTTCTTCCAGACTTCTAACTTCCAAGAGAACTTTCTCTTCATTGTTGATATTATAACTCCACTGGCAACTGGCCGAGCTGGGGAATTTCCTCTGGAGTTACAATTTGCCCTAATAATTTTGCCCTCCTTGGAATTCTGTGAGTCCTGAGAGAGGGCAGATAATCATAGCTGCACACATGTGGGCAGTCATCTTTTATCTTGCACTCTCAGAGGAAATTGTTCTTCAGAAAGAAATGCTGAAATGACGTATGAACAAATCATTAATAAGAAAAACTAGTTATGAGGTTTGGGCTCTCTGAGATTATAAGCATGTTTAATAAAAGCTGGTGACACCTTCTGGGTCTATTGTTATTGGAAAGGCTGCTTAATTACCTTACTTATGTTTTTCCGATCTTGAGATTTCGAGTGCTTTCTGCAGATCTAAGACTGCTGTACAAATGGACGAAGCCAAAACTTTATCTTGAACCTCTCTTTTAAAAATCTCTATCTGGTAGGAAAAATATTTGAAGTCATTATAATTACTTGTTTGGCTTGTCACTGAGATCCCAGATGTCTGCCCAATGTGTTCATGGATGTGGACGTTTTGGAAATATCACTGTCATTTAGGGCATACTGTTGTAATAAATTATTAACCCAGTGATAGTGAAGTAATTCTTCCTGAAGTCCTTTCTCCCCTCATTATATGTTGTATGAAATAAGTATTATAATTAGAGATATTTTAAAAACCGCTTTAAGAAAATAAGAGCGTATGACTATGAAAATTATTTTTGCATTGTTTTTATAGTATTTTTGGTTATATCTGTATCTTTATGCCTATAATATGGTGCTTGACTTTTTTAATGGAGAATTGAATGTATCTTATTTTGGCTTTATGTTTAAAGTGAAACAATAAACAGTAAAACAGATTTTAAAGTAATAGTATTTCAGTGAAAGGACCTAGAAATTAGTAGGAAAAGTCAGGAAGCCAACTATAGAAAGAGGAAAAAGAATATATACCATAACTTGTGTTAGGTAATGTGTGCTCTTGAATTTCTGAATTTCAATAAAACATGTTAAAGTAGAGTTCATTTTCCCTTCTGTTGGGAGAATTGATAATCCGCTTGCCCATCTGCCTTCCTACCTTTCTGAGTTTTCTTTCTTTATTTTGCTTTTATGCTGCGTAACTCTAAAAAGGATTTGGGATCTATATAATAAATTTAAAAAATAAAGTACATGAAAAGGAAAGGAAATGAAGGAAAATCGGATAAAGTAAACACCTTTAGTACGTATACTCAGGTTCTGTAAAGTTGCTAGAAAAGGAATGGATTTGGCTCTGAACTTCCTGGTAGCAAGTCTGTTTTCTACTATGAGATTACTCTTCCTTCAGCCTAAATCTGATCACGTCACTGCCCTCTTTAAGAAATGTCAGTGGCTGTCCATAACCTCTGCCTGAGGTATACCGGTACGTTTTCCAGATTTATCTTCCTTTTTCTCCTCAGTGAACCCTGAACTCTGTTCTGATCACCATGTGGAGATGCGTGCCTTTCCCCAGGTCCTGCTTTCCTGCTTGCAGACCTTTAAATGCACGTTTTTCTCATTGGTGGGAGTGCCTTTCCCCCAAACCCTCCACCTCTCCAGATCTTGGGAAATGTCTTTATTTATCCTTCAAGACATGACTCCAATTCCATTCTTCTGTGAAGCCTGCCTGGGTGACCCTTGGCCCCTCTGACATCTGCTACCTCTGTTAATTATGGAACTTATCTCCTGATGCTGGGGGTTGTCTTAGTAATAGCTCAGTAGCAAAGTAAGCTTTTGAGAGCAAGGCATATCTTCTCGATACTTTTTCTTTTGGCATAAAATAAAGCAGTTGGCTGTTTTACTCCTGGTTGCTTGCTTAGTTAACCAGTACGATGCCAAGCATGTAAAAGGAGCCAAATAAGTGAAGAACGAAGGGCTTTCAGAGGAGGCCTATGGTAGTGGTGCTATATCTGAGGGTGGGGAAGCTGTTGAAAATACCTGAGCAAAACCAATCTGCTCCATCTCTGGAAAATAATATCCCTTCCCTTTCTTTCTTTTTACGTGTTCATTTGTTGACTTTCTGTTCTTTTCACTTCTGAATGATGGTTTTGAGATGTTCTTTTGCCTCTCTTTAGTTCTACCCATTGAAATGTTTTTTTCTCTTTCTAGGGTAGCTTTTCTGTCCCTTGAACAATAAACATTGCAATAGGGTGCTTATTGTTCGCAAGACTTGCAGCCGCATGCTCAGTTCCCTAAATGCAGAAAAGTCTCTAAATTTGGAACGGCTTTAGCTAGCACAGTGGTAGAAGCAGACCTACACCCTTTTTTCCTTTTAGTACCTTGGAGCTCTCCCTGTTGCAAAACTTGTGAGCTACCTCCCTCCCTATAAAAAATACACACTATAGTTAAGAATAGAAAAAAGAGTTAAAAGGATTTTGAGTTGTGATTAAGCAGGAAATTGTTTTAAGTTCGTTTAGAATTCATTGGTCCAACATTCTTTAAACTTTTAAAAATTGATGCAGTTTTTGCATACTGTATTATTAAGAGTAACTTTTTATATACTTAGTGTCTGAGGACTTTAAGTACAATATGTATAAGGGAAAACAGCTGGTTTAACAACTTATGACTTTTCAATCTATATGTTTTCAATTCCTCTTATTTAAGATGATGAACTTACAAGCACATTAATATAATAGGTGAAGTCTTCATAGAGATTAAATTAGGATCTTAAACTTTGTGTCTCCATTAAAGATATGTTTTCGGCTTGACAGTATTTCAGTATGATACTCGATGGACAGAGTGATCTCTTACTTTGGCATATATCTAGTCATACAGCGTTCCTTTAATATCTGCAAGGATGTTCATTTTCTAAAGATCATGAAAAGAACAGATGTGGAACAGGCAAGCACTGCATGTCTTTCACTCACAGTTCTCTGAGGTGTCTTTGGGTAGGTTTTTGTTTGTCACACACATAACAAGTATGCCTTTACCCTGAATGATGCAATGGTCCAGCCTCCTATGGGGTAGCATCCACCGACAATAACGCCATAACCCATTAGTTGATAGCAAACTCCCTGAATCCATAGAAATTTGCTCCAGTCTAAATGAGTGACTAATTTTTAAACTACAAGGTAAACCTGAGGTCCTTAGGGAATAGGGACATGTGAAGTTGGATTGTTTATTTTGCTTGTTATAACTGTAGGATCATTAAGGAAATGTTTACATCGTGTTGTGGTTATATGTTCTTAACCAATATATGAGGCGAAGAGGTTTGATCTTTTTGCTTCTGCTTCCCTTATATTCCTTAGCATTCTCTACCCCACCCCCCAACTGCTGTGAAAAAAAGAGTTAACACTCATCAGGTCTAAATAAACCCATATCTCTTGCTTTGAATACTTTGTTACCTTATCTGTCTATTAATGAGAAATTATACAAATGCATATTTGAAGTTATTAGTAAAAGCCCAGGGACTTAAACATAAGCTCTGGAAACAAGTGTTACCTGTCACCTATCTGTTATTCATTAAATCTCCCTTTGTCCCAGTTTCCTTATTTAGAAAATATGTCATGAAAGGTATAATTGTAAAAAACGTAGTAAAGGATCTAGTGTTCTTTTAGAATTATTACACATAAATCTGTAATTTTTTCTCAACTGGAACTTGAACTATCCTTTTGTGAATGTCTCTGTAAACTCTGATGTATATAGGTCTTTCCACACTGATGAGAAAGACCATCATTTCCAGGTTCTATCACAGTTTCCAGCTTTGTCTCTGTCGCAGTTTTGCTCGCTTTTGAGCAAATAAAATTATGCCTTTCCTCTTTCTTTTTTTTTTTTGCGGTTCGCGGGCCTCTCACTGTAGTGGCCTCTCCCGTTGCGGAGCACAGGCTCCGGACGCGCAGGCTCAGCGGCCATGGCTCACGGGCCCAGCCGCTCCGCGGCATGTGGGATCTTCCCGGACCGGGGCACGAACCCGTGTCCCCTGCATCGGCAGGCAGACTCTCAACCACTGCGCCACCAGGGAAGCCCCCATACCTACATTCTTAACAAAACACTGCAGAGCTCTAACCTGTATCCTGTATGTCTTATTTTTTTTCTAGTACTATAATTGAGTGCTAGGTATAATGTGGTCTTTTTACATGACTTATCTCACCTAACTTTCTAAGGAAAATTGATGGAATTGGGAATCTCACAGAAGTGTTTGATTAGAATCAAGGGAAATCAGACTAACTTGTATTCAAAGTCAAGACTGGCTTTCAGAGTAAGTAGTTTTACGATTTGAAGTAAAAAAAAGCTTCATTTATAGATAGCAATCAAGGCAAAGATGTCCATCACTCGGTTGTTTGAAAGACATTGAGTAAGCTAGTGATTCTCAATTTGGACTCTGCCTTAAAATCATCTGTAGAGCTTAACAAACAAAAGCAAACCTGAAATGGGACCCCCAACCTCAGTGATTCTTACGTAATTGGACTTCTCTGGGGCCTAGGCATGGGTATTTATTAAACCTCCAAAGTGATTATAATATGGAACCAGTGTTGAGAACTACTATTAAAAGAAACATCAGGGAAGTACAAAAGAGTAGGAGAAAGTAAATAAATATAAAATTCTTACGCTTTAGGAGATGGCATATAGTTTCTAAAAAAGGAAATATTGTCTAATTAGTTATGAAAACTAAACTCTTCTTCTGTTTTGAAAGGAGACAAATTAATCTCATTTAGATATTAATTGTTACAAGGATATGTGAGAATACATATTTGTACGTTTTAAAAAAGCCTTTTTTTCTGTGTGTTTCTAAACTGCCTCAGTTTCTTATTTAAGGTTGTTGAATCTCAACTATGCGTCTAGTCTTCTCCCCCATTATTCCAATTTATGAACTCTAAGTGTACATTAATTTACAAATGAATAATTCAAAATTAGTGGAGTGAGTGTGACACTTGCAGGCAATGAAAAATTCAGTGATTATCTTAGGTGTATTTTTCTCCATAATGAAAGCATGGTTACTGTTACAAAGTGATGTTTGGTCACTGTGTACAAAGTGCCTTGATCGTTCTGGTCCTGGGCTGCTTTCTCTATAAGACTGAGATATCATGCACTGCTGAATAGCAATGACTGTGTATTGAGTGTTCATTATATTTCAAGTTCTAAGTGTGCCACATGCTGTATATGTGGTATCTTGTTTAATCATAGCAGAAACCTTATGGAGTAGGTACTATTTTCTAAAATCCCCATTTTAAAGATGAGAAACTGGCCTCAGAGACATAAATAACATGTCCAAGGTTGTGCATCTAGTTAGAGGTAAAGTCATGATGTGAATTCAAGCAGCCCAACACCATGGGCAGTGGTACAAGGTTACAGTAATACAATATGAAGATGAATTTTTCTGTTTAACCAATTGGTTGAGATCAGAAGTTAAGGCTTGTACCTTCTTTACCGGAAAGCTTTCCAAGAAGCCCATCCTGATATTTCCCGAGAGAATGGCAGATTTTTCTGTGGAAGCTAACAGGGAATAGGTGAGCTACTGGCATTCACGTCTGCCACTGGCACTGGGCTAGCTGGAGGATGAGTGTTCTCTGGTGCTGGTTGGGTTTTGAGGAAGGAGCAGTACTCTTAAAACTTCCCAAAGCCCTCAAGATTCTGCTCTACCCTTCACTTCCAAATTGTAGGAGGGAACACTTAGGGTGGGAGAAAGCACAGAAGAGAGCTCATTTGGGATAACATGAATGGGCTTGATGAATGTAGATGGGAAACTCTGCAAACTTGTGGTCAAAAGACCTCAGTTAAATTCATGACTCTGACACTCATGCCCTAAAGGTCACTCAACTTCTCTGAATCTCAGTGTGTGCATCTTTGAAATAGAAATGGGATAGTAGTAACTGAATTCCTTAACTCAAGGGGCTGAAGATTGAATGAGATAATATACTGTAAAAATTCTAAATGAAGTATAAGATTTTTAAAACTATTAATGTTAATAAAGCAGATTTTTATTTTCTAGCTGGAAGCCTTTATTTCTTTAACATGCATAATAAAATACAAACCAATGAAACCTGAAAAAAAAAAAAAAACTTGTACTCTACAGTGCTACTTGATTTAGAATGTCCTCACCAAAACACTTGGACTGGCTTTGACTTACCCCAAGTGTTCAAAACCCCGAGGCATTTATGCAGTCTCTAAGTGCACAAATTACTGTCTAATGGGCAAATCCCATGATCTTTTCTCAATCTTCAATAGAATTGCTAATAGCAGTAGTAATACATTCATTCAACAAGTGTATATTGAATGCCTACTGTGTATCTGGAATGGTTTTAAGTCATCGAAAGTAAAAGTCAGGGAAAATAAAAGCAGGCAAAAATGAAATTGTCTATTAAGTGCTTACTATGGATCAAATGTTACATATAATATCATTTAATCTTCACAGCAGTCCTCTTTTACTAGCATGATTTATAAATGAGGGTACTGAAGTTCAGAGCACTGAAGTGACGTGTCTAGCACCTACTAGCAAGGAGATGGTAGAACTGGGATAAAACCCCTATTTCCTCTCCCAGGAAATGATCTTTCTTTTGACCACTCATTTATTAATTCGTTTGCTCATACTTTACCTGGTCTAAATCCTTTTAACCTTCTTTCTTTCTGTGACCATAACAGATATCTTGTTAGCCACCTGTGCTTAAAACCGTGGTGCCATTTTTGATACTCTTACTCTGTTCCCCTCCATATCAAATTGGCTTCAATCTTGATTGACTCTGTCTTCCATTTTTGTTGCCAACTTTTAGCACTTACTACTTCTTGCTTACAACTATTATAGTAGTCTTCCAACTAGTCTATTTTTAGTCTCTCCTCCATTTAGCCTAGTTGTACAATGTTGCCTAGTGACTCCTACAATCCTTTCCCACAAATCTTCCATGGCTTGCCATGGTCTACAAAACTGCCAATACTCATGAGCTATTCCTTGTGTCCAGGGTATAGGGTGAACCACATTTCCAGCCTTCTCCCTCAGTGTGCTCCTTCCCATACATGATATCAGTGTTTTTTAGGCTTGTCTGATAAGAAGCACCTGGAGTTATTAAAACACAAGTTCCCAGGCCCTACTTGAACCTACTGAGCCAAAATTCTCGGGGATTTGCAACGCCTTGTGGGGTGTGGTAAGGCCTGGTGGTCCTCAGAGAGTCTCAGAGCACAGGTACACAACTGTGACCACCCAAGGATTCCTGCTAACACTGTGTGTTGAGGAGATCAGCCAGGACCACTTGACATTATGACACTTAGTCATATCTGAGTTCTCCTGGCCACTCTTTCACACACATCACTAAGGTGCAAACCAAGTGCTGAAAAACCTAAAGCCACATTAATTAAAGTGAATTTTCCAAAGCGGTGATTTTCTCACATCTATATGAGCATGAGATATTTTGTGAATAAATATGACATACATAAAGGAGTTTAACTTGTAAATAAATGTTTAACTAGCATATGAATTGTCCCATTTCTAAATTATATATATTATATATATACAATATATATAATTTAGAGAGTGAGAAAGACAGAGACAGAGACAGAGACACAGAGAGACAGAGACAGACATAGACACACACACGTATACGTGTATGGCTTGTCCTTCCCCAGAATTATACAAGCTGGATTATAAAAAGACCCCTAATATTGCAAGGTAAAACTTTCACAAAATAAGGTTATGAAACAAGTGACAGATAATAACCAGAAAGTAAAATGGAGTAGAGTCATTGTTCTGTAAAACTTTCTATATTATCAGTGAAATGGCTGTTAAGTAGTACATTGAAATAAAGATCTTTGCTTTCCTCTTGTTCTTTTATCTTTCCCAGTTTGCACGACTAATAAGCAAAATTACCTAGTTTTTAAAATCTCTTATATTATCATACTATATATATGTATATATATACACACACGTTTTTCTTCTCAGTAATTTGTCTTTCCCCAAATTCCTTTTAAATATAGTAATTTGAACCTCAAATTTTAAAAATTCCAAGTAAAATAGTAGCATGTAATTGTTTTGTTTCTGGAAAGGAAAAATTAGACCCTTTGGCTATCATACAAATTAGGCTTAGAAGTAAATATGGATAGATATTTAATTGGAAGGTGAAGAAATCATTTTAAATCCCTAAACTAACTTTCTCAGAGCTGAAGAAGGATAAATGGATCTGTGTCACCTAGCAAATCCTAGGTTGATTTGCTTCTACATTAAAATACTTTTTTTATATTGATGTAATATTTCAAATATGTATGCATTTTTATTCTCCTGTTACTCGGCATTATGAAATATTTTTTGAGAATTATAGTCATAGTATGTTTGGCCGTGAAATTCGTGGATCTACTATCATCCTGGGTGGAATGTTCTCTTTTCCCAGGTGGGACAGGCTGGTCCAGGATATGTGCTCTTAATCAGTTCCCTGACCTGCTTTTATTGTACCAGCATTCAGGCTTTAGTCACCTCTGATAAAGAGGGATTGTATGTGCTGTGTGTGTTTGTACCTGGCTTCTGAGGCTACTCTTTCTTGCCAGGGAAGGCCATGCTTTGCACACCCTAGGAGAGCCAGTGAGGGAGGCTGTTGTCCTTGGTTACAGCTCTCCTGCTCCAATGGAAAGCGGCTGGGTTTTGAAGCTAGGTAGATTCATGTGTAAATCCTTCACTTCCTCACTTTTTGATCTTGGAGAAATTATCATCTCTGAGCCTGTTTCTTCATTTGTATAATGTAGAGAATATTATCTGTCTCATAGATTTTTACCCACTGTCAAAAATTTACTTTCCTTTCACTATCAATAAATATTTGTTAAATGCAATTAAGTGATAATGTTTTTGGAATTACATGTATCAAAGTAATTGGGATTATTTGTTTTCCTGTTCGGTTCCTGTTATGGGCTGAAATTTATATGTTGAAGCCCATTCATATATTGAAGTTCATATGTTGAAAACTTATATACTGAAACTCTAGTCCCCAGTGTGATGATATTTAGAGGGGGGTGGGCTTTGGAGATAATTAGGTTTACATTACATCATAAAGGATAAACCCTCATGATGGCATTAGTCCCCTATAAGAAGAGGAAGAGGGAGAGAGAGATTTCTCTCTCCATGTGCATATACCCAAGAAAGGCCATGTGAGCACACAGCTAGAAGGCACATCTGCAAACCAGGAAGAGGGCCCTCATCAGACACCAAATCTGCCAGCACCTTTATCTTGGACTGTGAGAAATGAATTTATATTGTTTAAAACAGTCTATGGTATTTTGTTATAACAGCTTAAGCAGACTAGGACAGCTTTTACTAAATTTCTTACAGACTCCTTAGGGCATGAACTATAATTTGTACCTTTGTTTAGGATCCCCAGTATTTAGTGTACTACCTGGTACCTAGGACTCAATAAATCACTGTTGAACACAACTTAGCTGTAAAATGGTAAATCAGTCCTCATGTTCTTGTCATCATCTACAGCCTCTACTGATCACTTTCCCCACCACACATATGCAAAAAACTGTGATGGTTTGGATGAATAGGATAAAGCAAAAACCTACAATTTGATCAAAAGGGTCATAGGGAGAACAGTGTGATATAGTGTTCACCATGAGGTTAGGCATGAAACAGAATGGATTTAAATTCTGCCTCTGCTTCTTATTAGCTGTGTGGGTGAAGAAAAGTTACCTAACTTAACAGTTTATTCATCAAATAATCTTTGCAGAGCTGTTTTGAGCATTAGATGAAGTGACGTAATAAAGCAATGTGAAGGTTTTCTGAGTAGTTTTATCATCCTGTGCCATTACTGAAATATGTTTACACTCTTTCTCAATTCCTGAAAGAATGATTTTAGATTAACCTAGAGAGCTCTCTTTTGAATATCTTTCTTTGTTCCAAATGTATTTCCTTGTGGCAGGAAGCGATACAAACACATGGCACAGGCAGCTAGTGACTGAAGAGGAAGTTAATGGTGTTTGTTTTCCCTCCAGAATTAGTAGTTCAAAAATTAAAAATAAAAATATGTCTTGCCAAGTTTGGAAAATACAGAGAATGCTTTGATTATAGGACTACAATGGATCTAAGTTTTTGACATTAGTACTTGTCTGATATCTATGAACTGATATGCTTTTTAAACTTAAAACTTGGAGGTTTTACATTTTATTTTATAAACTATAATGATTAAAATATTTATTTTTATAATTTATTATAAATTATAATATAAATGTAATTTATGTTATTATAAATTATGAAGAAGAACTTATTTCTTCTTTACCCTGTAGACTTAGAAACCAAGAGAAGGTTTAGAATAAAGCATCTTGAAATCATTGAGAAGCACAAATGATACTGTTAGGATTCCATGTCAAGACTGTAATACCTTTGCAGAGATGATATTTTAGGTGGTTTTTAAGCTATAATGAGAAGTAAACAAGGCCTTTCCCCAGCTATATACTGAAAAAACTCCAGTTGTGATCAAGAAGAATTGTTTTACTCAAAGCAAGCTCATTTTTCACAAGAGATTCCTACACACCACTAGTCTGGGGCATTACTAAAGATGGTGGAAAGGAGGTGGGATGAGGTGGGGGTGTTGCAGCAGAAGGCAGCCAATTAAGAAAATCTACAAAAGTGACAATAGATGCTATTCTAGAAAGTCAGAATATTCTTATTTCAGGAAACAAATTCTATAGTTTGGAAGGGAGAATGCAACTACTTTGAAATATCTTTTATTTAATTAAAATCAAGATTTATGTGGTTTGCTGCCACTGCATGAGTATCATTTTGACTTTTGCCTGATTTAGCTGTTGCCTGATGGTTTACAAAGATTCAAATGTACTTCGTTATGAGTAGAAGGGGGTTCCTTTGGTAGATGTTTAACTTTTTATTGCAGAATCCCTGTGGCTTGCTTCTGCTGTCGGGTTTGGCAGTATTCATGCACCCTGGGAAAATCACTTTTAAAGCTGTTTGAGTGGAAAAGATCATGAGTATTTACTGTGAAGAAGAAGGGAAGGCAAAGATGTTGTAGGGATTATATCATGATTTTTCACTTAATGAACTGGAATCATCTAGTCCAGTGTTTTCCAAACTGCATGTCATGAACTATTAGTGTGCCATGAAATCAATTTAGTGGTTGCAGGTAAACAATGACATAGAATAAAATACACTACAGCATACCAGAGTGCACCCACATTGTAAGATTTAAGGGTAAATTTGCAAAACTGATATTTTTATATAGAAAAGCATGTTTCTATATATGTATAAATATGCATACTGCACTTAATATGAAATGTATTTTTCAGTATGAGTAGCAGTTGTAGAAGCTTGAAACCTATTGATTGAGTCCTCCCATTTTTCAGATGAGGAAATTGAAAGAGGCCGACTCCCAGTTGATTTGAGTGGGTCTCCTAGAGGTAGCTTATCTATCAACAAACAAGTCTCTCTCTTGTTAAGAATTTTGTTTTGATCACCTATACATCTTATACATTCTCTGCCCCATACTTTAAAATGTCTATATTTTTTTCAGAAGGAATTGGGTCAAAGTTATTGATTCTGGGGAAGATGAGTCTTCACTGAGCCTCTGAGCACCTTGCCTGTGGGTTGGTTGGTACTTGTGATACCAAGTGGAAAAGAACAGAACCTCTCTCTATCGATAAGCCCAGTTATTTTTCGTAGCTTCAGTCAGGTGGAAAGTTGGAACAATAACCTGATATATTTCATCAATAGTTGCAGGTAATTTTACTAACTTCTACCACTTGTTTCAGTTCAGTTCCACAAATATTTATTGAGCTCTTGTTTTGTGCCAGGTATTTTGCCAGCACTTACCTTCTCCTCTATGGAGAATAAATATTCAAACACTTAAATTGATCCCTCACTTTGCTTGTGGGATATCCCTTCAGATTTACTGAAGTACAAGATATTTTGGGATTGTTTGCCAAAGATAATAGAGATGTAGCTCCATGTTTTATAACAAAATATGCCACTTTGGAAATCTATTATGCTTTATCTGGAAATGTTCCTGGTGTCTTGAACTCAACCTTTCACTCATTAGGAAGTCGTGCAGTGAAAAGTTCATGTAGAATGTTTTTCTCTATCTTGCTTTCGTAACACATTTATTTTTATTGAACTTTCTCCCTGTTGCTATTTAAAAGTGTCAGTTCTGCACTAAGAGCTGATGGAGGTTTTTAATTTTTTTTAAAATTTTTCTCTGACTATCTGAGAATCAAGGCAACAGGACCAAGGGGTCCCACTGGCTGGATGCCCTGTTGAGTTTTGTTCTTCCCATGTTGTTGCTGTTTCTTGTTTGCCTTTCTGTGTGGCAGTTCCTGAAGGTAGTGTTCTGTTTTCTGTCTTTCCTTCTTTTGTTTTTAAAGTGTTTGTGCAAAGTGTATTATTTGGTTTAGTTTGGTTATTAGTTGAATATTGGCCACACAAGTCATTTCCTGAGTCAGTGACAGCATCAGGGAGTAGTCCCCACATGGCACCATGAGCCTGCTTTTTCTTGATGGTTCTCAGTACAAAGAGGGATACCCAGTCGGTGCAAGACAATGGAGGGAGATCGAAAACCAGAGCCTGATCTTGTCAGTGGGAAGACAAAAGTACCTCTTTTCTTTTTTAAATTCTCAATCTTTAAAATCTCTAATTTGAAAGTTAAACATGATAGTCTGTAGTCATTTTTACTTGTGTTCTTGACTTGTAGTGATTTTGAACATTTTTTCCACATAAATGCTAGAATTTCTTCCCCTATGCTGAATTTGTTTGTGCCCTTTGCCCATTTTTCTTTTAGATTGTTCTCTTTTGTTACTGATTGGTAAGAGCTTTTTGTATATTACTGAAATTATTTTTCTATTATAGTAAAATATATATCATAAAATTTACCATTTTAACCCTTTTTGAGTATACACTTTAGTGACATTAAGTACCTTCCCATTTTTGTGCAACCATCACCAATATTCATCTTCAGAACTTTTCCATCATCCCAAAGTAAACAACAACAACAACAACAAAAAAAAACATGGTTAGATGCCACAGAGTAGGTGGCTATGTCTTAACCATGTGTTATGCAGGCCCAAGGACCTCTTTCATCCCTGGCAAGAGGATTGCTAAGCTTTTCTCCTTTCATACAACACTAGAAAAACTTCTTGAATGATATAATCCCCTAATTGTTTTTCTGGATCCAGAGCTTCCTTGATTATTGCTACTTCACTTTAAAAGATGTATTCATATATTAAATAAACAGACGAAAAGCTTTTGTCATATGACCATGTTACTGAGCAAGTTCTATTCTGTCGAGTCTTTGTAGTTCTTCCACTTTTTATTTAATCTACTGGTTTTTGATGTTTTTCTTGCCTGCCAATGTGGTATTTCCAGCTGTGCATGGAAATTAATTTTCTATTTGAATAGACAATTCCAGGAAACTATCTGTTAAGGTTATAGGAGGCAAAGAGAATGTTGTTTTACAAGTTTTTTTCTGGTATTCTTGGCATTATAAGGGGGGGGAAAAGTTGATCTAAGAGTTCATGATTGGCAGTTTATTTTTGTTTTTAACTAATATTATTTAAGTATAAATAAAATAAATTTTGCCACTGATAACAGAAGTGGTCAATAATAGAATGTGTATGGCACTGAAAACTTATCCTCCATTTAACAAAACCATTCTAAATGGATCTTTCATGCACTCTGAAACCTTTTTTGGATGATAGATCCCTTTGTGTATCTGACTGGTTCTATGGAATCTCAAAATCTAAGGTCCGTAGAATCTTATCCAAAACCCTAGGAACCAGGTATGTTTTGGAACTGAGAATTTATAAGATTTTAAAAATGTAGTATGGAGCACATACTCAGTGTTACATGTTATGTAACCTTTAATGGGATCTGGGACAACTACTCATAATAAAAACAATTAATATTCCTGCAGTGAAATTCATAGATATTAATGCTAAATGAGATGAAGACAATAAACAGCCTCATATCTTTCTAGGCCAGTTTTTGTTGCTAGATGAGCTTAGATTTATTGCCAAATGAGTTATGGAAAATCTTTGTTGTTTAGGATCATGGATAAGGAATGAACAGCATTTCACCTGTGCTTTAGGGACTGCCAGCTGCCTCGGTTAGAAGTGGCTTGCCTCCATCCTCCAGCCGTGCTGATTCTCCTTGGGCCCATTCAAATTGTGGACTTAGCATTATCAGTATTACAGACATGTTTTTGCTTCTGGGGCTCTACCTAATACTCAGTTATTCTTCTGCTGAATTTAATCTCTTGTTTTTCAGCCATTCTGTGCCTGGGTTCTGATCCTTTATACCAGTGTGTTTATCATTTTGGTAAATGTCTCATTACATATATATATTTTTTTTTCAGTGTCTCTATTCCTTTTCATTGGTTATTTTCAGTTTTTGAAATGCCTTTTCCACTCCTCCTCCTGTTAAATTTATCCCCTACCACATTGTTCTACTATTTAGATTCTACAATTTAGATTTTCCCTCTGTTAAATTACTTGTATTCTCTTAGAGTTTTGTACCTTTGTTATAGCATGCAGTACATTGCTCCATAATTATTTGGATAATTATCTATCTCTCACATGAAACTGTAAGGTCCTTGAGAGTAGTACCTCTCTGTATATCCATTGCTTTACACATCACAGATTCAAAGATTTTCAGCCCAAGATAAATAGAAGGTATGTATTTGGAGGCCGTAGGGTGAGACTAGGGACTAGGGAGAGAGGAATGTACAACAGAAATAAAACAGAGTACGAGACAGAGTAGTTTAGAGTAAGCTAAACATCTGTTTAGCTTAAATGCATATGAGGTTTAGAAAATTGAAAGATATTTATATGGTTTGTAGAATTAGGAAAACTTCAAAAGGAGTTGAAGCTGGAGACAAATCTTAGCAGGTAGATGGGATTGGGGTAGGTAGAGAAGAATGCACAGTGCTTTCCAGAAAAGGAGAGTATGTTGAGTAGAGAAAGGGCATTGATGAGTGAAGAACATACTTTACTATTGGCCACTTATAATGTAAGTTCTGGTTTAGGAGATTGATGGAAGAAACAGGTCAGTGAGGCAGGTAGGGCTGGATTATATAGAACAATATATTATAAGGAAAAGAATTGGATCTATTTAGAGTAAGATGCCATTGTGAATTAAGGAATAGAACAAGAATATGATGAAAACAACATTTTTGATAATAAGTGTATCCACAGTGTACCCAGTGATATCTGAACTAAAGGATGGGACGGGGCTGTTTTACATCCTTCTGCTGGAAACCAGTAGGAGAGCATAAGGACCTGAACTGAGATAATGGTAGTGAGAGTGAGAATAAAGAGTGTGAAACTTTTGCAAAGTAAAACCGTAGTGTGATGGTTCATTTTTTGTGTCAATTTGACTGAGCCACTGGGTGCCGAGATATTTGGTCAAACATTATTCTGGGTGTTTCTCTGAGGGTGTTTTTTGATAAGATTAAAATTTGAATCTGTAGACTGAGTAAAGCAGATTGAACCTCTATAATATGACTGGGCCTCATGCAGTTTGTTGAAGGCCTGAGTAGAACAAAAGTCTCACCTCCCCCAGATGAGAGAGAATTCTGTCTGACAGCTTTAGTTCTTCCTGATTTTATAGCAGCTCTCTGGCCTTGACACACTAACTGGGACATCAATGAACTCTGCAGATTTTGGACTCACCGGCCCCCATATTGTGTGAGCCAATCTCTTATATAATAAATCTTTGTTTCTCTGGAGAACCTTGACTAATACACATAGGATATAGAGACTGACTAGATAATGGGAGCCACAGGTGAGTTAAAGGTGACTTAAAATTTAGGACTCAGAATTCTGGAGAATAATAATAGTAGGAATAGGAATGGGGAAATTGAAAATAGGAAGTCAGTTTTGAGGGAGAATATGTTTGGTTTTGGTTTTGTCGGCTGTGAAGTGAAATTGGGGATTCAAGTGAAGTTATTTTAAGCGGCTGCAGTAACCTAGGCAGCTTGTATGGGTTACACTGGGTGTGGCATCTTGAAATCATCTGCAAGCAGGTGAACCAGAAGCCAGTTGACAGAACAAAGTCCACAGGGCAGTGAGAGAGAGAAGCCCAGGGTAAGGATTTGAGGCTCTCCAGGAAGGAATTACGGCTAGAGGAAAAGGTGAGTCAGTGTACAGAAAACTAGTTGTTACCAGAGTTCAGTCTTGACACTGGTTTGTCTGTCTCACGCACTAGAACGCGAGTCCCATGAGGGCAACTATTTACCCACTTCTGTTTCCCCAGCTTTAAATGTTGTTCTTCAAATACTCAAGATCTCTGGACATTGCTTTTACTTTTATTTTTCACTTTAAATGAAGACTGAAACAGGAATTAGGAATCTTTGCTCTAATCTTGACTTGGCATTTAAGTAGACGTTTACAGTAATGCTTCACCTTTTAATTCCTGGAACTTTAATTTCCTTTTATAAAAATGTGAAGGTTGGTTTAAGAATTTTTAGGATTCCTTACAGATGAGTAATACTGAGAAAATAACTATATGTCAAAAAGTTGTTCTAAGCTGCAGAAGTAGCGTTGAGTAAATTCAGAAAATAAATGAAAATTTATAGCTAATCTTCTTTGTCACCTATGTTTTTGAAGTTTTTATTAATTTCAGTCAAAATATTGTAACATATATGAAATGAATCAAAGCTTTTTTTTTTTTTTTTTTGCAGATCTCTAGAACTTATTCATCTAGTGTAACTGAAACTTTATATTCCTTCTAATAGTTCTCTGTTGCCTATGAGACACTGGAGGACATATTGAAATTCAAGACTCTGCATTATCTGGTCTTTAACTGTCTCACATTATTTTTTTTTTAAACATCTTTATTGGAGTATAACTGCTTTACAATAGTGTGTTAGTTTCTGCTTTATAACACACTGAATCAGTTATACATATACATACGTTCCCATTTCTCTTTCCTCTTGCATCTCCTTCCCTCCCACCCTCCCTATCCCACCCCTCTAGGTGGTCACAAAGCACCGAGCTGATCTCCCTGTGCCATGCGGCTGCTTCCCACTAGCTATCTATTTTACATTTGGCAGTGTATATATGTCCATGCCACTCTCTCACTTTGTCACAGCTTACCCTTTCCCCTCCCCATATCCTCAAGTCCATTCTCTAGTAGGTCTGTGTCTTTATTCCCGTCTTGCCCCTAGGTTCTTAATTAACTTTTTTTTTCTTAGATTGCATATGTATGTGTTAGCATACAGTATTTGTTTTTCTCTTTCTGACTTACTTCACTCTGTATGACAGACTTTAGGTCCATCCACCTCACTACAAGTAACTCAGTTTCGTTTCTTTTTATGGCTGAGTAATATTCCATTATATATATGTGCCACATCTTCTTTATCCATTCATCTGTTGATGGACACTTAGGTTGCTTCCATGTCCTGGCTATTGTAAATAGAGCTGCAATGGACATTTTGGTACATGACTCTTTTTGAATTATGGTTTTCTCAGGGTATATGCCCAGTAGTAGGATTGCTGGGTCGTATGGTAGTTCTATTTTTAGTTTTTTAAGGAACCTCCATACTGTTCTCCATAGTGGCTGTATCAGTTTAGATTCCCACCAACAGTGCAAGAGGGTTCCCTTTTCTCCACCACCCTCTCCAGCATTTATTGTTTCTAGATTTTTTGATGATGGCCATTCTGACCAGAGTGAGATGATATCTCATTGTAGTTTTGATTTGCATTTCTCTAATGATTAATGATGTTGAGCATCCTTTCGTGTGTATGTTGGCAATCTGTATATCTTCAAATAGACATTTGAAGAAATGTCTGTTTAGGTCTTCTGCCCATTTTTGGATTGGGTTGTTTGTTTTTGTTATTGAGCTGCATGAGCTGCTTGTAAATTTTGGAGATTAATCCTTTGTCAGTTGCTTCATTTGCAAATATTTTCTCCCATTCTGAGGGTTGTCTTCTTGTCTTGTTTATGGTTTCCTTTGCTGTCCAAAAGCTTCTAAGTTTCATTAGGTCCCATTTGTTTATTTTTGTTTTTATTTCCATTTCTCTAGGAGGTGGGTCAAAAAGGATCTTGCGGTGATTTTTGTCATAGAGTGTTCTGCCTATGTTATCCTCTAAGAGTTTGATAGTGTCTGGCCATACATTTAGGTCTTTAATCCATTTTGAGTTTATTTTTGTGTATGGTGTTGGGGAGTGTTCTAATTTCATTCTTTTACATGTAGATGTCCAGTTTTCCAGCACCACTTATTGAAGAGGCTGTCTTTCTCCACTGTATACTCTTTCCTCCTTTATCAAAGATAATGTGACCATATGTGCATGGGGTTATCTCTAGGCTTTTTATCATGTTCCATTGATCTATCTTTTCTGTTTTTGTGCCAGTACCATACTGTCTTGATTACTGTAGCTTTGTAGTATAGTCGAAATCAGGGAGCCTGATTCCTCCAGCTCCGTTTTTCTTTCTCAAGGTTGCTTTGGCTACTCGGGGTCTTTTGTGTTTCCATACAAATTGTGAAATTTTTTGTTCTAGTTCTGTGAAAAATGCCAGTAGGGATTGCATTGAATCTGTAGATTGCTTTGGGTAGTAGAGTCATTTTCACAATGTTGATTCTTCCAATCCAAGAACATGGTCTATCTCTCCATCTGTTTGTATCATCTTTAATTTCTTTCATCAGTGTAATATAATTTTCTGCATACAGGTCTTTTGTCTCCTTAGGTAGGTTTATTCCTAGATATTTTATTCTTTTTGTTGCAGTGGTAAATGGGAGTGTTTCCTTAGTTGCACTTCCAGAGTTTTCATCATTAGTGTATAGGAATGCTAGAGATTTCTGTCCATTAATTTTGTATCCTGCTACTTTACCAAATTCATTGATTGGCTCTAGTAGTTTTCTGGTAGCATCTTTGGGATTCTCTATGTATAGTATCATGTCATCTGCAAACAGTGACAGCTTTACTTCTTTTCCAATTTGGATTCCTTTTATTTCTTTTTCTTCTCTGATTGCTGTGGCTAAAACTTCCAAAACTATGTTGAATAAGAGTGGTAAGACTGGGCAACCTTGTCTTGTTCCTGATCTTAGTGGAAATGGTTTGTTTTTCACCATAGAAAATGATGTTGGCTGTGGGTTTGTCATATATGGCCTTTATTATGTTGAGAAAAGTTCCCTCTGTGCCTACTTTCTGGAGGGTTTTTATCAAAAATGGCTGTTGAATTTTGTTGAAAGCTTTTTCTGCATGTATTGAGATGATCATATGGTTTTTCTTCTTCAGTTTGTTAATATGGTGTATCACATTGATTGATTTGCGTATATTGAAGAATCGTTGCATTCCTGGGATAATCCCCACTTGATCATGGTGTATAATCCTTTTAATGTGCTGTTAGATTCTGTTTGCTAGTATTTTGTTGAGGATTTTTGCGTTTATGTTCATCAGCAATATTGGCCTGTAGTTTTCTTACTTTGTGACATCTTTGTCTGGTTTTGGTATCAGGCTGATGGTGGCCTCGTAGCATGAGTGTGGGAGTGTTTCTCCCTCTGCTGTTTTGGAAGAGTTTGAGAAGGATAGGTGTTAGCTTTTCTCTAAATGTTTGATAGAATTCGCCTGTGATCCATCTGGTCCTGGGCTTCTGTTTGTTGGAAGATTTTTAATCACAGTTTCAATTTCAGTGCTTGTGATTGGACTGTTTATATTTTCTATTTCTTCCTGATTCAGTCTTGGCAGGTTGTGCATTTCTAAGAATTTGTCCATTTCTTCCAGGTTGTCCATTTTATTGTCATAGAGTTGCTTGTAGTAATCTCTCATGATGTTTTGTATTTCTGCAGTGTCAGTTGTTACTTCTCCTTTTTCATTTCTAATTCTATTGATTTGAGTCTTCTCCCTGTTTTTCTTGATGAGTCTGGCTAATGGTTTATCAATTTTGTTTATTTTCTCAAAGAACCATCTTTTAGTTTGATTGATCTTTGCTATTGTTTCCTTCATTTCTTTTTCATTTATTTCTGATCTGATCTTTATGATTTCTTTCCTTCTGCTAACTTTGGGGTTTTTTTGTTCTTCTTCTCTAATTGCTTTAGGTGCAAGGTTAGGTTGTTTATTTGAGATGTTTCCTGTTTCTTAAGGTAGGATTGTATTGCTATAAACTTCCCTCTTAGGACTGCTTTTGCTGCATCCCAAAGGTTTTGGGTCATTGTGTTTTCGCTGTCATTTGTTTCTAGGTATTTTTTGATTGCTTCTTTGATTTCTTCAGAGATCTCCTGGTTATTAAGTAGTGTATTGTTTAGCCTCCATGTGTTTGTATTTTTTACAGAGTTTTCCTGTAATTGATATCTAGTCTCATAGCATTATTGTTGGAAAAGATACTTGATACGATTTCAATTTTCTTAAATTTACCAAGGCTTAATTTGTGACCCAAGAGGTGATCTCTCCTGGAGAATGTTCCATGAGCACTTGAGAATAATGTGTATTCTGTTGTTTTTGGATGGAATGTCCTATAAATATCAATTAAGTCCATCTTGTTTAATGTATCATTTAAAGCTTCTGTTTCCTGATTTATTTTCATTTTGGATAACCTGTCCATTAAAGTGGGGTGAAGTGGGGTGTTAAGGTGAAGTGGGGTGTTAATGTCCCCTACTGTGATGGTGTTACTGTTGATGAAGTGAAGTGGGGTGTTAAAGTGGGTGAAGTGAAGTGGGGTTTTAAAATCCCCTACTATGATGGTGTTACTGTCGATTTCCCCTTTTATGGCTGTTAGTATTTGCCTTATGTATTGAGGTGCACCCTATGTTGGGTGCATAAATATTTACAATTGTTATATCTTCTTGGATTGATCCCTTGATCATTATGTAGTGTCCTTCTTTGTCTCTTGTAATCGTCTTTATTTTACAGTCTATTTTGTCTGATATGAGAATTGCTACTCCAGCTTTCTTTTAATTCCCATTTGCATGGAATATCTTTTTCCATCCCCTTACTTTCAGTCTGTATGTGTCTCTAGGTCTGAAGTGGGTCTCTTGTAGACAGGATATTTATGGGTCTTGTTTTTGTATCCATTCAGCCAGTGTGTGTCTTTTGGTTGGAGCATTTAATCCATTTACATTTAAGGTAATTTTCGATATGTATGTTCCTATTACCATTTTCTTAATTGTTTTGGGTTTGTTATTGTAGGTCTTTTCCTTCTCTTGTGTTTCCTGCCTGGAGAAGTTCCTTTAGCATTTGTTGTAAAGCTAGTTTGGTGGTGCTGAATTCTCTTAGCTCTTTGTTGTCTGTAAAGGTTTTAATTTCTCCATCAAATCTGAATGAGATCCTTGCTGGGTAGAGTAATCTTGGTTGTAGGTTTTTCCCTTTCATCACTTTAATATGTCCTGCCACTCCCTTCTGGCTTGTAGAGTTTCTGCTGAAATATCAGCTGTTAACCTTATGGGGATTCCCTTGTGTGTTATTTGTTGTTTTTCCCTTGCTGCTTTTAATATTTTTTCTTTGTATTTAATTTATGATAGTTTGATTAGTGTGTGTCTTGGCGTGTTTCTCCTTGGATTTATCCTGTATGGGACTCTCTGTGCTTCCTGGACTTGATTAACTACTTCCTTTCCCATATTAGGGAAATTTTCAACTATAATCTCTTCAAATATTTTCTCTGTCCCTTTCTTTTTCTCTTCTTCTTCTGGGACCCCTATAATTCGAATGTTGGTGCGTTTAATGTTGTCCCAGAGTTCTCTGAGACTGTCCTCAATTCTTTTCATTCTTTTTCCTTTATTCTGCTCTGTGATAGTTATTTCCACTGTTTTATCTTTGAGGTCACTTATCTGTTCTTCTGCCTCAGTTTTTCTGCTACTGATCCCTTCTAGAGAATTTTTAATTTCATTTATTGTGTTGTTCATCACTGTTTGTTTGCTCTTTAGTTCTTCTAGGTCCTTGTTAAATGTTTCTTGTATTTTCTCTATTCTATTTCCAGGATTTTGGATCAACTTTACTGTCATTATTCTGAATTCTTTTTCAGGTAGACTACCTATTTCCTTTCCATTTGTTAGGTCTGGTGGGTTTTTGCCTTGCTCCTTCATCTGCTGTGTGTTTTTCTATCTTCTCATTTTGCTTAACTTACTGTTAAGCAGTAAGTTAAGTTAAGTAAGTTAAGTAAGTTAAACTGTTAAGTTTGGGGTCTCCTTTTCGCAGGCTGTATGTTTGTAGTTCCCATTGTTTTTGATGTCTGTCCCCAGTGGGTAAGGTTGGTTCAGTGGGTTGTGTAGGCTTCCGGGTGGAGGGGACTAGTGCCTGTGTTCTGGTGGATGAGGCTGGATCTTGTCTTTCTGGTGGGCAGGTCCACATCTGGTGGTGTGTTTTGGGGTGTCTGTGGCCTTATTATGATTTTAGGCAGCCTCTCTGCTAATGGATGGGGTTGTGTTCCTGTCTTGCTAGTTGTTTGGTATAGGGTGTCTTGTACTGTAGCTTGCTGGTCGTTGAGTGAAGCTGGGTCTTGGTGTTGAGATGTAGGTCTCTGGGAGATTTTTGCCGTTTTATATTACGTGGAGCTGGGAGGTCTCTTGTGGACCAGTGTCCTGCACTTGGCTCTCCCACCTCAGAGGCACAGCCCTGATGCCTGGCTGGAGCACCAAGATCATTTCATCCACACAGCTCAGAATAAAAGGGAGAAGAAATAGAAAGAGAGAAAGAGAGAAAGAGAGAGAGAGAGAGAGAGGGAGGGAGGAAGAAGGAAAAAGAAAGAAAGAAAGAAAGAAGATAAAATAAAATAAAATAAAATATAATAAAGTTATTAAAATAAAAAATAATTATTAGGAAACAATTTTTAAAAAGTAATAAAAAAAGAAAAGCACACAGACAGAACCCTAGGAGAAATGGTAAAAGTAAAGCTATAAAGACAAAATCACACACAGAAGCATACACATACCCACAAAATGAGAAAAAGGGAAAAAAAAAAAAATATATATCTTTGCTCCCAAAGTCCACCTCCTCAATTTGGGATGATTCATTGGCTATTCAGGTATTCCACAGATGCAGCGTACATCAAGTTGATTGTGGAGATTTAATGCTCTTCTCCTGAAGCTGCTGGGAGAGATTTCCCTTTCTCTTCTTTGTTCGCACAGCTCCCAGGGTTCAGCTTTGGATCTGGACCTGCCTCTGCGTGTAGGTTGCCTGAGGGCGTCTGATTTTCGCTCAGACAGGACGGGGTTAAAGTAGAGGCTGATTAGGGGCCTCTGGCTCACTCAGGCCGGGGGGAGGGAGGGGTACAGATGCAGGGTGATCCTGCGGCGGCAGAGGCCAGAGTGACGTTGCAACAGCCTGAGGCGCCCCGTGTGTCTTCCAGGGAAGTTGTCCGTGGATCACGGAACCCTGGCAGTGGCGGTCTGCACAGGCTTCTGGGAGGGAAGGTGTGGATAGTGACCTGTGCTTGCACACAGCCTTTTTGGTGGCTGCAGCAGCAGCCTTAGCGTCCCATGCCCGTCTCTGGGGTCCGCGCTGATAGCTGCGGCTCGTGGCCGTCCCTGGAGCTCCTTTAAGCAGCGCTCTTAATCCCCTCTCCTCGCGCACCAGGAAACAAAGAGGCAAGAAATAGTCTCTTGCCTTTTCGGTGCTCCATATTTTTTCCCGAACTCCCTCCCGACTGGCTGTGGCACACTAGCCCCTTCAGGCTGTGTTCACGCAGCCATCCTCAGGCCTCTCCCTGGGATCCTACCGAATCCCGAGCCTCAGCTCCCAGCCCCCGCCCGCCCCAGCGGATGAGCAGACAAGCTTTTCGGACTGGTGAGTGCTGGTCAGCGCCCATCCTCTGTGCGGGAATCTCTCTGCTTTGCCTTCTGCACCCCTGTTGCTGTGCTGTTCTCCGCGGCTCCGAAGCTGCCCCCCCAACACCCCCTGTCTCCACCAGTGAAGCGGCTTCCTAGTGTGTGGAAACTTTTCGTCCTTCACAGCTCCTTCCCAGAGTTGCAGGTCCTGTCCCTATTCTTTTGTCTCTGTTTTTTCTTTTTTCTTTTTTCTTTTGCCCTACCCAGGTACATGGGGGAGTTTCTTGTCTTTTTGGAAGTCTGAGGTCTTCTGCCAGTGTTCAGTAGGTGTTCTGTAGGAGCTGTTCCACATGTAGATGTATTTCTGATGTATTTGTGGAGAGGAGGGTGATCTCCGCATCTTATTCTTCCACCATCTTGAAGCTCCTCCATAAATCAAAGCTTTTCTATAACCTTGTCTAAAAGCAACTTTGGACCAAAATAATTTCTTCTTAAATACTAAAGGTGTGATTTAAAAAAAAAATATTTTTTTTTACAGGAGGCCTAACCCTACTTTATATGGTTAAAATTAATAAAGATGTTAAACAAAAACCCAGGAAAAAACTATAAGCAGCATTTTTCCTTAAATTCCAAATACTGTAAATAAATTTTAGTTCTTATGGGACTTCCCTGGCGGTCCAGTGGTTAAGACTTTGCCTTCCAATGCAGGGGGTGTGGGTTCCATCCCTGGTGGGGGAGCTAAGATCCCACATGCCTCTCGGCCAAAAAACCAAAACATAAAACACAAGCAATATTGTAACAAATTCAATAAAGACTTTAAAAATGGTCCATATCAAAAAAAAAATCTTTAAAACAAAAGAAATTTTCTTTCTTATGGAGTTTTTGTTCTATTACAAAGACTTTACTCTTTTTTAAAATTTTTTATTGGGGTATGGTTGCTTTACAATGTTGTTAGTTTCTGTCGTACAACAGAGTGAGTCAGCGATATGTATACATATATCCCCTCCCTCTTGGAGCTCCGTCCCATCCCCACCCCCATCCCACCCATCGAGGTCACCACAGAGCACCAAGCTGAGCTCCCTGCGCTATACAGCAGGTTCCCACTAGCTATCTGTTTTACAAATGGCAGTGCACATACATCAATCCCAGCCTCCCAATTCATCCCACCTGCCCCCCTCTCCCTGTGTCCACATGTCCGTTCTCTACATCTGCATCTCTATTCCTGCCCTGCAAGACTTTTCACTGTTAAAATTTTCTTATGGAATCAACTTATGAAATTTTAAAAAAGAGGAATCACTGGTTAAAATGATCCTATGTGTTTACTGTATTTTATTCAAAATTATATTGCACCTCCTCATATGTTTCTTGATCTATATTAACATCAGATAATCTCACAATACCCATTTTTAATTTACTGTGGAAGAATACTTTCTGTTCTGAATGGCACATTCGGATAAGGCGATTCCAATATCAGTTTTAGGTATTTGATCAATGTGTGATATTTAAATTGTAGTCTATACCCTTTAACAATTTTTCTGACTGTACAATTTGAAATATGGTGAATTTCTAAAAGTAGTTTGGAAAAAGTGTGACGTCTCTATTTAAAAAATGTACAACGTGAATGTTGATATATTTCACACAGAAACCATTGAATAGTTAGGGAATAAATGGCATAAACTTTAATCTGAAGGCATTAAAAATCAACATTTTCTTTATTAAATGAAACTTCTAGAGTCCCCAGTTTGTGTGTTGTGTGTTAGATATTGTTTATCATTCTAATTGTCTGCCTTCTCACTTTCTGTTTTGCGAAGACACTGTCTGTGACCAGTCTTGCTCAGTGACCATCTACAATGTGCAACTTCCATCTGGAAATAATCTGTCTTAAACTAACAAAGTGCTGATGTTGTTTTTTATATGTCTCTTTTATTTGCTTTAAGTCTCCTTAATTAAGGACAATTAACAGTTAAGAATTCTCTCAGAAAATAGACAGTGTCATAACAGTAATCAGTTATGTACTTTTCTGATACAATTCCTCTATCTACAAAGTAAAATCTAGAAATGTTATTTATTTTCAATAGTAATACTTTAAAATTATTTATTTTTACTTCACACAGATCTCAAATTTCTGGATTTCTTGTGAAGGCGAGTAATTTATCTTTGAATTGATTTTACTTTTGTGTCTCTTTATATCCCAGTCATTTAGTTATTCATGTTGGTCAGGTGGCATCTTAGATCGGTTTGTATTGTGTATTACACACGAGGACGTACTTTTACTGTTTGCTCTGCGATCAGATTTGTAGGAGATTAAAAAAATAAAATCTACTTATTCAGTAACTTAAAAAAGCATTAGTAAAACTTTTGTGCCATCTTTGCTCCATTTATTAGTCACACTAATGACTGCTTTGCTTCTCAGTAATTTTCCATTTGTAACATTTTATACCTGGATACACAAATGTAATGCAATTGAACTCAAAAACAATTCTCTGTCTGGTGGAAATAATGTACTTATCTCATTGAAACAACTGACTTGTTTAAAAATACACAGAAGTTCTAGTTCTGCTCAGATTGTGGTTACCTGTAATTTGTAAGGAATTTCCAGGAAGAATTAAAATCCTCTGGTGTAATGGGATCAGTGGTTGAATCCATTGGTTGTGAGTGATAAATTTCCATACAGAATCCCTCTCTCATACACACCTCTATTTGGAACCATTTTGGGTTTGAGAGCTTTTTTCAATAATCCAGCTTTTTTGGCTGGATCTCTGGAAAACTGCACTTCAAAGGCTGTATCTTGCAGTGAAAACTTCATGTTGACTTGTGGTTCTATGTCAGTGGAACGTTTTAGCACTTTTTGGCCTTGTTCAAATGTTTCCTGGCATTTCCTGAGGGGTTTGGCCCATCCCATCTATAGGATCACATTGGATTTGGTATAAACTATAAAAACAGTAATTCATCTGCAAGCTAATTTGGGATTTTATTGAGTTTTGGTAATGGACTAACACCATTGGGCAGTTGAGGATTCAGTATTTTTAAAGAATATTTCTGAGGACATATTTACTTTAAAAATAATACAAAAAGAGACAACTTTTCCTTTAACCTGGCACTTATTCTTCTTGTATCTGATCTTTTCAGAGGTCAATGTCCTATTTTAATTCCTTATTATGATTTTTTCTCCTCAGCAGTTTTTAAAGCTACTGCAGATATACAGCTTTTTCTTCTTTCTTAAAGGGAGATTGCTCTGGTTGTTGGCTGACTTGTGATGTGGGACTTATACAGGTTTTCATTTTTTCCTTTAAAGGTGCTGCCAAAGCTAGTTAATTTTAGTTATAACATCATAGAATGTTGGTGCCTTAGGTGC
This sequence comes from Monodon monoceros, assembly GCF_005190385.1. NCBI lineage: Eukaryota > Metazoa > Chordata > Mammalia > Artiodactyla > Monodontidae > Monodon > Monodon monoceros. Next base: position 34,837,987 of record NW_021703776.1, on the reverse strand, counting down.
CCTACAGATAGTTTGGTCCAACCCTCATTTTAATCATGGGGGACCATGCACAGTTTCTTAATTGTCACAGGAAGCTATGGCACTGTTAGGCTGGAACTCTTGACTACCTTGCAGCAGAGCCAGTCTACAGAAGCCCCCAGGGACTGCTTAAAAATGTGCCCCCATTCCCTGTCTCAGATTTTGTATCTTTAGGTAGTTTTCCTTAATGCTTTTAAAATTTAGTTCCCCATACTTCATATTAATTTGGAAAACCAGCCAAAATTTTTGTTTTGTATTTGGTTGGGATTCCAGAGTATTATGTACTCTTCCTTTCTTCTTGTGTTCTGAGCCACAAAGAAACGAATATAGGAAAGAGAACGGGTTCAGAATAACTGCTTAATTACAAATAATGCTGGGTTTTAGAACATATCATGGACCCAAGGCTGAACCTGGCTTCCTGTGCCTCCCCCAAGCGCCTATTGAACTTAGCCACTGGGTCATAGATGGACAAGTGTGGAGCTATGTGCCTTTTTTTTTTTTCTCTTGCTTTACCACCAATGTCTTGACACCACTGTCATTTACACTTTTTCCCCTGAAAGATGAGTTATTTTCCCATTATTCTCCTGAATAGAGTCGAAAAAGCAAGGGTAGTGAAGTCATCTTAGGCAATTGATTATTTACAATTGAGGAAAATAAATGAGAATTAAGCAGCTGGTAATGAGACCCTGTACACATACTCAGAATACTTCACAGTAGTGAGAAATGAATAAGTTCTCTACTCTCTCATCACCAGGCCCTTTCTCTTCTTCTGACATTTTTAAGAAGAGAAAGCTGGGGAAGACATTTGCCTCTCTATTTGCCGTATTTGTTGAAGCTCTAGACCCCTGCCAGCACCCACCGTTATAATTTAACAGAAGATTCAAATAATTTTGTTTTGTTTGTTTTGCTTTTGTGTTCCTTTGGGACCGAACTAAGTAAAAATTCAGGTCATAGAACTCTCCTGGAATTTTTAGTTGGTTTTTTCATTTTATGTAGGTAGGTTTCTACTAGGTTTCACTACTTTATTTTTTTCAGGATAGTTTTTAATGAGTATCTTGTTTCTTTACCTTCTACACTAGGTCTTTAAGATAGTTACCTATGACACCCCAGAGAACATCTAACAGTTTCCTTCCTAAAAGGGGATTTTTTTCCTTAGGATTTCTTGCCCTGTGAAGCACGTTGCACCTTTGTGCAGATACTTGTTCTTGATTCAGAGGTAAATTGAACATCATTTAAAATTTGAATATTCTGGATACTCATGCCTTCTCTCCCAACTGTTATTCTTATGCTTACTAAGCATTTACTTCCTTTTAGTAGGTTCAAGCCCATTTAGATAAAAAGATACTGAATTGCAGAAGTGTAAATCTAAGGTTTTATGTTGTAAGATGTTAAAATTTAAGATGTTTCAATACCATTCTTGGAATCAAAATCATGTTTAAGATGAATTGTTTCTGAAGAAGTGGTGTTGTTGATGTCTCTTGAATCATCACATTGTTTTTTTTAATGGGCATGTCAAGTTATCTGTTATAGTGGAAACTGGGAGATAACGCACAGGAAATAGCACAGAGAAAGTCATGGTACACAAGAGAAGGTGCCTAGGCAGTAGAGTATGGTAGAGACCATGGGCTCCGGAGCTGTGTACCTGGGTGGAAACTCAGTTCCAACACCAACTTTTGTAATCTCTCTTTTTCAGTTTGCCCATCTGCACAATGGGCATACTGACTAATGGTATCTGCCTCAAAAGTTCTTCTAAGGAATTAAATGAATTAATACATGTAAAGCATTTTAGGACAGTGTCTAAAATATCATACGTGCTCTATAAATGTTAGCTGTTAAAACAGTCTTCCCGTTCCTAATTGGGTTAATGGATCAAGGTTCATCTGTATTTTCAAGTGTTTTTCTTAGTACACTATTATTTAGGAAAACTGGACTTTTCTGAGGTGTTCCTGGCTTGTATTTTTAAAAGTGAACTGTGCATCAAAAGATTATGAGCCTTAATTTTATATAATTTAACATTAATAATTAACCTGGGCTTTTTGGTTGTGTGAAATTATTTGATGATGTCAGGCAATATATTTCCCACTGTCAAACTATATATGTGTATTGTCTTCATCGTTGGCATTGATTTTGGCACTAAAATTGTCCTATATTCACAGTTGCTCACATTAGAAGGTAAATATTGAGAAAGCAGTTCTCCTATTATTGACAGATGTCAACAGGCATAAAATAGTTGGGTATTTTAGAGGAATGTAGGATAATAGGATACGTGGGGCCATAATACCCTAAGCAGAACATTTCATAATGTAATGTATATGTGTTTGGGGGAGGGTATTAAGTGGGTATGCCAATTTCAGGAATATTGAAGGAGAAGTTTTGGGGGAACCTGGAAGTTTTACTTTAGTTTGTGTGATAATTAACTTGACTGTATAAATACTAGGGAAATAATTAGAATCACAGATTATGTTGAATGCCTTAAAGAAATATGTTTGACAACTTTTAATTTTTCTTTCCTCCCACATACCACTTCCTAGTTTGTTTCTGGCACACCAGATGTGTCTCAACACAGTGACTGATCCGGGTAGAGTTGTATGAACACCCGTGATTGTGGCAAAATAAATTTTCTCATTTTGGTTACATTAATGAAACGATATGTAGAAGGAGCACTATTTTGCAGATATTGTTATACAGATATAAGGGGTAGCCTGACCTTTCTCGAGACCTCTGCATCAATGTTCTTTTTGTTGAAGCTGATATTGAAGTTTGTTTCCACGTGGTGAATGTACACAAAAGCTGATTGTAATCTTGTTTTTCATAGTTAAGACACCAAAGGGCTACTTTGAGGCACAGGAATGAAGAGGGATGATTGGTGGGGAAAATTGGAAAAGTAATTAGTCACAGGGAAAGGTTTCTAAATAATATTCTATTTTCAAGCTTATTTGAATAGGCCAATTAACTTGCTGTTTTTTAGCTTAAAATTAGCTTTAATTCTTGATTTCCATGGAGAAAATACTTTCTGTAGGCATTTTAATTTTGTCTTTCATTTATTTACTGTACTAATTTTCTTATTATTCTTAGCCTTTTCTCAATTTAAATGCCAGAGTATTACACCCCAGAAATTGTAATTTCTTTCAAAGGAACTAATTTTGTTTTTACCTTTGGCCTCATTTATGATTCTTCTGTATATCCCTAATTTTGAAAATCTAATAATTTATTTAATAATTTTTTCTCTCAATTTTTTTTTTTTTTTTGCGGTACGCGGGCCTCTCACTGTTGTGGCCTCTCCCGTTGCGGAGCACAGGCTCCGGACGGGCAGGCTCAGCGGCCATGGCTCACGGGCTCAGCCGCTCCGCAGCATGTGGGATCTTCCTGGACCTGGGCATGAACCCGTGTCCCCTGCATCGGCAGGCAGACTCTCAACCACTGAGCCACCAGGGAAGCCCTCTCTCAATTTTTAATTATAGAATACACAATATTACAACTAGAAAGAAACTGTGCCTTAACATACTAACTTGTACAATTTGTCTGTTTCCTTTCAGCTTCAGATCATATTCAGTTTCAATTTATATTGCCCTTTACATGTATTATACTCTTTAATGAGTGATTTTTAAAGAGCAGTTGTTTGATCATCTAATTTACTTAATCATTCCTCTGATGTTAAAGTATTTAACATTGTATTTAGACTTACAATGTTTGCTACTATATATCACCACAAAAATCTATTTGAAAATGCCTTTCCTCCCTCCCTCCCTCCCTCCCTTCCTTCCTTCCTTTTTGGAGTTATTTACTCATTTTAAACTTTCTGGTCTGATATTATTAGGTTAAAGCTTTTGAATTTTTTATGGATCAAAGAATGTGATTTTTAAAACATGGCTTTTGAAGTGCTTTGTTAAATTGCTTTCTAATATAAATTGCCAACAATAATGTATGGGTTTATCAGTTTTACTTTCCCAAGAACCTGAATGGTGTTGGATATTGTTTCTTAGAATTTTTGTATTTATTAGTTAAATGAAAAATAGCACTTCATTGTTTTAATTTGCATTGCTTTGATAAATAAAATGTTTGAATGTTCTTTTTTTTAATGCGTGCTTAATAATTTGATTTCCCCTTGTATGTGTCCATGTTATCGACTTGTTTTCCTTCTGGATTTTATGTTTTTCTGTCACATTGTTATCCGCACCCACCCACCCACCCCCCGCCCCATAACATAGAAGACCTTTTATCCCTTGTACTTGTTAAACATATTTCTGCAATATGCTGTTTTCCTTTTACCATGACTACTACTTTATTAGTATTAAAGATTAAACCACTACACAAAATTTACATCTTTTTGTTTCTTTTATTTGCTCAAAGTTTAGAGAGCTATCATTCTTTCAGAAATACTTAATTTTATTTCATGCTAATATTTTATCAACTAAATTATATATAATATATATATATACATATACATACATATGTATATAGAGAGAATGAGAACAGATTAGTATTATATTGTATGGTGTAAATTTTGAGTCATTTTCTCCTCAAATTACCAACCATTTATCTCAATATTATTTATTAAATAGCTTTCTTCCCCTACCCCCATTGTTTTTTTTTTTTTTTTATGTGTGTGTGTGTGTGTGTTTGCGGTACACGGGCCTCTCACTGTTGTGGCCTCTCCTGTTGCGGAGCACAGGCTTCAGACGCTCAGGCTCAGTGGCCATGGCTCACGGGCCTAGCCGCTCCACGGCATGTGGGATCCTCCCGGACCGGGGCACAAACCCGGGTCCCCTGCATCGGCAGGCGGACTCTCAACCACTGCGCCACCAGGGAAGCCCCCCATTGTTTCGAATTTCCTTTTCTGTCATATTATTGCATTCTTACATATAGATATCTTCCTGGACTTTCTATTCATATTCATTGAACTATTTCAGATTAGGTATCAAAACCACATTATTTAAATTATTATTGTTTTGCAATGTGTTTTAAAATCTAATAGATTCAGCTCTTCTCAAAAATCATTGAACTTCTCCTGTGTTTCAGAAAAAGTGTGGACATAGAAATTAAAATTACCCAGTTTCCCCACTCCTGATAATCAAATTCCTTCCAGGAAACAGACATGTAAAAAGGTATTTGTACTATAACGTGATCAAAACCATGAAAGAGAGGTGAATACAGAACTGTGGTAGCACAGAGAATAGTATATTTTCATATGTTTATATTTTCTAGTTCTAGAGATAGTTTTATTTTAATTATAATTGCTACTTTTTTATGTCTACAAAATAACTTTTGGTTTTTTACATTTTGTAATCTTCTCACTCAGGATTAATGTCTGTGTTACTTATTTCCCAATTGAGATAGTTTTCTTTAATGTGAAATTCTTCTTAGAAAAATTTTAAGTTAAACATGTACATGTTATGAATATTGTTTGTGACAGTCTCTAGGTAATTCTGTATTTGATTTATTTCTTTAAAAAAAAGCCTTTATTTTGGATTTAACACTCTCACTGAAAATTGGAGCACATGCTTCATCTTTCCTTTTTTTACTGGGAAGTACTCACACATTCACTGATAATACTACTGGGACTTGAAAGGGTTTAGCATATACATAAGACACAAGCATAGAAGTGTCATTGATGTTTACTAATAATTAATTTTTGAGACCAACAGTAGGCCAATGAGAAATTCTTATGCCAAGAAAACCATATTCTTATGAAAACCTGATTGAAATTGTGGGAAACAATCTGTATTCTATTGCCATGGAAACTTCAGATTTCTCATCTTTGGCATGTGAATTATAGTTTCTATCATTGCAGCTGTTAATTGGTGACAAGGAGGGGATAAAAGGTGTTAAGGAGTTTTGGAAAATAAACACACATCAAATGGTAATCATTTCTGGAATTCTGTTTATATCAGTTGTTTAAATCCTACTTTTCAGATGCAGAGTAAAGTTTATTTCATTATTTCAGTTTGCTAATCTGTGCTTTATTTAAAAATATTTTTGTATTTGCAAATTAGGTTAGGAATAAGCAGGACCTCAGTGACATAAATAAACAAATCCCAGTCGAAGCCTGTCTTAGGACTTTCTCTGTGTGTAATTCTTTTTATATACAAGGACACTTCTCTTGGACAGAATCCCATTATAAAAAAGAAAAGAAAGGTGGGCATGTGGGGGGCTGAATATTCCCAGAGAGACTCTTCGAATTTCAGCCTTTCAATTCCTTGATTATTCTTGTGGCTATGGGAGCTGAAAGAATAATGAGAAGTTCATTTCGTATATGAATCGTATATACAATATGGGTATACACAGGGCCATTGACTTGACTAAATCGATGGCCCTTAAACAGTTCTCTATTGGGGGAGCACAGTTTGCGGGGGGAGCGTGGTGAAATTGTTTTAGTGGTTCAAATTCTGTGACTTCAGAGTAAGTTCATGTGCAGGGAGCAGAGTGGCAGGCATTTGGTAATAAATTTAAGTCCAGGTGTTTATTTTATTTAATATATGCACTGCCTCATTCAAAAAAAATCACTTAAGACATCTTATAAGAACATACTCAACTTAATAATGAGCAAGAGTATAGAGAAGAAAAGACTCATTATCAGGAAAACATAAATGAGTAGGAAGTCCTAATTACAAAATAAGTATTTTTAAAATTTATTACACATCATGTCTCTTACCACACACACACATATATTTATTTATTACAATTATTTGTTTTATGTATATTAAATCTCTATATTTGTGTTATTTAAAAAAACAGAAAAACAAATTGGATTCATGAGCCTTGGGAGAAACTCTACTATGTGAATCTTTAATTTCTAAAAGATATTCTTATACAGACCTTTATAAAGTGTGTACCAAGTGATGTACTTAGTAGTAAAGTTAAATGATTCCCTTAAAAAGAACTGGTTTACCTGTGAGTGATTTAAGATCAATCTATTAGGTACCTAATTTAAGAGTGGAAGCATAAGAAATGTTTGGGAGAGAAGAGCAGACATGATAAACGTGATGTAGAAAAGTTACTGAATCTTCTATTGAGAGATAACTTCAAATGTTTCTTATCAGTTACCCAGATCACAACCTTTCACTTTTTCTGTCTCAATATCCAGCTCCCTCTTCTACCGAAACATTAGCTGCAGCAAACAAAACAAAAATAACTCCCCTAATCTGAAACCATTTTTAACTTGTGGATTGGGCTTAGTCACTTGTATCCAAAGTGTTCTGATGCCCATTCTAAATTGCAACAAAGTCATCATTGGTAGCATAGCATATAGGAAGAAAATTTAACCAAAAGAAAAGTTGATCTAGCTGTCAATGAGAAGGGAAAGAAAGCTGAATAATAAATTAAACTAGCATGAGGAAGTGAGAAACAATGAGAGACTGGAAGATGCCATATAAATTATGTGGCATGTAAATTCTGAGTAAGAGTCTTGAAATGACATTTATTGAGTCAGAAAAGGACCCCTGCCTTACTCAGATGTGCGTTTTCTGCATTTTAAAAAATAAATTTATTTATTTTTGGCTCTGTTGGGTCTTTGTTGCTGCACGCGGGTTCTCTCTGGTTGCAGTGAGCGGGGCCCACTCCTCGCCGCTGTGCGCGGGCCTCTCACTGCAATAGCCTCTCCCGCTGCGGAGCACGGGCTCTAGGCACGCCGGCCTCAGTAGTTGTGTTTGGCGGGCTCCAGAGCACAGGCTCAGCAGCTGTGGCACAGGGGTTCAGCTGCTCCACTGCATGTGGAATACTCCTGGACCAGGGCTCAAACCTGCGTCCCCTGCACTGACAGGCAGACTCTTAGCCCTTGTGCCACCAGGGAACCCTGCATTTGGTTTTTATTACATACCACTTAATTGCCTATTGGTTAAGTTCTAATCCACTGAATAAAGAAAAGTAACTGTCAACATACCTTATTTAGCAGCCTTCCCTTTCCTTAAATCTTATTTTCTTTATTATGTCATTATTGCTAAGCTCTTTTAGTTCTTTTGGTCTGTTACCACCCCAATACTATTGTAGGCATGGATGTTTTAATGGAAAGGGCTAGTAATTTTTCTGGTTTTGTGACCTTTTACATTCTGATTGAACAAAACTTTATTGATCAGCTATTTATGTAACAGCACAATGCTAGGAGCTTTTTCATATCTTATCACACATTACTTCCCATAATACCTCCACAAGGTAAGTACTTTATGGGCGGCATTTAATATGGGAGACTGCTAATTTTGGGGAGAGATTAGCTCAAGGTCACATTACTAATAAGTGCTAAATTTGGGGTCAAACCTAAGTCTTTGACCTTGAAATTCCATAGCCATGTCTCTTGCTAAGCACTTATGACTTTTACTTAAGGTACACTTTGCTGTCTGTTTATTAATTATGTTTGTGTTAAATGTAATCGCTTAAGTAAGCTGAATCTGAGGCTGCTATTTTTCTCTGGGTCAGATTGTGGAACTGAAACATTGAGATGCAGATCTGACTGTTGTTGACTGTACAACAATCAGAAGAGTGGGATCAAATTTCCCTGGGTTGAAATCAGAGGGGTTGGAGCTTAAGGAAAAAGAGTATGTAATTTTTTGACATTGATGTTAGTGCTCGTTTTGACTATTAAGGGCGACTAGTACAAACAATATATACCATAAACTTTTTATCTGATATAATGAGGATACTGAGACACATAATAGGAATATTTTCATATTTAGTTGTGTTCATCAGAAATTTATTGAGCCCCTAGTATAATGCAGATAGTCTGCTGCATTCAGTGATACAACCTTAAATAACAGTTAGATCTGACTCTCAGGGAACTTACAGTCTAGTGGAGAAACTTTGAATTTATAGTAAGATTGCTAGATTAAAAAGAAGTTCAAATTCAGTAAATTGCTTACTATAATCATCAGCTTTGGGAATTTATCACTTATCTAATAAAGAATGTAAGTTTCAGCTAAAAGAGTTTCTTATTTTAGACAATGTAAGGTAAATCAGCTTGTACCATGATTTTAAGCCTTTTTCAAAAAGCTCACATTTTAGCTTTAGAACTAAAGGATGTTGAAAAGAGTTCTTTATCATGTAATTGAGTCACTTACCAGGCCTATTTTAAACCAGTGGCTTCCTTTTCTTTCTTTGCACCCTGTGACACACAGACTCCCAGAATCAGGGAAGTATTGTTTTTGTTTTTAGGGAGTTGCTACATTATGTGGAACCAAAACTAAGTTAATATGAGTAATGTTCAGCTCATGGTAGTGAATTATATTGAAATTTTCTAGTTTGCCCTTCTAAATTTGGGCATGAAGTAGTTTCTCATGTTATAAATTGACAATTTTTCTTTATTTGTAATGAAATAATCCTTTTTTTATTTATAGCAAAGTTCATCATTTTAACACTTAATCCTCCATGACAGTCTGGAGGAGAGGAAACTTGGCAACCATTCATTATCATCTGTTTTTACCATCAGAAGGTATTTATTTGTAAGGAGAGTGTGGCAATGACTTCAAGGATAGGAATGAAATACTCCCTGACATTTTTATACAGGGTGGCCTTTCCTTGGGAGTCGTGAAGGTAAATATGACCATAATTACTTAAAATGCATGCAGGGTCCCCTGGAAACGCAGTAGTGTGTAATTATAGCTGTGGAAGGAGAATGTCTAATAATGAAAGGAGAAAACGTCAGTCTTGGATTAGTGATTCGGGAATCCCATCAGTGACCATCTACTCAACAGCATTTCATCTACGTTCTAAAGCAGCTTACAAAGCTCTTGTTGGGCTGTGCTTCCACATCTTCATGCTTGTGTAAAAATCCACTCACTGGAGTAGCCCACTAAGTCACAGTCCCAACATTTTAAGTCTAAGAGCTTTAAAAAAATTAGAATTTCAGACCCTGATACAATATCTTACGTATAAATATAGCATTAAGTGAGTCTCTGATGTCTTGAGCCTGACAGCATGGTGGTGTATTGAGGGAGGTCCAGTATCAGGTCGTCTGAAATGATTTGACATTTGCCCTTGCTTGTGAGAATAATGAACTTCTATGAAAGTGCTGATGTTCTCTTGATCTTTTTCTGATTTGGTCATAGTATTCTATGGCTGTTGTTTGACTTGGTCCTTATGACAAAGTTATGTAGGTGTTCACTGGTGTCTCCTAAATTGGTGATGAACAGGAAGAAAGCTGTAATCTGGAGGGAAGTGGGGAGACTTGGTATTCTAAATCTGTACCCGGAAAGAATAACTTCTGTGGTCATGAATTCAGCAAACACTTCTGAGTGCTGGTTATTATGTTCTAAGCTCTGGGGATGAAAAATGTGCAGTGAAGACCTGGCCCCTGTAATGGTAGACATCGCAGTCTAGCTGGAAAAATATAAATGATGTTTAAAGTAATACATAGCATAGATTTGTTAATGTAAATTACGGCTATTGTGATTTTTTTCTATTATGTTGAGTACAGTATTGTGTGAGTATATAATGGGGAAGGAGTGAGAGGATGAGGAGGAGACTTGGAAGAGTGGAAGGAACTATGGAGCGAAGGGGGAGAGTGGGTGTTTGAGGGACAAAATTCTCTTGGGAGAGAATTCCTTAGTTACTAAAGGATCAAGCTGTTCACTGGGATCAGTGGTTCATTGCCTGTTTTTCTCTGGGCAGAGGTTTATAACAGTTAGATTGCCCGTCTTTGCCTCTCCCGTTGCGGAGCACAGGCTCCGGACGCGCAGGCTCAGCAGCCATGGCTCACGGGCCCAGCCACTCCGCGGCATGTGGGATCCTCCTGGACCGGGGCACGAACCCGTGTCCCCTGCATCGGCAGGCGGACTCTCAACCACTGCGCCACCAGGGAAGCCCGCCCCTGTCTTTTAATACTCTGTGTTTTGCATGTTTCTGTCTAGCTCCCAAGTCTGACTTCATCTTAATTTGATGAGTAGGATGATGATGAATAGGATGATAAGTAATACCACTATGGAGATTTAAATTAGAAGAAAAAAACCTCTTTATTATTGTAAGATTCAGATCTAGAGTGTTCTAATATGCTTCTTCCATCAAAGTTTATGATTACTTCTTTGAAAGATATTATTAAATTTTATTATGATAAAATTAATTATTAAAGTTCATTATTAACCCCGTCAATGGTAAGAAATCATAATTTTGTGGTTAAGAGCTCAGGCTTTAGAGCCAGAAGATAAGGATGTGAATCCTGGTTGCATCATTCACTGCCTTTTCCACATTGAGCATGTTATTTATCCTCTCTGCACCGTTGTTACCTCATCTGCATAATGGGATAATAATTGTGCTAGCCTCGTAGGATGGGTAAAATAATACAGTCAAGTTTCTTGCTGAGCTGTCTTCTTTTGATTATTTCATAAGACATAGGAGGCGTCTTTTCTGTGTCCCTCCTTTGGAACACTGAAACATTTAGAGAGGGGCAGGTTCTCAAAATCAGGTTTCAGACTGTGTATTCAACGCACAGTCCATCTTGTACCGCTGAAGACCAAACTACAGTTTCACATAAACCTTTTCCTAATCCAAGGTGGTTGTTCACTTATTAATGCAAATGCCTTGTGCCTTGGATGTGTGAGCCCTAAAAATACACTTCCAGGGATAAAAATAGATCTCTTCAGAGTTTTGAGATGCTGCTTAATCAGAACCAGCTGCAAGCTGTCTAGAAAATGCAAGTTATATGAGCCAGATGGCTTTTGCCCTTTTTGCTTTAGACAGCATATAATTTGGATAACTACAGCAACAGTAATACATTTTGCCAGTCACAGTGTTTGATAAACATATTTGTTGAGAACAGCCACTTCCAATTAGAGACCCAGTAAAATGTTAATTTATTTTAATAATTTTTCCCTCTAGGGTGAGACAAAGAATACTTTTAACAGGCTACAGAAATTATCTGTTCACTGGAGAGAGCACTGTTTGAGTTATTGTATGCCAGTGGTTAACTTTTAGTTTTGGCGTTTAAATAGTGATGAGTATTCATGACCTACCCCATCTACTTTCCTTATTAAAACCTAGTTGCTGATCGAGAGGCCATGATTTTTCATATTTTATAATTATGTTTGCTTTAACTGTAGAAAGATGGTTTGATTAGTTTTCAACTTTCTTCTAACACAGATCTAATTACTATAAACTCTGATAATAATTATTGAATTATTGTTTGTCCACAGACCATTATTAATGTGGTATTTCTGGGGATTTTACTTTTATTACCATGTTCTTTGAGAAGGAATTTTATTTATTAGCTGGATGTAACCATGCCTGATTTTCATCTACTGAAGATGATTGCAAACATAGTCATTGATATTAGCTTTTTAATTTCATCCAGCTCTCAATCAGCTCAGATAAAACAGCACAGTTAAGTGTTTGGGGCTGTTCACACTCTTAAGACCTAAGCTTGGATTCAGCCTGCTTTTAAGACTTGTGAAGCTAGCAGTTCTGTTTTCACTGGTGACACCACTTCTTGGAAAAGCATTTTGAAGCCCTCCTCTCCCATTACATGGGATGAAGTATTCTCTACTTTATTTCTTGAGACATCTACCAGGCAGCAAATAATAGATTGTTAAGTACCTCTGAAAGGTCTCTGTGTCATAAATTTTCCATAGTTCCAAGCCTACCAGCATTTTCATTTAGCAGTCTCCCAGCAGTGTTGTTTTTTTTTTTTCCTTCTTACCCAGTTTAAAGAAGAGAGGATATTTCATATATGGGATTAGTGGTTTTAGAACGTAAATTTCGCTATAATAATAGCTACAGGTTTATTTGCTCTTCCTGTAGTTTCTGGAACTTTGCTAATCACTTTATACATTACCTCACAACAATATAACGTTACACGGTGCATATTTTTATCCTGTTTTACAGATAAGGAAGCAGTGGCTCTGGAGTATAATTATTCAACATCATACAGAAAGTGTCAGAGTCAGGATTTGAAGCTACTGTTGTTTCAATGGTCTGTCTGACTCATGCTCTTTAATTCCACCCATTTAGCTATGAAAAGTGGCATTTGACTTAGCCAGAGCTGTTTTTTCTCAGAGATAAACACATGCCTCTGCCCATCCTTGCATCACGGGTGATGCTTCTTAATTTATTTTAAGCCCCGATTAATATGTGAAAGGGTCTAATCTCTCTCACCCCACCTCATTAGATACACTATAACTGATGCACTTTAAAAGTCATATCAATGAGGAAAATCTCAATTTGATGCTTTTCCAATATGTACATAAGGATTATACTGATATGTAGTACTTGGAGAAACTTGTAAGCACTTGTGTGACATGAAACAGCATAGGAGGTGAATGTTTGTGAAATTCACCAAAGCTAAATCCTGCTTTTATGACTTTATCTAACAAAGTAATAAGATAAAGAAATTCAGTAATGAATGCAGCAGGTCATACCTATACACCGTGTCACATGCAGCAGGAAATAAAGCAAAGCATTATTTATAGAAACATCTTAGTTGTGGCTCTGTCCACGCAAAGCAAACTGATGGGTCATGGAAAAGATTTTATTATTCCTGACTGTTTGGGGAGATTATATTGTTGTGATTATTTACATATGGAACTTCTTGAAAGATAATATGCTACTTCTTGAAAGATAATACAAAATAGTAGAAAAGCTTGTACTTTAAGTCACTATGGTTTAATAATGGGCATATGCTGTTTCTTAGTGAATAGTTGATGTTATTTGTTTTTGCCTGGAAATGAAAGGGAGAAATGGATCAAAAATATTATTTTCTAATAAAGTAATTATTTCTATTCTATTTATTATACAAAGTTATATTTAAATAATTACTTAGCCCCTTTTTTCATATCTCACACAGTTGTAGTCAATTAAGATACGGATTTAAATATGAAATCGGATACTTGTTTGGCCCAGTTGAAAAAGCTTTCTAACATCATTAGATGAGACATTATAAATGGCCAGGAGAAAGTCTCAGCTCTTTCTTTACGTGGAGAGGTGTAGCTTGGAATGAGCCAACAAGGCTGATTGAGTCAACATATATCAGTTTTCTGTTAATGTGTGAGGTGCTGTCGTTGGTGCAGTGGAAGGGAAAGGATAATCATTCACTGCCAAATGCATCCACATTTACGCTAATGTGTGTGGATTGTTCCTTTTTCACTATATGAAGGTTTAGTAGCTTAAGAATTAGTACGCTTTGTTTAAATGATTTAATAAGGAAGTACTGAGCATCTAATGAAGTGACTGTGTCCTTGTCCTCAAAGAGCTTTTGGCATTTGGCAACAAAAGGAAGCTTTGTTTCTATGTGACTTAAAATATGGTCCCAGGATATTGTGACTTTTGGAGGTTAGTGACTCCAAAGAAAATAAGGTAGATGAAGGGAAACCTTTTATTTTCTTCATCGTATCGGAGACTTGTTGCCTTTGTCTTCCTGAAGAAAAGACAAGTATTGGCCTGAAAATGTATGTTACATACCCTTGGGCTCCATTGGTGTATTCCAAGCTGTTATTGTCAATCATATACATACACATTTAGGCAATTTCAGAAACACTTCCTATTCTTTGAAAAGAGAGGTGTCACTCATCTTGGTACATCAGATTAATAGATATAGAGTGGCTTTCCAGACTTGTGTCATTTCCTCACCATGACTTTTGTCCTGCACTTCTTCCAAAGGCCTATTTCCCCTTTCTTTTTTCATTAGATGACCATAATGCTATTTCTAGGTGTGTAGCAGTATGAGATGTATGAGTGAGTGTGTGTGTGTGTTTGTGTAGAGGGAGAGAAAAAGAGAAGAGGAGAAAGAAAGAAGATTGACTGAATGATTGAATGGTTGGTTGGATGTATGTGAATGAGGCTTTTTCCTGAAAACTTTACAGCTGTGGTTGGCATATTGAAAAGGTTACCAAAATCTCATTACTTTTCATGGATTTCAGTTAAATCTCTTGTTTTTTTAAAGATAAGCAGCAATATTATATGCACATATAATCTGCCATTCCAAGATTTATAAATCTTAGTGTTGTGTTGGTAAGATTTTTCTGTTGTGTTGGTAAGATTGTCAGAATTTCATCCTAATGTTAGTGAAGGGCATATGTACATCTGGCTTTATTGAAAATGACTTTGCTAAATGTTTAATAGCGCGCTGACTCTAGGTTAAAGACAGGGAGTCTTTATTATATTATTGAACTATTCTGGCTTACTAGTGTATGGACATGGAACCAGATGACTACATATGTTTTTTGAGGAGGTGGTTCTGTTTTAATTGCTCTTGACCTATTGATGTCATAAGTTTATTAGTAGATTTCCCAATAGTAAATCATTCAGGGGTTACTGAAATAAACTCAACCGGATGTGTTTTATTATTATTATAATATGCTGCTGGGTTTGATGTGTATTTCATCTAACTCTTTGCCTCTGTGTTCATAAATAATACTGACCTGTAGTCTTATGTTTTCTCAGCTCTTTTTCAGGTTTTAGTGTAAGGGTTATTACTAGGCCCATCACTTCTGATTGTACAGCTTGCACACTGTCACCTACTGTATCGTAATTTGTGTAGCTGTGACAGTTTTCCTGATGAAGGCAGTAAAGCATCTTGAGGAAGGGACTTTTTCTAACATAGACTTACCATAGCAGCTTGCTGAAGAGTGAGGGTTACTTTAACATCCTAAAATAGATATTTTTAAAATATCTCCATATTTCTCTCTTCATTCAGTGTTTAAAAGAACTAACAGAAAATCATTGTGGTCTGGAAACTTTATTTGGCAATAGTTCCTTACTTCAGTTTCTTCAAAACTTTTGGTCTGTTTAGGTATATGTTGTACTCTTCTGGAAGAATCTTTTAAGTTCATTGAAATTTAATTTTTTTTTTTTTACCAACCAAGTATACATAGCACTCTTTAAAATTTTTTTAATCTCTTCTGTGTTAGTGATTTTATCTATTTCTAATTTTCTTATTTTACTTTTTGGTCTTTTTCTTGAGTATGGAGGTTTGCCTTTTCTTTTCTTCTTCTTTCCCTCTCCAAATACCTTTGGCTTTATTTACTAGAATATAGATGTTTTACTATTTTAAAAAATTAATAATTTTTTTATCTTTGGTAATTCCTCCTGCTTTTTTTAGATATAGTTTAATCTATTTTTTAAAAAGAAAACTATTTGCATATCTGCATTGACTATTTAGTTAATTTATTTTTATTCTTTATTTGCAAATGGCCATTCCAGTTACTTTTTAGGCTTTCTAATTTACTGTAACTGAAGAATTTAATTGTTAACATAGGGCCTCTCCGCTGCTGGATTAGCACATGTATGTTACCTGTGTTAGAATTCTTTGGAAGAATTCAGCTTGAAAAATTGACAATGGATTTAACCTTAAAAGTCTGCATCAGGATTACACTGGCAAACAATGTTTAGTGTTTTAAAATGACATTTTGTTCTCTCTATAATTTTAAAAGAAGTACACATTATCCATAGAAATTTGCAATATATAGAGAAACATACTTTATTAGTTGTCATGGCTGTGTAACAAATTGCCCTTAAATTTAGTAACTTAAAACAACAAACATTTATTTTTGTACACAGCTCCTGAAAGTTAGGAATCTGGCAGTGGCTTTGCTGGGCTCTTCTGGCTCTGTGTCTCATTAAGTTGCATTCAGGCTGTTGGCTGGGGCTGTTGTAATCTGAAGGCTTGAGCAGGGCTGGAGGACCCATTTGCAATACAGTCCACTCATAGCTATTGGTTGGAAGCCTCAGTTCCTCACTGGCTGTTGGCAGAAGGTCTCAGATTCTTGCCATGTAGCCCTCTTCACAGGGCTGCTTGCTTCCTCCAGAGTGAGTGATCCAAGAGAGAGTGAGGTAGAATGTGTGGCAGAGAGTGTCTTTCATGAACTGCCTTCAGAAGTGACGTATTATCCCTTGTCCTGTATTCTATTGATCCCACTTACCAACCTTGATACAAGGAGGTTATGATACATAAGAATGAATGCCAGAAAGTGGGGATCATTGAATCACCTTGAAAGCTGGTTACCACACATACCTAAGGATATTAAATTACCTTATGGAACTCTTTAGAGAAACTACCAATCTAGATGGTGGTGTAGGAAAATCCTGAACTCATCTGCTCCCACGGACAGAACACATCTACAGCTGCATATGGAATAATTCTCTTTGAAAATTGGATTAACATAGTCTCCACAACAAAGGATAAAAGGACAGCACTGAGACAGGTAAAAGAAACAGATAGAACTTGCCAGGGGAAAACCACACGCCAGCTACAGTAATCCACATCAGGAAGGATCATGAAGGCATGGTTATTTTCCGTGCAGATTGAGGAATTCAAGCTCCACATCATGCACCCCAGTTCTTAGATCCTGCACAGGAGAGATGAGCCCCCCAAATATCTGGCTTTGAAAACCAATAGGGAATATATCCAGGAAAACTATAGAACTACAGGGAACAGAAAATCTGCTCTTAAAGGGCTCAAGTGCAGACTTATTCAACATGAAAACCAGCCCAAGAACATCAGATTGAAAAGTGCATGGGCCTTAGGTGAAGAGGACTCACTAATCTTGAAGTGTCTGCTGGAGATACTGGAGTGTCTGCTGGAATTCGGATGAGGTCTGAGACACTGGTGGGAACCATTTTTGTGATCTCAGGCTATCCTGCTAATACCAGCACTGGCGGGCACCATTTTGGAATTCTCCCTCTAACCTATTAATGCCAGTAGGTACACCCCACTAAGAGCCGTGCCCACCCCTGTGCCTTGGCAGGGCCTGCAAGGCCTGAAGCCCACCCACCAGCACCTGGCAGCAGCAGCTGCAGACCCACCCCACAGCCGTTCTGTGGGCAAGCCCCATGCATCAACACCCAGCAGTCACCATGGCTGGACCCTGCAACTATTTCTGGGGGTCAGCTTCACCCACCAGGTGCTTGGCAGCAGACATGCCTCACCACAACAGGAGGGCTCACATAGTCCATATAGAAGACACCCCTTGAATGCCTGGCTCTGGTGGCCAAGCGAGATTGAGCTTTTGAGCTCCATAGGACATCTCCTACATAAATCGCTCCTTCAGTACTGGGATGGGTAGCTGATTTACCTAATACATAGACACAAACACAGAGAATTAGGCAAAGTGAAGAGGTAGAGTAATATGTTCCAGTCAAAAGAATAAGACAAAGGATATTATACGTGAACCTCACAGTAACCACAAGGAAAAAACTTCTAATAAATGCACAAAAGAAAATGAGAAGGGAATCTAAAGGTAACACTAAAGAAAATCACCAAAATGCAAAGGAAGAGAGAAAGAGAAAAAGAAAGGAACGGAGAGGAACCACAAAATAGCCAGAAAACAATGAACAAAATGGCAGTTAAGTACATACCTGTCAATAATTAATTTAAATGTAAATGGTCTAAATTCACCAATCAAAAGAGATAAAGTAGCTGAATGTATAAAAAACGAGAGCCAACAAGCAAAAGCCCATGACCAGATGACTTCACTGGCAAATTCTACAAAACATTAAAAACAGATTTATTATCTGTTTTTCTCAAACTCTTCCAAAAATTTGAAGAGGAAGGAAATCTTCCAAATGCATTTTACAAAGCCAGCATTACCCTGATACCAAAATCAGAGAAGAACACTGCAAAAAAAAGAAAATTACAGGCCATTACCCCTGAGGAGAATAGATACAAAAATCCTCAACAAGGTATTAACAAACCAAATCTAATGATATATAAAAGGATTGTTCACCATTATCAAGTGGGATTTATTCAAATGATGCAAAGATGGTTCAACATCTGCAAATCAATTAATGTGATACATCACATTAAGAGAATGAAGGATAAAAATCATATGGTCATCTCAATAGATGCAGAAAAAGTATTTGGCAAAATTCAACATCAATTTATGATAAAAACTCTCAACAAAGTTGGTATGGAGAGAACATACCTCAACATAACAAAGGCTATATCTGACAAACTCATAGCTAACATCATACTCAGTGGCGAAAAGCTGAAAGCTTTTCCTCCAAGATCAGGAACGAGACAAGGATGCCTACCCTCACTGCTTTTATCCAACATAGTATTAAAAGTTCTAGCCACAGCAATTAGGTTAAGAAAGATAAATAAAAGACATCTAAATCAGAAATGAAGAAGTAAAACAGTCATTATTTGCAAATGACAGGACACTGTACATAGAAAACCCTAAAGATGCCACCAAAAAACTATTAGGACTAATAAATGGATTTAACAAAGTTGCAGGATACAAACAAAATCAGTATGCAGAAATCTGTTGCATTTCTATATACTCATGAATTATCAGAAAGATAAATTAAGAAAACAACCCCATTTGTAATTGCATCAAAAAAGAAGAAAATACCTAGGAATAAATTTAACCAAGGAGGTGAAAGACCTTTACACTGAAAACTCTGGCACTAGTGAAAAAAATTGAAGGAGACACCAAAAAGTGGAACGATATTTCAAGCTCATGAATTGGAATATTAATGTTGTTAAAAGGTCCATTCTAGGGATTTCCCTGGTGGTCCAGTGGTTAGGACTCTGTGCTTCCGATGCAGCAGGACTGGGTTCCCTGGTTAGGGAACTAAGATCCCATATGCCATGTGGCACAGCCAAAAAATTTTTTTAAATAAAATTTTAAAATTGCTCTTAAAAAAAATTAAAAAAAAAAAGATCCATTCTAACCCAAAGCCATCTACAGATTCAATGCAAGCCTTATCAAAATGCCAATGGCATATTTCACAGAAATAGAACAAATAATTCTAAAATTTGTATGGAATCACAAAAGACCCCAAATAGCCAAAACCATCTTGGGAAAAAACAAAGCTGGAGGTATCATACTCCCTGATTTCAAATTATACTACAAAGCTGTAGTAATCAAAACAATACAGTATTGGCACAAAAACACACATGGATCGATGGAACATAATTGAGAGCCCAGAAATAAACCCACACATATATGGACAATATATGGACAATTAATCTAGGACAAAGGAGCAAAGAACATACAATGGAGAAAGGACAGTCTTTTCAATAAATGGAATAACAAATGTTGGAGAGGATGTGGAGAAAAGGGAACCCTTGTACAATGTTGGTGGGACTGTAAATTAGTGTAGCTATTATGGGAAACAGTATGGAGATTTCTCAAAAAATTAAGATTAGAACTACCATATGACCCAGCTATTCCTTCTGGGTATTTATCCAAAGAACCCAAAAACACTAATTAGAAAAGATCTATTCACCCGTGTATTCAGTGTAGCATTATTTAGAATAGCCAAGATATGGAAACAACCTAAGTGCCTCCATGGATATATGGATAAAGAAGATGTGATATACACACACGCACACACACACACACACACACACACAGGAATACTACTAAGTTACAAAAAAGGATGAAATCTTGCCATTTGTGACAGTATGGATGGACCTTGAGGATATTATGCTAAGTGAAATAAGTCAGAAGGAGAAGGACAAATACTCTATGTCTTCACTCATATGCAGAATCTAAAAAACAAAGCAAAGAAACAAGCAAAATATAACAAAAAACAAACTCATGAAGCAGAGAACAGATTAGTGGTTACCAGAGGAGAAGGGAGTTGGGGGTGAGCAAAATTGTTAATGGGGGCCAACTGTGTGATGATGTATGGTAACTAGACTTGTGGTGGTGATCACTCTGCATGTGTACAGATGTTAAACTACAGTGCTACACTTGAAACTTATATAATAATAAAAAAAATTACCTTAAGTCCAGCATCCGCACACAGTGGATCTTCCAGGTTTTTCTTCCCCCTCCCAATGCAGATATGATTTTGAACATTTAAAAAAAAAACAAATTAGGGCATATAATCTTTTCTCACAAAACAGAAGATCATAAACATTTTTTGTGTTATGAAATAGTGTTCTAAAATAGGATCTTTATCTGTTTGCTTAGCGTCCATTGTGTGGGCATGCCGTAATTTATTTTTACTAATCTACTAATGCTGTTTTATAGTTAGGTTTTTTTTTAGTATTTGACTATTATAAATTGTTTATTAAATGTTTTTGCCCATAAATCCTTGAACACATCTTCTACCATTTACCTAAAATAAACTGTTAGAAATATTACTGCTGGGTCAAGGCATATAAATGTTTTAAGACTTTATACATATACTGCCAAAATGTTCTCTGGAAATTTGTACCAAATTTATGTTCCCATTGATATAATAAAGAGTACGTGGCTTCTTGTATGTTTATTAATACTAGGTATTATATTTGAAAAATAATAAGAGCCTGATAGGGAACATAGTATCTAACTGCAGTTATAATTTTTATTTTTGGATTACTGATAAGGTAGGGGAATCATTTTAAAAGTCTTATTCCTGAACCTATATTGTATTTTTTCTTGATTTTTAAAAGTATGTCATCCTCATAATTACTTTCAAAGGTGTAAATAGTTCTCTTTGAAAAATGTTATGTTTTGTTTTCTTTGAAAATATGTATCATTGGACTTTTCCATTAGGCCTACACTATAAGAGTGTTCTGCAGTGAACCTAGAAATATTGGAAAATAATTGGATAACTGAGGCACTTTCAAAGTGCTCATCAGTTTGATGTTTAGTAAATTTTCCCAAACGTATATTTTATTGTTTGAACATTTTCTAGAATAATGGGTTAAAAGTGAGAAGATGCTTTTTTGTTGTTGTAATCATCCATCTGTCAAAATTTGGTGAGTGCTGAAGAACATTCATCCAGGGCTTAAGCATGACTGAGAGTTGTCTAGTCAGGAAAAAAAAAAAGCACTCAGTATTTCCAGGTGATAGAATGACTGTTAGTACTTGAAAAAATTTCCTGTCCAGCACTTTCACTATCACTGGTGTTCCCAGTGTTGTACCAAAAAAATTAACCTGCTCAACAGTTTTCTGGATCTCAAAAAATTTTAATTTGATATTTTGATAATAATTGATTTTAAACTTAAATATCATTATGAGGCTGAGGCATTGAGCAGGGGTATAATATAAGAACACACTGGCTGGGGGGTGGAAGAATAGCAGAGGGACCTTGGAATCTGAAGGTCCTTAGTTGACTATCAGCACTTGCTTACTTGCTTTGTTGCCTTGGCCGTTTCTGCCTCTGTTTTCTTACCAGTAAAAAAGGAGTAAAAATGCCTAATTTGCTACATTGTTTTCAAAATTATGTAATATACACATAGTGCCTGGCACGCACAAGTGCCTGATATGTGTATGAAGCAACAAGAATAACTACAGAAATATATGCTATTCTTGGAAAGCAATCAGACCTAAACAAAATGAAAAATTCAGGGATTTGTATGTAAATATTGAATTTATGCCATAATTCTGACCAAGAATTTATGTGATAGGGGAGGGCATGGACAAATATTATTTTTGTACTAGTGAAGAATTTTGCTATTATTATACTTACTATAAAAGTTTTCTATGTGATTCAGAAGAGAATCATAGTTGCCATGATCTCTATTCTGAATTGAGGATGATGCCAGGGAAAGCAAACCATAGACTAAGACTATGAACATAAAAATGAAACTGATGTGATAAGTTCTGTGTCACTGGCTCTAAAGTATAAATACATCTACATTCATGATTTCACTGAGGGCAAGACAGGTCTTGAACTGGATTTGAAGAATAAATTGGCTTGCACAAGAGTAAGGGAGAAGGAGTGTCCTAAGTGTGGGGAAGGTCTGGACACCTGGACAGAAACTGATATCCATGCCTTGTTCTGCCGCAGGTAAATTGACCTAACCTCGAGTAGAGAATCTGTGTTTGGGATTCAGTATGGATAGGGAAGGTGTAATCAGAATACTGAGAACCTTGATCATCAGGCAGAAGAGATGAAGCAGACATAGACCATCACTTGAAACTTCTGGAACAGGAGAAGTGATGATACTAGTGTTTGAGGGACTTGGGGAGAAGTGATGCAGCGTCTCTGTCATAATCCAGATATGAAGATGCATGCTGAAAGTCAGCTCAGCAACCCAGGGATGCGGTGATCAGATTCCAAACACTGGAACCATTACTTCTCTTCTGCTCAAGAGGCTTCCAGTGGTGTTCTCTTGTTATTCCCTTATGAATATATTGTTTAAAAGGAAAAAAAAAAGAAAATTGAAATGTGAGATGGTTGGTTAATGGTTATTTACCTTTGGTTGACTGCACTTTTTTTTTAGCACTTTATTTTTCAAGTAGGCTAGGAAAAAGTATGCTTTGACAATTATGTAATTATACAGTTATAATTACTGTAATATTTCACAATTTGTTTTCTTTCTTGGTGTGCTCACTATGAATTATCATGACTGCAGACAAGCTGGAAAGGAAGTAGCATTTTTTGAGCCCCTGTGTTGTATTATGCATGTTAGCCTCAGCATCCCATTTAGTCTCCACACATCCTTATAAAGCAGGTGATATTATTCCCATTTACTGATGTATACACTAACCTTTCTCAAAATTAGACATCTAGTGAGTGTTGGTGCAGAATGCTCTGCTTTGTAACATGATACTTCCTAAGAGAATATGGAGCTGCACAACTTTTGGCAGGAGGAATGAACCCTAAACTAAGAATGGTATTGTTCATTTTTTATGCCATAGAGATAAGGAAGTTAGTCTCCCTTGGAGGAGTCCGACTTAATTCTTACTGTGAGGTATAGTATCTGGTCATAGGGCTGTTCCTCTGCTTCCTGAGGAAGTGAAATTCTTCACTAAATTTGGTGGTGGCCTTCCATATTTAAATATAGTAATACCGTGCCTTAGTAAAAATGTTAAAAACCATGGAAAATGCAAAACATTTGATCTTAAGATTCTAATGCTCTTCATTGATGAAAAAGACTATCAAGTTTTATTTCTACTGTAATAATCATGAATTTTCCACATAACTGTAGTTTCTGAAAAAACAGGTTAGTTTACTATTAATGATAAGAAATGACTCTCCTAAAAATTACGGTGAAAAGTACAGGTTTTGTAAGCTGTAGGAAACTTCTTAGCTTCTAAAGTATAAAAAACATCTTGAAAGTTGAATTAAATTGAACCTATTATTGTTATTAAGATTTCTTTAAATGCTCTGCCTGCTATGGGTTATAATTCTTGGTTTCAAGTACTAATGGAGATGTTACTTGCATATTAAACTCAGAACTGAGAAACATGCTTGTGAATTCCTTTATAAGTGGCTCTTTTAATTGCAGTTCTTTTAAAAAGGAAGTTAACAATTAAGTATATATTAATTCTTGACAAGGACCTTATTGAACCTAAGTAAAAGGTTTCTTAAAAAGGCAGGTAGCTGTTCGCATTATGTGAGAATCTGAAACTAGGAGAGTAATTATTATATGAGTTTCTTAATCTTTTGTTTTTTTCCGAAATGGAAATGTCCCTTTTTATTATTATAAAAGCAATTCTTAAATGTTAAAAAGTATTCAAACAATACTGAATAGAATAAATTGAAAAGTGAAAGCTTCCCATAATCTTACCCTACCAAGATGACCACTGATTAGTTTAATATATATTCTTCCAGAACTTTTTCTTTGCAATCATAAATCTATATTGCTATCTATACATCTTTTAAATAGGATTGATTTACATACTACATATACTATTCTTTAATTTGCTTTTTCTTATTGAATATTGATCTATTGATCTATTTCTTATTGAATATTTATCTACTTCCTGCTTCATTAATTACAGATTTACCTCTTAGGTTATTGATTTGTTTTGCTGTTTTAACAGCAGTGTGAAGAAATACCTGTTTTGTATGTTTTTGCACACTTCTTTATTTCTTTAGGCTAAGTTCATACTAATAGATTGTTAATGGAAAGGTAACTCCTCCTCTAAAAGGTTTCACCAATTTATTCTCTCATCAGTATTGTATGAGAAAGCTTTTTGACTTACTGTTATACAGTACTGTGAATAATCAATTTTTGCTAATCACAAGAGAAAAAAGAAATGTGTTTCTTTGATTATTAGTGAGGTTGAAAAAATGTCATGTTGTGAGCCTTTATATTTATCTTGGGAACAGCTTATGACATTTGCCACATTTTTCCTAAGGTACTTGCTTTTCATATTGATTTAAGGAACTTTTAATATATTCTTGAAGTATGTTGTAAATATGGTTGTGCCTTGGTATCTGTGGTGGACTGGTTCCAGGACTCCTGTGGATACCAAAATCCGTGGATGCTCAAGTCCCTTATGTAAATCGGCCTGCTACAGTGGGGCCTTGGTATCTGGGAATTCTGCATCTGCGGATACAGAGGGCCAACTGTATTTACATACTTTTTTCTTATACTTTTATTGTGATATTTGCTGCAAAAAAAATACTTTAAAACTTGACATATGCACATATGTCATTCTTTTTGCTTATGGTTTCTGGCTTTTGTTTCCATGCTAAGAATAAAAATCACAACTAATTTTGTTGGGTACCTAAGCACTTCGTGTGCACATTCTCTCTGAATCCTCACAGCAACTCTATGAATAGGATACTGTTAATCTTCCTTTTATAGATGATGGGTAAGTAACTTGAGTAAGTAACTTATTCAAGGTTATAGAGTTTTAAACGATAGTGCCACAATTCAAATACAGGCAGTCAGATACCTCCCTAACCCCAAGATTAATGAAACAAACAAACAACAAAACTTCCTTTGTTGTTTCTACTTCTGATTTTATGTATAAATTTTTAAATATAATAATTGCTATGGAATTAATCTTTTTTAATACTGTGAGGTAAGAATCTGTTTAATTTCATTTTTATCTTATACTAAATTTATACATACACGTGTTTGTAGACTCTCTTTTTTATTGTAATAATCATATTATTTCTTTGCTGGTATTATACTGTTTAAATTACTCTCATTTTAGAGTAATTTTCATATGTAAGGGAAAGTCTCCATTATCATTTTTCTCTCTAAAACTCCTCTTGACTATTCTTATATACTTTTCTTCCAGAATCAGTATGTTAAAGTCAGCTTGCAAATTCTCCCTTTACAATAGTTTGTAATTGTAATAATTCTAATTGAACAATTAGCATCTTTACAATATTGATCATTCTATTCAGGAAAATAGTATATCTTTTACTTAACATTTTTAGTAAAGTTGTATGATTCTCTTCATTTAAGTTTTGGACATTTTATTTTAACTATATTCCTGGGTTAGATCTTGATTGTGCTGGTTCTTGTTCAAATTTATAACTGTTGCCATTTTGACAGTGGGTGTATGTTACTTATCCTTAATGTTCACTAATTTGATTTCCATCTTGTGATTATTATAGTAGTTGATGTCCTTTTTTTGTATACTGTGTCAGAGAGTGAGGAATGGTTTCAGTATCGTGATGGCCGAAGACTCTACTTAATGAGCTACTAGCATCTGAAAATCTAGTTTTCCTGTAGATTGTATGATTTATTCATGTGCTCATAGTTATTGGTTGATTTGGATTCTGCATAGCCATTGAAAATTATATTTGAAACCACAGTGGTCTTTAGGAACCAAAATTCTTCAAAATCCAACTGAAAGTCACATAGAACCATTAAAATAGTCAGAATTTCACATTTAAATTGTCAGCACAAGTAGTTCTACGTGAACAGGTTTGAGTTTTTTTTCTCCAAGTTGTGGATGCTTTTGCCATATATGTAGGTTATAGGAAGAATTCAGGATTCCCTTGAGATTGAGGACCACAGTAACATCACACACACATCACACCTAGAAACTCTTTGCTATTCTTTCCATTGCTGCTGTGTCTCAGAAAACCAGGAGAAAGGAGGCCTTAGTTTACATTTTCTTCACAAAGCATTACCAAAGGCTGTAGAATTAGAAGTGAATGGAGAGTGTCTTAGAAATTGAATTTCAAAAAGAAATATGAGGCTGGAAAGTAATTATAGTAGTGAAAGAAGGCCAGAGGGAGCCAGAAAGAGGAGAAAGGATAATGAAGAAGAAATGAAATGGAAAAAGATGAAGGACATTGAATGCCCCCCCTTACACCAACCCCCCACAGAATGCTTGAGAGGAAGTTGGAGGGTATGGGGGGTAGAAGAGGAAGAGAGGGGCATGACAGCAGGAAAAAACTGCAGCAAAGATGATGAAAATTTAGTAAAACTTCCTGACCCTTGCAGATATAGTTGGTTTAAAAAAAAAACAACTGAAAAACAAAAACCCCACCAACCCTTTCCTTTAAACTGCTCTGTATCTAAATAGAGAAGTTGTTGATTTCTCTTTAGCAAGCTATTTTGGTATTGTATTTTGAAGATTTCTTCATGGAACATTAGGATATTTTACTACCTGATTGAAAGTGAATAAACAGAACTGGAGGATTTCTGCTTTGCACATTTCTGCAGCTTTATTATATCCTTATATAGGTAAAGAGAGAAGTTATACACAGAGTATGCCAAAATGACCACATGCTTCACACTTGCACTACCTCTTTTTATGAAGCTAAATTTGGACTTTTCAAAACCTCCTGCGTAAAAATACATCCCAAAAGACTTCTGCTTATTGCACATTTTGTTCCTGTCCTCTATGAGTTAGATCTTCATTTACAATTCTTTGTGGAATGCTTTTCCTTTTGTCATAAATACAAAAGGAAGATATTGACATATAATCCTTTACTATGTTTTATGCAGTAGCATCATAATTCTGAAATTTTGAGAATATATATACATTTTCTTCAAGTGTAGAGAAAAATCTTACAAGAATGTTTAATTATGTATTCATGCATATACATGGACTTTTAAATATAATTGAATGAATAAAAATGAAGTTGCCACAAATTAGTTTATGCAGGCATTCTCCACTTAAAATAACAAATACTTTACAAGGAAAAACATTTCCTGGCATATTTTTATTATATGATTTGTATTTTCCTGTTAGATTTCATCATAAAATTATAGATTTTTTTTTAATTGAAGTGTCACTGACTGACAATGTTGTGTTAGTTTCAGGTATACAGTACAGTGATTCAGTTATACATATATATGTATAACTGAATATATATATGTATAATGTGTGATTTTTCTACAGTGAACGAATGGATGAAAATGACCTTCAAATTATTGAATCTTTAGTGTGCTAGATGATTGGTTTCCAATTTAGGGTTTATTTAAATAGAATGCTATTAATAGGAATTTAAAAAGTATATCAGATTGATGGCAAGAGTCTAAAATTTATTAGATAGAAAATGTTGGATGGGTTTGGAAGTAAGAAATATGTTAAGAGTAGCTACAACTTAATTGGTAGTAATAGCAGTGCCAGAATAGTGGATAATAGGGAAGAATGGCATCTGTTTATTTATTTATTTATTCAATAAACAACAATTTATGGAGCACCTACTACTGGCCAGGCACTTGCTGGGTTATGTAGGGCTATAACAACAAACCAGACATATAATGCTTGTCTTTCTAGAATTTATAGATTATTACCAAAGATAGCACATAATTAATTATAATTTGGGGGGTTGAGTGTTCCCAATAAAATCACTCACTGTCCCTGCCTGATTTCTGAATGAAGTGAGAAATGAAAGAAGAGAGTATGGAGGATGAGAAACAAAAATATCATCTTTAAACTGCTAAAGCTGGTGTTTGCGTGTGCAGCTTGTATCAAGGAGCAAGTGGGCTTTCTAATACTATGAGAGATTTACTCATAGTGTTCCTGGAGGGGTGGGCACCTGCAGGCCCCTCTACAGAGAGAAGCCCCTGGCCCCTGTGAGGCATACAGCACTGAGAAGCAAAGCATATGTTCCCTGTAGGTAAAATGGCTCCCAGGAAGAAAAAGGAAAGAGAGTCTGTGTTGCCCCTTTAATAAAATTCACCAGGTCAGTCTTTCCTCCTTCTATGGGGAAAGAGTCAGAGTGTCACACTGGTAGTGCTCCTTCCATATGAGAGAAACTTCAGGAGTAGGGAAGAAGCATTTCGCCCACTCCCCGCAATGATAGAACAGTAATAATGTTTGGTAAGTTAGGGTTGATGAGAAAGGAAATATGGACTGCTGTGGGAACCTAAGCTAGTCTAGGACTTCAGTGCAAGTGAGATTTAAGCAGAAGGAGAAGGGGGTTGTATTGGGGAAAGATTTTTTTGGACAAGGTGAGAGACATCTGGATACATCTATGGAATTCAGAGCAATTCAGCTTGGCTGGTCACAGCCTAGACTATGGGACAAGAAGTGGAGAGTGATGCAGCAGGTGTGTAACCTGTGCCCAAATCTCAAAGTTCATTGTGAGCCACATGCAGGTGAATGAAGGGCAACTGTAAACATTTGGAGAGTTTCAAATAGAGCAATGACATAATCAGATTTGTGTTTGAGGGAAGTTCATTCTGGCTATAGCTTGGAGGGAAGTAAAGGTGGAAAGAGGGAGGCCTGTTAGTGATATGCAAGGAAAGGAGGTTTGTAGCAGGAGATGTGTAGAAGATTAGGATAATTTTGTACATTTTGCCTTTGAAGGGCCAGGCATTCAAGTAGAGAGAGAAGGTTAGTGGAGCGCATACATAATAAATCTGTTATGAATGCTTTATATTCAAAATATCGATCAGTGAATTTATGTTAAGCTAGGGCAGCTGTGAATTTAATTAGACTTCTCACCTTCTGATAGAAACTTTCTAATACTTTTGAATATTTTCTTTGGTTTTCTTTAGGATCCAATTATTTGAATAAAGTTTCTTAAGACAGTTTTTGAAAGAATATACACAATTTCACTGTTTACTACAGGGTGCTGTTGACGTCTTGTAAGTGTTCTGGTTTATGGGAGAACAAAGAAAAGTTTAAGTTTTTGAGAAGGCACATTTCTATTGAAACTGAACGTGCTAAAAGTGCATAATCATACCCGAAATGTGTTGTCCAGCCAGTTTTTCTTAGACGCTACAAAATACGACTATTTAAAGGCTGCACTGTTTCAAAAGATGAAAATTATTATCTGCATTCTTCCTAGGTGCAGATAAAGAGCCCGGGACTGTATCTGATAAAACTTCCAAAGATAATTTTATGTTACCTAGCCAAAGGTCCCTCAGCATCAGCTAAGAATGCAGCCTGCTGCCTGCTGTCATTTTTCCTCTATGAGAATATTATCATATTATTATTTTTACAGCTTTTGTGTCATGTTATAATAGCTTCCAAAGAATTTTTTCCTAGTAGTTTGAGAACTTTGCGCTCTTGATTTGGGACAGTGTGACCTGTTAGTGGTTACCAGATGAATTGTATGCTTTGAAGTGACTTTTTCTAAGCCATTGTGCTAATACATTTTAAAATTTACCTTACCTTGTGTTATAATAATTATATTTAAGTCTCATGGCAGTCTTCTTTAGTCTATATGTGATGAAAAGATTTATTTGCGTGCCTATTCAGATTAAATCAAAATAAATTTTGCTGGACATGGCATCATGTGAATTGAATTTCTTTAACTTGCAGTTCCTAAACACTGCTTTATCTGGTGGAAATGTTAACGTTTGATGGCAGTAGAATTACAAGCATCTTTAAACCCACCTTTAGTTACATGAACTTTCGTAGAATAAAGGTGGTTGCTGAATGCTCCAAGAATTTACCCTTCCGTTCTATTTTTGTTATTTTTATTGTTTCCAATTGTTTTTTATAAAGAAAAAATTATATTTATAAATTTCATTGTTATTTATAGATCACTTCATCATTAAATAAAGCAGATGAGCTTACTAAAAATGATGCTTGAAATAATTTTTGTTATCAGTACGTACTCCTTTGATTAAAAAGCATTTTATCACACCGCATCCCCTAAAACACAGTTTCACCTATACAGCCATCCTGTGGTTCTCTGTCACTGTTATAAAGGAAACCTGTGATATTAGAGAGAAATATTTCTAGAGAAGAATAGGCAAATTATATTTCCTTCCCTCCAGGGAGGTTGTCTTGAAAGCTCAAGCTGACTGTGGGGTGGGACCAAGAAGTGAGAAGTTCAAGAGGGGAGCTGCAGTCTAATGACTTTTTCTTTCCCTGCATGCCTTTTTCTCCTTTTACCGTTTCCCTCTCTTTGGTTCTAGGATCAACATGAAAATGCATGCCCTCCTGCTCTTGTCTTTATGCTTTCAGTAGGAGAAAGGCTAGAATTAACACTATGACTTCGAGCTCAGGAAGAGTTTAGTCAGACAAAATTTAGCTGAACATGAAAATGTTTGCAAACTAAAACTAAACTAGTCCTGTTATCTTCATGAGTCCATGAGGTAGTAAAATGGAACTACCATTAGCCTACAGCATACACCTGTGTGAGCCTGTCATTCTGAAAGGGACTCCGTGGGGAGGTCAAAAGTCAGTATGACCCATGCAGAGGAGGACCCAGGTTTTGTAGATTGTGGCTCTTACATAGTTTTGGGGCCCTCTTTAAGAAAAAAATACAAATAAAAAATTAGTGAAAAAGTCTTGGAAGGTGCCTGTGCAAGTAAAGGGCCCTGAACTTAACCATCATTAATTCACAGTAAATCTACCTCTAACCTCATACATATTAAGTTCTATTCTGAATTGGTAATAAAACTTCACTTATTAAGTTAAATTCTGAACTGATAATAAAGCTAAATATTTTAAAATAAATTTTAATGTCACATTCTTAGGAAAACCTTCCCTTATTCCTTCCTTTGTGCTTCCACTATGTCACGTATACACTGTGTAGTAATTGTACACTTGTTTGTCTATGTTGCCTGCGAGATTCTAAGCTACAGGCAGGCTGAGATGTCTTGCCCAGTGATATGTCTCTCGTGCCTAGCACTGTGTTTGGAAGACTGTAGTTGTTTAAACTAGAATGGAGTGTTGCTGGGATCGTGGTACCTTCAAGCAAGTTCCAACAGCAGCTCTGGTGGTGTACTTGATGTGCTAACAGAGGCCTCTAGTGCTGTCACATGCAGAAACGGTTCTCGTCAATCATATGGACAGCAGCTGATGAGTTCTGTTTTACTTGATGTGTTATATATGGGAAAGATGTCGTTCAACTATGCACAAAAATTTATAAACAACAGGCTCATCCCTCTGGTATGAAGGAGTAACTATAACACATCTGAAGGAGGAGTAAGGTACAAAATGGCCATATTTTACTTCTCTTTGAAAACATGTAAGAATTTATTTCTTAAGACAATCAGTTCAAGGGAAAAAACATGGAAGGCATAATTCAGAGATCAAATTCTTCCATTTGATGAAGTTGTACTTCATCTAACTGGGTAACTGATTTTAAACCAGAAGCCTATTTACAGATTTTATAGCTAAGACATCTAACTATATCTAAAACATCATAATAAATATGTTATTTCTGATGAAAGGTGTCTTGAGCTTACTACATACATGAAAGGAGAAAAAACAATGGCGCTTCTTCTTTTCCTAAAATAAAAGAATGCTATTGCTTGTGTTTAGCATTTACAGGATTTAAGATTGGCAGGTTTGGTAGGGGGATGTTATATATCCGTGGTGAATTATTTTTTATATTCAGAAAAATGTAAGATAAACTCTGCAAATACTGTAATTTATATTGCCAATGGAGAAACATCCTAAAACAACAAATTTAAGGGCTGATATAACACCTAGTTGTACGAAAGGTGACAGGACTGGCCATGTAGTTTGCCATGCCCAGTGCAAAATGAAGATGTGGGAACCCTTACTAAAAAATAATTAAGAATTTCAAGACGACAACAGCAGAATGTTAAACCAAGTGTGGGGCTCTTTTAAGCTTGAGGTGCTGTGCTGTGCAGCTGCATGGATCACACACCCGTGAAGCTGACCCTGCAAGATGCCTTTGCGTGGTTTGTGAAAGCTGCTGTTAAAGACCTTACTTGCCATGTTGCCTGGTCAATTATACAGAAAGGTTCATGTGATAAACTCCTCTTTGATCACAGTACCAGAATAACGTTTGTCACCCTAAATGACCTGTAAGCTTCCTCTGAATGAAAGAGTTCAGTGTTGTGCTCAAATGGGGTTCCTCAGTTTCGATTTTCTGATGTCATTTCTTCTTTATTATTTGACTTTGGTTTTGTATGCAGTGTTAATAGGTTTTGGTCTTTTGTGTTGGAAGCCACCTCAAATCCTCTCTTGGAAGTAGGTAAAAAGCATAAATGAGCAACACTCTTAAAAGTGGTTTCAAAAGTTGATTTAAAAAGCCTGTCATCATCAACATTATCTACTGGGTGCAGTAATAGCTCTATTAAGGAAATTAATGTTTTCCAACAACATAATTATTTGTTAGAGACGTCACAATCTCAGGCAGAAATAATCTGGGAAGCAGAGGATGCATTTCAGATAAGTAAGAGTACACATCAGCAATTTTAAATAGCAATAAAAATGTCTTAGTCTTAAGCAAAAGCTTAAGCAGTTAAGGTTAAAGGAAGTGAAGGCTGGGGCTTGGTTTATTCTTGGGCAAGACAAATCCATTGGGGACAAGCTTAGAGGGAAGGGATCTGCTGGCAGACAGCCCTTTGCTGGGGTGATACAGGTTCCCTTCAGACGTAACATATGCTCTTCTATTCCCTAAAGTTTCCTGCAGCCTCAGCCAGGATCCCAGAAGAGCAAGGAACCAGTTATGGAGACTGTGCTTTGGACCTCCCTCCCTAAGTCATCCCACAAGAATTAAACTGGATTGTCCTTCAAGCGGGGCTGCTATGTTCAATTGTGCAAGGTTTTTCACTGCACAGATCCACTGGGTGATAGGCAAGTGGCATCTGAATTCCTCCCCACTTTATGATGACCAAGCTGTATCCCCTCACATGGGGCTGTGCCCCCTGCAAGAAGGGGCACCTTACGAGCTGGTGTTTAGGAAGACCTAAGAACCAGCTAAGTAGACATAGTAGAGAATCTAAGTCCTTTAAAGTGAGAAAATGCCTTTTCTTATTGGAAAAAAAATTATTTCCAATTAGCTCTAAAA
This sequence comes from Monodon monoceros, assembly GCF_005190385.1. Taxonomy (NCBI): domain Eukaryota; kingdom Metazoa; phylum Chordata; class Mammalia; order Artiodactyla; family Monodontidae; genus Monodon; species Monodon monoceros. The sequence goes on along the minus strand of NW_021703776.1, from coordinate 34,804,237 downwards.
ATAAAAACACTTTGAGTGAATTTCAGCGTGAATGAGTACTGGTTAAAGTAGAATGGTAAGAGTAGTGATTCTTCACTTTTTGATAAGATTGTGGTGTGTGAAGAGCCAGAACCTTTATATGAGTTGGAGACCAGGGAATGGGAGAAGTGGATGCAGAGTGAAATAGATACAGTGTTTTTCACCACTTTGGCTTAGATTTAGGTACCATCTTCTAAGGGTATTTGTTAATCGAAATATTACTTGTATGGAATTTCCTGAAGGTCCAGTGGTTAGGACTCCACTGCTGAGGGCCTGGGTTCAATCCCTGGTAGGGGAACTAGGATCCTACTAGCCATGTGGTACAGCCAAATAAAATAAAATAAAATAAAAAAGAAATATTACTTGTATATGTTAATTGAAGTACTATTTGATTTGAGAGTAATATTCTCTGAGTTTTTCTTATCCTTTAGGTATCAAAGAAAGTATATTTGTATTTCCTTGTTAACACTGATAAAAACATGTAAAATCATATATGAACACATGGAAAAATACACACTGATAAATTAGATAACATTTTTGTTATAGCAAAATGAGAACAAGTTAATTTCCATTGAAGATAAAATACTGAGCACATTTGTGATTTGTGCTGCTTGCTCATCATAATTATGAGACATGACATTTAAGCACATATAAAATGAGACTTAGCCTGCACTTTCCCATTTAAAACACTAGTTATTGTCTAAGTAGAATCTTACGCTTGCATGGCTGTACTAGCTGGAGTATTCTTCCTCCTTGACACTATTGGGCTTGACTGCCTCTCCACAAAATATGTGAAGTGTTTGCTGTGTGCCCAGCATGGTGCTAGAGGATATGCAACCAGAAAGCCCCAGGGTTGCAGTATAATTAGTACATGGTATGATTAAAGCCTGTCCTCAATTTTTCTCCCTTTGTTACTGCAGTCCTCAATACTTTCCGAGATGCACCTTTCAACCACTGTTGCAAGGCTCCATATCTTGGGAAAATCATGGGCTTCTCTCTTTTCCTATCTTTTCTGTAAAATCTTTGCCCATTCCCCTATTTGGAGCTAATTACTTCATCCCAAGTGTTTTCCAGGGCACTTCATATTTTACTTTTCTATCACAGTTATTTCTAGTCATGTGTTTATTCCCCACTAGATTTCAAGTTCCCAGATGTCATGGATTCATATGAATCCTCAGCTCTCTATTCCTCATGATGTTAGCAAAATGCCTTTTTCATAGTTGGTGCTCAAAAAAAGTTTATAACATGAAATCAGATTGGATTAAAATAATGTTTTATCTGAACTGTTCAGGGACACAGATATATGCTGTAGAGCCAAGTTGAATTCTTGTCAGCATTCTTAATTCGTTTTCATTGTGCAGTGGAAAATTTAATGCCCAATCTCCTACTCCTGAACAAATAAACTATTATCATCATTTTCTGTTGCCTTTTCCAGTCTTGTATGTTTATAAACATAATTTCTATGAATCTATGAGCATAGGCTCATAATATATATTCAGTTTTGAGTTCTGTATTCTTTCAGATATGTAGGAGACTTGATTAAACTAAAGAAACAAGGACTTTTGGTCAATAAGTATAAAAGTTTTGCGATTGTTGCCCCAAATCAGCCTTTTAATTCTAGTAGAAGCATTCATAGAGGCTTATCAAGCTTCAGAAAGTACATCCTTTCAAACCTTTCTAATGGCAGTATCATAAATTATGGCCACATATATCAGGGGATCACCCCAGACTGGGATTTTTCTCCAATGAAACAGCAGTGCCTAATAATTCGAGATGAAATTCTAATTATTTTAATGGGATTATTTTGCTTCTTGGCATATCAAGCAATTTGTTTTACACCTTAACTCATTATTTTTCATCTTTAAAGACTTAAATAGAGGAGTCATGACAGAATAGGAGTCCTGTTTCATCTCTTGTACCATTAATTATGCGATGGTAGTTTCACTGCTGATGAGACACTGAGACAAATGAATCTTGTTGGGTCTTACTCTGGTAGCAGATTTCATTCTTTATACTTCAAACAAGTTTTCTTAGAAAATCATTAATCACTAAACTGTGGATTAAATAGTGACAATAATGGAAGTATAACCAACAACCAGTTGTTCATGGTTGGCTTCTCCAAGGATTTGACAGCTAATTTATAAAACAAGTTATTTTTATATAGTAAGACTTCTGTGACTAAAGTAAAATTGCTTTGACAAAAATGCTCAGCATTATTCTGTAGTCTGTGGGGGAGTGCATACACAGACCTTCATCCTTCTCTCTTGGTCCCCTTTTCTTGCCATTTTTTTACAAGATTTCAGTTGGTCCTGATTCATTGCCAGCATGTGCCCTTGAAACAGTTACGAACTTTGCTAATATAAAAGACTATGAAATCTATTTTATCTTCTCAACCCAGGGTCCACAGTGGTGAGCTCTCAAGCCATATTGTGGGAAACTTGGCAAATAGGTCCAACAAAATTGCAAGGATTCTGTTGCAGGAGAGTGATGGTACCTTCTCAATTCAGGACAGGTATACATTGGGGAGCAGTTGGAGATGGGGAGAAGGGATTTTGTGACCAGGTGGTAGAGGATTTAAAAGCCAGAATATGGGGTTTATGTTTCATCAACAGCTCCACATGTCATCTTAAGACCACCTGTTTGGGATGCCCCTAGAGCTTGGAAAAAAAATACCCCTTCAGGATCCTTCCTCAGACTCTTGTTCAGATTCTTAGGGGTAGGGCCCTGAAATCTGCATTTTAAACAAGTGCCCCAGATGATTCTTATCCCACTTTAGGTTGAAAATTTCAGGTAAAGGAGAGAATTTGGTAACACACCATATTTGTATATATTTTAATATGTTTTGTTTAGATTATAAAATTTTTGTGTGGTATAAAGGAGAAAAAAGTATATTTTTATCACTATCAAAAACTAACACTGGAAAGATACCTATCAAAGGCCCAGTATGTTCTATAAACAGTGATATGCAGGTAAATGTTTAAGAACTAGCTCTCTGAAAGTAAACAACCCAACCGCATGCAAGTCCAAACTTGGAGTTGGAAACAAGAATGTCTATCCGTGGTTGGTTGAATGCACAGATGCGGAGCCCATGGACACAGAGGGTGGACTAAAATATTTTATATAAGGGACTTGAGCATCTGCAGATTTTTGTATGGGGAAGAGGGTCCTGGTACCAATCCTATACGGATACCGAGGGATGATTATTCAGTGTTTTTAAAGGTAACTGTATAGGCTGATGGGAAGTTATGTACGTGATAACAGATATCTTACCTTAAATATAACCATTAATTATTTTCAAAGCATGTTCTCAAACATTACCTTTGAGCCCTGCAAATACTCTGTGAGATTGCCATGGAAGGGAAGATAATATCAGCTTTATTCTATAGTTGAGAAAACTGAGAGGTGGTAAATGTAAAGACTTTTCCAAGGTTACATGGCTATTAAAATGCAAAGCCTGATTTAGAAGTTTTAGACTACTGCTCAAATCATTTTCCTATACTCTACGCTTCTACTACTTAAGCTACAGGATGCATCCAAGGGCGGCTACGTGTAAATGCTGACAGAATGATACTATGGATGTAACAAAAGGATAATTCGGAGATATTAGTTGAAGTACTTCTACAACCCAAAGTGTCCCAAGAATAGACAGGTAAAGCATTCATTCCACCCTCACTAACAGTTGTTTTCTAGCCACAAGGAAAGATCAAAAGGTCAAGGAAAACAATTCAGAGAGTGGAAGAAAACTAATGAGGCACTAAAGTCACCTAGAAGAACTCTAAACATATGCCAGTAGCTCTCAAAGTGTGGTGCCTGAGACCAGCAGCATCAACATCACCAGGAAACTTGTAGGCAATGCAAATTCTTGGGCCTCCCACCACAGACCTACTGAATCTGAAACTGGGGCTGATGTCAGTGATCTGTAATCAACAAGCCCTCCTGGTGATTCTCATGCCTGCTGAAATTTGACAGGAGCCCTAGGTCTTCCCCTTCCCCAGACCCAGGAACCCTAGAGAGGTTGGAGGATCTTAAAGAAGAGAAGACCTGGGTGTCTCATTCCAAGCTGACAGAGTTTAAATCAGAAATAACTGAGTAATCACTAATATGATTTCATTTACTTGAAGTTACTCAATTAAGTTGTCTACTCTTAGCTGGAATTGGGGATTTAAGATAGAAATTAAGTTTCATTTAAGGGAAATTAAATTAAACTGCATACACATCTGGGTTTGTGGCTTATAAAATCGAGTTTTCTACCTACACTTTGGATGCGCTTGGAATATTGTGCTGGAATGAACCAAACAGTTGAAGTGAACACACAGACCTTCGTACATCATATAGTGTCAGATTGCAGTTCATATGGAATTAAGACTCATTATGTACAGCTGTGGGGTGGGGGTAAAGCATATGAAATAGTAAGCCATGGCAAAATATGATCCATGTCACTTTTCCTTGGCCTTTGCACTGTGACTCTGCCCCTAGCCCCCGGCTTTGACTTCCCTGACCTGATTGTGCTTTGTGCTTCTCCTTCAGCGTGGCATCTCACCACGGTCTTAACTAGAGTGACCAACTGATCCCAGAGTGCGTGAAATTTTCTCAGTTTTGAAATGGAAAGTCCCATGTCCCTGGAACCTCCTAGTCCTGGCCAAACTGGGACAGTTGGTCACCCTAATCTTAACCCTCTTAATTTGAGACCACGACTGGGCATTTCCTTTGCTTTTTTCACTGGTGCAGGTTGATCCCACGTCTCTGACAGGCTGGTGATCCCAGGTTTTGCTACTCTTGGGGAACTACAGGGCAACTGGCTATTGAGAATCCCTGTGAAACAGTCACTTACTTCTTGAACTCGTAACTAGTATTTGTAGAGGGCGTGAGTAGTAGTTACTTTTAGCGCCATGTGAAATATCTCTTACTGTTTTGAAGATATCTAGTCATATATTACTGACACAGCCAGGTTACTAACTGCAATATACTAAAGCTTGGAAACATCTTCTTGCTGTTGAGTGACTTCAATTAAGGAAACTCACTAAGACTGGAATTTAAAACCTTGGCCTGGCACTGGGGTATTGATTGTTTGGTGATACCTGAAAGTGGGATTTTAAGAAAATTAATCCTGCCATTTGTGGAGTAGAATACAGGGGTTCTGAGGTGAAGAGGCATATAAGGAAACAGATCTGTTATGTCAGGACCAAGACGATAAAGGCACAATAGGGAGTTAATGGTCAGAATAAAAGAAAATAATTATTGAAATATATTTTGAATAAAGAATGCATGAAGTACTAACCTGGGTGATTGAGACATTGATGATGCCATTGATTAAAAAAAATAGGCAAGTCTAAATTTAGACAATTGAATTGAACTCTGTTTTTGTATTGGTAACTGTCAGGAACTCAGATTATTCCAAGCAGTTCGAGGTTTGGGGTTAAGGCCTCAGGGAAGAGTGGGCTGCATATGCCCCTTTGTGTTCATTAATCAAAGGTAATGCTTGAAGCCTTGGAGGTATCATAGTATCAAGAGCAGGCAGCTGAGATGAATCATGTCAATGGCCATAAATCTTTTTGTTATTCCTCAATATATTTTGATGCTATGTAATTAACATCTATTCAGGATTTTATTGTTGTTCCTTCCACATTATTTTTTCTTTATTTTCTGGCCGCACCGTGTTGCATTTGGGATATTATTTCCCCGACCAGTGATCGAACCCGTGCCCCCCTGCAGTGGAAGCTTGGATTCTTAACCACTGGACCACCAGGAAAGTCCCCCATCCATGTTATTTTAGGAGCAGAAATTTTTTTTCCCTTTTAACATCTTTACTGGAGTATAATTTCTTTAAAATGGTGTCTTAGTTTCTGCTTTATAACAAAGTGAATCAGTTATACATATACATGTATCCCCATATCCCCTCCCTCTTGTGTCTCCCTCCCACCCTCCCCATCCCACCCCTCTAGGTGGTCACAAAGCATTGAGCTGATCTCCCTGTGCTATGCGGCTGCTTCCAACTAGCTATCTATTTTACATTTGGTAGTATATATAAGTCCATGCCACTCTCTCGCTTCGTCCCAGCTTACCCTTTCCCCTCCCCGTGTCCTCAAGTCCATTCTCTATGTCTGCATCTTTATTCCTGTCTTGCCCCTAGGTTCTTCATAACCTTTTTTTTTTTTTTGATTCCATATATATGTGTTAGCATATGGTATTTGTTTTTCTCTTTCTGACTTACTTCACTCTGTATGACAGACTCTAGGTCCATCCACCTCACTACAAATAACTCAATTTCATTTCTTTTCATGGTTGAGTAATATTCCATTGTATATATGTGCCACATCTTCTTTATCCATTCATCTATCGGTGGACACTTAGGCTCCTTCCATGTCCTGCTATTGTAAACAGAGCTGCAATGAACATTTGGTATGTGACTCTTTTTGAATTATGGTTTTCTCAGGGTATATGCCCAGTACTGGGGTTGCTGGGTCATATGGTAGTTCTATTTTTAGTTTTTTAAGGAACCTCCATACTGTTCTCCATAGTGGCTGTATCAATTTACATTCCCACCAACAGTGCAAGAGGGTTCCCTTTTCTCCACCACCCTCTCCAGCATTTATGTTTGTAGATTTTTTGATGATGGCTATTCTGAATGATGTGATATGAAAACTCATTGTAGTTTTGATTTGCATTTCTCTAATGATTAGTGTTGTTGAGCTTCCTTTAATGTGTTTGTTGGCAATCTGTATATATTCTTTGGAGAAATGTCTATTTAGGTCTTCTGCCTATTTTTGGATTGGGTTGTTTATTTTTTTGATATTGAGCTGCATAAGCTGCTTGTAAATTTGGAGACTAATCCTTTGTCAGTTGCTTCATTTGCAAATATTTTCTCCAATTCTGAGGGTTGTCTTTTCGTCTTGTTTCTGGTTTCCTTTGCTGTGCAAAAGCTTCTAAGTTTCATTAGGTCCCATTTGTTTATTTTTGTATTTATTTCCATTTCTCTAGGAGGTGGGTCAAAAAGGATCCTGCTGTGATTTATGTCATAGAGTGTTATGCCTATGTTTTCCTTTAAGAGTTTTATAGTGTCCGGTCTTAAATTTAGGTCTTTAATTCATTTTGAGTTTATTTTTGTGTATGGTGTTTAGGAGTGTTCTAATTTCATTCTTTTACATGTATCTGTCCAGTTTCCCCAGCACCACTTATTGAAGAGGCTGTCTTTTCTCCATTGTATATTCTTGCCTCCTTTATCAAAGATAAGGTGATCATATGTGTGTGGGTTTATCTCTGGGCTTTCTATCCTGTTCCATTGATCTATATTTCTGTTATTGTGCCAGTACCATACTGTGTGGATTACTGTAGCTTTGTTGTATAGTCTGAAGTCCGGGAGCCTGATTCCTTCAGCTCCGTTTTTCTTTCTCCAGATTGCTTTGGCTACTCAGGGTCTTTTGTGTTTCCATACAAATTGTGAAATTTTTTGTTCTAGTTCTGTGAAAAATGCCATTGGTAGTTTGATAGGGATTGCATTGAATCTGTAGATTGCTTTGGGTAGTATAGTCATTTTCACAATGTTGATTCTTCCAATCCAAGAACATGGTATGTCTCTCCGTTTGTATCATCTTTAATTACTTTCATCAGCGTCTTATAGTTTTCTGCATACAGGTCTTTGTCTCCTTAGGTAGGTTGATTCCTAGGTATTGTATTCCTTTTGTTGCAGTGGTAAATGGAAGTGTTTCCTTAATTTCTCTTTCAGATTTTTCATCATTAGTGTACAGGAATGCAAGAGATTTCTGTGCATTAATTTTGTATCCTGCTACTTTACCAAATTCATTGATTAGCTCTAGTAGTTTTCTGCTAGCATCTTTAGGATTCTCTATGTATAGTATCATGTCATCTGCAAACAGTGACAGCTTTACTTCTTCTTTTCTGATTTGCATTCCTTTAATTTCTTTTTCTACTCTGCTTGCTATGGATAAAACTTCTAAAACTATGCTGAATAATAGCGGTGAGAGTGGACAACCTTGTCTTGTTCCTCATCTTAGGGGAAATGGTTTCAGTTTTTCACCATAGAAAATGATGTTGGCTGTGGGTTTGTCATATATGGCCTTTATTATGGTGAGGTAAGTTCCCTCTGTGCCTACTTTCTGGAGGGTTTTTATCATATATGGGTGTTGAATATTGTCGAAAGCTTTTTCTGCATCTGTTGAGAAGATCATATGGTTTTTCTCCTTCAATTTGTTAATATGGTGTATCACGTTGATTGATTTGCGTATATTGAAGAATCCTTGCATTCCTGGGATAAACCCCACTTGATCATGGTGTATGATCCTTTTAATGTGCTGTTGGATTCTGTTAGCTAGTATTTTGTTGAGGATTTTTGCATCTATGTTCATCAGTGATATTGGCTTGTAGTTTTCTTTCTTTGTGACACCTTTGGTTTTGGTATCAGGGTGATGGTGGCCTCTTAGAATGAGTTTGGGAGTGTTCCTCCCTCTGCTATATTTTGGAAGAGTTTGAGAAGTATAGGTGTTAGCTCTTCGCTAAATGTTTGATAGAATTTGCCTGTGAAGCCATCTAGTCCTGGGCTTTTGTTTGTTGGAAGATTTTTAATCACAGTTTCAATTTCAGTGCTTGTGATTGGTCTGTTTATATTTTCTATTTCTTTCTGGTTGAGTCTTGGAAGGTTGTGCTTTTCTAAGAACTTGTCCATTTCTTCCAGGTTGTCCATTTTATTGGCATAGAGTTGCTTGTAGTAATCTCTCATGATCCTTTGTATTTCTGCAGTGTCAGTTGTTACTTCTCCTTTTTCATTACTAATTCTATATTGATTTGGGTCTTCTTCCTTTTTTTCTTGATGAGTCGGGCTAATGGTTTATCAATTTTGTTTATCCTCTCAAAGAACCAGCTTTAGTTTTATTGATATTTGTTCTTGTTTCCTTCATTTATTTTTCATTTATTTCTGATCTGATCTTTATGATTTCTTTCCTTCTGCTAATTCTGGCGTTTTTTATTTCTTTCTCTAATTGCTTTAAGTGTAAGGTTAGGTTGTTTATTTGAGATGTTTCTTGTCTCTTAAGATTGTATTGCTATAAAATTCCTTCTTAGAACTGCTTTTGCTGCATCCCATAGGTTTTGGGTCATCGTGTTTTTATTGTCATTTGTTTCTAGGAATTTTGTGATTTCCTCTTTTTATTTCTACAGTGATCTCTTGATTATTTAGTAGTGTATTGTTTAGCTTCCATGTCTTTCTATTTTTTACAGATTTTTTCCTGTAATTTCTATCTAGTCTCATAGCGTTGTGGTCGGAAAAGATACTTGATATGATTTCAATTTTCTTAAGTTTACCGAGGCTTGATTTGTGACCCAAGATGTGATCTATCCTGGAGAATGTCCCATGAGCACTTGAGAAGAAAGTGTATTCTGGGTTTCCCTGGTGGCGCAGTTGTTGAGAGTCCGCCTGCCAATGCAGGGGACGCAGGTTCGTGCCCTGGTCTGGGAGGATCCCACATGCCGCGGAGTGGCTGGGCCCGTGAGCCATGGCCGCTGACCCTGTGCATCCGGGGCCTGTGCTCTGCAACAGGAGAGGCCACAACAGTGAGAGGCCTGCGTACGGCAAAAAAAAAAAACCCAAAAAAACCAAACAAACAAAAAAGAAACTGTATTCTGTTGTTTTTGGATGGAATGTCCTATAAATATCAATTAAGTCCATCTTGTTTAATGTATCATTTAAAGCTTGTGTTTCCTTATTTATTTTCATTTTGGATGATCTGTCCATTGGTGAAAGTGGGGTGTTAAAGTCCCCTACTATGATTGTGTTACTGTCGATTTCCCCTTTTATGGCTGTTAGTATTTGCCTTATGTATTGAGGTGCTCCTATGTTGGGTGCATAAATATTTACAATTGTTATATCTTCTTGGATTGACCCGTTGATCATTATGTAGTGTCCTTCTTTGTCTCTTGTAATAGTCTTTATTTTAAAGTGTATTTTGTTTGATATGAGAATTGCTACTCCAGCTTTCTTTTGATTTCCATTTGCATGGAATATCTTTTTCCATCCCCTCACTTTCAGTCTGTATGTGTCCCTAGGTCTGAAGTGGGTCTCTTGTAGACAGCATATATATGGGTCTTGATTTTGTATCCATTCAGCCACTCTGTGTCTTTTGGTTGGAGCATTTAATCCATTTACATTTAAGGTAATTATTGATATGTATGTTCCTGTTACCATTTTCTTAATTGTTTTGGGCTTGTTATTGTAGGTCTTTTCCTTCTCTTGTGTTTCCTGCCTAGAGAAGTTCCTTTATCATTTGTTGTAAAGCTGGTTTGGTGGTGCTGAGTTCTCTTAGCTTTTGCGTGTCCATAAAGGTTTTTAATTTCTTCACTGAATCTGAATGAGATCCTTGCTGTGTAGAGTAATCTTGGTTGTAGGTTTTTCCCTTTCATCACTTTAAATGTGTCCTGCCACTCCCTTCTGGCTTGCAGAGTTTCTGCTGAAAAATCAGCTGTTAACCTTATGGGGATTCCCTTGTATGTTATTTGTTGCCTTTCCCTTGCTGCTTTTAATATTTTTTCTGAGTCTTTAATTTTTGATAGTTTGATTAATATGTGTTTTGGCATGTGTCTCCTTGGATTTAGCCTGTACGGGCCTCTCTGTGCTATCTGGACTTGATTGATTATTTCTTTTCCCATATTAGTGAAGTTTTTGACTATAATGTCTTCAAATATTTTCTCAGTCCCTTTCTTTTTCTCTTCTTCTCCTGGGACCCCTACAATTTGAATGTTGGTACATTTAATGTTGTCCCAGAGGTCTCTGAGACTCAGTTCTTTTCATTCTTTTTGCTTTATTCTGCTGTATGGTAGTTATTTCCACTATTTTATCTTCCAGGTCACTTATCCATTCTTCTGCCTCAGTTATTCTGTTATTGATTCTTTCTAGAGAATTTTAAATTTCATTAATTGTGTTATTCATCATTGTTTGTTTGCTCTTTAGTTCTTCTAGCTTCTTGTTAATTGTTTCTTGTATTTTCTCCATTCTATTTGCAAGATTTTGATCATCTTTACTATCATTGCTCTGAGTTCTTTTTCAGGTAGACTGCCTATTTCTTCTTCATTTGTTTGGTCTAGTGGGTGTTTACCTTGCTCCTTCATCTGCTGTATGTTTCTCTGTCTTCTCATTTTGCTTAACTTACTGTGTTTGGGGTCTCCTTTTCACAGGCTGCAGCTTCATAGTTCCCCTTGTTTTTGGTTTCTGCCCCCAGTGGCTAAGGTTGTTTCAGTGTGTTGTGTAGCCTTCCTGGTGGAGAGGATTGGTGCCTGTGTTCTGGTGGATGAGGCTGGATCTTGTCTTTCTGGTGGGCAGGACCGCATCTGGTGGTGTGTTTTGGGGTGCCTATGACCTTATTATGATTTTGGCAGCCTCTCTGATGATGGGTGGGGTTGTGTTCCTGTCTTGCTAGTTGTTTGGCATAGGGTGTCCAGCACTGTAGCTTGCTGGTCGTTGAGTGGAACTGGGTCTTAGCGTTGAGATGGAGATCTCCGGCTGAGCTTTCACCGTTTGATATTACGTGGAGCCCGGAGGTCTGTGATGGACCAATGTCCTGAACTCGGCTGTCCCACCTCAGAGGCACAGGCCTGATACCTGGCCGAAGAACCATGACCCTGTCAGCCACACAGCTCAGAAGAAAAGGGAGAAAAAATGAAAGAAAGAAAGAAAATCAATAAATAAAATAAAGTTATTAAAATAAAAAATTATTAAAAATTGAAAAGTAATTTAAAAAAAGAGATAAAATAAGAAAAGAAGAAAGTAGACAGCATCCAAACCAAAAAACAAATCTGTCAATGAAAACAAGAGGTGAAAACTATACTAAAAAAAAAAAAGAACCAGACAGACCCTTAGGACAAATGGTGAAAGCAAAGCTATACAGACAAAATCATACAAAGAAGCGTATACATGCACACTCACAAAAATAGAAAAAGGAAAAAAATATATGTATCTATATATATTTTTTTAAAAAATGAAGAGCAACGAAATCTATAAACAAATCTACCAATGATAATAAACTGTAGATACTAAACTAAGATAAACATAAAACCAGAAAGAAATTAGGTGCAGATAGCAAACCTCAAGTCTACAGTTGCTCCCAAAGTTTACCGCCTCAATTTTGGGATGATTTGTTTCTATTCAGGTATTCCAGAGATTCAGGGTACATAAAGTTGATTGTGGAGATTTAATCCACTGCTGGGAGAAATTTCCTTTTCTCTTCTTTGTTTGCACAGCTCCTGAGGTTCAGCTTTGGATTTGGCCCCGCCTCTGCATGTAGGTCACCTGAGGGTACCTGTTCTTTGCTCAGACAGGATGGGGTTAAAGGAGCAGCTGATTCGGGGGCTCTGGTTCACTCAGGCTGGGGGGAGGAAGGGTACGGAATGCGGGGTGAGCCTGTGGTGGCAGAGGCCAACTTGACGTTGCACCAGCCTGAGGCGCGCCATGTGTTCTCCCAGGGAAGTTGTCCCTGGATCACGGGACCCTGGCAGTGGCAGGCTACAGTGGAGGTGTGGATAGTGACCTGTGCTTGCACACAGGCTTCTTGGTGGCTGCAGAAGCATCCTTAGCATTTCATGCCCGTCTCTGGTGTTCGCGCTGATAGCCGCGGCTCGCACCCATCTCTGGAGCTCATTTAGGCGGCGCTCTTAATCCTCTCTCTTTGTGTACCCTGAAACAATGGTCTCTTGCCTCTTGGGCAGGTCCAGACTTTTTCCCAGACTCCCTTTCTGCCAGCTGTGGTGCACTAGCCCCCTTCAGACTGTGTTCATGCAGCGAACCCCAGTTCTCTCCCTGGGATCTGACCTCTGAAGCCCGAGCCTCAGCTCCCAGCCCCGCCTGCCCTGGTGGGTGAGCAGACAAGCCTCTCAGGCTGGTGAGTGCTGGTTGGCGCTGATCCTTTGTGCGGGAATCTCTCTGCTTTGCCCTCTGCACCCCTGTTGCTGCGCTCTCCTCCGCGGCTCTGAAGCTTCCCCCCCTCCGCCACCCACAGTCTCCACCCGTGAAGGGGCTTCCTAGTGTGTAGAAACCTTTCCTCCTTCACAGCTCCTTCCCATAGTTGCAGGTCCTGTCCCTATTTCTTTTGTCTCTGCTTTTTCTTTCTTTTTTTTTTTTGCCCTACCCAGGTATGTGGGGGAGTCTCTTGCCTTTTGGGAAGTCTGAGGTCTTCTGCCAGCGTTCAGTAGGTGTTCTGTAGGCGTTGTTCCACATGTAGATGTATTTCTGGTGTATTTGTGGGGAGGAAGGTGATCTCCATGTCTTACTTCTCCGCCATCTTGAAGGTCTCCCAAAATCAGGAGTAGAAATTTTGGTGAAGCAATTAGAATAGTGAACTTGTTTGCGCATGTTAATGAAGGTCTTTTAAATTAACTTTTTAATAATAAAAATATCATCAAGTTCTCAAGAGCTATTTACTGCCACAATGATAAGGAAATTAGGCTTTGAGAATACCAATAATAGTTTAGTCCCTTAATTTCTATAGCATTCATAATTGGCAAAGCATTTGACCATTTATTATTTCATTTATCTCTGACCAAAACCTGTTGAGATAGGTGGTTTTTTCCCCGTTTTACAGGTGAGTAAACTGACGCTGAGAGTGATGGCATTGCCTGCGAAGCCATATGGTGAAATAATCTGCACCCAAGGCAGGTCTTGTGATTCCTTGGCCAGTGTGCTTTCCACAGAGCCAGCCAGATATGCACGCTGCTGATCACAACTACATAACTCTGGTGTAGTTGAGTGTTTCTTCCAGTTTTTCACTAGCACAGTGTAGACTTCAGAAGCTTGCAGAAATGTGCCTTCATTAATCACAGAAAGACCCTCTGATTGTAGAAATTTTAGATGAATACCTCTGTCTAACACTGCTGTAAGACCTTGGCACCATAACTTTCAGATTCAGTCATCTTCACTGAGAACCCATGAATAAAATCAGGCTGACTGAGGGCAGAAGAAGGCTGAGCCAATTAGAGAAAAACCCTGGGAAGGCTGGATTAAGTAGCACAAAGACGCAGATGAGTGAGCTGATGAAATTGCAGCCCTCACTGAAAAGCAGCTCACTTGCAGTAAAACCGTAGAATGTTCTGCTAACTTCAAGCAGTGGGAGTTACATAATCTAATAATTAATTGTCTGTAACTTCCAGGCCTATTAGGGAAGTATGGAACAGACTCCGGAAGCAAATCACCAGCTTTTGTGGTGGTCAGGAATATTGCCTTAGGCATTCAGCTTTGTAATGGTAATGCTTACAAGTTGTTTTCCCTGTTAATTTTTAACTGTGGGTACAGTCCTTCTCCTACTAATGGGTATTTTAAGTGTATCTTAAAGATTTTTCACTGGTTTTTCACTCACAGTTGGAAATTGCCTAGTTTACCACAGTACTTTCAAGTGTCAAATTTGGCTTTTTTTTTTTTCCTGAAAGACAAAGCCCAAAATAAAAGGTGACAGAATATCCCCAGCAGGCTGGAGAAAAATTAGGATCGTGTGCAGACAGAAGGACACATCCTTTTAAAATAGTTTAAACTGCCATGAGAAGTAGAAGGAACCCCATTTTATGTGGATTGCTTTGAACAGACCTTACTCTCACAAAGGAGGAATATGAATTCTGTCTTGGAAAGGAAGAGGCCCTGCAACCACACAGCGTGAAGGGGAGGTTCGAGAGAGGCTGTGAGTGGATGAAGGCTTTCAGTCACCAGGGGCCATAGGTTTCATTTTGATGTACATAAAAGCTGACCAAGGACTTTGTGAAAACTTTGAGCTGCCTTCCTGACCACCTTGGTTTCTTTCCTTCACTCATAGATCAGCGTCATTGACGACCCTGTTCTTTTCAAGTGGTAAAAGAAGTTAAAAATAAAGTTCTATTTTAGATGTACCTTTGATTTTCTTCAAAAACATTTCAGATGATAGGAAAGAGAAGTAGAGTGATAAATTTTAGCAGAGACCTGGCAGAGTCTTCTTATAGTTTAATCAAAAACGGGCTCAGCTTCAAATATATTAAGTTGCCACAGGAGAATGGGAGTGCCTTTTGGGAACAGTTAATAGTTCCCAGAATTTTAATCTACTTTTATCATAATACAGGGTAAAAGTTCCAAGGTAAATAAAGACAAATAACATTTAAAGGAATATTGCATGATATGTAAGAGGCAACATATTTAAATGGATGTAATCCTTCCTTATACGGCTTGCCTTTTCTATGACATGTGCTGAATGTTTTCTCTGGATAATTTGGACTTCATCCAAGACAGCAAATTCCAGTGTTCCTTATGCATGTGGTCATTCTCATCTCCTTGACAATGTCAGAAGAGATCTTTTAACTTGGAAATTTATAAAGGTAATGGAAAATACTATTTGGGATCTAAATGCAAGCACTTTAGAGTAAATTATTTTGAAAACGTCAAGTTATTTGTAGGTTTGTACCTGCAAATACTATACAATTAAAACTACCATGGTATTCCTCATGATTCTTCCCACTTGGATATTGATGAAAGCCTTAAGCAGAAGTGACTAGGTTATACTCTTAGATTTCGGTTGTGATTTGGGTCTTATCTTTTGTTGTGCTGGACTTGCGTTGTCTGATGATTTCCCATTCTGTACTGCATTTTCCCCTACTGAAAAAGTGCCTCCCTTATAATTATTTTCTCTTTAATCTGTGTTTCAGAGTAACATCAGAGTAAAATTTTCTTAATTTGTGTGCTAATAATAACTTTTTATATTTTTCTTTTTTGCCTTCTACTTTTTCCCTATATTCTCATGTCAGATTCTTTTCTCACATTTCCTTAAATGTTTCTGTTGGCTGCAAAGTCTATACAGCACAGTTCCTATGAATCTCTTGGTCTGTTATGTACCTTTAGAATACGAGTCTCATTAGAAAACATAAATTTGTCTGTTTCGTATTTACTGACAGAGAAGACCTTCATGCTCTATTGTTAAGCAGAGTAAAGGAGCACACAAAAATACATGTTGGGTGATTCAATTTTCTGGAAAATAAATATTTTGTTTAAGTATGAAAAGATGTAGAAGGTTAGATACCAAAATATTAACTGTGATTGTTTGAGAATAGTTGGAATTTTGGTGATTATAGTTTTCTTTTTTTTCCCCACTATTTCATTAATTCATCCTTTAAATGTTTATTTTTGAATTTTCTGTATGATTTGTATTAAAAACAAACACTAAGTGGAAAGCATATAAAAAAAGAAAAGTTCTATGGACATAAATAAATGTGAACTCTGATTATTTTATTTGATTGACGGGGCTATAAAATTTTCTTCACTTTCTTTTCTTTAGTTGTGAGGACTAAAAGTCTAATGCCTGCTTCTTTTAAACTTTGGAGGGCATGGATTATATCTTTTTCATAAAGTCAGAATTGCCCATTTTTTGCCAAAGTGATCAAGGAAGGAATTCACTTTGGATATCAGTTGTGACTTTACATGGGCCTGGAGAAGGCATAATTAAACAGTGATGACTTCTAGCCTCTGAGTAAATCTCAGTAGAATGGCAGTGCCTCTTCCAAACTCCACTCAGGGTGGGGACAATTCTGTTGCTGACTGAGGGGTCCCCACTTGGGAGTGTCATATTGAATCTGTCCTAAAGAATATGACAAAAGCCAGAAAGATGAGATTGGGGAAGAAAACATAGAGCTAGGGTAAGATCAACCCTCACTGCTACCCATATATTTGTTTTGTTTACTTGAATGAAATATGGAGCTATTTTAAATTCCTATATAACACAATGGTATCAATAAAATGCAGCTTGGTTAAAAAATATATTTTATTTTTCTGTTTGTGATTACATTAAGCTTCCGTGAAAATGGAACACACCAGTTTCACAGCAGGAGAGGATAGATATAGCAAGACTAGAGAGGCGAGACGTTCAGGATTAGAAGAATCTGTATGGCTGAAAGTGAGGTAATGATAATGATTATGTGATAATAGGACTGTTGTGCTGTTTTATGAGGCAGTAATCCAGCTCCCAAAGCAGATAAGCTATGGGGGTGAAGGCTGAGTTTATCCCATGGAGGGCAATAGATTCTTGCTGAATAACCCAGCATGACAGTAAGGCTTTTTCTTTTTCGAAGCAAGGTCTTAAAAGTAAGTTTTAAAATAAAATGAGTAACTTCCCAAATATGAGCAAGTGAACAGCTGAGCAACAGTAAAATAAAAGCAAATTGTGCAGGGGAGTGGGGGCCTAAGGGGGTGGAGATGGGATTCTTTTTGTGCAATGAAAACTAGAGTTCTAGTAATAGGAGACAAAATTTCCAGGAACCAAAATAAAAACAAAAACAAAACCTCACTACCATACATATTGGCAGCTGAATTGAAGTGTTATTCTTCTAGAGAAGTATTAAACTACTGCAAAATGCAAACAGATTCCCATTCATCTTGTTTTAAGTCATTGTTCATTCGTGGCTTGACAGTTGCTACATGGAAGGGGCTACATTAGTTACAACAGCAGTTATAGACAAATGGCATGTTATCCTTGGTTTCTGTGAGCTTACAGATCAGTACTGCTTAATAAGATGTTGAAAGAGCTTAATCTTCAGTTTTTCTCTCTTTTTTTAATTTTTATTTTTTATTGGGGTATAGTTGCTTTACAATGTGTTAGTTTCTGCTGCGCAGTGAAGTGAATCGGCTATACGTATACATATATCCCCTCTCTTTTGGATTTCCTTCCCGTTTAGGTCACCACAGAGCACTGAGCAGACTTCCCTGTACTATACAGTAGGTTTTCATTAGTTATCTATTTTATACAAAAGTCAGTTTTTCTCTTGTAGCCAAGATAGACCAGAAAAAAAATCTTACTCCGTCTTGATCCCTCCTGCTTCCTACATGTATATAAGCATGTTAAGGCTTGTTTGGTTCTAGAGGAGGGATGGGATTCAATCCTCAGTCCATGTTGGTCATTCCTCCTGGACTCTTCACTTAGGCATGTGGTGTCCGTTCAATTTAGTGTTTAGTACAAATTATTTCCCCCTCATAGGCTGCCAGCAGGCATCCTCCTGTGGTACTGTCACCTCAGAAGCCATAGTATCAGATGGGCTCATGCATCTTACACCCTGTAGAACTGCAATCCCTATCTTTTCTAAGTACCTGGAAACTATTAGACCTCCCCAAGGGATGAGGCCACTTCTAACACTGAGCCTCATCCACTCCTCCATTTTCACACAAAACTCTAGCTCAGTAGCTTTTGCCTTACAATTCAGAGGCCCAGTTGGGATTTGTCTTGGGGGCAACCACCCATCTGGACCATCTTTTCAGACTAATTCAAAATAACCAACTTCAAGGATACTGAGGTTGCTTTTATGGTTACCTTCTGGGAGATGGGAAGATGCAAAAAAATATTTACAGAGTGCTTATATGTACCAGGCACTATCTGGGCACTTGGAATCTATCACTGAACACAACAGACAGGGACCCCTGCCCTCATTGAGCTTTTGTTTGAGCAAAGGGGATGATAACCAGTACATGTATTGAAAAGTTATCAAGTATGTTAGAGACTAGGTGTTGTGGGAAAAAAATAAAAAGTTTGAGTGGGGTAAGGGAGATACAGAGTAAAGGGCAGTTTGCCATATTAAATAGGGTGGTCAGAGTTGGCCTCATTGAGCACGCGGTATTGAACAATCACGTATAGGCGGAAGGGAGTTAGTCGAGTGGGTGTTTGGAGCAAGAACACTCTCTGGGCAGAGGAAAAAACTAGAGCAAAGGTTGGAAGTGTGTTTGGTATTTTTAAAAATTGTGGCAAAATGCATATAACATAAAATTCACCATTTTAACCATTTTAAGTATATAATTCAGTGGCATTGTACATTCACAGTGTGCAACCATCACTACTATGTAGTTCAAGAACGTTTTCACCACCCCAGGAGACTCCATACGCATTAAGCAGTAACCCCCATCCTCCCCTCCGACCAGTCTCTGACAACCACTACTCTGCTTTCTGCTTCTGTTGATGTGCATGTTGGCATTTTGAAGAAGACCGAGAAGCTAACGTGGGCTGGAGCACAGTAAGTGGAAGGGAGCTTAGGAGGGGAGAAAGTCAGTTAAGTAATGAAGAGCTGAATACCCTTTCAGCCATTTTAAGTATATGATTTTTACTCTGAATAAAAGAGAGAACCATTCCAGAATTTTAAACTGAGGGGTAAAAAAGCTCCATGGGGGCTTCCCTGGTGGCGCAGTGGTTGAGAGTCTGCCTGCCGATGCGGGGGACACGGGTTCGTGACCCGGTCTCGGAGGATCCCACGTGCCGTGGAGCGGCTGGGCCCGTGAGCCATGGCCGCTGAGCCTGCGCGTCCGGAGCCTGTGCTCCGCAACGGGAGAGGCCACAACAGTGAGAGGCCCACGTACCGCAAAAAAAAAAAAAAGCTCCATGGGAGAGTAGATTGAGGGAAGTGTGTGTGTGTGACAAGGTTGGAAGGGAGAAGATTGACTAAAGGGTCAGAGAAGATAATGGCTCTGGCAAGGTTGGAGGGGATTAGGAGGGGATTCAGAATATTAGAAATATTCTGAAGCTAACGCCAGTAGGACTTGCTGATGAACTGGATTTGGGGTGTGATAGAAGAGTGACATCAAGGATTGTGCCATGTTGAGTCTGACCTTTGTGATTAGAAGGATGAAGTTGCCATCAACTGAGATGGGGAAGCTGCAGCTGGAGCAGGTTTCAGGGGTGGGGGGTATCAGGGAAACAGTTCGGCAGAGTGAGTCTGAGATGTCTGTTCATCCAAATGAAAAAGTTAAGTAGATGGTTAGATGCGTGTGTCTGGAGTTCTGAAAAGTGGCCTGCAGTGGAGATAAAAACTGGGGAGTCATTAATATAGAGACATGGTATTTAATGCCATGAGAGTGGAAGAAGTCACCGGGGAACTGAACGTGAACAGATAATGAGAAGAAGCCAATTGCTGAGCACTGGGGTGCATCCTCCTTAAATGATGAGGGATACACAGAAGGAACCAGAAAGGAGGAACCAAGGTAGGAGGAAAATCATGGTTATGTAGTGTTGTGGAAGCCAAGTGAAGAAAGTGAACCAAGTAGAGAGTCGTTAACTGAATGAAATGCTGTTGAATTGACTGACTATTGGATCTAGCAGCTTGTGAGGCCGTTTCAGTTGTGTGAGTAGCTTGTAAGTCAGATTGGAATGGGTTTAAGGGAAAATGGGAAAAGAGGAACTGGAATAGTGAATAGAGACAACTATTTGGAGGATTTTCTTGGAAAAGGGCTGAAGGAAATGGAGGTGTACCCCCTTCTTCAGCTCCTCACTTTTACAAGAAATCATCATCTCTTATTTTATATATAACATAATTATATAGTTAATGCATGGGAGTGATACTTTTCTTTGCAAAGTATCATTTCATTTTCTTCCTCACAGATCCTCAGGACAATCCCTATCATTTAAAAAGAAACATAAGTTTATGAGCAGATAGTGAGGGGTAAGAGACAGACCTGAGGGAAGAGAAAGATTCTCTTTCTGAATCACTAATCTTTTTCTGAATCACCTAGTGTTTTACTGAGTAAAATCATTTTAAAAAACTATCCAGTAAAGATTTTGTTCATGTACTTCTTATAGGTAGTTTGTAAATATTTCCACAAAAAATAAGAACATTTGGAAAATGTAAAAGTCATGGAGAAAAACTGAATAGTCTTTCCTCCGAGCCCCTTGGGAAAAAAGGAAATTATATGCAATGCTTATTTTAAGGCCTTTACAATGCTTAATTTATTTATAACTTAGCTAATAAAGTTTTGTCTGGGATAATTAAATTTTTAAAATATGGTAGATTAAGAAAGCAATTGCAAATTTATTAATTGAATTTGCTATTTGATGTTTCTAATTTTTTTTAAAATCATAAATAGGGTTCTAAAGTTGCTGAGGTTAAAATAATTTAACTTTTCTTATATGTTCTAGTAGCTGAAAAGCAGATGAACCCTGGATAACCATCAACACTAGTACTACAAAAACACGTGCTGTTTTAACTAGTTTCTTCCTCTTATGAAGTTAAAAATTTTTAATTTTCTGAAAAGTAGCTATACAATAAAGGGGAGGGAACCCTTACGTTCACTGGACTTGCTATTTTGACATGCAACTTGGTTGAACTGTTAGCAGTTTTTGACCCATCACCTTCCACAGTATCCTTTGGTGCATTGTTTCATGCCAAGCTTGTTCATTTACGCACTTAAGTGCCCAATGAGTGTTTATGAATGCTAACGGATAATTTTATGGGTGCTTGGGAACTGAGGATTTTACTGGATTGAGGCATGCTACTCTACTCTTTCATTTGATAATTGTTTTCTAACCTGAATGTTTCCAAATGAAGGTCAATTTCTTTAATCCACTACATGAGATGGAGGAGGCCAAAATATGAGATTCAAGAGAAGTCTTAGAGAAATGGTTCTGCAGAATCTTCTCACCAGGCTGTGGGAGGGAGAGTCCATTTTATTGAACGTTTATTGGGTACAAGTAGTTATGTGCCAAGCATTGTATTCAATGTTGTGATGCAAAGATGAGAGCTAGATTTATTCATTCAGTAATTATTTATTCATTCAGTCAACATATATTCAGCATCATTTGGATTATTCAAACAACTATCTAAAGGCAGTCATTCTGCAGCAATTGAAAATAGAAATAAGACATTTTTTGGATTGTAATTTAATCAAATAAACTGCCATGCTACCCGATATCACTTACATTTCTAGTTTTAATCTAAGATTCAAACTTACTGCAGCTGGAATCTTAGTGATACAGTTGGGGAAAAAGCTATTACATCTGTTTTCATAAAACTCAGAAGAGGGCTTCCCTGGTGGCGCCGTGGTTGGGGGTCCGCCTGCCGATGCAGGGGACACGGGTTCGTGCCCCGGTCCGGGAGGATCCCACGTGCTGCGGAGCGGCTGGGCGCATGAGCCATGGCCACTGAGCCTGCGCATCTGGAGCCTGTGCTCTGAGGCGGGAGAGGCCACGGCAGTGAGAGGCCCGCGTACTGCAAAAAAAAAAAAAAAAAAACTCAGAAGAAAAATCTTAATTTATTTTTAATATTTCATGTTCTTTATATTTCCCTATTTCAGGATATATTTTTTAAAACAGGCAAAAATTTAATAGATTTTAAATAGAAAACTATTTTCATAAAATCTTTCTAAAGTATCTTTTTTAAGTGGGTAGTTTTACAGGTGAGGGGTTATTTCTTAAAGTTCCTTGAAGTGGACAAACCTGTCAGTGTTTGCACCTGCTTAAACCATCTACCCTCCCACCCCCAAATTAACTCTTCCTTATTGATGAATAATCTTTCTGTTTTTCTGAGAGGAAACACCAATTAAGTAGGTAATTAGGTACTAGTGTCTTTAAGATTTCTTTTTAATACATGTAATCTTCCTTTTAAAAAATAGGTTATACCCCCTGTGCAGATGAGATGTTGTAAATATTTTTAAAATAAGGATTTAATCCATTATAAATATGCCTGCTAATTTTAGGCAAAATTCTGCCCTAGGAGCTGAAGAAATCCAAAGAAAACTAATGTTTTTCCAGCTCTGAAGGAGGTAACAATCTAGTGGGAACGTAGAAGCACACATTATTTAGGTGGAATTGCCAATAATATTTTAAAAATGGGAGCAGCGAAGGACTGTTGAAATAGGGAGGAAAATTCATTCCGTGTTTAGATATGATACTTCTGTAAAGTTGTGAAAATGCTTTTATCTCTGAATTATCATATTCTCGAAGTTGGGATGGACCTGTGTAAGATAAATAAGAAGGATCATAAGAGAAAACAGCATTGAGTTTAGAGGCAACATCTAGAAGGAAGCGATTATTTGCTCCCAACTAGTTTCTTAGTAAAAGAGAATACATTTCCTGGGTGACTAAAAAAACACCTTGCTTGTTCTTCCAGTACAGTCTGAATCCTCAGCAAAAGGCAAAGAGGATGATTCTCACTCAGCAACCTCTCAGCTTTTATGTACTTGAAACCTTCAGTTGCTATTTGTGGTTAACACTTGCCTTTCCATCATCTCACTTTCCTCACTCCTAATTATGAGCTTAATGTGCACCTTCCTTGATAATTTGTCTCCAACAGGAAGGCAAGATCAGTAGACTACTCTGTACCTTTAGCACTTAGCTGAGGGCCTGGCATATAGTCAGTGCTCAATAAATATTTTTTAGTGAATGAATTACCACCCAGATATCAAAGCCTTTACATATTAAGCTCTAGGGTAGAATTTGGGGCAGCTAGAGGGCAGAAGGTTCTAAGAACGAATTTTTGTGATACTAGTATAAACAAATGGAAGCTACATTAGCAATTGATACTTAGAACCTTTTCTGATTGCAATTAAAAAAATGATGGACAGCTTTTAATATTGTGTCAAGTCAGCGCTGTCACCTTCATTCATGAAATTTCCATTTAATGTATGAGCTTTAACAATTTGAATGATAACAGGTGAATGACTTTGTAGTGTTTGTGCCTTACAGGTTTAGATACTTACCAATTCTGCAAACTACTATGAAGTTAGCATCAGAAACATATTTTGTTATAGTTGAGGTATGAGTTAAAAGAACTTATGTACATTGTATATATTTATGTCCCTTGAGAGTACACTTTCCAAAAATGATTCGTTGCATTTTTATATTCCTCTAGATTTTCACTTCTATCACGGTCATATAGGAAAATATCTACAAATTGTTTTATATGCCAGTGAGCTGGTCTTGCCGAACACTCAGTATTTACCAGCACAGAGCAGTATAAAATAAGTAAAAAATAGTCTCTGCCTTCATGAAGTTAATATTTCAATAAAGAAGTTGGATCCCCCCAAATTGTGAAATATATGAGGTCATCAACAAGAGAAATGTGTAACTACAACCAGTTGCAGTGATCCTCAAATCCAGAGGGGTGGCTTCAGGCAGTGCAGTCGCTGATTCCAAAAGTGGTTTGGAGAGTCATAGATCAGCTGTCTGAAAGCTGAGGACTATGTCAACCTTCTCTTCATGGGTGACAGATAGTATTTGCTGTGTCATTAAAATGTGAACAGCATACATCTAAATATTAGACTCAATATAATGATCCAAGAGTAGTTTAACTATATGTCCTATGAAATGAACCTACCCTATCCTATGTATAGGACATTTATTCATATGTATATAACCTAAGGTGCATGAAACATAGTCAGGAATGACTTTAAAAATACCAAAATTAAGAATAATTTACTATTGCCATGTTCTGAAGGTGCTGTATAATCCACTACTTAACACTTTGAACTTATTTGTCTCAAGCCTGCTTAATACCAAAACACACTCATAAAAGCACTTAACTGATTATGAAAGGTAATAATATCTGGGGAATTTGTACCAGAAATCACATGCTTGGTTTATAATATATTTATTAAAAGAGAAATTAAATTATTCATGTTTAAATTAGGGTAGGTGGGTACAACTAAGAAGTCCCAAATCTTGATGGTTTAATACAATAAAGGATTATTTCTCACCATGTCATCATCCAATTCAAGTTAGTGTTGGTGGTAGTGGGGCAGTTGTTGGGAGCCTTTACTGTCCTCCGTCATTTAGGAATTCTGGCTTCTTTCACTGAGTGGCTTTGGTGTCAAGGAAGGCCTTGGAGTCCCCAGTGGATCATCTGCATCTGGCCTGTAAACAAGAGAGGAGAATGTGGAGCATTGCATTGAAGGGAATACCTTTTTAGTCCAGACGTGGAAGTGCCAGCCATCACTTTTAACTACTTTTCCTGGCCATAATTTAAGCGCATGGTTCCACTGAACTTAAGGGAGCCTGGGATATGTAACCTAGTGCTATGCCCTGGAAGAAAAGGAAACAGGGTTTGGAAACACAGCATGGTCTCGGCCAGAGTGTTTAAACATGCTGCACTGATTTAAAACTTTCTGTACACACTGCTATGTTTGAAAGCGATAACCAATAACCAACAAGGACCTACTGTAAAAAACTAATTAATTAAAAAGCAAAACAAAACTTTCTGATCAGTTGAAATACTTCAGAATTTTCCAACTTAACATGAAGTCAGTGGATCATATGAAAGAGGAGTGACCAAAAACCTAACAAGAAGGGAGACATATCAAGTTAATCGGCCAATTTGGAAGCAGCTGTATTTAAAGAAATGACTATCCAAACGGATAGTTCAAACGGAAATGAAAGGTGACGAATTCAGTGCCTCAACTCTTAAACTAAGTGTGATACTGTAAAGAGGTAGATAGATATATGAGTATCGCCATTAACTGGACATGCACCCTGGGCCATTCACTTAATCGCTCTGACTTGATTGCATCCTCTGAAAAATGGAGATGATACTGATATTCGTTTTCATCCTTGCTTTGAAGCAAACAAAATCATTTATATGAGGGGGCTTATAAAATATTAATTGCTAAACAAGTTTTATTTCAGGCTACTTGCATTAAGGAAAAATTACCTCCAAGACTGCTCCTGTCATTCACCTGTGACTCATGAATTTTCAGTTGGCATAGAGTAGCAGAGGAAAGTCTTTCAAATATTGTAAAATCTAGGTTTATCTGAGGTAACCGTTGCTGCTTGTAGGAAGTATGTGGCTGAGTAATAGTTCAAAAATAGCATGTTATTTTGAGGAAGAAAATATGTTCTTCAACAAATAAAATAAGTGTTCCGAAGAATAATTTTATAGCATATTTAATCACACATCTAAAATAATTTGAATCCTGTAGTTCAGAGCACTCTGTACTTTGATATGAATTTTGAAGTGCTTTATTAACTGCAGTAGTGCCAAGGCAAGTACTATTATGTAGAGTTGCATTTTATGAGTAGCTCTTACCAACCTCTGTGAAGGAAACTGTGCCATGAATAATCAAAACTGGAATACACAGATGAAACAATTTATATATTTAACATGCATTTTGAAAAGTTATGAACGTATGCTTACACACACACACACATACACATAAATGGTAGCTGTGATTAAAAGAGGCTTGTTTCATAAGTCAAACAAATAGACAGTCCTCTCCTTGCTTTATAATGACCTGCTGATGCGTGTCTACCAGGAGTTTGTTGATGGGTTCATTCAATAGACATTTGAAGACTAAGTTGTAGGGATTAAGGTAAGTGTTTTCAGGATATTAACAAAAAGTAGCTGTAAGTTTCTTCAGGGTTTGCAGATATTATATACAGAAAAAAAATGTAGTCAAAGGCAGTATTTTTTTTTAAGGAGTCAGGAGGCAGATTATAAGTGGTATAAATGTGGCAGAGTGAGATTCCTTTCAGGTTGGAGAACAGGGAAAGACAACATCAGGAGGAAGGAACGTTTTCATTGGTTCTTGGAGGATGGATAAGATTTAGCTGTGTGACAGGTATGAGTAGTACTTCAGGCAGGGAATATGGCATGAGCAAGTCAAAGGGATGCTAGAGGAGCCATTGGCAATGAGTAAAATGATTGATTTGGCTGGAGAATTAGATACATAAAAGAATTTGGGGAAATCATTCAGCTTGGAAACAGGTGGTGGCTATACCCTAGATAGCTTTAAAAGCCAGGCAGCTTTATGGACAGCTTTGACGAGACATTGATGAGTTTCTACAATGATGTGAAGTGATTAAGAGATCTTTGAAAGCATTATTTAAAAACTCTTAATTCCCTAGGTGACTTC
This sequence comes from Monodon monoceros, assembly GCF_005190385.1. Taxonomy (NCBI): domain Eukaryota; kingdom Metazoa; phylum Chordata; class Mammalia; order Artiodactyla; family Monodontidae; genus Monodon; species Monodon monoceros. The sequence goes on along the minus strand of NW_021703776.1, from coordinate 34,777,623 downwards.
ACAATTATACTTGACTCTTCAGAAACCTTGTCATCTTAGCAAATTGAGGGCTTTTTTTCTCTTAATAACTTGAAGGGCTATTTTTTTTGCCCCAGATTTTTATTTCTTACTACTGCGTTGAGGGTCTGAGGTTCTTATACGATGCCACCATTGTAAGGTTCCTATATAGAAACAGTAATGTGTTACTTAGTAAGCAGAAAGTAATATTGATTCTGACTGCATGGAAAGTAGGGTGCTAGGTGAAGTGAGGCACACACAAAAATATAAAAATATGATGTTAAAATAACAACCCTGCATAGCATTTGGGAGATAGCAAAAAATAGTATAGAAAATATATTCTTTGGGAGTTCAGAGTTGTGATTAGATTTCAGAGAAGACAGGTGGGAGAATTGCGAGGGCTCTTAACCCCCAGACTGAGTGATGAGATTGACGGTATATTATCAGAGAGTTTCAAGTGAATCAGGCAGCCAATGACGAGCCACTTCTACCTTTCCAACCAGCGTTCTGTCTTATTGCTCTAAGATAATCCATTGCCATCAGTAATGGGAATGGTAGTGATGACTTTTGGGACCCTGATTTTCTTAAAAGTAATTTTAAGTCAGCTAATAAAAATTTTAGTTAGCTGATTTATAGTTTTTATAATAGATAATAGCGGAATGTTTAAGAACTGTGATGCATGTGTTTTCTGCTTCTTAAAATATGTCCTTTTTTCCCTTTCTACTTCCATTCCTCTCTCATTTTGAACAGGATTTTAAGTCTGTTTAAAATATATAAAAATAACAATACAAAAGCCAAAATTTAGGGAAATAAGGGCCAGTAAAAAATAAGGAAAGAAAAAGATGGATGAATTATTTAAGATGAGGTTATACATAAAATCCAGGTGCTAAGGTGCTACCCATTTTCTATACATAAAGAGCCCACATAGCTGTCTCTGAGTTTTCTAGCAGCCACAGAAAAGGGGAAAGACCATAGTTTTATAAGATTGATATTGTCTGCAGTATAAGAACAAGCCAGTTTCTCAGAAGGAGCACCACTCTTCCTAATGCCAGGTGCAGGGAGAAATCTCTGTGACTGGTCCTCCAAGAGAAGCTCCACAGGAGTCATAAATACTGAATGTCCTCTTAAACATCCTTACAAGTAAATAGGACAAAGGTTGTCTTAAGACTTTTAAAAGTATGCTTTTATAATGATTTTGGCTAATTGTTTAATGCCTTAAATAGTGTGTGGGAAAACACTTCTGTAGAGTCCAAAGAATGAACAGCAGGCACAGACTGGGGGTAATTTTGAGCCAGGGCAATAAGAGTGTGATTTGCTGACCAGCAGCTTTGGCATCACCTGGGGGCTTGTTAGATATGCAGACTTTCAGACATCTCAGATCTACTGAGAATCTTCAGGGGGTTATTGAGGAATACGGATTTCAGGTATCTCAGATGACTTACTGGATGTTTAGATAATCTTTTATGGATCAAAGGGCACAAACTTTCAGCTATAAGATGAATAAATTCTGGAGATCTAATGTACACCATGGTAAGCATAGTTAGTAATAATATAGTGTTTACTTGAAATTTGCTAAGAGAGTAGATCTCAGGTGTTCTCAACACTCACACACATATAAAATGGTAACTATGGGAGGTGATAGTTATGTTAATTAATTTGATTGTGGTAATTATTTTACAGTGTATATGTATATCAAACCATCATGTTGTACATCTTAAATATATACAATTTTTGTCGAAAACTAAGAAGTAAAAAAATTTAAAAATAGTCTCTTAAATGAGTTTTAGTTAGACCTTATATAGCAGTGGATTTGGAGATTGCCTCCCTGACAAAATACATGGAATAGAAATATATTATTTTACTGGTTAAGAGTAGATCTGATTTTTTTTACATCATCCAAGTAGGGGGAAAGGTTTTAGACATTTAGATAATTAGTTATTGCCTAATATGTGTGAAGCACTATGTTTAGGTACTTTAGAGTTGTAAAGATGAACAAGACATGGTAACTGTTGCTGAGAAGCAATCTAGCAGGGAGACTTAGTTGTAAACAAGTTGACCTAGTGAAATGAGAATCACAAGGTACAAACAAGGTGCTGTGATAGTTACTCCTATTCTACAAATTTTTACAGATGAGGAAACTTGGCTCAGAGAAATAACTTGTCTTAGCTAACAATTGAACTCAAACTCTGTGTGATCTTAAATGCAGTTTACGCTTTTAAAATACAGCTTCTTAAAGAAAAGAAAAAAAGAAGGGAAACCCATTTTAAAAGTGAGAAAATAGTCATAAATTAGTAGCCTTCTACATTCAAGTTCACTATTCAGACAATGTAATAATTTTGATTCACATCTTTAAGAGCAAGTGCTGTTTTTAGTTAATGTAAACTGAAGTGAATCCTGCAGTTTTCCTCAAGTAGTAATTAAAATTTTGCCAAAATAAAGAGAGTGTCATGATTGCAGGGTTTTTTTCTCTGAAATAAACATAAGATTTTATTGATATAGGAAGACAAGCTATTTTTATCCCTGAGTGCTGTGTGAGATTTAGTGGATTGAAGTATTTAGCAGATAGTACGTCCTCAATATATATTGATTAAATAAAAGAATTTAATATTTACCCTTGAAATCTTCTTTGGATCCCAATTTTACCAGGCAAGTGCAATCAAAGGAATATATTCATAATTTTTAAAATCTTACCTTCTTTAGAAATATTTCATAGTTCCATAATCCTTTTTACCAGATATGAGCTCTCCACCTCTAAGCACTTTATATTTCAGTTGACATTGGCTATAATTTCCCCCATGTTATATTGATATGTGTATTTGTCTTATATTCCTGCAGTAATGTAAGCCTTTCAGAGAATTTGTCGTATTTTTCTTTCCTGCGTAGAATCTAGTTAGCACTCAGGAGATACTTAGTAAATATTTGAATGAACAGTGAATGATGATCACTAGAGTAATTATTAGTCAAATCTATTCTAGCAACCTATGCCTCTAATCTGTTCCCGATAGCTGCCTTTTTAACCTGGTCAAAGCCTTGCTAATCGAAGGTGTTCTTTGACAGTGTTTTTGAGCATTTACAGTACTGCTGTGGAGAAGGCTAGCATTTATTGGGTGCTTATTCTTTCTCAGGTACTATTTTTAAAGCTTTTTCTTTTAATTTTATTGGAGTATAGTTGATTTACAGTGTTGTGTTAGTTTCAGGTGTACAGCTAAGTGATTCAGTTATACATATATTTATTCTTTTTTATATTCTTTTCTCACATAGGTTATCAAAGAATGTTGAGTAGAGTTCCCTGTGCTTAACAGTAGGGTCCTTGTTGGTTATCTATCTTATATATAGTAGCGTTTATATGTGAGAACTTTAAAAACATTATATCTCAATTGGTCAGTACAACAATCTCAGGAGAAATTCTTATTTTCTCTTCTTTGGAGATAAGAAAACTGAGGTTTATAAGAAATTAACAATTTATGCAAAGTCATGGAGCTAGTAAGTGGTGGAGCTGGGATTTAGATTTGCTTTTAAAGCTCTGCTTATTGTACAAGGGTAGGAGTAAAGGAGTGACTAGGAGGTAACGAATGACCAGTCCATTTATTCTCAAAGAGCATAAATATACAAAATAGGCTGATTTGGGACATTATAGTCCTGTCTTCCTAGAAATTGACTTTGGCTAGGCTTATGCTTGGGAAATCATCATCATCCAGAGCTAGATCAACATCTGTGTACAGAGAAGGTAAGAGTCAGTCTGTTAAATAAACTGAATCAGCCTTAGCATGGGCACTTTATGACTCTAAAACATAAGTGGACATGTTGGACGCTTTATAGCTGTTTCTGACCTAACAAAATGTATGCTAATGGGAACCCTACTCCAGTTCTCTGAATCTGGCACTGCCATTCTCTCCTATTTATTTAGGAATAGATTCTAAAGGATCACAATGTAGGCATCACAGTCCAGTCCACTGGGTCAGTCTCTCACAGGATAATCACATAAGTCCCGGAACTATCAGGCTGTAACTCCATGGGACTAACGGGTAGGATTCCCATCTTCATTCCGCCTGTAAAATAAGGTATACCCTCGGTATCTAAGATGCAATAGAGAGCACAAACAAAAAGTTTGCTGGCCTATAAAGAAAACAAGCATGAGAATGCAAGCCTAGGATTAAGATCGGTTTCCTAGGGCATACTCTTTTCATGAACACCAGGGAGGGAACTTTGTTCTTTTTCTGCTGGTGTTTAGAAGTTTTGTGGAGTGAAGGCAGTGAAGTCAAAGGTATACTCCCTTAGGTTTTTTGTTCTTCTTGCTGAAGTAAATGAGTGGGGACACTAAGGATTTCATATGTGCACTGTGGCTACTTATTCTAAAAATAAAATAATACAAACTAAGCGATTATTTCTTTTGATTCACTTTAACATAGTGATTTGCTGCTTATTAATACAATCTGACAAAACCCCCGAAATGATCTCTAGGCAAGCAGGTTGGCACTAGAAAAGATACAAACACATCCTCTAGTGTATTCCCTTTACTAAGGTATTATTTTTAAAACCAACAAGGACCGACATGAATAATACTAAATACTGTCAGTTATAATAGTAAATAATACTAAATACTGTTAGTTGCTTTATTCTTTTCTTCTTAAAATAAAACTAAGACAAAGCAATTAACTGCAAAGGGCTGTATTAACCCAACTCAAAGGTTGCATTTTTAAACATGGGAGAGTGAGGAAGTGGAAAATTTAAATTCTCATAGAAAACATTAACCTCTCTGCATTTCACCTGTGGCACATTAAAATGCATATTTAATAGCCTAATTAAACATGTACTAAGTTTAACATAACTGAATGGTTGTTAACCTGAAGCCCTTAACTTTTCCCTATCTTGGCTCTTTTGTTTATAAATTTGCACTTTACATTTCATTAGTAGATTTTCTCACTTATGAAACTTTTTTCCTTTGCAAAGAGTTAAAAATAGAGTAGTATTGTAATGATCTCTTGCTAAAACTATGTATCATTTGATAAGAGTCAATTTACTTATTTCAGAAAATTAAAAATTTTAATTAAAAAATAAAATTAATTTTATTTCAGAAAGTTAAACCTGTTGAGGTTTAATAAAATTTAGAAAGACCTATTGTATCCAACTTTGATCATCAGTCAGCTAATTTTAAGCCAGATATTATTTATTAACTAAAAGCTTTCATATGAAAAATATCACACATTAATTTTCATCAGCATAACATGAAATCCAATGACTCATCTTAAAAGCAGACTCTCATTTTGTAGGAATTTAGTCAAGTGGAAATTCTGAAATGTGTGAATTGATTTTGATATGTCAATGTCCAAACATAATAATTTTATTTGGCTGACCCCTTCTTACCTAGCTATATCTGGGGACAAAATGGAAAGATGACTGAAACATCCCAGAAATATCCTAGTACAGAGCCTCTGATGACTTTTAGCAAAAGAATTGGGTCTGTTTGGTGTACCTCTGTGCTCTTTCTCATCCTCATGGAGAGCACTCTTAAGATGATCTCTGAATAAGAAAGCAGCACTGGAAAGATTAAGTTATCATTTCAAAGGAAGGGCACTGAACAAGCCTGTGAAGTCAAAGACTTTGGTAATATAACTCCTTTTCTAAATAAGCTGTGTGTGCTAAGCATGTGTGAAAACCACAGAACTTCTGGTGGGGGAGCAGGCTACAGGAGGAGATGCTGATCTTGGGAGCTTTAGAATTTTAATTTGAAGAAAGAAGCACTTTGGCATTTTCTGGACACTGTCATCTTCAAGGTTTTGTTGAAATATGCAAACTTTGTAACATTCTGACTTTTAGTGCTTGGACTGGGTTCTGTGTTTTTTAAATCATCTATAAAATATGCAGAGAGAAATTTGTTCTGATGAGCATAGGACCATGATTCATTCAGAGCCAGCCAGAAAAATATTAGCTACTTGAAAAAGGACAGATCCACAGTAAATTTAGTTCTGTGTCATTTAATAAGAATTCATATAGTGTATACTTCAGTGTCTTGCTTTATATAAAAATGGAACTTTTGTCAGGGCCTACTTTAGGAGAATGTGTAGAGCTGTACACATGTTCAGGAAAGGCTTGAGATGGACTTAATCTCTCACATTTGCCTGACCTTGAGCTTCTGTACAAGCAAGAAGTGAAGGCTAAGGCAGAGTTGTAAACTGTCTGCCAAAGCAGGGAATCCATGCCCCAAAATGCACACAGAGCCCCTTGGCTAAGGCTGGGAGACATATTGGTTCAAGTTATTTAAATAAATCTTTTTCTAATCATTAGGTGATCACAAATCTAACTGAGTAGTGACTTCAGTGGCCACACATGACAAAATGCAAACTTCAGAGAATTCAGAAAAGTCACTAAGCAAACAACAGCAGAAGCAGCAGCAGGAGTAACAACAACAAACAACCAAAACAACAAACCCTGGGGGTGAGAGAGAAATCTGATTTCCAGAGTTACCACATTCTATTATTTAACATGTCTAGTTTTCAAGAAAAGAAGTATAAGATATGCAAAAAAAAAAGAAAGAAAGAAAAGTATGGCCCATACACAGGGAAAAAAGTCAGTGAAAACTGACCTTGATGTAGCCCAGACATTGGAGTTGCTAGACAAAGAAATTAAATCAGATATTTATAAATATGTTTAAAAAATAATGGAAATCATGTTTAAAGAATTAAAGTATGACAACTATTTGTCACCAAATAGAGAATATCAATAAACAGCTAGACATTATTAAAAAGTAGAAATTCTGGAGTTGAAAAGCATAATAACAGAAATGAAGAATTTACTGAAGGAGCTTAACATCACATTTGAGCTGGCAGAAGGAAAAAATAGTGAACTTGAAGATATGTCAATTGAGATTATTCATTCTGAGGATCAGAGAAGTAAAAGAATGAGGAAAAATGAACAGAGCCTCAGAGAGCTGTGGGACCCCATCAACTGTACAAACATGTGCATGATGGAAGTCTCAAAAGGACAGGAGAGAAAGAAAGGAGCAGAAAGAATATTTTAAGAAATAATGGCTGAAAATTCCCCCAGATTTGATAATAAACATTAATGTACACATCCAAGAAGCTCAAGAAAACCACATAGTAAATACTTGAAGAGAATCACACTTAGACACCTCATAATCAAACTAATGAAGGAAAAAACAGAATCTTGTAAGCAGCAAAAGGTAAGTGACTCATCAAATCAAGGAATCCTCAATAAAATTGACAACTGATTTCACTTCAGAAACCATGGAAACCAGAAGGCAGTGGGTTACATACTCAAAGTACTGAAAGACAAATTAGCCAAAAATTTTATATCCAGCAAAACTGTCCTTCAAAAATGAAGGAGAAATTAAGATATTCCAAGATAAACAAAAACTGGGAAAACTTGTCACTAGTAGACCTGCCCTATAAGACATACTAAAAAAAAATTCCTTCAGGCCGAAATGAAAGCATGCTAGACCACAATTCAAATCCGCCTAATGTAATAAAGAACATTAATAAAGGTAACTATATAAGTAAATATAAAAGACAGTATAAATTTATTTTTGTTTATAACCTTTTTTTCTCCTGATTTGAAAGACAACTGCATAGACTATAAAATCAAGTTAATGGTCTTATAGTCTATAAAGATATAATTTCTTTGGCAATGTTAACACAAAAAAGAGGGGAAGGAACAAAGCTATATAGTAGCAGAAGTTTCATATGCTATTGAAATTAAGTTAGTATTAGTCTGAATTAGATTGTAAAATAAGATAATTTTAATCCACAGAGATTAAGGAAACAAAAAATATATTAAAAGAAACAACAATGGAATTAAAATGGTACACTATAAAATATCTGTCTAACATAAAAGAAGCCAGTAATAGAAGAAGAGAAGAATAAAAGAGACATGACATAGAAAACAAATAACAAAATGGTAGACATAAATCTTATCAGTAATTTATTCAGTGTAAATGGATTAAATAATCCAATCAAAAGGGAGATGTCAGCAGAATGGATAAGAAATCATCATCTATCTATATCCTGTATATAAGAAATATAAGTTAGATACAAAGACAAATTGGTTGAAAGTAAAAGGACGGAAAAAGATATACCATGCAAACAATAACCAAAAGAGAGCTGAAGTAGCGATACTAATATCAGGCACAATAGACTTCAAAACAAAAATTGTTCCTAGAAACAAAAAAGGACTTCTCATAATGAAAAAAGGGTCAATCCATGAAGAAGACATAGCGATTATAAACATTTATGTTCCAAATAATGAGCCTCAAAATACATGAAGCAAAAACTGACAGAAGTAAAGTGAGAAATAGAAAATTCAACAATAGTAGCTGGAGACTTTGCCACTCCATTTTTAATAATAGATAGAGGAATTAGGCAGATGATATACAAGAAAATAGCAGATTTTAATAGCACAAACATCCATAAAACATTCCACCCAAGAGCAGCAGGGTATACTTTCTTCTCAAGTGGACAAGGACCATTCTCTAGGGTAGACCATATATGCTAGGCCGTAAAACAAGTTTCAACAAATTTTAAAAGATTGAAATGCAAGGTGTATTCTCCAACCACAGAAGAATAAAGTTAGAAATCAAAAACAGAAAGAAATTTGGTAACTTCACAAATAGGTGGGAATTAAACAACACATTCCTAAATAACCAGTGGGTCAAAGAAGAACAAAAAAGGGATAAACTACATATATAAATATTAATGAATTAATTTTAAAGAAGCTGTAGACATACCAGGGTTTTTAAAAAATGTATTGTGTTATTGTACTAGCAAAGTACTTTGTTTACAGCAATGGTAAAATTAGGTATGAGAGATTTTAGCTTGCTAAAAATGACTGTACATATACTCATGTAAGAGGGGCATGAATGTAGAGGCCGGCAATTCATTTTGAAGGATTAACCTACTTCTATTTTAGAAAAGATGATTTATTTTAAGACGGTCTTACCCATGTATGCCTGATATATGACTTAGTTCTTATGGGGAAGAATAATTTACTCTTTCACTGACATCTCAAAGCCTTTGCTTCAAATCTTGGCTTTAATTAGACAAAATTTTAAGTTGTAAGAGAAAGCTGTTTATGTAAGTGAATTTACAAATTGAGCTAAGTATGATTTAAAAAAATTTTTTTTGGTTATGTGTCCTTAAAAAATGTTGACTCCATCTAAATGGTGTTAGGCTACATCTTTTACATTTACTTTTTGCTGTATACTTTAGTGCCATTAAGGGAAAACTAGTTACTCTAGAGATATTCAAACATTGCGCACAGTAATGTCTATGCACATCCATTATAATGCATCATTAAGTTCCAAGCACATGTGTTTGAGTCTTGAAGCTTATTGAAGAACAGCAAGAACTTTTTTTTTAACATCTTTATTGGAATATAATTGCTTTACAATGGCGTGTTAGTTTCTGCTTTATAGCAAAGTGAATCAGCTATACGTATACACAGCTGATTCGCTTTTATAAATAGTGAGTTTGATTTAATTTCAGTCTGTGTCAGGTGGTGAAAAAATGCATCCTGCAAAATTATTCAGAGAAAATTTACTCTTTCTTCAGAACAAGTAGAAATCAATATTAGGTGTTTGAGTTGAATGGTATTTTACTTTCAATTAATAATCTCTGTGATTGTTGAAACAGGAGACCAAAGCAAAAATCACAATATGCACAAAAATGTTTGTGGAAGCAATATTTTATGAGCTATCTGCACATGCTATTTTCTTTCAAAGAATTTTAAGTTTGGAGATCAGACATTATTTTTTTAATCTAAATAATAATCCAAAAGGAATATTGTATCCATTTACAAATAGTTTTGTTTTTTGACAAAACTATTGTGGTATGGCTGATAAACACCCAGAAGTTTTAGTTGGGTCAGAAAGAGAGTCTATGCATATTTCTTTAGTCTGGGGGCTTGTTTCCCTCATGATATCCACCATATTCCTATTAAAAGCTCTTTTGTCATTTGTTTCCTCAACTGGAAATATTTTGTGCTTCTGGTTCTGTCTTTACATAGCTGTGTACATGGCAGACAATAAGTATTAGGTGGATACATAAGTACTATGAAAACCTCAAAAAAAACCTATGAAGACAGTCTTATAGTATATTTCCAATTTTACTATTCTTCTCTTAGAACTTGATAGAATGCTGAGCACCGTGAATGAACACAGTCAGTCTTAATTGATGTTAGTGCTACTCACAGCTACTGCAGTAATTTAAAATGTACATTTTTTGATCAATTAATATTTTCATGAGAACTTGGATATTTAAAAGAGCTAAAAAAAACACTAAACCTATTAGAATATTCAGAAATCAAAGAGAACAGTAGAAAATCTTTTAAAATATTCTTACAAAATATCAACTATGTTTTGTACTTTATAGTTATTTTTTAAGAACTTGTTATCAATTTCCATGTTTCATTAACAAACATATAATTGATGTATAAATTGCTTGAGCTGATACTTTCTTTGATGACTACATGTTATTTGTCATGTACCTGTAGTGCTTAGTGCATTGAATTTTCTCCACAAAAGTTTGTTGCATAGCTTGAATTTTGTATCTTCCTTTATGGATGTTTGAGTTATAAGAATTGTGTTTCCAACTGAGTTGAAGAATTTTCGCATGTCAGAGAGGTTGTCAGAACTAAAGTTAAAAATTTTTTTTGTTGCTGAAAATCTTTGTTAGGTTTAGGCTCTTCAATTTTTAAATGTAGTTGACTTAATTAAAGTTTAAAGAGAAAAAGAAACCATTGGAAAGATATTGGAACTAAATAATTCACTTCTGGTGAATAGGGAGTTTGCAGTTTGAGTTAATGGTATTCATTACACTAATTAAAAGCAGTGAGCCATTTTGCACTTATCTTCCCAACCAGTGTTTTCAGTAATGGGGGGATGGGGTGGTTGGCATTTGATGTTTTATGTGATGAGGTATTTACTGATGGGCTGCTTTGACTTCTTCCTTAAATTGACAACCACTTGAAAGGAATTTATCAGACAAAAGAACAACTTCTTTTCTAGAGCTGGACCATTTATTCCAAGTTTGGGCAGGTTAGACAATTGAGTAGCTTTTACTGCCACCAGCTGTGCTATGGTTATTTGAACAAATAGAAGACTAAAAGAATTGTACAATCTCTTTATATACAGCATTATACAAAATCGGGATTCTTTTGCCTATTAAATATTGCATTTGTAGTTGAAAAACTTATAATTACTTAGATTTCCATTGCTGTAATGAGTTTGCTGCCCTTTGAAAGCTCACGTAGGTCTATCAGAATTGAGTCTTGTAGAATTTGAGAAGGTGCTGCTGCAGGGTTTGCAGCAAATTCATGATTATTTGTCTTGCAGATGGGCATCTGTATCTATAGCTATATCTATCTGAAAGTAAACAGCTTGAAAACAAAACAGATTGTCCTAACTACTTTGAAAAATCACATTTCCTAATCAAGGAATTCCAGCGATTAATATCACTTGGCTACTCTAGGGCTTTGGAAAAAACAAGAAGTGGATGTTTAAATGTTTTAAGAGAGAATTTTCCAAGCAATTGAGCAGGTAGTTAAAAATACCTTGTTTTCATTTCCTTGCCTGAGAAAATCCTAAAGTCTAAAGGTTTAGAAGAGAGTGGAAGAAGTTATACTGAATAGAGCCTGAAGCGTATGCTCCAGACGTGAAATCCTCACACTTGCCAGTCTCCAGAGTTCATTGATCAGTACGTGGAGTCATTGTGTTTGAAGTGTGAGTACGGGAACTGCGCCGTTCTGTTAATCTAAATATGTAGTTTCTTGGAGATTATTGGTGTACTCATTGATTTTTATAACTTATTACTATTGGGGTGAGAAGGTATCTTGAGTTTGATAGAGGTGGGCAGACTACAGGAAAGGGTAGGTCAGGGTTTCTCAACCTCAGCACCTTTTTTATTGACCTTTTGGACTGGATAATTCCTTGCTGTGGGGGCCTATCCTGTGCACTGCAGGAGGTTTAGCAGCATCTCCGCCATCTACCCACTAAATGCCGATAGTGCCCTCCCCACATGTTGTGACAACCAAAACTTCTCCAAGCATTGCCAGATGTCCCCTGTGGAGCAAAGTAATCCCAGCTGAGAACCACTGTGCTAGATAGAGGGCTCCTGGCAAGTGATATTGGTTCTTACTCATCTCTGTATCCTCAGTACTTATCAAGGTGCCTGGCATAGAGTTGGACCACAGTAAAGGTTTGCATAAATTTTTAAAAAGATAACTTAGAGAAGAAAGGTAACGTATTTTACTATCACCTTCTCTGCCATTGATTTCCCACATTATTAGTAGAATAGCATAGAATAAAAAGGCTCAATGCTGCATTATTTATAAAGAGCAAAAAGAAAAAATCAGAAAAATATCTGAATGCCTACTAATGTAGAAAGTGGCCAAGTTAATATGGTGCATTTCTGCTGTGGAATATTACACATTCATAAAATAGGTTACCTAGCAAACCTTTTAAATAATATTATTTTTGTAAAAAGTAGGTTATAAAGTTAAAGAATGATTTCTATATATATATATATAATTTTTAGGTGAAAAAACAACAGGATAAATGCTAAATTATTAGTCTTGGTTGCTTCTGGCATTATGATTAGATCTTCTGTACACCTTCTGAGTCATTATTTACAAGATGCCTTCTTTTTCTTTGGTCTTTAGAAAATCTAAATGAAAGGAATAGAAAACCAGCTAAGTCTGAGTGGATTTTATGTAGTCATTTGAAATGGCATTTTCTTCATTTTTTAAAGAAAAGCTAAGAATGAATTGCAAGCTCTACTTACTATTTCTGAAATTGTTACCCAAATTTTCCTATAATTATATTATTTGATTTTTGTTGTAACATTGTTATTTGGCAAGAACACATGTAGCATTAAAATTGATTTGGCATACTAAACATAACTGGGAAAAAATACCCAGTGTATTTCGTAACTATTGTATAGAAGTTCCTTAAAATGTAGAAGAAACAATTTCTACATAGTTTGTCTGAATTGCAAACATCCCTGTGTAATATTGATCATCTCTTACCATTACTCCTGTCAGTATTTTACAGTAAAATATTCTTGCAGAAACTATAACTAGGGGAGGAAATGTAGACGCTGCAAGTATACAATGTGTGACTTTTAAAAGAGTTACACATTCTCATTTATTAGAGAGATTCACTTATGTGGCAATCTAGCTGCACGTATACTGTAGGTATAGATGTGTCCATTTAAGTGAGATTGTACTGGAGCTATTTGTGGATTAATCCAAGCTCTCTTGTCGAAGGACCTTTTAGGTATTTGCATATTTCTTAGAAAGATCCACAGCTTAGAACATTCGGAGTTCCCAGTTCTGACTCCTCATCATCATGTTGAACCTGAAAGTTCATGTATTTCAGGCTGCCATATGTTTGAATAAGAAGTCAAAAATCAAACATTTGGCACTAGTTTCCCTCTTGCTTTCCTCTACCCAACTGTATAGACTAAGTTTGGATCCTAGAGGTGCTGTGATCTCACATTTCGTGCACCTCATGCCTTTCCCTCAGCCTGAACACTTTTTTCTCTCTAATTCTTAAGCTTACTTCAAGCCTTAGTTTGAACAGCACTTCCTCAAGATTCTCTCTTGGAACCCTAACTGTGCTCATAGCACCGTATGTCCCTTGTCACAGCACTTTAATACAGGGTGATGAGTCCCTTCTTTAATGTCTGTCTTCTCTAGGAGCCTGTAAGCTTCTGTGAAAGTAGAAATCAGGAACATTCCATTCACCACTTTAGCATCTAAGAAAGTGCCCAGCACATAGGTAAAATTTAATAAGTGTTTGATGAATCAGTGCATGCCTGAATGAAGAAATCATAATTCCAGCCTCTTTAAGAGGAAAGAGTAAGATGCATCAGAGGCAATTCCCAAATAATGTAGAGTAGTACAGCATTTGCTCAACAATGAGAGGGCATCAGATGCTCAGTTTTTCTTTTACTACCAAGTGTTTTGATTTGGATTATATGGAACTTTGGAAACGTGTGAATTTTAGTTGCACAATAAATTGTTATAGAATAGTAATATTCCAAACGTTTATTTCTTTGTATGATGAATTCTAGCTATACTAAGAATTGTAGTTTTCACGTTCGGATCAAAATTTCTCTGTTAAAAGAAACATTATTTTAAAATCTTAACAGTGTTGGATGAGTGCTTTTCCTCATCTGGAAAGTAACACATCTTTGAGTCTCCTGATTATATTTTAACCAGCTAAATGTATTAAACCTTTCTTGACAGGGACATAGTTAAGATTAAAATACATACATACATACATACATACACACACACATATATACACATATACATATATTGTGTGTCTCTGTGTGTTATACTAAAACATCTTCAAGGAGTAAGAGTAATTTTTTTCTCTGATAAATAATACTAGACCCTTTATTATGAGTCAGATTTTAAAAATGTTTGAATTTTTTCTCCCTTGGTTTTAGCTTTCTCTTCTTCATATTGTCTGAAAGGCAGCCTTCTGCAACATTTTCTTCTCCTCCTTGGACAGTTTGTTTTGAAATCATCTCTAAAATTTTGGGTAATTCTTGGCTGAATTTTTTTCATATGTTAATCTTAGATCAGTTGAAGTTAAAACAAAATTATACCCAATAGTATGTTTATAGGTCACCATTATTATAGAATTTTACTTCTCACTTAAATGTCACAACATTTTATAGAGAAGGGGGTTAGTTTGCCATTCACTTATTCATAATCTATACACATATAAGGAGCACTAAATATATAATGAGATATGGATACAGGTATCAAGAAGATGTATTTCCATAATCAGAAGATACAATTGAAGATAACTCTAATGTTAGCCACAGAAATAAAAGGAATGTAGGAATAAATGTAATAAAACGTACAAAATATCTTCATGTACGAAAATGATCTTTAATGAAAGTCATTTGAGAAGATTTAAGTAAATGGAAAGAGAAACTGTTCTCATGGATTGGAATACTCAGTGTTGTTAAGTTGTTAATTCTCCCCAAAATGAGCTATGGATTCAATCAAATTCTAATCAAGACCCTAATGGAAGTTTTAATGGAATTTGACAAGCTAATTCTTAAATTCATGTGGAAGAGTAAAGGGCTAAGGAGAGAAAAAATAATGCTGAATAAAAAGGACAAAGTAGGAAGAATGGCATTATAACATACCTAGATGTCTTATGAAATCATAATATTGTACATTGGACCAAATGTACAAGGCCAATTGGACAAGACTGGATAGCCCAGAAAGCACCAATTTATACATGGAAACTAGATATATGACAGAGGTGACATCATTGATCATCAAAGGGATGAGTTATTTAATAAATGGCACTGGGACAAAAAAGTTGAAATTGTATTCCTACCTCATAAAAGCACAAAAGCAATTCCAGATTAATTAAGGATTTACATTTGAAATGCAAATTGGAGAATATGACGTAGAGAATGAGAGAATTTTCTAAACAAAATACAAAAAACGCACTAATCTCAAAGGAAGGGGTTGATAATTATCAGCAATAATTATAAATATTAAATTTAAAATTTGTACAATGAAAGAGAAAAGAAATTAATCAAAGACCGGGGAAAGATATGTGTCACATAAATATGACAAAGGACTAGCATTCAGGATATCAAAAAAAAGAAAAAGAAAAAGACAAAAACCCACTGGAAAACAAGACAAATAAGAATTCAATTCTACTCAGTTCTGATAAAGTGAAGTTCAAATGGCCACTAAAAGCCAAAATACGGATCAGGGAAATGCAAATTAAAACTAAATACTGTTCAATTTCATACACCCATCAGACTGACAAAAAGTTCACCAACACCAAGTGTTGGTGAGGATATGGAGCAGTATAAAATTTCACAATACTGGAGAGTATAAGTTAGTACCACTTAAGAGAGTCATGGGCTTCCCTGGTGGCGCAGTGGTTGAGAGTCCGCTTGCCAATGCAGGGGTTGCGGGTTCGTGCCCCGGTCCGCGAAGATCCCACATGCCGCGGAGCGGCTGGGCCCGTGAGCCATGGCCGCTGAGCCTACGCGTCCCTGAGCCTGTGCTCCGCAACGGGAGAGGCCACAACAGTGAGAGGCCTGCGTACCGCAAAAAAAAAAAGAAAAAAAAGTCATTTATTCGTACATACGTATTCAAGTTGTGTATTTCATAAGCGCCTAGCAATTCCAGTGGGAAGTATAATCCCAAAGAGATACACTTTCATTTTGTACACAAAGTTACATGTACAGGAATGTTTATTTCATCATTGTTTATAATACTGAAAAACTGGAATCAAACTATCAATAGGAAATTGGATAAATGAGGTATTTTCATGCAATGGAATATTATGTGGCTTTAATAATGAATGAACTAGGCATATTATATACATGCATATATGTATTCATAATCACAGATGAGTCTCAAAAATATGTTTAGACTGCTCTGTATTGTTTAGGGTTACATACATATGAAATAAAATCAAAGGCATGTTTAAGAGTAATAAATACTAAATGCTTTATGAAACTAGAAATGGAATTAATGATAGGTAAGGTGTGTATATTGAATGGATAGCTCAGAGAAAAGTAGGGTGAGGCAAGGAGGAGCTCACCCAATAGCAAGTATGAACCTTGGCACAATAATTCCTCTAACAATACGTTTTATTTTATTTATTTATTTATTTATTTATTTTATTTTTTAAACATCTTTACTGGAGTATAATTGCTTTACAATGGTATGTTTGTTTCTGCTTTATAACAAAGTGAATCAGCTCTACATATACATATATCCCCATATCTCTTCCCTCTTGTGTCTCCCTCCCTCCCTCCCACCCTCCCTATCCCACCCCTTCAGGTGGTCACAAAGCACCGAGCTGATCTCCCTGTGCTATGCGGCTGCTTCCCACTAGCTAGCTATTTTACATTTGGTAGTATATATAAGTCCATGCCACTCTCTCACTTTGTCCCAGCTTACCCTTCTCCCTCCCCATGTCCTCAAGTCCATTCTCTACATCTGCGTCTTTATTCCCGTCCTGCCCCTAGGTTCTTCATAACCTTTTTTTTTTTCTAGATTCCATATATATGTGTTAACATACGGTATTTGTTTTTCTCATTCTGACTTACTTCACTCTGTATGACAGACTCTAGGTCCATCCACCTCACTACAAATAACTCAATTTCGTTTCCTTTTATGGTTGAGTAATATTCCATTGTATGTATGTGCCACATCTTCTTTATCTATTCATCTATCGATGGACACTTAGGTTGCTTCCATGTCCTGGCTATTGTAAAGAGAGCTGCAATGAACATTGTGGTACGACTCTTTTTGAATTATGGTTTTCTCAGGGTATATGCCCAGTAGTGGGATTGCTGGGTCGTATGGTAGTTCTATTTTTAGTTTTTTAAGGAACCTCCATACTGTTCTCCATAGTGGCTGTATCAATTTACATTCCCACCAACAGTGCAAGAGGGTTCCGTTTTCTCCACACCCTCTCCAGCATTTATTACAATACATTTTAAACTTCTACATGGAACCTTAGCAAAGCACAAAATCCTCTCGTTGTGCAAATAGTCTTTTGAATTTCTTGGGTGATGCATTCAGCCTATATCAGCTTCTTCATATTATTTTAACATGTCTTTCTGTAATTGTTTTTTAAGTGTGGCACTTGAGTTTTCAGGACTGTTCTGAGTTGTAATTGATCACTGTACATGCATTTTGAATAGGGACATTTGTCTATGCAGCATATTATGTCTACTGACATGCCATTTCTCAGCTTGACAAAGCACCTCTAGAGGGCATAGGTTTTAATAAGAGAGAATATATTATTATTTTTTTCCATAGAAAGTGGGTGGTGTTACATTTTATAATGAAATAATGAATAGTTGAAATGACAGCTTATCACCTTACGTTTTTTATAAGCCAAATATAAAACTAGAAATAATGCTTATTAGTTTAGGCTTTATAATACTCACTTCAAGATGAATTCTAATAGGAGAATATTTACTAAATAAGTTTGCTTGTAGTCATAGTAAACAGTAACAAAAGTGGCTTCTTTGTCTTTTTCATCTAAATTTTTCTTTCTGTATCCTTTCCACTTTTCTTCATACTCTAAATTTCTTCTCGCATTCAATTGTATGAGCAAACTTACATTTTGAAACATGTTGTAATTTTTGAAAACATGTAGTTTTTTATTACTCATTTTCAATTCATTTTGATACCATTATTCCTAGTTATTCAGTAATTATAGCACAGTTCTAAAATAAATGGAGGTACAAAGATGAATGAATGCATTTTCTATAGATTCTGCCCTAGAGGAGGCCCAGTTTAGTGTGAGAACTAGACAAAACACTTCATAATGGCAAGATGTGAGCACTCAGGCAGAAGCAGGAATGATGGCAGGTCGCGTTGAAGAAACAGCAGCAAGCTCTGCTTGAGTGGGAGACAGTAGGCAGGGGACAAAGACAGCTGGTCCAAAACAGTGAGTGTGAGCTTGCTAGCAAAAAAGGATGGGAGAAGTGGTTGATAGGTGGAGCATCAAGTGCAGATGAGTAGAAGAGTGAAAGGTCTTGGCCAGTTGAAAGAAAAATGAGAAGTGCCATGTACGTGGAGTAGTGGGTGTTGGGAGAAAGTGACAGATGAAACTGGAGAAGTGGAATTTTCATTAGTACATAGGATTTATAGTTCTTTTCTTCCATTTTGATCATTTCTGCCTGGTTCTAATATCTTGTCTTACACCACCCCTCACCCCCAAACATTTCTCAGTCATTTGAACAGACTCACTGGTGGTTAATTTTCCTACTTCATTTTCTCCTTTCCTAAGAACTCCTCTCCACTGTCTTGGTCATTTCCAAATATGGGAATTCATTTCAGTTACTTAATTCAAAAGATTTTATTAAAACATCTTACCTTTGGTTCAACTAAATGGTTAGCCAATTTACTAATTAAAAGGAAACTTTTTATATAGTTCAACATGTTAACAATTTAAATCAAATTGATTAATTCATCTTCTTGCTTGGTTAATTTAACCATTCTAGAGGGGAGTTTAGTAAAGAAAATTTTGTGATGTGTAAATTCATGGAACTAGTTGACTTTAGTCCTTTTCCAGGTCTGTGTCACTGCACTTGCTTCATCCTACAATCAGGAAGGAGCATCATCTTGAACTTTTCTTTGAAAAGTTCTCCTTTGAAGGATTCTAATGATCACTTAACCAGCCATTTCCCATTTCTGGATATTTTGGTAAATTTTCAGAGCATTTAGAAATCATACGCCATTTCTTTCAGTTTCAGGAAATTATCCTTTTATTTCAGAATTCTGTGATCTGTGAAATGGGTATTCAGTTGCTTAAAACACTTCAATTGTTAGTTTTATGTCCAGAATGTTTGCCCTAAACAGTTCAAAGCTAAGTCTTGTTTGTTCGCATTTAGCAACATTTTAAAAAAAAAACTTTGAATGGACTGCTTTATTAAAATAATGGAAGAACTTGGTAGAGGAAGAACTCCCAGGGAAGAGGTTAAATAATATAAATAGCTCTGCTGAGAATGCAACAACGTTCTCTATTGTGCTGTTACCACAGCAACACCAATAATTCAAAACAAGGAAATGGAGTCTCATGTTTAATATAATACAGACCTTTCCCTAGAACCTCTGTGGTCTAGGGTTTTTCAAGGATTGGAATGTTTATCTACATATGTCTAAATTTAGATATGCCCTTTATGTAATGTAGTAAAAGAGAAGTACTTAAATTCTATATGATACAGTTATTTCTTTAGCATTTTTTAAAATTGACTTTAGAACATCAGGAATTTTCCTTGGGCATTGTGAATATGTGCTTATGGAGAAAGACATAATCTTTTGTGCATTTCACATTCTATTTTAAAAGGTCACTTTGAAAGGTATGAAAGAGGTGTTTGGTAATTCAAGAAAGAAAAATGACTTTTTTTTCTATTGAATGTTTAACCACTGTAACAAGAGCTGGCTCTGCTATGGAAGTAGATATTCTATTCTGAAAGTCCAAATCTGGAACTCAAAAACATGGATGTGGAATTTTGGGAGTTTTAAAATAAACTTTGTCATTTTAGAAATAAATTAGAAAAATATTGAACTCCAATCTCAGGCATGTATAAAATTTAACTCACCATTCAATAAAGCACAACTAAACTGCAACAACAAAAAAAAGAGAGAAATTGTCAGTGTAAAAACATAACATACTTTTTCCTAAACGTATTTGACCCAGCATAGTCTAGATAGAGACCATCTTTGGACTTTAAAATTTTGTTCTTCTGGGGCTTCCCTGGTGGCGCAGTGGTTGAGAGTCCGCCTGCTGATGCAGGGGACACGGGTTCATGCCCCGGTCCGGGAAGATCCCACATGCCGCGGAGCGGCTGGGCCCGTGAGCCATGGCCGCTGAGCCTGCGAGTCCGGAGCCTGTGGTCCGCAACGGGAGAGGCCACGGCAGTGAGAGGCCCGTGTACTGCAAAAAAAAAAAAAAAAAATTTTGTTCTTCTTTGTTAGTTACTTTGCCTTGCTGCCTGCCTGCCTGGCTTTCACACCACCAATTTTACCCTTGTTCTTACTAAAAAGTAGGCATGTAGACAATTTTGATTGTTATAATTATAAATGAAATGATGAGGGAAATTTTCATGCTCTGATCTTTTCTACCCAGTTACTTCATCATGAGGTTGATGCCAAATGTATATCCAGTATGTGTGTATGTTCACGTTTCACCCATTTAATAAGGACAGTTGTTGCCTAGAAACTAGTTTTCTCAAAGGCTTAATTCGTGTACTATGTGTAAATTGGTAAAATATTATTTCTTGCATGAAACTTTTATTAAGGAATTATGACTTCATTTTTCACTTATCTCTTCCGCCCAGAGGTGAAAGGGGAACGCTGAGTATTGAAGGGGAATTCTCAGAGGTTCAGGAGAATAATTGTGAATCAGCCTTAAAAATGATTGAAAGGTTAGAAGGGAAATAAAAATCAAATGAAAATGTATTCATCCATTCAGCAAATATTTGTTAAGGAACTACTTCTGTCAGATATGTTTCTAGGCACTGGAGATAAAGTATTGAAAAAGACAGACTAGCCTCATGAAACTTACATATAATAAATATTTAAAGAAGGGATTTGAATAATAAAATAACCTTTTGGGATTTTCTAATACTGTTATGACTCTTTCCATTCAATCATTCATTCATGCAGTATTTGCTCATGAGCAGATCAAAAATTTTGTTATGTACTCTAATCTCCCTTTCTTCATCCAATTTTATCTTTTCCAAATTTTCAAAAGGAATAACATTTTAAAAATTAAGTGGACTTCACATGTCACTTGAAAACAGAGTCAGGATTATCCATTTCAGGCCTTTGTTTTATTTTGCCATTCCCATCTGGACCTTATTGATACTTTACTTTCAGGAAGATATGCCTGAGGAAGACCAAATTTGAGGTTCTAGATGGAACAGAGCTTTGTCTGTGAGTCTGAAACAGGATCAGGCAATGATATATGTTTCATGAAGGATAATGAACTTTTTAAACGGTGGCCGTGCATTTTGTGTTATTAGAAAGCATCATAACTATCCACTGACTTCTATTAATAGATTTTTCTTAAGATGAGGAAAATATTGCATGGGTTTTGTGGCCATTCTTCTTGTTCAGACTTACGCTTTGTGGAGCATGCTTTTATTGTTACTCTATTTGAGAGAGAGGCTGACAAAGGCTTCCATAACTTCCAGTCTTCAAATGATGAAAACTGAGCACCTGGTGAAGGATTTCAGGAAACTACTTACTTAATTGACTCTCTTTTCAAGTAAAATGTATTTCAAAGGATAATAGCCTAAGATTTGACTCCAAAGCTTCAGTGGAGATGAGAAATTCTTCTGGCTGAACTGTATAGCTAATGTTCAATTACCTTAGCTTCTATTGAACTATATTCTAAACACCTTCCTTTGTAACCATCACCTTGTGCAGAAGTCTGTATTTTTAGCCTTTAAGCAGAGCTCAAGCACTGTATTTAGACATCTGACTTGAAGACTAAAATTTGCTCAGTGAGCAGAACAAATGTTCAGAAAATAACATTTCAAGGTTAGAGTTAGTGTCCTGAATAAAATTCCTTTTCTTTTTTTTCTCCCTATTGAATATAATATAAATAATGTACCCTGACTGGCTTTCAAGATTAAAAAATCAGAGAATAACAGTGAACTTCGAGAGGGAAGAAGGAGTAATTAAAAATTGAAGGGGCTACTGTTGAACAGTTGTTTCCCTGAATCTAAGTACATGTTTTATTCCTGATTCAATAGGATTATGAATCCTAAAAGGCTTTTAAAAACTGTAGAGTAAAGCTTCTAGAAAAAGGACCAAAATGAGCCTAGAGCCACCTTAAAAATATTGAAAGAACACACACATACACACACAATGAAGAGGCATTATAATATCCCTCTCAGAATGGGGAGGAGAAAACTATTTAAATATTGTTTTTGACTAGTTATAGTAATTGTAGGTTTCAATTTTTGGCCATTTACAATGTGCTAGTCATGGCCTGAAGGCCTTTTATGTAATTGACCTTATTGAATATTCACAGCAATTCTATGAAATAGGCATTATAAGCCCCATTTTATAAATGAGAAAATAAAAGCCAGAGTGTTTCATAACATTCCTAAGACAGTATAGTTAGTGAGTAATAGTATGTTATGGATATTTCTCAGGAAAATCCCGAAATGGTGGCCAAGGCTCCCTCGTGTTGAGAAATGAAAATATTTCACTTCTTATGGGAATAGATGAGAATGATACATCATGATTATTAGTCTTAAACAAGACATTGCAAGGTCCCAGGACCCCTTCCAAAAAGGGAAGTCACATATTTGCACTGAGGGAAAGGGATTATCACTTGGTGAAAACTTCTTGAAGAATTCAATTCACTTGGATTGTATGTGACTTGATGAGAAACTTATCCCTTTATATCCCACAAGGCAAAAGGATGCTGTAACTGCATTGCACAGTGGGTCTATAAATCGGCCTGGGCACTACCTCTTCTTTGTTGCCTGGTTGAGGGCATGTCTTCACTTAGTGTAGCCCAGTCTCCTTGTGAACAGCACCAGGACTGTTTAAATGATCAAATTTTCTCACCCTTGGAATTAGAGCTGAAAGAATTGTTGGAAATTCTGGATAATTTTAAGGCACTACTTTTAGAAAGGAATAAAGAACATGTGAAACCCTTTGACCTTTTTCTGATCCTTGGTGTCCAAATGCTCAAAATGCATTTCAACCCAGCATAGGGAGACATTTCATAGTAGGGCATAGTAAGGAGAGAGAGAGAGTAAATCAAAGGTGAGTTAGAGATTTATTTTTAAACTGGGTGGAATACCAAGTTTGTGTAGCAGAAAGTATAACAGCTGACTGTTATTTGGTGAAATGATTATCTTTCTTCTTTGCAGAATGTATTGTCAGTACACATCACGTAAATGATATCTTAATTCTTTATTTACAGTTCCAAAGGATAGCACTAAATTTTTATGTGAACTATGTTGTATTGCTGTAAAACAGAGATTTTTAAGTACTAAGATATAATTCCATTTAGTCACTGAGTCAGACTTTTTTCAGAACTTTTGGAGGTTATCACCATTATTTATTGATGGGAACATTCAACCTGGGGGATTAAATGATTTGTTCAAAGGGAAACAGTAGTAAATGGCAGGATCAGCCATATAATACTTTGAATTTTGGAAAAGTATTAAAAACAAATCCAAACAAATCTCTCAATTCCCACGTTTGTGGAGTATTCCATCTACCCCTCCACAATCCCAGGCAAAATGAGGAGGCAGAAAACCATTACTGTGGGAGTTAGACAGATATCTGTTCAAACTCTGCCTCATGTCACTCACTATACAGCTTGGCCAATTTATCCAACCTTTGTTTTCTTAAGTGCTACTATGATCTTATGAACACGAATAGAAAGAATTCTGGGAAGCTGCCACTTAGCTATTAAATATTTTTGCACTGTAGGATTATGAGGCCGTTCTTACTTTCGTCCTCATATACTTTTTGTATTATTTGATTTTGTGATCAAATTGTTATTTGTCGAACAGTTAAAACTTTCCCACTTTAAAGTAAAAAATAATTTTGAATTTTATTTAGTATTTAGAAATAATATGTTAAGATGTCAATTTACACACACACACACACACACACACACACATATTACTCCTATTTCATATGTTTAGATCTTGTGTCCTGACTCCTGGTTTGGAAAAGATGGCCACCGTTATATATTCAATTGCATAGTTTTTCCAGTTATTTATTAGGTCTTATTTAATCTTTCACTGTAGTCACTGTAGAGGAGTAAAGCATGTTTATTTCCCATTTTTAATCTCCTAATTTCATGATCCTCAAGGATTTTGTTCTTTAAGTTGTCTGTAATTTTAAGACTACCATAGTAGGTGAACTGTCTGGATTCCAAAAGAAACCTCTCTCTATAGAGCTGGACATTGGCACTACAGAATTATCTGTAGTCAATTCTGGTCCTCCATTTACCAAATATGAAGACTTAGTCAATTTACTTAGTCTTTGGGTAAATTAGTCTCTTCATCTGTAAAATAAATGTAAGAAAACTGAACCCTCAGGATTGTTGTGTTAATTAAATGAGTTAAAAATTGCAAGCATCTGGTATTATGGAGACTAGATAAAGATAAATTACTTTCTCTTTCACTTGGTTTAAATCTAGTACTCAGTATTGCTGTTGTCCCAGGTAAAATTTTGCTTATTAGTTTTGTGATAAATTGGATGTGAATTTTAGCAGTCTGCTAATTTTAAGAGTAATTGAATCTCTTGTGGAGTTACTAGAAAGATGACCAGCTGACAATCCTTTCTTCATTAACGTGAGGCTGATTTCAGCCTAAGTATTCTGTGTTGTCAGGCAGCCTTTACTTTATCAAGGGAGAAAATAAAAATCCACAAAGCTAAAGTAACAATAAAATAAAATTGGTCCAAAAGATCAATTAAAGGGCACTGTGTTACATAAGATTCTAGCACTCATGAAAAGTACAAATATTTTTGCAAATATTTTTGATGTCTTCAGATATATTTATTTATTTTTTGCCCTGGTGTTCAAAGTAGAAAACTTGCTTTTAAAAAAAGGTAAAAAGAAGAATATAAATTTAATTTATAATCATACCATTCAGAGATAATCCTTCTTCACATTTTGGGCTTTTAAAAAAATTCTGTTTTCTATCTAATATGTGGATACATTTTACATGTGAAGTCTGAAGGTGTGAGTGGTGTGTGTGTTTGTGTTCCAAGATATGGATAATAATACATACATGTTTTTGTATCTTTTTTTCCTTACTTAACATTGTATTATGAACGTTTTTAGTGTCATTAAATATTTTTAATGTCATATTTATAGAAGTTGTATCATAATCCAACCTATAATTATACCATGATCTCCTTTATTATTCCCCTTATATTCAGGATATAGACGGTTTGCAGTTGTTCAAATTTTAAAATAAGTGTGATAGACATTCACTTACATAAATCCACATCTTTAATTTTTTTTCTTCAGAAATGATTCCTAAAATACAGTCACTCTCAAAGAGTGTGACTTTTAAAAAGATTCTTGATATACTGTGACAGTTTTTTTTTCCAGGAAAGGTGTACCAATTTACACTCTCATCAGTAGTATACGAGAGTCCTTTTCACATCATATGCTGTCATCATCATGCATTAGCATCAATTGATAGGTAAAAACGTTAATCTTTAATAATTTGCATTTATTTGATTACTAGTGAAGTTGAATACTATATGTTATATTATTGAGGAAGACACACACACACACACACACAAACACACAGACCCGAGGATGGTTTCCCTTTCTTTTTAGCAAGTATTAGATATGTTGTTTTCTTATGGCAATTATAAAAATTATTTGAATATATGTCAATAAGCAAAATCTTGGCTGAAAATAATCACTTTAGCAGCAAGTTTAATCAAATGCTTAAAGCATTTAAAAGAGACTACATTTGGGATGCTTCCCTCAGAAAGATGTGTTGCATGATACTAGGCTTATGAGATAGCTTTTCATATCTCCTTTTATGCTGGGCAATTGGTAATTTTGTTGTGTTTACCCTGGGTTCCCCAAAAATGTTGAACTAGCAACTTTTGAACCTGCAGACATCTGCTTTTGTCATCGAAATTGAAAGATATAACTGAAAGGAAAGATTTACTTCACAAACTGTATAGTCTTCTGATTCTGAAGAATTGAAATGAATAAACTTGAAAACATGTTTAAGTACTGAAGCTTCAGTAAACATAGAGCTTAAGACTGGAGAAAGGGTGAATTTGCTTTCAAAGTAAGCACCAGCAGGACTGTGCTCCCTAACAGAAAATGAGGTAACATCTCCAAAATTATATCATCACTTCCACACCAATTATTATGATTCTAACAGTTACTTTCTATACAGTCACTGATACATTTTTATAATTTGCAAAAAATCAGTAGTAATTGCAGAATTTTTAGGGTGTATAGAGCATGCTTTAAATGGTCTTATTAGGTATGATTTTTAAAAAGACGTTAGCTTATTTTTCCAGGATGTCAATCAGCTTTGAAACATTTCTAGTTAAATAAGTCTAATTTGGGGGAAAATAAGTTGCACAGGCTCAGCGGCCATGGCTCACGGGCCTAGCCACTCCGCGGCATGTGGGATCTTCCCGGACCGGGGCACGAACCCGTGTCGCCTGCATCGGCAGGCGGACTCTCAACCACTGTGCCACCAGGGAAGCCCGAAAATAAGTTTTTAAAGGAGTAAAATGTGATCCAAGTCTTCAGCAGACTGAAGGATAAGACTGGCTTATAAAGAAGAGAGGTCTTATAAGGTATTTCTTAAGCCTTAGAGGAAATTAATAAAATAATTTTATTGAATTCAAACATGACTCAGCTTCTAATTTTAATTTTGTAAATAGGGAATAGCTAATTAAATTATTAAAGACCATTTTAAAGGTTAAATTATTATTTAGCTCATAGGGAAATTTATTTTTTACCTCTTTTAAAGCCCTAGATCAATACACAATTATTTAAGTGCTTTCTGTGTTATTCATTCAGTCTTAAATCCTGCCTGTGTGAGCTCTGGCTATCTAATAAAGGAGAGAAAATAATGACCTATATATCTGGAACACAAGGTAATGAATCCTATTACTTGGGTACATCCCTCTTCTGATTTGCAGACAGCTTAATTTTTACATCTGATCTTTAGCCGGTGCTCGAGATGGAGCAGAATTGAATATTTGAGAGATACTTCATTTGTTTATGCATTTCAACTGTGGTCCTTTATGAATATCTTCAAAGAGTTTTCATAGTTACTTTCCTCTGATTTTTTTAAAAATTAAAAACTCTCTAGCACTTGTTTCTTACTGTAAAACCTTAGTTCACTTTGGGAAAATTAGAAAATACTGAAGAGTAAAATAGAAAAAAAAACCATATTCATGGAGAATTCCTGTTAACGCATTGGCAGCTACTCCAGAGTCTATTCTGTATCATTCATCTATGAATGTTTTTACAAGATGAGACCAAAGTCTTGGTCACCTGCATGTTACACTGAATATCATATCTTTGAAAATATGTATTTTGTAAATGTCATTATAGTGTTTTTTATTGAGCAACTAATACCTAAGGCAGAGATCATGTCAGCCTGCAGACAAATTTTATGTAATCTGAAGGGTGTTTGCCAGTCTTTTGAAAAAGGAGATTTCACATAAAAATCCAGTTATTTATTTTCTCTTGAAAAATGGGGGGCTTCCCTGGTGGCGCAGTGGTTGAGAGTCCGCCTGCCGATGCAGGGGACAGAGGTTTGTGCCCCGGTCCGGGAAGATCCCACATGCTGCGGAGCAGCTGGGCCCGTGAGCCATGGCCGCTGAGCCTGCGCGTCCGGAGCCTGTGCTCCGCAACGGGAGAGACCACAACAGTGAGAGGCCTGCGTACTGCAAAAAACAAAAAAAGAAAGGAAAAAAAAAAAGAAAAATGGGAAGCCCTGCAGTGCTCAAAATCTGCTTGCCCGAAGTTAGTGGGAGCCAGATAGGGCTGCTGATGGTTCTTGGGTGACAGCATTTTGTACGTTGCAATCTTTTAGAGTTGGATCAACAGATAAAAAGTATTTTATTTCATTAAAACGTGTCTTACGTCCTGCATTTTCTTCTCATTTATTGCAGATATTTTCACCTAGAAAACTGTTTATAGCTTCCTCAGAGGACATTAAATTTTCCCTCATCCAGAGGCACATATCTACCACTTTGTCATGTGTTTTAATTGCTAAACTCCAGAGGAAGAGAATCATCCGGGCCAGGGCCTCACATTGTGGAAGTATCTATATCCGGTAGACTGGCTCCATTCCAGACAGAATAATTTATCAACAAATGAAACACCAGCTACTTCCCACACGCCCTCTGACTGCATTAAAAATCACTCCCTTTCCCACCCAACTGATGGAGTTTGCGTAGAGTATGGAGCTGACATACATTCTCTCTTCTCCTCCTCTTCATTTTGTTGAATCACTGGTTTCTGTCATCTGTTAGGTTTCTTATTAATACTAATAAAATGTTCATTCAGTAACTGTCTCATGTCTATGAACTAGATATCATCACTGTCTTTCCCCTCAAGTTATGCTGTTTTTATGAAGTCGTGCTGTAGCAGGGAAGTGAGCTGGAAAACTGATTTTGTGTCTGTAGCATCAGGTACTATTTAACCAGTGGGAGGGACTGATAAAATTAGTAAGTTGACTAACCACTTCCCTTCCTTGTGGTTCTTTAATATTATAACGGATACAGAAAAGTTCAGAAGGACTGGGCTAGTTTTCGAAACCACAGCACACTTTGGCAAAGAGGGAATGCACAACAGAACGGGTAAGTTTCTTTCTTTTAATCTCTTAAGAGAACTGTGAAAAGGATATTGGGGTGGAAGTTTTAAAGTTTGATTACACAAATAGTCTTTAGTAATTTCTGTGGAAAGATAAACCTGTTAAGAGGAGGGAAGCAAAAGGTTTTCCAATCAGCAGCCGTAGCTCTAACAACAACAGACATTCGAGTGAGCAAAAGATTCAACTCCAGGAAAGTCTTTATTGTTCCAGATAGACAAGACTAAAATATTCTGAGGGGAGGATTCTTGTATTCATAAAATTTTTGACAAGTAAGTTCCTGCACCCTCAGTTCTTGAAATCCAGACTTTGGAATTGTCAGCAGAGGCATTGACTTACTGAGCTCAAATGTCCTTCTGGATCCTGTAACAGCTTAAGATCTTAGGTTATCTTCTCTGTGGTTGAAATGTTTATTGCTTTTAACTTTTTATTTTGGTAAATCTCAAGCACAAACAAAAGTAGAGTGAACAGTGTATAGATACCTCGTGCACCTATCACACAGCTGCAAGAGTTATGAAGTCAGCACCCATGCTGTTTCATCCACACCTCTGTGGCACTTTAGTCTAGCTGAATTGCAATATTTGAAATGTGCCATTGTGAACATTAAATGAAAGAGGCCGAGAATCTCCTGAAGGCTTATACCAGTTCAGTAATGTAAGTTTTAGAGAAATATTTTTATAGAAAATTCAATTATGAGTCAGAGAAAGCAAAACCAATTTTCCAGTGGCTGCTTTACCAGTGGGATTGGGAGTAGAGGATAGTAGTTCAGATCATGGACTCTGGAGCTAGACTGTTTGGGGTTCAAATTTTGGTTCCATTGCAATTCAGTGTCCTTGTGGAAGTTTCACAATGTTCTTAATGCCCTGGTTGGTTTCCTCACCTGACAAATGAAGATAATAGTAGAACTGATCTTTTCAGGTTAGAAAACAATGAGACAGTGCCTGTAAAGACTTTGCAACTTGCTGAGAGCAGAGAGTGCTCATTGTAGGTTAATCCCACAGCTGTTTGCTGAAATTATTAGAGGGATAGTAGGAATGAGATTCATTCAAATAGGAAGCAAACGCATGCTTGAGTATACTTGGTTGTCTTCTGACCATTGTTTTTCTCCTGGTTATTTGATGATGTGAGGCTAAGAAAAAACTCCACTGAGATGTCTTTCTAGCTCCTGCGTCCAGAAAACTCTTCCCCACCAACCCTGAATTAGTTCTGTCTGAAAAGAAGATCAAAGCTGGTCTTGTCCGTCCTCTCACTTTGAAGATGAGGGAGTAGAAATTTGTCTAAGCTCGCAGAGCAAGGAGTAGTCGATCTGAGGGAAGAGTCATGGGCTTCTCTAATCCCTGAAAAGGGGTGTGTTGTAGTTCGGTTTAGGCAGCCCTGCTGAGCCTGGGAGGCTGCCTCACATCTGAGCTCATGTCCTTTCCTCTCAGAGACAGAGCTCTCCATGCTTGACTCCACCTTCCAAGGCCACAAGCTGCCCAGATACTGTTTTCATTAGTAATGAAGATGGAGAAATTCTAAAGATGGCAACAAATGAGAAGTGAGGACCTTCCCTACTCTGTTCCTTCTCCATAATATTAATACAGATACTAATGGCTGCTATTTATTTATTTTATTTATTTTTGGCTGCATTGGGTCTTTGTTGCTGAGTGTGACCTTTCTCTAGTTGCGCTGAGTAGGGGCTACTCTTCGTTGCGATGCGCAGACTTCTCATTGCGATGGCTTCTCTTGTTGCGGAGCACGGGCTCTAGGCATGCGGGCTTCAGTAGTTGTGGCTTGCGGGCTCTAGAGCGCAGCTCAGTAGTTGTGGCACACGGGCTTAGTTGCTCCGCGGCATGTGGGATCTTCCCAGACCAGGGCTCAAACCCGTGTCCCCTGCATTGGCAGGTGGATTCTTAACCACTGTGCCACCAGTGAAGCCCCCAATGGCTGCTATTTATTCAGCATTTACTATGTGCTTGATACTGCGCTGGGTGATGTTTTCATAGATAACATATATAATATAGATAAGGGAACTGAGGCACGGAGACTTTAAGCAATTTACTTTGATTACCCAGCTAATAAGAGACAACCAGGATTTTGTTCCAGTTCTGTCTGACTTAACCACTTCTTAGAGCATCTGTCCATAAGAATCAGTTTACTCATACGTGTGCAATCAAAATGCATCCACGATTTTGCTCATAGCCTTCCTGAAGGTGAAAGTCATCAATAATCCTTTAAAGCAAGTTGAATGGAAAAGCTTTTGTCTAGCAGTAGACAAAATTTTTTCCCACAGTGAATTTTCATAATGCCTAATTATAAGCTGGAAATTTGTCAGAATTCTTGACAAATACAGAGGCTAGTGGAGGTGGGGGTGGAATTACCACTGTAATGAAGTAAATATTGAACTGAGAGGGTAAAAAAAAGAAATGCTCTTTTAGTAAATTAACCATGCCTCAGTGGTGGATTTTGTTTATAAGGTCGCCATTTGTCTCTCTTGAGTTTTTGTAAACGATGGGTGAAATTCATCTAAGTCAATTTTCTAGAACATTCAGTGCTGTTGTAAAACAAATGATAAACACTGATGTGCTGCAGAAATAAAAATTGGCCGAATCTTTTGGGAGGTGCTGCAGAGAACTGGGACATGCACAGTCAGACATTTTAGAAACCTGGAATTAACTTTCAGTGCTCTTTCTTTTAGATTACTGGTACAACTGTAAAAATAGAACCAAATGTGTGAATGAAGGGAGAGGTTAATTTCACAACTTGGGAGAATTTTTTTTTTTCCCTTCAGTGGAGTAATGGTGTTTAAAGAAAATTTCCTTCACCGAAAGGGACACTGTCTGGAATTTCCAGATAAAAATGAAAACATCAGATATAAAATGACTGACTTCTCTTATCAGCAATTGGATACATTCAGCAATCTTTCACCTTTACTTTTATCTTTCCTTCATTGAGTGCAGTACTTTTGTCATCTTGATAGAATTGGCCAAGCTTTCCTTATAGAAACATTGGAAGGGATTTGAAATCCTGCTATCTTTTTTGCAGAGAAGTGGGGGAATAAATGGAGTTGAGGCTGCCGGTGGGGGAGGGAGTGAAGTGGGAAGGATCATTGTTATAAAGCGTCCTTGGATTCTTAAACCTTGGAGAAAGCAAAGACGCAGTTTAGTACTGGCGACTGCAAACCATTCTTTCCAGAATTGTTCCATTAACTGTGTGTGTGGTTGTTTTTCCTCTAATATCCTTTATCTCATAAGAACACATGATTCACAATGAGAAAATTAGGATTCTGGGTTGGAAATTTCCGTATCCATCTATGGTTCAGAAGTACCATTTAGCTTGTCAGGGTCCCCTAAGTCTGTATGCACTAATGTGATTTCTGATGGGTTTGGTCATCCCCACTGGATGACAGTACCAGTGCCTCATGCTCCCAAATCCTCCATTTCTGTCCTAATATTTAACATTTGTCCTGCTTTTATGATACTGCTGTTTGGGGATTAAAAGTTTTATTAAAAGTCTTAAATAACTAAAGCATTGTTTTTCCTTGAGATGAGTTCTCTCTTTTTTGTTCTTTCAGCCATTTAGTCACAATTTTTTAGTGTCACCTGCCCTGCAGTTTCAGAGATCAATAATCACAGCTCTTACCTTCAGAAAGCTTACAGACCAGTAGGTGAAACAAAGTTGTATGAAGTGAGTGAAGCTATAGTTCATAAAATATTTTCTATCTTCCTTGGACCAACTACACTGGGAAGGCAGTGCGTGTGTGGATAAGAGATAAGAGAGCCACAGTTCAAATCCTGTTACTCTGTGATTTTGGGTATCTTACTAACCTTACTAAGCCTTGATTTCTTTACCTGCAAAATGATACCGAGCTCCTAGGAGTGTTGTATGAATCATATGATATGATACATGTTAAATATTTATATAACATGTCATATATAATTTTGGGGTTCAGGGAGATTCTCTCTTAAAAGCGGTTCACTTTAAGATGAGTCTGAATGACGTAGAAAGATCCTTCTAATCACAGGGGAGCTACATGTGCCAAAATGGTAAAGAGTTTGGCCTCTCTGAGAAAGAGAGTAAAGGCCAGTGTGGTTGAAACATGTAAAAGGGGGAAAGTTGCTTGGAGGTGTAAGGAGTCCAGATTGTTCAGAGCCTAGTATGTCACGGCAGGGAGGTTGCATATTATTCTAAGTGCAATCAGAAGTGATTGAAAGTTTATGCAGGAAGTTGCATGATCTGAATATTATTTTTAAATTAGTTACAGAGTAGAGAACACATTCTCAAGAAGCAAGATTAAGACACATGAAAACAGGTTAGAAGACCCTTAGAGTAGCCTAGTCTAGAGATGATAGTAGCCTGGAATAAGTAGTGCCAGTGGACAGAGCTGAGGGATCCAGTGTAATCAATAGGATTTTTTTTTTTTTTTTTTTTTTTTTGTGGTACATGGGCCTCTCACTGCTGTGGCCTCTCCCGTTGCGGAGCACAGGCTCCGGACGCGCAGGCTAAGCGGCCATGGCTCACAGGATCTTCCCGGACCGGGGCACGAACCCAAGTCCGCTGCATCGGCAGGCGGACTCTCAACCACTGCGCCACCAGGGAAGCCCCAATCAATAGGATTTGGTAAGGAATCGGATGTGAAAGTAAGAGTGAGGAAAATGGCAATTATGATTCTGTGGCATGAGCAGCTGGGTCAATGGAGTTGTCATATATGAAGATGGGGCAAACTAGAAGAAGAGAAGCCTTGGACATCTCAGTTGAAATGCTTTTGAAAGATTCAAGGGAATATGTCAAGTGACATGTAGATGGTATGTGAAGCCATAGAAATAGATGTGATCACCTAGGGAGATGGTATGAAGTGAGAAAAGCTGAGGGCTCAGTACTCAACCATGGAAAACTCTGAAATTTAAAAGACATGTAGAGGAGAAGTAAACAGTAAAGGAATGAATAAGTAGTAGCCAGAGAAAAGAGAAAACCAGAAAGCATAGAATATTCGGGAGAATTGAATGGTTACCCATATCCAATGCTAATTAAAGAGGTAATAAATTACCAAAAACATCATGGGATTTGGTAATGTGAAGCTCATTGGCATACAATAAGTAGACAGAACATTTAATTTCTTTAAGATGTTATTACATTTTGACATACTGACTAATCAATTTACTATTGACTAATTCAATAAATACATAAGATTAATTCTATTTGAGTCATGTTATTTCCCTAAGTGGCAATATATTCATGTTTCCTTATTTTATTTTCACGTAACTGTACAGTATTCAGGGAATAATAATAAAGTATTTATGCCAGTCTAAATTTATTTCCCCCAAAGTGTAAATTGCTTGAACTCAGCACTTTCTTCATATTTGTATTTTCAATGTCAAGGTGGCTAGGTACTGTTGCGGAGGGCACCTCTAGGGGGTGCCATTCACATAGTTAGGTGGTTCTCAACTGTGGACAGTTTTATCTTCTGGGGATATTTGGCAAAGTCTGGAGACATTTTTGAATGTCACATTTGGGGCCAAATATGCTACTAGCTTTTAGTGGGAAGAGGCCAGGGACGCTGCTAAATATCCTACAATACACAGGGCATCCTCACAAAACAAAGAATTATTTGGTCCAAGATATCAATAGTGCTGAGGTTGAGAAACCTGACATTGACTATGATGCAGACCTGCTCAGCGCCTACCATGAGGTGTTGGCAGTCATAGTTCTTGACTTGAGTTTTTCTGCAAAAGAGTAGGGATCTCTTACTGTGTTTTTCATGGTCTACCAGTAAGTTTGTATAGTAAGTAATCTTTGAATTTCATTTTTATCCTGAGACTTGGTAGAAAGAAGTGAATCAATAAAAGTAAAGTACATTTGTATGAACTGCCTCTGCAGAATTAATTTTTAACAGAATTTGTCTGTGTGGTGAGAAGTAGAAGACAGTGCTCCACCCAATGGATGTTAGAATTTTACATCAGAGCTGGAACCTTTAAGTAGAGTTAGTTCCAATGCTAAAGTGTATATTAAGGAAGTCTTAATGTTAAAAAATAATTTTGTAAGGTATTAGATCCATTTTTAAAAACCCTAAAAGGTCCCATCCCTTTCTTTAAAAATAAACATTTTTGCTTTTAGTTTATTATAAAATAGTTCATATATCTAAAATTGTGTGGAAGTATATATAAATATAATAAACTACTAGGGACACATAACCAATTTAGGAAGCTGAATATGACCATTACCAATGAAGCTTCTCGTGTGACTTCTCATCCCCTTCACTCACCCAAAGGTAAACACGATTCTGAATTTTTGTTTATTGTTTCTTTAATTCATATTAAAGTTTTACTATATATATATGTACTTATATATAAACAAGGTATGAAATTAGAGTTTTTTAAATGCTTATGTCTATGAAATTAGAACATTATCTTACACCATACACAAAAATCAACTCAAAATGGACTAAAGACTTAGGCATAATACCTAAAACTATAAAGCTCTAAAGAAATAATATAGGGGGAAAAGTTCACATTATCAGCCTTGGCAATGATTTTTTGGATATGACACCAGAAGCACAGGCAACAAAAGCAAAAATAGGCAAGTGAGACTACATCAAACTAAACAGCTTCTGCACAGCAAAGAAAACCATCAGCAGAATGAAAAGGCAGCTTATGGGATGGGAGAAAATATTTGCAAGCTCTGATAAGGAGTTAATATCCAAAAAATATAAGGACCTCCTACAACTCAATAGCAAAAAAGCCAAGTAACCTGATTAAAATGGGCAAAGGACTTAAATAGATATTTTTCTAAAGAAGACATACAAATGGCTAGCAGGTATATGAAAAGATGATCACTCTTGCTAATTATCGGGAAAATACAAATCAAAACAATGATATATCACCTCACAGTTGTTAGATGGACACTAAAGAAACAAAATAACAAGTGTTGATGGTGTTGCGGAGAGATTGGAACCCTTACGTACTGTTGGTGAGAATGTAAAATGATGCAGCACTATCTAAAACAATATGGAGGTTTCTCAAAAGTTAAAAAACAGAACTAACATGTGATTCAGCAATCCCATTTCTGGGTATTTATCCAGAAGAATTGAAATACTGTAGTGTAGTATTACACTTAAAAAATTGTTAAGAGAGTAGATCCCATGTTAAGTGTTTTTTCAAAAATTTAGAAAAATGTCTATGCCTGTAGGATGGATTGGCAAGGGGAAGAGTGGAAAGAATAAAATGAGGTCAAGGACTGTTTTAGAAATGTAGACACGTGACTGTGAGGCTTTGCACCAAGGGTGAGAACAGTGGCACTGTTAGAAAGGATTAGACATCTTTTGTGACTGTATCCATGGGAAAAGGATGAGCCTAAGATCAAAATGACTGTTTTAAACATGGTGGTAGAATGGAGGTTTTATTAACAGAAGTACAGAAAGAGACAGGGGACAAGAAACATACAGAGTGAGACTGATTTTGTACTCTTTGCCTTCCTTCAAGAAGATCGAAGTACCATGTTCATTATCTGGACCTCTCTTTGCTATGGCAACAGGACATCTAAGAGTTTGCTCTCTCAGAGCAATTCCAGATAGGGATATAGTCGTTGTTGAGATGGCAGAACTGGAGACAGATATTTGCGAGTCTTCAGTGTGGGGTGCAAGTTGAAGCCATATGAAAGGAAAAGTAGGGACAGAAGGGATTTTACGCTTGGTGAGTGCCCATAGGTAATGGTGGGATTAACAAAAACAAAAACTATGAGCTTTTTCTATTGTTTTTTGCTTATTTTTGTTTTAAAATCCTTTATCAATTTATTTCTATTCCATATGCTTCCTCTGTCTTTCTCTCTTCACAATATGCATTCTTGTAGTGGATTAACATTCAAAACTAGGTTGGATTCTTGTGACGAGAAATATGATATGGTTTGATTTGGAATTCTTATATTACTTGGAACAAGTTTTTAATACTGTTCGAAAAGGAGTGTAATTTATCGGAAGAGCCATAAGTGGCATCAGTGCTAGGTAAAATTGTGACATCAGCAATGTTTGTTTCTGGGGCTGCCATTCCCTTTTTTATTGGTTTCTTTGATCCTAAATTTTTACCTCTTCAAAATAAGAAGTTGATCTAAATAATGTGGAAAATGATTTAAAGAGATTTTTTTACCTTTTGAGCGTTTCTCATTTTATGAACCTTCTTCCTACCTGTTAGGGCCTAAGCCTAGGGGGTTCACTCTGCTCTTTCCTCTCTCACACCCAATTTAAATGTTGCAGTGCTACATTCCCTTTTCTCAGAGGCCTGCTAGTTACTAATGCTAATGTGTCAAGTCTGTATTATTCACAGTAATTCACAATACGCTATTATTGGCCTAATGTATTCATTCCCAGATGGTATCTTCACTGGGGTCTTCATGTCTGCACCTAAAGTGGAGCTTAATGGAGGACTATTCAGGAACTGTGGCAGATGTAAGCCAAACAGGTCTATATTAGTATTATTTCTTTGTACAAGTACCTTTTTGGTCCATATTTATCTAACCTTTATCAACATAACGATAGAAATTTAAGAAAGATCTAAGTTTTTACATCTTTCTTACGTGACATGCTTTTCAGAAGGAATTTTTACTTTGAAAGTGGTTAACTTTCTTTTATTCAGCTTACACTTGAATTAATGAACTAGGTTATTAAGTCAATTTTTATGTTTATTATGTTCCCGCATAGGACAGGCTTAGGCATATGCTACAGCTGCTGGGTGTTTTAACTATTCCCATATGAAAAGTTATATAAACAAATAGTAAACCTGCTATTTTAGATTTATCTATAAGAAAACTAAAATTTTATTAAAAATATTATACCAGAATTTTGTGGTTTTGCAAAAACACCACGAGTGAAAACCCAGTAGATAGGAGAAATAGTATTTTATATTTACAGTTAGAACTGAATCTGTTTGGTTCAAGATGATAAGAGTTAGATTTTTAAACTTTTTTGGAGCCTAACATTTCTTGTTTCCAAAAGAATAAAGATATTTAAATAATTAAAATCACTTTGTTATTAAAAACTGAATTAAGATGACAGTGAAAGAACAGCCTCAGGTATGTGACTCTGCATTTTAAAGTGGTACATTTAATGTTTATGCAAGAGTAAGAGTTTTTAAAAAATATTTATTTTAAAAAGTGATTAGCACCTTGGATGTACAGCTCCTAAGATTTTTTTTTTTTTTTTTTTTTTTGGTAACACTGCATAAAATTTAAAGCGTTTTTTGCTTCAAAATTTGACCTACTTAGAAAAGTTCTGATAATTCCAATGTAATGTATTCCCTCAGTTTTGTAAACGCCTTGGGTAATGTATTGGAGAGGCAAGTAATCTCATCAAGAAGCGTAATGGACCCTATCGAATTTCAAGATATATTTTTTTCTACTACTTCTGCTTCAAATTTAGTTCTGTGTTTAATGATACCACACTCTACTGGTAAGCCTACTTTTCCAAGTAGTTTAACTCTCTTTGCATACAAATGGTGTTTTGGTCTGGCTGTCATTGCAGATCTTTTCCTTGAAATGAGGTGACATAATTTGATTTTTTACAAAGTCAGAAAAAAAAGTATTTGTTCATCTTGGGAGATTAGAGAAAGAAGGATTGTCACTGAATAAAATGCATGGCCTGACACAATTCGAAAAATGGGTTGGTGCCAGCTAGAGAAAGCTGGAAGGAACTCTTACTTGGTTGAAAAGTACGATTGATCTGGTAGTAAAGGAAAATCTCCAGGATCAGTCATGTGGGGCTTTGTAATGGAGAGGAAAGGATACCAGTTCACCTTCACCTTAGCAAACATTTTTCCCTGCTGGATTCCAGTGAGCTGCATGTTTTAGTCATAGGTGTTAACTTTTGAAGGCTTCTCAAGAGACTCTTTAGTCTTTATTATGTAAACTTTTACAGCTAAAATACTTCAGGCCCTGAGAGATATTAAGCAACTTTCCCAGGAACTCAGATATCACCACCCTAAAATTTGAGTCTTCTTCCTTCTACTGCTGTCTCTCTCTAGATGCTATACTGACTTTTCCAAGGAATGTCAAAAATAGGATCTGATTTTAACAAGTGGAAAGTGTCCTTCTGTAAATGTCAGGTTTGCTTTGACTTACATATACCTTAATGAAGAAACACAATGAACTGAAGGATGATTTAAAAGCAGCTTGGGTAAGCCACTACAAAAATATATTTAATAGTATATAAAATATGTTTCTGTGCTAAGTAGAATAAATCAGATTATAAAGCAATATATTAATTATATATGGAGGATTTTTCTTCCAAAATAAAATTAGGACATCCACAAGAACAAACTGATTCAGTTTTTTAGTTTGCAAATACCATCTTAAGTAAATATAAGTAAATATTTTAATAAATACATATTTTAAAGTTCTTGAACTATATACAACACAAAGTATTCCAAGTAAACATGTAGGTTAAAGTTAGGCAAAGCCTTATCTTGGCTGTACTTGCCAGGAAAAAAAATTTCCTTCATATTTTGGAAGACAAATATGATTTCATATATGTAGTTGACAAAAAATTACTTTTAGGAGAAACACAATCATTTTACTAATGGTTATGAAACAGCAGTTGAAAACTCTGAAATCATGGATTCTAGGTAATAATAATAAAGAATTGCTTGCACAGTTCTTCATGAACCATGCTGAGAAAAATACTGTCAAGAAAGAACTCAGTACAGTTAAATAATTTAATTTGGTTTTCAAAACTGAAGTTAAGAAATGCAAACATTTTTGTCCTTTAGGTAAAAACACTTTCCCTGCAATCAGTTTTTTAAAAATAAACTGTTTATTGCATATGCATCTGAAGACCACATCATACTCATTTTCTGTAAAATTGCTTAAAGAAATATTACCTCAAGTTAAATGTTCAGTTGGAACTTACCAGCTTCTCAACATAAGGTATCAGAATATTTTAAGGTCATATCATGAGCTGTTGTCTAAGTGCATAGATATAATGTCTATATACTCAAATGGAACAACTTAAGTGTGGTAGTTGAAATTATGTTTTATGATAGAACATGAAATTGTCTTTATTTTGAATTTACACTAAATATAATTATAGGAAAAAACAATCCAGACACATTAGATTTTTTTTTTTCGCTTGAAGTGCTTTAATCCTCTATTTTATTCCAGAGACATTAGTTTTCATTTAGTATCCCACTGAGATAGTAAATAGCTTAATACTTTCTTTCATATTACTATCTAAGCATTTAAATGTAGAAAGAGACCAAAACTTTGACTCCTACTGCATTTGAATATATGAATTTATATATATGTGTGTATAAATATACAACAAAAAACGTGTATAGAATGCGTCACCATATTATTTTTATTTGTAACTCATGAAATACAAAATAAAGAAATCAAAATTATCTGCTCTCAAGTGAGGAGTGCCATCCCCTTCTCACATTTCTCTACCAGGTACTCTTGTTCAATAATGAGGGTGAGAGAATGATACAATAGGAAAAGTCTACCTTGTTATTTAGATGTTCTCAGGTGATAAGGTCTTAGCACATGTATGTTTTCCTATTCCCTCTCAACTGCCACAGAGTTCAGTACTTAAGAAGATGGATTTTGTATAAATCTTCTACTTTGGTATTTTTGTGCATGTGCATTTGATTAAGTGATTCACTTTAATGTTTCGATGACTCTGAAGTCATATGTGTAGGTCTCTGAAATCTACAGTACTCAGATATTAAGAACAGAGGTGTCACCAGTTGGCAGTTTCCTTAAGTGGAAATTTCTCTTCTAACTTTAAGAGCTCAAGTTGCAATTAAGTAGACAATGTGCATGTGATTAATAATACTCCCCAGTCTCCTTGTTTGTTTACACTCTTCGGTCAGTGCTGCTGATTTTATGCACTTAATTGCCACTTGTGGCGTATGCCCATGTGCACAGTTCACTAATAATGGTTCCGATGGGGACTCACTTGGCATATGTAATTTTTATGCATCATTTCAGTCAGCACATGAGAAAAAATCCAGATGATGATACCAAGTATGTGATTTTTTTTTTTTTTTTTTTGGTTAAGTCATTGCTAATGTGTGGTGTGATTGGAGCTGGGGGTTGAGACATCATGGAACGGGCATTGGTCTTGAAGCCAAGATGATCTGGGTTTTAACATAAACAATATCCTTGACTAGCTCAGTGACATTTGCAAATTGAGTTTACCTTTCTGAGTCTCAGTTTCCTCATCTATAATGTCCACTTTGTAAGGTAGTAGTGAAGGTAAAATGAAATACTTTATATAAAGCTGGAGCCTAACCTTCCAGAAGACATAGGTAAATTGACTTTATGAGTCTCAGTTCCCTCATCTACAGTGTCCACTCTATAAGATGATAGTAAAGGTAAAATGAAATAATTATGTAAAACTAGAAACTAACCTTCTGGAAGGCATAGACAGTGTCTGGTCTCTAGTACAGTGTTTGGGGCATTAATAAGTACTCAGTAATTCTTTGTTTGAATTAATTAAGGCACTTAGAAGAGTAGGTGTTGAAGAAATATTAGTTCCATGCTTTTCTGTTTTCGGAGTTCTATATCTCAATTTACTAGCTAACAATAGTCAAAGACTTCAGTTCAGTACCTTTTTTTGGCGGTGGGGGTCCTAACTTCCCACATAATACAATATTAAGTGTGATTTTGTCAGTTGGTCTTTTCATGGCTTTTCCTAAAGGCATATGATTTCACTGGATGCAGTGGCAAAAATTAGCCACTAAGAGGTTGATAATTTTTCATAGAAAGGGCAGAACATGAGTTAATGTAATTAAGTGTGTGGTAAATTTATCCCCACTGTAACATAGTCAAGTAACTAGCATAATAAGCTGTTAAGTTTTCAGAGATGGAAAAGGGTAGCTGTGGAGTGAGACCTTAGATTCTTTTCGTTGAAAAGCATAGGTGTTGGAGTCTATTGCAGAAAATGTTAGCTTTCGAAATCCTTTTTGTTCTTTTTAAAATTCTTTTCCCCTTGTTCCATGGAAATAAAATTGTAGCTGAGCACATGACTGACCAACTAGGCACTACAATTCTCATTCCCCATTTGAGGTAGGTATGGCCATGTGACTAAGTTCTTATGAACAGAATGTGAGTGATGCGTGTCACTTCTGGATCTGTGTTTTAAGACTTTTGTTTGTCACTCTCCATGCTCTTTCTCTCTCCTGGTGGCTGGAACCTCAAATGGTTTTGAGCCAGCTTCAACCATATGTTGACAAAAGTGCTCTTACTCTTCCAAGCCATGTATTTACAGAGAACCATATCTAAACTCTAAGCTAGAAAAAGTGTGATTCCCCTTTTATCAGCAGGTTTTCTGATCTGTAGGCCAACAGAGAGAAGTAGTTATCAACAGTCATTTGAATGACAGAAAGCTCTGCTTTACCCCGTGGAGGGTGCAGAGAAGCAAAGTTTCTGTTCTTTAGGTGGAGGTCTCGTCAATGAGAGGATAAGACATACACATACACATAACACACCATGTGATGTAGAACAAATAAAAGGCAATGACAGGGCTTCCCTGATGGCGCAGTGATTGAGAGTCCACCTGCCGATGCAGGGGACACGGGTTCGTGCCCCGGTCCGGGAGGATCCCACATGCCGCGGAGCGGCTGGGCTGGTGAGCCATGGCCGCTGAGCCTGCGCGTCCGGAGCCTGTGCTCCGCAATGGGAGAGGCCACTTGTGAGAGGCCCGTGTACCGCAAAAAAAAAAAAAAAAAAGGCAATGACAATAATTGCTTAGAAGTTCAGGAAAGGGAGCTGGCACAATGGGCTGGGCTGATCAGGGAGGCTTGGAGTAGGGGTGGAGGGAGGTATTTTCTGGGCCTTGAGAGACTATTAGAGCAAGGAAAGTAACTTGAGCCAAGGTGAGTGGGCTGAAAGACCATGATATGTTTTAGTTTGGGTTCATCCCAACCCTAAGCAGGCCCTGAGGCAAGGAATCAAGTTTAAGTCCTTTATTAGGGAGGAGATTCCAGGAAACTCTTAATAAGGGAAATGAGCAAGGGAATGTAAAGCAGCCCCCAAGGTAATATGATATCAAGTAAGTTGCTACCCTGAATAACTAAGGCTTAATTGTACT
This sequence comes from Monodon monoceros, assembly GCF_005190385.1. NCBI lineage: Eukaryota > Metazoa > Chordata > Mammalia > Artiodactyla > Monodontidae > Monodon > Monodon monoceros. The sequence goes on along the minus strand of NW_021703776.1, from coordinate 34,734,687 downwards.
TGGGGAACTGAGGGAAACAGTGTACAACAGTGTACATGCTCGCCAGAGATATTCCACCCAGGGGTAAAGGAGCAGAGGTATTTATATGCCAACTCATGACCCTAGTCATTGGTTGAGGGCTGCTGATCAGAACTTAGGGTGAATGTGGGAGTGTTCTGTCCCCAGCACTTCTGGCCACTGGAAAAGAAATACAGGTGCAGGCAGTTGGAAATCAAAGTCTAGCCAGTGTACACTGTAATGGTAAAGGCAAATAGGTATGGAGGGACCATCAACAGCATCTGCTACAGCACGTTTTCAGAAGCAAATCTGAGTGAAGTAGCTTTAGCCATGTTCCCAAACTGTGTTTATGTGGTTCTGAGGTAGCAGCACTTGTAAAGAAATAAAAGATGGTAGTAAGACAAGTTTACCTAACACTGAGTAATGTGGGAGTAGTTTGAAATTGACCAGTAGATTGTGGTCCTTCCACACACAGCTTTGGTGCCTCGTCATATACTGTTCTAATCATTGCTACTGCTGAATGCTTCTCCCATATGCCTTTGATCAAGGCACTTTACTGCTCACAATCCTTGGATAGACACCAATGCTGGTACGATTAAGTCTTAACTCTAGACTTAAATTCAAGACTTCCACAATCTTTTCAACTGCTTCACTGACATTTTTCAGTATAAATTCTTCGCTCCAATCAGATTGTTTACTCACCTTCCTCCTGTTATTATGGACATGTGGAACATCTCCCACTTACTAATATTCTTCCCATTCTCCTTATCCATTTGAGCAATCCTCTTTCATAGACATCTGTCATGGCCGTATGAGCCAGCAGTGGCCTCACTCCTTATCCCTACTGCGCAGTTCACATTGTGCCATGTCTTCTGTTTATTAACTTGAATTGTTATTTCTAACCTTTATTATTCAATTTATTTGTGTGCTTATGTCTTGGCTCCCCAGCTGGATTGTATACTCTTTGAGAGAGATAGTTCTATCCTTTTTGGGGTGGAGGAGTTTTGCTTTGAAACCGTACTGCCTGCGTTCAAATCCAGGTTCCACCATTTATGAATTTTGTGTCTGTGGGCAAGTAATTGATGCCTCAAAAGCATGGGCATTTACAGTGATCAATCCGGGAGTATAAAAAATGCACATAGGTGAAGCATCTGCCTGATACGTATTAGAAAAGTCTCTTATTGTGAGAATCGTCTTGAACGTTGACTTGTGTGGAAGGAAGGTTATTATTTAGGGCCATTAAAAGAAAGCCAAAATCCTTCTTGTTATATTATATCATCTTCTCAAATTAAGTGCTTAGCCATCCTTATATTCTAAAAATATTTTCTAATATTATAAAATCATAACAATCAAAATCATAGTGATATTTTAAAAACAGTAATCACATACATAAGACCAATATATATCATTTTTATTGATATATAAAAGATATATAAAAATATATATCTTTTCCCACAATGATCTTGAACACCAAAGATCATTGTGGGAAAAGAAAGCTATGCATCTGTGATTCTCCATCTCACCAGATATGCTTTCTAGGTAATGAAAATACTTGAAGTCCTACAAAAAGCAGAAGAGAAATATTTCAGAAACTAGCAAAGTACGTATATATGAAAATGTTACAAACAAGTTAGATTCTTTGTTAAAAGTTATCCTATGATTCTGAAGAGTAATGAACAAATTCTTTATGTATGCATAGGCAACTTCTTCAATTTAAATAAAAATTTCAGCGCGTTGTCATAGTTTATGTTTACATTCCTGACCAGCTTAACATTTTAACAGTGTTGTAAACCAATTTTGGTTGTTAAAGACTTCTAATGAACTTGGTTCTGGTCAACTAGATTACTTAGAATGTGAAATTTGCAAAACCAAGCCTACATAGAATATCGTAAACATTAAAGAGGAAAAAATTCACTGTTTTAGCCCTTTTTTCTTCATAGTCATGTGGGTTTGTTTGAACACATTACAAGAAAGGAAAACTTTACCTGTAAGGAAAAAAATAAACTTGAGCTCTGATCTGTAATTATTTAACCTGTGGAAAGTTCACAGCCTTATTGTTGGCTATGAATACAACCTACTTCCTCCTAAAGTGACATTTGATTTGCATTTAGTACTTGATAGTGGATTTTAAACATTCTGAAGATTTAAAAGTTTTGGTAGCTTCTGTAGATGATTGAAGTTATACTACTTTGTGAGGAAAACGTGTTAGGTCTGACCTGGAGAGATGTTCTGTTAATCCTTTTCTTGTGCTAGATTTATAACAAAAAGTAGAGACTATCTAAAGCCAGAATACTTTATGTATATTATTGATATGAAAAGTTGCTAGCCATTATTTTCCCTCTTACTCATACTGGTCCCCAATTTAAACTCAAATTCTGCGGATTAATGTGAGTTTTTATGGATGAACATGAAGACAAGAAAACAGAGCCCATCAAATACCTTCTTGGCCATATCTTAAGGCCACTTCATAAGGCAGGTTTTACCTGTGTGTGCAGATGTAGAAACTGAGGTCCAGAAACCTCAGGAAACCTGTCCAAAGTCACACGTCTGGTGAGGGGAGAATTAGCATCAACTCCAAATCCCATGCTCTTGTTTATGCTTGTTGATGTCTCTACATCAGTCCACATTGCCTGTATTTTATTGCACAATTTTAAGTTTACTGAGACTGACTAGAGTTATTTGTAAGGCTGTAAGGCTGGGCTTGTTTTATACTGTTTGGGAAGAATTGAAGTGTGTCATTTCTAGGACAATGAAATGTTCAGTCCTTTAGGCAGTATTCATTTTTTTCTACACACTGGACATTTATCCTTGGTTTAAACACCCATTTCCTTCAAGATCTTTCTAATGAGAATTTGTGGATTTTCCAAAAAATATATTGTGTCAGTGACAGTTTATTCACCTTACTCGCATAGTTCGAGGAACTGCTTGTTTAAATTTAGATACTGTTTCTGATGAAATGTTTTGACAAAGTGATACCAGCTTGATACTATTTAAAATATTTTGACAGATGGGAAAATTGTTTCAGTCTGAGTTGAGCAATACTTTATTGCAGTATTTTGCCAGTTAGAAAAAAAAATGGTAAAGGTAGCCTTAATGTTCCCGAAAATAACATCCTTCCATTCTCCCTGAGAAAAGAAGGGGCTCCATTCAGTCATAGATTACAATATGTGTACCGCGTATGTTAAGAATTCAGGCAGTTAAAACAAGAGGGAACATTTGGGGATTATTTCCAAACAGGGAACATTTATTGTTCTGTAAGCAAACAGCACCTAAAGAACTTTTAGGAAGGTTTGTTGCTATAGCACTTTATCAGAGCTTTCTCATGCTCTGGAGAGGGTGCTCTTAATTAATGATGCTGAATCACTAGGATTTAAAAACTGGTTGAAAAAAATCCTCAAATCCAATTACTTTTATATCTTGAATTTTTAGAATGCTAAGGTAATAAAAATACTTAAATTTCTCAAATCAGTTGCAAAGGAATAAAATACAAGTGATCTTTGCATTTTCATTATTTTAAGCAAATATGTTAAAGAGATATGATAAGGCGGTGGTTCTCAAAATGGAGTTGCTGGACCAGTAGCATCAGCATCACCTGGAAAACTTGGAAGAAATGCAGATCGTTAGGCTTCACACCAGGCCTTGTGAATCAGACAATGGTGGAGTCCAGCCATCTGGGTTCTATCAAGCCTTCCTGATGGTTCTGATGCACACTGTAATTTGAGAACTACAGAGATAGAATAGAGGAGCTATTTTAGGTCTTCTTCAAATGATCCCACGGAGCTTCTTCAACATCTGCGATGTGGAAAGAGAAGGAATTGGTGGGGAATGATGAGGGAAGTTTTCCAGGCTCCTTCCAGCTCCTGACCTGTGTCACCTCAGAGAGTCTTGGTTTTCTATCACAAGGTTTTAGATGGGTTCTGCCACTAAACAACGTCTTGAAAACCACTGGGATACATCTTTCTTTGGAGGCCAGTGTTTGGTGGCCCAGAAAGACTTCTCAGGGTGATAGTATCTCTTTACTGTGCTCATATTATTCTATCCATGTGCTCTTGAAACTGGGTTTGGCTAGTAAAGAAAGAATTGCTGTGTGTCTCAGCAATAGCTTCATGCTCACCAGACTCCTAAGGAACATATGTGCAAATCAGAATGCCAGTTTTATTTTTCAAATTACAATGAGGAGCATAAAAATAAAAATTATACAATACTCATGTTTAACTTCTCTAGTTTATTCTTACTGTGCACAAGTTAACATTTAGAGTTGGGGATATACTTGTCCAGTGATTGGTGAAACTGATTCACTCCCCTACCTTCTGCAGAGTGCTGCAGGTGAGAAGTAGAATTAATAACGGATCGTTCCTTTGAAACATAGAATCAAAGGCAAGAAAATCTGATATTTTCTCCAGGTCATCATGAACCTGTATAAATCTCCTTCTCTCTCTCTCTCTCTCTTTCTCTCTCTCACACACACATACACATACACACACATACACACACACACACACACACACACTTATTATTTACTAGATTGCTGAGGGCCCCTAAATTCAGTATCTCTCTTACTTGAAGCCATGTTATATAAACTTACTGTATTATTTCTGTCTATTTTCTGTTTTTAAACATTTTCCAAATTATCATTTACAATTATTTCTATAGATATTTTAATATTATTAATTAAACTTTAATAAGACCTATGTTTCTGTGTAATTTTTTGCTACCATCAATTATATTATGATTTTACTTGTTTACTTTTCTGAGTTCTGCAGATAATGATGATGACAAAATAGGTTATCATTATTACAACAAAGATCACAGAAGGTAGCAGAGTGCTTACTAAGTGCTAGGCAGTATACTAAATACTTGGTATTTATTAATACATTTTTTCCCCCATAGTCAACATATAACGGAGGCTTTTAAACTTTTGAACATGACCCCCAGTGAGAAATTGAGACTTAGTAGTATGTGATCCCTCTATGTGTATCTTGTATATGAATGGAAAAATTCATGGTAAACTTTTAGTATGTTTAAAACTCATTTTTTTCTATTCTATTTTATTTTATTCTGTCTCGTTCAATTAAAGAAATGCCAGTTGTGACCCAGCAAACTGATTTTATTACTCACACTAATGGGTTGCAACCTGCAGAATGAAAAACTGTGCTATCAGATTAGGTAGTATTATTAATCCCTATTTTACATATGAGGAGATAGACATAACAGAGTTTATGTAAATTACCCAAATTTACTAAGTAGCAAATCCAGAGTTCAAACTTGGGCAGTCTGTCTTCAAAGCCCTTACTCATAACACTACGTCTGTCTTGCCTACTAAGAACCTTTAGATTGTGGTACAATCAAGGAGGACTGTACCAAAGTAGAAGGGCTTAGAGCGGAAGGGTAAACATTGGCTAGGGAGTGGCTTTGGAGCCACCTTTCCATTGAAGACATGTTTTTTTTTTAACACCTTTATTGGAGTACAATTGCTTTACAATGGTGAGTTATAACAAAGTGAATCAGCTACACATATACATATATCCCCATATCTCCTCCCTCTTGCATCTGCCTCCCACCCTCCCTCTCCTCAAGACACCTTTTTAAAACTTAGAATATGTGCTTGTTTGGGGAAGCTTTTGTAAAGAGGCTGATGGAGATTAATATGGAAGGGAAGTGGCTATTGCCACCAAACCACCTTCTTTGTGCTACCTTGGGAAATTTAAATAATTCAAGAAACAGTTGGTAGAAAAGATGTTTACTCAAAGTTAAAACAGTCTTTGGTATGTGGAGTTTCCTGGTGAGTGAAGAGAAGATGAAATGGAAATTATTTGCATAGTTGTCAGGCTTTTTGTCCTGACTCCTCCTAGGGCATATAGTTAAATGTGAAAGACTGCTAACTTGGCTGAATATTCTTGGACACAGACATTATTCTTTCCCTAGTGTTACTAGATATGATTTTAAAATATGTATTAGATATCCAGGTACAAAATGCAAAGATAGAAAAGCCATAGAGTGAAAAGTCTGTGTCTCTCCCCCTTTTTCCTTGGTTGTTCCTCTTCTCTCTCCTGAATCAGTCACTGCTACCTGTTTCTTGTATGGTCCTTCAGAATCTTGTGCTCTGTGTGTGTGTGTGTGTGTGTGTGTGTGTGTGTGTGCATTAAATGCAAACATATTTTAACACATTTTCTGTGCCTTGCTTTTATTCCCCTCATAGTACTTCTCAGAGTTTGTTCCATGTGTAGGAGTGCCGCCCTGCCTTCTCCTTTTTCACAGCTGCATAGTATTTCCTTGAATGGATTTTCTAAAATTTAACAGGTTTTCTATGAACAGACATTAGGTAACTTCTAAGCTTTTGCAAGCCTCATTATTTTACATGCAAATTGCCCTTAGGGCTCAGAGTCCTCTTTGTGGTCTTTTATTCCTAGAAGAAGATTCATAGCCCTCTACATCTTCAACAGGGACTGATGAAGTTCAGATTGTTGAATAAGTCAGGTTTGTGTCAGGAAGTTGCTTGATCTCAGTTTTATTCACTATCTATTTTTAGCTTCTGAACAGTAATTGTGGTAAGAAATCTTCGTATCTTGCCCTAGACAATTTTCTCTTGGAAGATAAAGTGGTCCCTGTGAAAGGGTTCAAGGAAGACAATTTGCTAACAGTTTAGTGGGTTGATTAGGGAGGTTGTGTGTTTATTTCCAAAAGGACAAAATGTTTGTGCACAGAAAGTTCTATCTGCTTTATTCTTCACAACCACTGAAACTTTTTCAGATTTATTTTCTTATTATTCATGGACATTTGGAAAATTATGTGGAAGATATGTATTTTCTTAAATGCATGATTACCTACTGCTCTGTCCTACTCTTTGAAGACAGTTCCGTGAACTGCTCAGGTTTGCAAATAAAATGTGTCTTCACTCTCTGAGTTTTCTATCATCCGTGTATTTTAAGAATGTTTTAGCCAGTTGCAGACAAAGAATATTCAATATGAGTGATAATTATATGAGAAATAGGCCAGCAAGGCAATAAAGTGGAAAGTTAGTAGAAATGTATGGATGAGTGATTTGGTCCATCCTACATTTTTCTGACTTGATTATATTCACACTAACTCATAGATAACAAAATTGGTGCTATGTAGCACATACTCTGAAGAAAACAATGCTGCAAATTCTTTGACAAGTGATTTCAGAATTTAATATTTTCCTGTCAGGAGATTTATGACCTGACATTGAAAATTATTAAGGCTCAGATCCAAATACTTGGTTCATTTCCTCTTGCTCAGCATTTAGTAAAGATGTAGAACACACTAAACAGATATTGGTTAGCCAAGCTTGTGATTCAAGATTTGATATCCTTGTCACCATGTGTGAACTTTGGAATATTTGGATTTTAATATACGCAAATGTGTTTATAATGTGTTATGTGTTAGGTGAAAAATTATTACACATGCCAACAGTTTAAAATGCTACTCCTGAATATTTTATAAATCTCTGGAATAATAACATACCCTTAATGAGCATTAGAAAGTTTCTGCTTTCTTTGCTAAATCATATGGCCTCCACTATACTTAATACACTGCCTCAATTTATCCTTTTTGTGCTAGGAATTTCATGTTAAAATAGAAAATAATCAACAGTCCAGATTGGACTGCAATCACCTTCACATGCAAAGTTTGATTTAGAGATATTTGATACATTTTTGGACACGTTCCAGGGACCTTTATGGGTTAATTTAAACCTATAGTTTGGTTGTATACAGAAGTAAAGTTAATCTAAGTGGACAGAATCAATACCCTTCTGAATTTAATTAGATGGCCAGCATCCAAGCAAGAGATTATTCTTTTTAGTATCTTTCTATCCTCTTTTCTTACAGGGTGAAGTAACTCCTTTGCCAAATTATGTTGGACAGTTCCCTGGTGACAGGCACTATAGAAACTCGTAGCTGTGCTGTTAGCAGATGAGACAGAGGGGAAGGGAATGTGGGCAAGGAAGCTATTGTATTCTGGAGACAGTAATATGCCTGCCCTATCTCCACATCACAGCCCAGCCAAGGAAACAATGTCCCATTTGCAGTGGATCTGCAGTGACTGTTTCTAAACCAAACTTGTAAATCATGATATGGTGCTTCTTTCAGGCTGAAGCATTACAGGACAGAGAGATAGGAATAGTAGGGAAATGAATCATAAATTAGAATGGACTTGCAGTTTGAGGATACTATTTATAGTTATGTTTGATAAGGGATGCCTGGAAATGTGGCAGTAAATTGAAGCTGAGGTTTTATTTCAGGTAATAACTTTCTTTTTATCTCTGTTGGAGCATGAGTAAAACAACCTAAAGGAGTTTTAGAAGGGCTAGATGGTATAACCTTCATCAGTCTTTATGTTCAATGCCATCAACGGGTTTTTATGTCATTGAGAGGTAGGTTTTTTACAATGTTTAAAGAAGGTGATTTGACTCTAGCTCCATGAAACAACTGAGTTGAGTTGTTACGGTTGATACTATAGAAATTACTTGATGGGTAGATGCCTTTTTAGCAATAAATTTAAAATAAGTTTAGTAATATTTAAGTTACATGAATATATTTCTAATTTTGTGGCTGTCTTTTTAAAAATAAATGAATTGTGACATCTGCATTTTGTAATTCATATTTTTACTGTTCATGTCGTATCATCACAGATAAATATGTGTTAGGCAGCTATTATGAGGAAGGCACAGTGGAGGATTCAAGGAAACATAAGAAAGGCCTTTGTCCTCAATGGTTCTCAGAAATCTGGTTGAAAAAAACCTGGCAAAAGTACATGAAATGATTAAGTAACAATAACCATATAAAGGTTGTGGTCTTATTGTAGGTGTCATGCAGAATATCAAAACATAAGGTATTTGTCTAAACCCCTGTGTTAAAGGAAATGGATTCCTTTTTACAAGACTAACAAAGATAGAAGAAACCAACATTTTTGTTCTGTTTCATGTACCTTCTTAAAATGAACATTTACTGAGCATTTACCAGCTATCAGGCACTGTTTTATGTGTTCTACATGTATGAATTCCTTTAATCTTTGACATCTTATGAGACGGATACTACTATTATTATCCCCTTGGAGTAGATAAAGGAGCTGGGGCAAACGATGATTCATTAGTTGCTCAAGGTCACAGAGCTCATAACTGAGGGAGCTGGGTTAGGAAACAGGCAGCCGGAGTTAACAATCAACACTCTTCACCTCCATGCTTTATACTGTCTCTCATTTTGCTTCTTATTAGTTGACACCTCTCTGCTTTAAGCTTAAATAGGTGTTCAGTTTGCCCTAGTAAAACACAGGCCTTAAGCTAGGATCAGATGCTTGAAATTTATTTCTGTAGAAAATGATGATATGTTATTTTGATGCCAGTGTTCACAGCACTACATAATTTAGTGATTAAATTAATCCCCTTTGGTGAGGTGGGGGGAGTTCTAGGAGGATAACCCCCTAACTTTAGGAAGTTGAGAGATGTGTATGTATGCAAATGTGCATTTCCTCTGCCTCCTCAGTCTTGTCTCTTCCTGGGAAGATCTTTATGATTACATGTGTCACAGATCACAAGAGATTGAATCACAGCCTTGGGTGTCCACACACTAAACAGGGATGTTTAGAGACTGCACGGAGGTATATTTGCTTTCAGCGAAGGTCCTTGCCCAGTTCTCCTTTTCATCTGTACCAACGAATCTCCACCTTCAGCATGCATCAGAGTCAGCTGAAGGACTTGCAAAATAACCCAGATTACTGGTCCTGCCTCCAGAGTTTTGTTTAGTAGGTTTGAGGAGGGACCAGAGAATTGGATTTCTGAGAAGTACCAAGTCAAGGTGAAGCTGTTGGTCTGGAGACCAGACTTTGAGAGCTACTGATTCACCCTAAAATTGTAACTGAAAGGAGTTTAGGATCCCCTTCCCCTTCCTTCTCTTTGCTTTTAGGCCAGTGCTCAGTCCTTAAATGCCCAACCTTTTATTTACAAAGATTAGAAAACCTCATGAACAGCTTTCATGGACCCTAGAAAAATTCTGGTAAGTCTCTTAATAATATAATAATCATTGATAAGATATAGCACTTTTAATAATAACTGACTGCATTTAGTGAGTGCCCACTACATTGCCAGGCACTTCACTAGGGCCCACTGTCTATGTTATCTCACGTAATAAAACAGCAAGCATAGGGATCAGTACTATTCTTATCTTCATTTTGCGTTTGGAAACTAAGGTTTAGAAAACCACCTGACTTTCTCAAGATTGCATATACAACATGAGGTAGAGCTAAAATTGCAACTCAAATAATGGATGAATTCTAAAAGCTATGCTTTTGACCACCATGCTTTCTAAAACCCATAGTGATGAGCTGAATTTCATTTAGGCTTAAAGTTTCAGCACAAAGTGTCCTTTATTCTCGTTTCTCCTTTTATTTAAGTTCTGAAGCATCCTTAAATCAGCAGGGGAAAAAATTGCATGACCACAGATTTTTCAGAGGAAATGTAAAAATGAAAATTGCTACTTGGGATATGACTTTATCATTTGTAGTGGTTCTCTTCAAATTTCCAGGACTAAAGGGTTAATGTTAAGAAAATAAATTTTTGCAGTTTGCCTTTCAGTTGTTTGTTTGCTTCTGTGCCTATTTACAAGAATTTCAAGAAGAGAGTATTAAACTTTTGGGGGATATAGACTCCTTTGAAGGTCGGTTGAAAACTCTGAGCCTTCTCCTGAGAAAGGTGCACTAAACTTTGCATACTATTCAACATCTATCTGTAGGCTCTGTGTGAAGACATTCACCTTAAAGGCAGCACAGCAGAGAAACAAGTTGGGCTTTTGTATCTGGTGGCCCTGGGTTTGCTTCCATCCCTTCCTATTTATGTGACCTTTGGAAAGTTATTACTGAGTCTTGTTTCTTCATCCATAAAATGGTAATGATAAAAAGAATAATATCTAGCTAATATAAAATGCCTAGCTGGATAACTGCTACACCAGTGTTTCTCAAGCTTTAAGGTACCCATGAGTCACCTGGGGATCTTGTTAAAATGCAAACACTAATTCAGTAGGTCTGAGGTGAGGCCTGAAATCTTGCACTTCTAACAAGCTCTCCAGGGGCCACACTTTGAATATTTTCTCTACAAAATATGCAGAGATGTTTCTATTAATAAGTACTCTTAGGTGTGTCATACTAACAGAATATTTTCATTGATAACTTCGAGCTCAATTTGGGGTTATCTGCTAAAATGTGTACATAAAATACATATATATTAAGAATTATGACATTTGGAATGTTCTCATTGGGAGGTAATGCATTGTGGACTGGTATTGTGCTGCACTCCAAAATCAATATGGAGTCCTCTTTGGAATAAGAGTCCCTTTAAAATTTACCCATGTTAAAATATTTCTGTGTGTGTAATAGTGAATTAAAGATGTGATTGGAGGCCTTTGTGTCATGTATTTCCTTCTGACAGCTAGATTTTTTTTGAGTACAGCAATAATTTACCATGAATTTATGATTATTCTAAAAAATAGGTTTATTATCTTCTCTCAAGAGCATTGCTCTTTATATACTTTGAATCAGGAACTGCTAACATTAAGTATGCTTGATTTCTGTCTGGTAAAGTTGAGTTTTAAAGCAGACTTTTGAAGACACAAAAAGAAAGACTATATATGAATATCCAACATTAACAAAATAGTAGAATCTCTGACTTACATATATCTTTTCCAAGCATGTGTTTGCTAACTGGTTACAGTTTATCACTAATGACATGCAACCCTGCTGCTGAGTCTGTTTTCTCTGATAACTACTGAATCAACCACTGCCTAAAAGTAATGATGAGACAGGTGAAAAGCTTCTGGTAACCTGGGGAATTGTCGTGAAGTCTGGCAGAACTTTCGTTTTTTAATTTTTATTTTATATTGGAGTATAGTTGACTAACGATGATATGTTAGTTAAGAACTTTCTACTTTAGGGAAAATCTATGGTGTAAGGCCCCACTCTGTGTTTCATTTCTTTCCATTAAACTATACTTTTGTATTGCTGAGATTTCTTCATAAATGTTATTGTTCCACCTTGCACAAATGGCTTAGTGTAAAAGTCCTTTAAAATGATTGGTTCTACTGAAAAATTTGCCTGTAAAAGTGGAAATGGAGAGAGAAGACTGCTGTCCTATTTAACTCTAGAAAATATGATAATGGTCATCAGGAGGGGCTGTCACAAATCATGTATCTTCTGACGGAATGTGCCTGCCTTCAAAATAGCATGAAACTAGGAAAAGAACCGTATCCTAGCCAGCTTCATTCCAATGTCCTGGCCTCCTTGGGAGTTTTTAGAATAGAATGGTTGTCTACATACAGCACTGATGTACCAACATCTTTTGGATCAGAGCCTTTCATGAAATAAGGGAGAATTTGAAAGGACTGTAGTGCAGGTCTAGGGATTAATTGAAAGATTATACTTTGTGTGTCATCCAATATAAAATGCTAAATAAACATCTAACCTTTTCTAAAGGTGAAATGTTTTCCCTCAAGCCAACATACTTGATCTACATCCACACCTTATACTTTGCCATTTTTAGTAACAACTGGAATGTATATGGCATTTATCGCAGTGAGTTTTTTTATTCAGACGGAATAACGAATAACTTCAGCGATTCCAAGAGTCACCTGTGGAGATGCAAGGAGATTTAGACTTCTCAATTCTCACCACATTTATTGAAAAAGAAGTATATTGCTGTGGAGCCTAAGCATGTGGACTTTTAAACTGCTCTACCATTGACTTGAAAAAGTTCATTCTGAATTAGAAGGCTGTTTGTAGGTAGCATTAACTAATAATAATTAGAAATCCTTTTCTTGAGAGAGAAGGCAGTGAAATATTGGTATTATAGACCAGGGGCTTTGACTTCAAAGAGATCTCGGTTCATATTTTGCTTCTGTCACCTACTGGTTGTTTGAAGTCTCTCTTTTACTCAGTCTCCTCGTGTGATAGATGGAAATAATACTACCTGTATCACAGGGTGGTTAAGAAGGTTAAATGTAAAAGCATATGCCTAACATAGTGCTTAGGACGTAATAGACTTTTTTTTAAACATCTTTATTGAAGTATAATTGCTTTACAATGGTGTGTTACCTTCTGCTTTATAACCAAGTGAATCAGCTATACTTTACATATATCCCCATATCTCCCCCTTCTGTGTCTCCCTCTCACCCTCCCTATCCCACCACTCTAGGTGGACACAAAGCACTTATCTGATCTCCGTGTGCTATGCAGCTGCTTCCCACTAGCTATCTACTTTAAATTTGGTAGTGTATATATGTCCATGCCACTCTCTCACTTCGTCCCAGCTTCCCCTTCCCGCTCCCCGTGTCCTCAAGTCCATTCTCTATGTCTGTGTCTTTATTCCTGTCCTGCCCCTAGGTTCTTCAGAACCATTTTATTTTTTTTAGATTCCATATATATGTGTTAGCATATGGTATTTGTTTTTCTCTCTCTGACTTACTTTACTCTGTATGACAGACTCTAGGTCCATCCACCTCACTACAAATAACTCAATTTCATTTCTTTTTATGGCTGAGTAATATTCCATTGTATATATGTACCACATCTACTTTTTCCATTCATCTGTCATTGTACATTTAGGTTGCTTCCATGTCCTGGCTATTGTAAATAGAACTGCAATGAATACTGTGGCACATGACTCTTTTTGAATTATGGTTTTCTCAGGGTATATGCCCAGTACTGGGGTTGCTGGGTCGTATGGTAGTTCTATTTTTACTTTTATGAGGAACCTCCATATTGTTCTCCATAGTGGCTGTATCAATTTACATTCCCACCAACAGTGCAAGAGGGTTCCCTTTTCTCCACACCCACTCCAGCATTTATTGTTTGTAGATTTTTTGATGATGGCCATTCTGACCGGTGTGAGGTGATACTCATTGTAGTTTTGATTTGCATTTCTCTAATGATTAGTGATGTTAAGCATCCTTTCATGTGTTGCTTGCCAATCTGTATATCTTCTCTGGAGAAATGTCTATTTAGGTCTTCTGTGCATTTTTGGATTGGGTTGTTTGTTTTTTTGATATTGAGCTGCATGAGCTGCTTGTATATTTTGGAGATGAATACTTTGTCAGTTGCTTCATTTGCAAATATCTTCTCCCATTCTGAGGGTTGTCTTTTCGTCTTGTTTCTGGTTTCCTTTGCTGTGCAAAAGCTTCTAAGTTTCATTAGGTCACATTTGTTTATTTTTATTTCCATTTCTCTAGGAGGTGGGTCAAAAAGGATCTTGCTGTGATTTATGTCATAGAGTGTTCTGCCTATATTTTCCTCTACGAGTTTGATAGTGTCTGGCCTTACATTTAGGTCTTTAATCCATTTTGACTTTACTTTTGTGTATGGTGTTAGGCAGTGTTCTAATTTCATTCTTTTACATGTAGCTGCCCAGTTTTCCAGCACCACTTATTGAAGAGGCTGTCTTTTCTCCATTGTATATTCTTGCCTCCTTTGTCAAAGATAAGGTGACCGTATGTGCGTGGGTTCATCTCTGGGCTTTCTCTGTGTTCCACTGATCAATATTTCTGTTTCTGTGCCAGTACCATACTGTCTGGATTGCTGTAGCTTTGCAGTATAGTCTGAAGTCTGGGACCCTGATTCCTCCAGCTCCATTTTTCGTTCTCAGGATTGCTTTGGCTACTTGGGGTCTTCTGTGTTTCCATACAAATTGTGAAATTTTTTGTTCTAGTTCTGTGAAAAATGCCATTGGTAGTTTGATAGGGATTGCATTGAATCTGTAGATTGTTTTGAGTAGTATAGTCATTTTCACAATGTTGATTCTTCCAATCCAACAATATGGTATATCTCTCCATCTGTTTGTATCATCTTTAATTTCTTTCATCAGTGTCTTATAGTTTTCTGCATACAGGTCTTCTGTCTTTGTAGGTAGGTTTATTCCTAGGTATTTTATTCTTTTTGTTGCAATGGTAAATGGGAGTGTTTCCTTAATTTCTCTTTCAGATTTTTCATCATTAAAGTATAGGAATGCAAGAGTTTTCTGTGCATTAATTTTGTATCCTGCTACTTTACCAAATTAATTGATTAGCTCTAGTAGTTTTCCGGTAGCATATTTAGGATTCTTTATGTATGGTATCATGTCATCTGCAAACAGTGACAGCTTTACTGCTTCTTTTCCAATTTGGATTCCTTTTATTTCTTTTTCTTCTCTGATTGCTGTGGCTAAACTTCCAAAACTATGTTGAATAATAGTGGTGAGAGTGGGCAACGATGTCTTGTTCCTGATCTTAGTGGAAATGTTTTCAGTTTTTAACTATTGAGAATGATGTTGGCTGTGGGTTTGTCACATACGGCCTTTATTATGTTGAGGGAGGTTCCCTCTATGCGCACTTTCTGGAGGGTTTTTATCAAAAATGGGTGTTGAATTTTGTCAAAAGCTTTTTCTGCATCTGTCGAGATGATCATATGGTTTTTATCCTTCAATTTGTCAATATGGTGTATCACATTGATTGATTTGAGTATATTGAAGGATCCTTGCATTCTTGGGGTAAACCCCACTTGCTCATGATGTATGATCCTTTTAATGTGCTGTTGGATTCTGTTTGCTAGTATTTTGTTGAGGATTTTTGCATCTGTGTTCATCGGTGATATTGGCCTGTAGTTTCCTTTTTTTGTGACATCTTTGTCTGGTTTGGTATCAGGGTGATGGGATGGTGGCTTTGTAGAATGAGCTGGGGAGTGTTCCTCCCTCTGCTCTACTTTGGAAGAGTTTGAGAAGGATAGGTGTTAGCTGTTCTCTAAATGTTTGATAGATTTCGCCTGTGAAGCTATTTGGTCCTGGGCTTTTGTTTGTTGGAAGATTTTTTTTTTTTTTTTTTTGTGGTACGCGGGCCTCACACTGCTGTGGCCTCTCCCACTGTGGAGCACAGGTTCCGGACGCGCAGGCCCAGTGGCCATGGCCCATGGGCCTAGCCGCTCCGCGGCACGTGGGATCCTCCCAGACCGGGGCACAAACCCGTTTCCCCCGCATCGGCAGGCGAACCCCCAACCACTGCGCCACCAGGGAAGCCCTGTTGGAAGATTTTAAATCACAGTTTCAATTTCAGTGCTTGTGATTGGTCTGTTAATATTTTCTATTTCTTCCTGGTTGAGTCTTGGAAGGTTGTGCTTTTCTAAGAATTTGTCCATTTCTTCCAGGTTGTCCATTTTATTGGCATATAGTTGCTTGTAGTAATCTCTTACGATCCTTTGTATTTCTGCAGTGTCAGTTGTTACTTCTCCTTGTTCATTTCTAATTCTATAGATTTGAGTCTTCTCCCTATTTTCTTGATGAGTCTGGCTAATGTTCTATCAATTTTGTTTATCTTGTCAACAAGAACCAGCTTTTAGTTGTATTGATTTTGCTATTGTTTCCGTCATTTCTGTTTCATTTATTTCTGATCTGATCTTTATGATTTCTTTCCTTATGCTAATTTTGGGGGGTTTTTGTTCTTCTTTCTCTAATTGCTTTAAGTGTAAGGTTAGGTTGTTTATTTGAGATGTTTCTTGTTTCTTGAGGTAGGATTGTATTGCTATAAACTTCCTCTTAAAACTGCTTTTGTGGCATATCATAGATTTGGGGTCATTGTTTTTCACAGTCATTTGTTTCTAGGAATTTTTTGATTTCCTAAGTAATCTCTTGGTTATTTAGTAGTGTATTGTTTAGCCTCCATTTGTTTCTATTATTTACAGATTTTTTCCTGTAATTGATATCTAGTTTCATAGAGTTGTGGTTGTAAGAGATACTTGATATGATTTCAATTTTTTTAATTTAGAAAAGCTTGATTTGTGACCCACGATATGACATATCCTGGAGAATGTTCTATGCGCACTTGAGAAGAACGTGTATTCCATTGTTTTTGGATGGAAGGTCCTGTAAATATCAATTAAGTCCATATTGTTTAATGTATCATTTAAAGCTTGTGTTTCCTTATTTATTATCATTTTGGATGATCAGTCCATCTGTGAAAGTGGGGTGTTAAAGTCCCCTACTATGATTGTGTTACTGTCGATTTCCCCTTTAGGGCTGTTAACATTTGCCTTATGAATTGAGGTGCTCCTATGTTGGGTGCATAAATATTTACAATTGTTATATCTTTTTCTTGAATTGATCCCTTGATCATTATGTAGTGTCCTTTGTCTCTTGTAGTAGTCTTTATTTTAAAGTCTATTTTGTCTGATATGAGAATTGCTACTGCAGCTTTCTTTTGATTTCCATTTGCCTGGAATATCTTTTTCCGTCCCCTCACTTTCAGTCTGTATGTCTCCCTATGTCTGAAGTGGGTCTCTTGTAGACAGGATATTTATGGGCCTTGTTTTTGGATCCATTCAGCCAGTCTATGTCTTTTGGTTGGAGCATTTAATCCATTTACATTTAAGGTAGTTATTGATATGTATGTTCCTATTACCATTTTCTTAATTGTTTTGGGCTTGTTATTGTAGGTCTTTTCCTTCTCTTGTGTTTCGTGCCTAGAGAAGTTTCTTTAGCATTTGTTGTAAAGCTGGTTTGGTGGTGCTGAATTCCCTTAGCTTTTGCTTGTCTGCCAAGGTTTTAAATTCTTTGTCGAATTTGAATGAGATCCTTGCTGGGTAGAGTAATCTTTGTTGTAGGTTTATCTCTTTCATCATTTTAAATATGTCCTGCCCCTCCCTTCTGGCCTGTAGAGTTTTTGCTGAAAGATCAGCCGTTAACCTTATGGGGATTCCCTTGTATACTATTTGTTGCTTTTCCCTTGCTACTTTTAACATTTTTTTCTTTGAATTTATTTTTTGATAGTTTGATTAACATGTGTCTTGCCATGTTTCTCCTTGGATTTATCCTGTATGCGACTCTCTGCATTTCCTGGACTTGACTGACTATTTCCTTTCCCATATTAGCGAAGTCTTAAACTATAATCACTTCAAATATTTTCTCAGTCCCTTTCTTTTTCTCTTCTTCTTCTGTGAGCCCTATAATTCAAATGTTGGTGTGCTTAATGTTGTCCCAGAGGTCTCTGAGACTGCCCTCAATTCTTTTCATTCTTTTTTCTTTATTCTGCTCTGCAGTAGTTATTTCCACTATTTTACCTTCAAAGTCACTTAACCATTCTTCTGCCTCAGTTATTCTGATTTTGATTCCTTTTAGAGAGTTTTTAATTTCATTTATTGTGTTGTTCATCATTATTTGTTTGCTCTTTAGTTCTTCTAGGTCCTTGTTAAAAGTTTCTTGTATTTCTCCATTCTATTTCCAATATTTGGGTCATCTTTACTATCATTATTCTGAATTCTTTTTCAGGTAGACTGCCTATTTCCTCTTCATTTGTTTGGTCTGGTGGGTTTTTACCTTGCTCCTTCATCTGCTATGTATTTCTCTGTCTTCTCGTTTTGCTTAACTTGCTGTGTTTGGGGTCTCCTTTTCACAGGCTGCATGTTTGTAGTTCCCGTTGTTTTTGGTGTCTGCCCCCAGTGGCTGAGGTTGCTTCAGTGGGTTGTGTAGGCTTCCTGGTGGAGGGGACTGGTGCTTGTGTTCTGGTGGATGAGGCTGGATCTTGTCATTCTGGTGGGCAGGACTGAGTCCGGTGGTGTGTTTTGGGGTGTCTGTGAACTTGTTATGATTTTAGGCAACCTCTGTGTCATAGGTGGGGTTGTGTTCCTGTCTTGCTAGTTGTTTGGCCTAGGGTGTCCAGCGCTGTAGCTTGCTGGTCATTGAGTGGATCTGGGTTATAGCGTTGAGATGGGGATCTCTGAGAGAGCTTTCAACATTTGATATTAGGGGGGGCTGGGAGGTCTCTGGTGGACCAATGTTCTGATCTTGTCTCTCCCACCTGAGATGGTCAGGCCTGAAACCCGGCTGGTGCACCAAGACCCTGTCAGCCACATGGCTCAGAAGAAAAGGAAGAAAGGAAGGAAGGAAGGAAGGGAGGGAGCGAGGGAGGGGGGAAGGAAGGAACGAAGAGAAAATAATGTTATTACGATAAAAATAATTATTATTAAAAATAAAAAAGTATAAAAAAAAGCAAAAACAAAAAAGAAAGAAAGAAGAGAGCAACCAAACCAAAAAACCAATCCACCAATGATAACAAGCACTAAAAACTATAGGAAAAACAAAGAAAAAAAAAGGACAGACAGAACCCTAGGACAAATGGTAAAAGCAAAGCTTTTGGGAAGTCTGAGGTCCTCTGCCAGTGTTCAGTAGGTGTTCTATAGGAGTTGTTCCACATGTAGATGTATATTTGATGTATTTGTGGGGAGGAAGGTGATCTCCATGTCTTACTCCTCCGCCATCTTGAAGGTCCCCCCAGTAACAGACTTTTGAAACTCAAAGTCTGGCCTTTGGATCAGAAGCAACCGCATTACACCAGGAAGATGCTGGAAATGCAGAATCTCAGACCCTTCCCACACCTTCTCATTCAGGGAGACGAGGGAGAGATTCCGTTGTTCAGGTATAACAAGCGCTCATAATAGACGAACATTAAATGTTAGTAGTGGTTGTCGTGATTGTTGGGTGCTTTACAGTTCTAAGCTAATAACCTTAAAAACACTTGATGGTTGAAACAAAAATATTTTACGGTTTTTTTTTATACTTTCTCTTTATTATTCTTTACTAACAAGAGTTTCTGTTGCTGGTGAAGATTAGTTTGGAGTTCAGTAAAACTTTCAAAATTGCCTCTCAGATCTTAAAATAGCATTTAGTTATTTCGTTTTTATGTTTGTGCATTTAAACATAAACTCTAAAGCCAAAGAAGCAGTTTAAAAGTGGACATAGTGTATTTACAAATAAAAGCTCATGTAGCAACCAATAAAATGGAAATTTGTGAATGTTTTAAGCAAATTGCCAGGAAGATTTTTAGAAATCAGATCAAATAAAATATTTGCAAATTATGCTATTTGTTGATGCCCATAAATTTAAAAATAAGTCTAACAAGTCTGCTATATTTGCACAGCTTAAATTTTTATGGGTTCCCAATATTATGGAATGAGAAATCACCATTGTAAACACTGTGCTAAATTTAATTTCTTTATTTGACTTTTACAAGTCACCAATATAGTACTTGCAGTTTGGCCCTGGCAAAAACATAGAAAAGACTACATTTAAGAGTCACTTCTATTGTGTTCCTCAGAAAAGTTTTTAGTCATCCAACTTTGAAAAAAAAGATAAAGATGTATTTGCAATTTAGAGCTAGGGTTAAAAATTATTGAAACGATTATTGAAGGCTTCTAAATATCTTTGCAATTATTTAAAATAATAATGTTGCCATTTAGCATTGCCATTAACAGCAGAAAGTTGCAACATTCACCCAGTATTCTGTGTTTTTTATCTTGGAACACAAACTGAGTGAGAAAAGTAATTTTCTTTTTCACATATAGAATCTATTTTAGTTAGTGCAGCAGGTTTTTGTTGTTGTTGACTGATTTTCAGCTCCAAGTTTTATAACCTTAACAACTCATGGTGGTGGGAACAAAAGATTTTCTCTCACTCTACAGCCCAAGTTATTTCAGCACCTGCTGCTCACCACAGGCAGCCCGGCTTTTCATCAGCTTTTAACAGGCTCATCAGCAAAGCTGGGGGAGAAAAGTCTTGAGGACATTCAACCACATTGAGGTGCCCACTGATCATCAAGGATACTTACAGTAACAGCCTATTACATTTAATTAGCAATTTTGAGTCTATTAAGAGAACTGTGAAGGGCGCAGTCAAGATGGAGTTAGCATCTCCCCACAACTAAGGCACCAGCCGGCCGCTGGTGGGGGACTCTGATGCCCAAGGAGTCGGGAGGAACCCCAAAGTGAACTGGCAGCTTGTGGGATCTTGGTTCACGAGCCAGAGGTCAGGCCAAAGCTCTTGTGGTGGGAGCTCTGATTCCAAACCACTGGACTAACAGAGAACCTCAGAACCCAGGGAATATTCATCAGAGTGAAGTCTCATGGAGTTCCTCATCTCAGTACCAAGACCCAGCTCTACCCAATAGCCTACAAACCCCAGTGTTGGAAGTCTCAGGCCAAACAACCAGTAAGTCAGGAATATAATACCACTCATTAAAAAAAAGAAAAAATGAGACAGCAAAAAAATATGTCACAGATGAAGGAGCAAGGTAAAAACCTACAAGACCAAATAAATGAAGAGGAAATAGGCAATCTGCCTGAAAAAGAATTCAGAGTAATGATAGTAAAGATAATCCAGAATCTTGGAAATAGAATGGAGGCACAGATTGAGAAAATTCAATAAATGTTTAACAAAGATCCAGAAGAACTAAAGAACAAACAAACAGAGATGAACAACACAATAACTGAAATGAAAAATAAACTAGAAGGGATGAATAACAGAATAACCGAGTCAGAAGAACTAATATGTGATCTGGAAGACAAAATGGTGGAAATAACTGCTGAGGATCAGAATAAGGAAAAAAGAATGAAAAGAATTGAAGACAATCTCAGAGACCTCTGGGACAACACTAAACACACCAACATTTGAATTACACTGGTCCCAGAAGAAGAATAGAAAAAGAAAGGGTCTGAGAAAATATTTGAAGAGATTATAGTTGAAAACTTCCCTAACATGGGAAAGGAAATTGTCACCCAAGTCCAAGACACAGAGAGTTCCCATACAGGATAAACCCTAGGGAAAACACACCAAGACACATATTAATCAAACTAACTAAAATTAAATTCAAAGAAAAAATATTAAAAACAGCAAGGGTAAAACAAAAAATAACATACAAAGAAATCCCCATAAGGTTATCAGCTGATTTTTCAGCAGAAACTCTGCAGGCCAGAAGGGAGTGGCAGGATATACTTAAAGTGCTGAAAGAGATAAACCTACAACCAAGATTACTCTACCCAGCAAGGGTCTCATTCAGATTCGATGGAGAAGTCAAAAGCTTTTCAGACAAGCAGAAACTAAGGGAATTCAGCACCACCAAACCAGCTTTACAACAAATGCTAAAGGAACTTCTCTAGGCACGAAACACAAGAGAAGGAAAAGACCTACAATAACAAGCCCAAAACAATTAAGAAAATGGTAATAGGAACATACATATCAATAACTACCTTAAATGTAAATGGATTAAATGCTCCAACCAAAAGACATAGACTGGCTGAATGGATCCAAAAACAAGGCCCATAAATATCCTGTCTACAAGAGACCCACTTCAGACGTAGGGAGACATACAGACTGAAAGTGAGGGGACAGAAAAAGATATTCCAGGCAAATGGAAATCAAAAGAAAGCTGGAGAAGCAATTCTCATATCAGACAAAATAGACTTTAAAATAAAGACTACTACAAGAGACAAAGAAGGACACTACATAATGATCAAGGGATCAATCCAAGAAGAAGATATAACAATTGTAAATATTTATGCACCCAACATAGGAGCACCTCAATACATAAGGCAAATGCTAACAACCATGGAAGCAGAAATCAACAGTGACACAATAAGAGTAGGGGGCTTTAGCACCCCACTTGCACCAATGGACAGGTCATCCAAACAGAAAATAAATAAGGAAACACAAGCTCTAAATGACACAATAGATCAGATAGCTCTAATTGATATTTATAGAACATTCCACCCAAAAGTAGCAGAATACACTTTCTTCTCAAGTGCACATGGAACATTCTCAAGGATAGATCACATCTTGGGTCAGAAATCAAGCCTCAGAAAATTGAAATTGTATCAAGCATACTTTCTGACCACAGTGTTATGAGATTGGAAACGAATTACAGGAAAAAAAGTGTGAAAAACACAAATATATTGAGGCTAAACAGTGCACTACTAAATAACCAAGAGAGCACTGAAGAAATCAAAGAAGAAATAAATGTACATATAAACAAATGACAGCGTAAACATGACAACCCAAAACGTATGGGATGCAGCAAAAGCAGTTCTAAGAGGGAAGTTTATAGCAATACAATCCTACCTCAAGAAACAAGAAAAATCTCAAGTAAGCAATCTAACCCTACACTTAAATCAACTAGAGAAAGAAGAACAAAGAAAACCCGAAATCAGTAGAAGGAAAGAAGTCATAAAGATGAAAGCAGAAATAAATGAAATAGAAACAAAGAAAACAATAGCAAAGATCAATAAAACTAAAAGCTGGTTCTTTGAGAAGATAAACAAAATTGATAAACGCTTAGCAGCACTCATGAAGAAAAAAGGGAGAGGATGCAAATCAATAAAATTAGAAATGAAAAAGGAGAAATCACAGCTGACACAGCTGAAATACAAAGGATTATAAGAGACTACTACAAACAACTCTATGCCAGTATAATGGACAACCATGAAGAAATGGACAAATTCTTGGAAAGGTACAATTTTCCAAGACTCAACCTGGAAGAATTAAGAAATATAAACAGACCTTTCTCAAGTAATGAAACTGAAACCATAATTAAAAATCTTCCAACAAACAAATGTCCAGGACCAGATGGCTTCACAGGCGAATTCTATCAAACATTTAGAGAAGGGCTAACACCAATCCTTCTCAAACTCTTCCAAAAAATTTCAGAGGGAGAAACATCCCAAATTCATTCTACAAAGCCACCATCACCCTGATACCAAAACCAGAAAAAGATATCACAAAAAAAGAAAATTATAGACCAATATCACTGATGAACATAGATGCAAAAATCCTGAACAAAATACTAGCACACAGAATCCAATAGCACATTAAAAGGATCATACACCATGATCAAGTGGGATTTACCCCAGGGACGCAAGGTTTCTTCAGTATACGCACATCAGTCAATGTGATACACCACATTAACAAATTAAGGAATAAAAACCATATGATCATCTCAATAGATGCAGAAAAAGGTTTTGACAAAATTGAACACCCATTTATGATAAAAACTCTCCAGAAAATGGGCACAGAGGGAACCTACCTCAACATAATAAAGGCCATATATGACAAACCCAGAGCAAGCATCATACTCAATGGTGAAAAACTGAAATCATTTCCACTAAGATTAGGAACAAGACAGGGATGTCCATTCTCGCTATTCTTATTCAACATAGTTTTGGAAGTCCTTGCCACAGCAATCAGAGAAGAAAAAGAAATAAAAGGAATACAAATTGGAAAAGAAGAAGTAAAGCTGTCACTGTTTGCCGATGACATGATACTATACATAGAAAATCCTAAAGTTGCCACCAGAAAACTCCTAGAACTTATCAATGAATTTGCTTAGGTTGCAGGATTCAATAGTAAAGCACAGAAATCTCTGGCATTCCTATACACCAACAACGAAAAATCAGAAAGAGAAATTAAGGAAACACTCGCATTTACCATTGCAACAAAAAGAATAAAATACCTAGGAATAAACCTGCCTAAGAAGGTGAAAGACTTGTACTCAGAAAACTATAAAACACTGATGATCGAAACCAAGATGACATAAACAGATGAAGAAATATACCATGTTCTTGGATTGGAAGAATCAATGTTGTGAAAATGACTATACTACCCAAAGCAATCTACAGATTCAGTGCAATCTCTATCAAACTATCATTGGCATTCTTCACAGAATTAGAACAAAAAAGTTTTCAATTTTTATGGAAACACAAAAGACCCCGAATAGCCAAAGCAATCTTGAGAAAGAAAAACGGAGCTGGAGGAATGAGGCTCCCTGACTTCAACTATACTACAAAGCTACAGTAATCAAAAGAGTATGGTACTGGCACAAAAACAGAAATATAGCTCAATGGTACAAGATAGAATGCTCAGAGATAAACCCATGCACATATGGGCACCTAAATTACAACAAAGGAGGCAAGAACATACAATGGAGAAAAGGCAGCCTCTTCAATAAGTGGTGCTGGGAAAACTGGACAGCAACATGTAAAAGAATGAAATTAGAACACTTCCTAACACCATACACAAAACTAAACTCAAAATGGATTAAAGACCTAACTGTAAGACCAGCTGCTATAAAACTCTTAGAGGAAAACATAGGAAAAGCATTCTTTGACATAAACCACAGCAAGGTCTTCTTTGACCCATCTCCTAGATTAATGGAAATAAAAACAAAAATACATAAATGGGACTTAATTAAACTTAAAAGCTTTTGCACAGCAAAGGAAACCATAAACAAGAAGAAAAGACAATGTTCAAAATGGGAGAAAATACTTGCAAAGGAAGCAATTGACAAAGGATTAATCTCCAAAATATACAGATATCTCATGGAGCTCAATATCAAAAGAACAATCTAGTTTAAAAATGCCCAGAAGACCTATATAGACATTTCACCCAGGAAGACATACAGATGGCCATTAGGCACATGAAGAGATGCTCAACATCACTAATTATTAGAGAAATGCAAATCAAAACTACAATGAGGTATCATCTCACGCCTGTCAGAATTGCCATTATCAAAAAATCTAGAAACAATAAATGCTGGAGAGGGTGTGGTGAAAAGGCAACCCTCCTGCACTGTTGGTGGGAATGCAAATTGATACAACCACTATGAAAAAGAGTATGGAGGTTCCTTAAAAAACTAAAAATAGAACTACCATATGACCCAGCAATTCCACTCCTGGGCATATACTCTGAGAAAACCATAATTCAAAAAGTCATGTACCATGTACCATAAAGCTCATTGCAACACTATTTACAATTGCCAGGACGTGGAACCAACCTAAATGCCCATTGACAGATGAATGGATGAAGAAGATGTGGCACATATATACAATGGAATATTACTCAGCCATAAAAAGAAACGAAATTGAGTTATTTGTAGTGAGGTGGATGGACCTAGAGTTTGTCATACGGAGTGAAGTAAGTCAGAAAGAGAAAGACAAATACCATATGCTAACACATATATGTGGAATCTAAAAAAAAAAAAAAAAAGTACTGATGAACCTAGTTGCAGGGCAGGAATAAAGAGGTAGACATAGAAAATGAACTCAAGGACAAGTAGGGGAGGGCGAAGCTGGGGCGAAGTGAGAGTAGCATCGCCAGATATGCACTAGCGAATGTGAAATAGTTGGCTGCTGGGAAGCAGCAGCATAGCATAGGGAGATAAGCTTGGTGCTTTGCGATGACCTAGAGGGGTGGGATAGGGAGGATGGGAGGAAGGCTCCAGAGGGAGGGGATATGGGGACATGTGTATGCATATGACTGATGCACTTTGTTTTGCAACAGAAACTAACACAGTATTGTGAAGCAATTATACTCCAATAAAGATCTATTTAAAAAGAAAAGAGAGAAATCTGTGAAGATCTTTCAAATCAGCTTTGAACACACCCCCACCCCCACCCCACCCCCAGCCCATATTCTGTGCTTCTGTGAGTAGTTTGGGTTGATCAGATACTTGACTATATTCTTTATCTTCTCTCCTCCATATTCTCCATGGTTGATCTCTTATTAAATCTGCTAGTGACACTTCCATGGAACTTGGAAATCTGTCTTTAACTCCCAGATAAAAGAGGAGCTGTATTGTGAATGTTATGAACTCTTATTTTTCAGGACAGCAATAATGGCTGAGAATCTAAAATTTTTCAGGACAGTAATAATGGCTGAGAATATAAAATTCTTTGCACTGGCTCTCCTATCCAACCCTGAAAGATGTGTCATGGCAGGACCGTGACTCTTTAAAGCATCCCTTATTGTCAGTCACTTTGAGAGGACTCTTGAATTTGGCAAAGTTGGAATTTACTCTAAAAAATGACTTTTCCACTAAGTCATGGAAATTAAGGGAACTGTCATTCCTTTTGCTGACTCATTTTTATTCCCCCATTGTTCTCTGGTGCATGAGGAGGAAGGGTGCTCTATTTTGATAGCTGTAATTTTGTCCCTCAGTGAAATTCTGAGTGGCAGCTAAGTGTGACATTTGCTCTTCATTTCACTTTGTTTCTCTCTTTAGACCTTCTCACTGCCAAAATGGTGTTGTGGAAAGAGCACTGGGCTAGAGGTAAGCCCTGATTGTTGAGCCCTGCTCTGCCAGTAGCTAGCAGTGTGATCTCAAGCAGTCCCATAACCTCTTTAGAGGAACTTTCCAATTTCCCAATTCCTGGCATATTTATCTAAGTCATGGTTGGGAGGAGGAGAGAGGATAGGTAACTAGCATTGACTATAAAAATATTTATCTTGGGCTTCCCTGGTGGCGCAGTGGTTGGGAGTCCGCCTGCCGATGCAGGAGACACAGGTTCGTGCCCCAGTCCGGGAGGATCCCACATGCCGTGGAGCGGCTGGGCCCGTGAGCCATGGCCGCTGAGCCTGCGCGTCTGGAGCCTGTGCTCCGCAACGGGAGAGGCCACAACAGTGAGAGGCCTGCGTACCGGAAAAAAAAAAAAAAAAAAATTAGGTTGAACCATATGCAATGGCCATTTTTGTAGGTCAGGCAGTTTCATATGGTTTAAACTACAGTTGACCCTTGAAAAATGTGGGGGTGAGGGGCACAGCTGAAAACCTACCTGTAAATTTACAGTAGGTGCTTTATATCTGCAGTTCCACATCCTAGGATTCAACCAGGCTAGGATCGTGTAGTACTATAGGATATATTTACTGGAAAAAAATCCACATATAAGTGGACCCGCTCAGTTCAAACCCATGTTGTTCAGGGGTCAACTGTAATAGATTCTACTAGCCACACTTCAAGGCCTAGGGATGTTTACATACATACATATATATATGTATATGTATATATACACACACATATATATGTATGTGTGTGTATATATATATAACAAGTTCTACAGATTTCTTAGTGATTTTCCTACTGTCACAGTCATATCTGACTTGAGTCTACATTGTGAAACAGATGGAAATTGTTCTTAGTATCTACAACTATTTTTTTACGTTTCTTCCCTTTCGTATTATTCTCTTTTTTCCCAGGTTAATTCCAGGCCTTCAAAACCTTCATGATCTTCCCATCTTATCCATTCATCATCAGTCCATCTACCTCATTCATCTCCTTACGTGTCTCACATGTGTTTTCAACATTTATCATATTCCATGCACTATGTGAGATACAACAAGAAGAGCTCAAAACTGATGATAAACTCAATACCAGGCCATATGAAATAGGTGGTTTGCCTTAATGTTGCTAAAGAGAATTCCAGTTTAACCACAGAATCACTTCGTAAGCTTTTAAAGATTATGTGTGTGTATGATTGTGGAATTACAGGGTTAAGGAAATTAAATGGAAAGTGGTTTCTTGATTTGGTTCAGAGAGCACTCTTAAAATGGCAGGTATTGGTGAGTTCCAGAACGGAGAGTCCTTCTGAGAGTAACTTTATATACTGTGGCTTTTTTCAAGGTTCACATTCCTGTCTGATTTTAGGTAGCACATGAATACTTGCCTTATTAACTTCTCCTTCCTGAACTAAGCCAAGTTCCAATCAAATTGTGTGGTGAGCCTCAGGTGAGATGCACCCTGATTACAATAGAACCATATAAATGTTGGTATCCATTTTTTTTTAAATTGGAGAGCTGTAACTTTTTTGCAGCTTTGAATATTTCATTTAGAATTTATATCAAAAGTAGGGCAAAAATGGAAGTATTTCTGCATTCCATTATGTATTATCCTCAATTTCAAAGGGATACTTAACGTTTCAAACTAGTTAAATTTATTTCACTCTTCTTTTAGGTGAGAATTCCTTTGAGATTTCTAGTATATCTTCCACATCACTAAGCCTCCCAAGGTCCTTTCTCTTTTAGTTGAAACATCTTCTAACAATGGCATGTAAAAAAAAAAATCATCTGTAAGTAAAACTAACAGAAAATCATCCCTTCTTTTCTGTAGATTTAGCAGCATTAAACACTGTTCTCCTGTAATGTTGAATAATCAAAAAAAATTAATTTTTTGTAGTCCAGTTCTTCAGGATTTGAATATATAAGCATTATAATTTGGATTACTTAGCTTGTTTCTTTATCATAATCACAGGTTTTGGGTATAGGAAAAAGTGTTTTTGGATATTGAGGAGGGGGTATGGAGTGTAATTTTCATGAACATAAATTATCAAAGATAGCTAATTTTTGTGGATTACCACATTAGATACCACAGAGTCCAATTTCCTTCCAGGAGTGTGGTTAGAGACATGTTTGGTTGTCAAGGAAAATAATTTTCAGGGTGTACTTAATGTGAGCATATCACTTTGTATACACAGCAGGTCTTATCTCCGACTTAACAAGAGATTATATTTTCATATTGAAAAGGTTTAATTCTTTTAACAGAGGCAGAGTGGGTTTTGTTTGTTTTTACCTTGACAGTATGCTGGTGTGGAATCTGCTGATTGCTGATTCCACAGGGGCGAAGCTGCTTTTCTAGTTAGGGGCACAAGGAGAAGAAAACAAACAGGTATGGATACAGGCATACCTCGGAGATATTGTTGGTTCAGTTCCAGACCACCACCGTAAAGCAAATATGGCAAGAAAATGAGCCACACAAATTTTTTTGTTTCCCAGTGCATATAAAAGTTATGTTTACATTATACTGTAGTCTATTAAGAGTGCAGTAGCATTATGTCTAATAAACAATATACATACCTTAAGTAAAAAATACTGTGTTGCTAAAAACTATCTGAGCCTTTAGTGAAGTGTAATCTTTTTGCTGGTGGAGGGTCTTGCCTCCCTGTTGATGGCTGCTGACTGATCAGGGTGGTGGCTGCTGAAGGGTGGGGAGGCTGTGGCAGTTTCTTAAAATAAGACAACAGTGGAGTTTCCTGCATCGATGGACTCTTCCATTCATGAATAATTTCTCGGTAGCATGCAATGCTGTTAGGTAACATCTATCTACAGTAAAATTTCTTTCAAACTTGGAGTCAGCCCTCTCCAGTACTGCCACTGCTTTATCAACAAAGTTTATGTAATTTTCTAAGTTCTTTGTTATCATTTCAACAGTCTTCATGGCATCTTCACCAGGGATAGATTCCATTTTAAGAAACTACTTTCCTTGCTCATCCACCAGAAGCAACTCCTCATCTGTGAAAGTTTTATCATGAGATTGCAGTAATTCAGGCACATCTTCAGGCTCCACTTCGAATTCTAGTTTTCTTGCTGTTTCCATGACATCTGCAGTTGTTCCTCCACTGAAGTCTTGAACCCCTCGAAGTCATCCAGGAGTGTTGGAATCAACTTCTTCCAAACTCCTGTTAATATTGATATTTTGACCTCTTCCCAGGAATCACAAATGTTCTTAATGACATCTAGAATGGTGAATCATTTCCAGAATGTTTTCAATTTACTTTGCCCAGATTCATCAGAGGAATCACTGTCTGTGGCAGCTATAGCCTTATGAAACGTATGTCTTAAATAATAAGACTTGCAAGTCAAAATTACTCTTTAATCCATGGGCTGCAGAATGGATGTTGTGTTAGTAAGCATGAAGAGAACATTAATCTCATTATACATTTTCATCAGAGCACTTGGGTGATCAGATGCATTGTCAATGAGCAGTCATATTTTTAAAGGATTCTTTTTTTACTGAGCAGTAGGTCTCAACTGTGGGCTTAAAATATTCAGTAAACTATGTTGTAAATAGATGTGCTGTCATCCACGCTTTGTTGTTCCTTTTATAGAGCACAGGCAGATTAGATTTAGCATAATTCTTAAGGGCCCTAGGATTTTTAGAATGGTAAATGAGCATTGACTTCAACTTAAAGTCACCAGCTGCATTAGCCCCTAACAAGAGAGAGTCAGCCTATCCTTTGAAGCTTTGAAGCCAGACATTGACTTCTCCTCTCTAGCTATGAAAGTCCTAGATGGCATCTTCTTCCAATATAAGGTTGTTTTGTCTACACTGAAAATCTGTTGTTTAGCGTAACTACCTTCATTAATTATCTTAGCTAGATCTTCCTGTAATTTGCTGTAGCTTCTATATCAACACTTGCTGTTTCACCTTGCACTTTTATGTTATGGAGATGGTTTCTTTCCTTAAATCTTATAAACCAACTTCTGCTACCTTTGGACATTTTTTCTACAGCTTCCTCACCTCTGTCAGACTTCACAGAATTGAAGAGAGTTAGGGCCTTGCTCTGGATTAGGCTTTGGATATGGGAATGTTGTGTCTTGTTTGATCTTCTCTCCAGACCACTAAAACCTTCTCCATATCAGCAATAAGGCTGTTTTGATTTCTTATCATTTGTGTGTTCACTGGAGCAGCACTTTTAATTTCCTTCAAGAACTTCTCCTTTGCATTCACGACTTGGCTAAGCTTTTCACGAGGCCTAGCTTTTGGCCTGTCTCGGCTTTTGACGTACCTTCCTCACTAAGCTTAATCATTTTTAGCTTTTGACTTAAATGGAGAGATGTGTGACTCTTCCTTTTGCTTGAACACTTAGAAGCCATAATAAATTAGCCTAATTTCAAAATTGTTTTGTGTCAGGGAGTAGGGAGGCCAGGGGAGAGGGAGAAAGACGGGGGAACAGACAAACAGTGAAGCAGTCAAAACAAACAGAACCTTTATTGAATTTGATGTCTTATGTGAGTGTGGTTCATGGTGACCCAAAACAATTACAGTAGTAACATCATAGATCATTGATCACAGGTCACAGTAACAAATATAATAATAATGAAAATGTTGGAAATATTGCAAGAATTACCAAAATGCTGATACCTAGGCTGTAACCCAGACCAGACAAATTTGAATCCCTGGGAGTGGTGCCTGGGCCTTGTATCTTACAAAAGCTCTCATGCTCCAAGTTTTTGAGTAGCAACAACGAGTAAGGCCATGTTTCAACTCTCAAGCTTTTAACACCTGACAGGGAAGACCAGAGTACCCCACCCTGAGGCAAGTGCTACACTTATAAGATGAACAAATTTCTGGGGAGGCCCAGAGGAAGCCAGAAAATTACACACAGTGGAAGGATGTCAAAGAAGTGGCATCCTGCTGGGCCTAGAAGGATGGAAGATTTTCCCTGAGAGAGAAGGGGAGAAAGTGTGCCCAGGACAGTCTCCTTTATTATGGCTCTGAGATGCTAAGAGAAAATGTGTTGATGTGATAAAAACCTGAGGTCTTTGAATCAGGCAAAACTGTGTTCAATTAGTTAGCCAAATTACTTCACCTCTTAGTGCTCAATTTCTATGTCTATAAAATGGAGATACCCACCTCATAAGGATGAGAATTACCAACAGTATTCGGTACATTGTTGGTGCTCAGTAATGTTAACTTCCTACCAAAGCTAACCTTTAAGTGGTTCATGGTTGTGTAGGGGGCTGTATACCCTTGCTACTCACAGGGTGGTTTTCAGAATAGCAGGGTCAGCATAAGTTTGCAACTGGTCACAATTGCAAGGCCTCAGGCCTCATCCCAGAACAACTGAACAGGGTCTGCATGCTAGTAAGAACCCCAGGTGATCTGTGTGCACCTCAAATTTGAGGAGCATTTTTGTAAAGCATAAAAAGATGAATAAGAAATAGCTCTTGCCCTTATGGAGCTTAGAGGTCCCTAAAACAACTTTAGTATTTACAGAAATAATTATAATGCAGGGTATAATGTGATAAGTGACATGAGGCATCCACGCCAAATGCTAAAATACCACAGATTGTTGCAGCTCAAATTGAAAATAGTATAAAGTTCCTTTTCTTACTGATAAAGCCTGAAAGTTCTTAAAGTTACAATGAGCCCTTTTCCTTTTCTGCCATCCTCCAAATGCTATAAACTGGAAAGCTTAACATATA
This sequence comes from Monodon monoceros, assembly GCF_005190385.1. NCBI lineage: Eukaryota > Metazoa > Chordata > Mammalia > Artiodactyla > Monodontidae > Monodon > Monodon monoceros. The sequence continues at coordinate 34,702,091 of NW_021703776.1, read as the reverse complement.
TGTAAGTAGAAAGCTACGTTTGTTTATGCTTGTTAGGACATTTGACCTACAAGTTGAGTCATTGCCTGAGAGGAAAGGAACAAAAATGCCAAAAGGTAATAAAAATGACCCACTAATGTTAAGTCTCAGAGCTGAAATAGACTCCCCAGAGAGAGATCAAGGTTAAGACAAAGCAGGTGAATGGAAATAGTACAGTTACCTTAATTTTTGATGCTCAGTGCTTTTGAAAATAAAACCCTACTTTTAAAATTCAAGAGCAATGAATAAAACAGCAAAACTGGCCTATAATTTCCCCTGTTGACATTAAGAACAAAACATTGATTTATTAATTATTCTCCTTTTGATAGTACTGATTTCATCTCATCAAGTTTACCATTGCAAGTTACCAGAACAGTCAGAAGTAAAGAAATTTAGTGAAAGAATGTGATTAAACTCTGTATAATCACTACAATGTACTTATTATTGAAAGTATTAGCAAAATGAATTAGAGTGATCATCAAAATATAGAAGGAGATGGGCATCGTTTAGTATATCTGAGGCAGAGATGTGTTATGTGTGGGATTTAAGAAAAACTGCAGTGATTATCCTACTCTTGTCACCTCCAAAAAAAACCTAAAGGAGACACAGGCTAAGTTAAGACAGAAAAAATAATTTCCATCACTTGGAATGATTCAGTCCCTTCCCCTGATGAAATGGAAATTGAGTTTATGCAGAAGCAGATCTCTTTGAATTTGAAGGCTATTTCAGTAATATTAACTGTATCATTACATTTTATTGAACTTACAGCACATATGTTTTGCTTCTTTAAGTGAGCATATAAAATTTTAAAGTCTGGGGATATTTCACTTCAATTTGTGGTGAAACCACATGGCGTAGTATAATAAAAAGCAGAAATAATAATTTGAAATCACTGTTTAACTTTTTGTCACTGGCTAACAGTTGACCCTTGAACAATGCGGGATAGTTTAGAGGCACTGACCCTCCCTGCAGTGGAAAATCTGTGCATAATTTACAGTTGGCCCTTTCTATGGTGCCTCCTCCGTATCTAGAGTTCTGTATCCGTGGATTCCACCAAGCATGGATCATGCAGTACTATTTTACTTACTATTGGAAAAAATCTGAGTATGCGTGGACCCATGCAGCTCAAACTTGTGATGTTCAACGGTCAACTGTAATTAATGGTGTTTGATGAAAGTGAATCAATTCAGCTGGGTTTTGTTCTCAATACAGAGATGTTGTAAATAGTAAAAGTAATTTTCAGGTGACACGTTAGACCAATGGACTTCTGATATAGCGGAAGTGAAAATGTTCATGGTTAATTTTATTTAATATTATTTTTTTATTAGTAAACATAAAGACCTGTTATTGTCTTATTTCAAATTGCATTTTTGTCTGGTAATGGTTTTACTTTCCAGAACTTATTTCAAATTGAAATTTCCCACTTACATTCTTCAAATAATGTATATTTGAATCAAATTTCCTGAAATAATATATTTGTCTTAGAGATAACATTCTTAGAATTTTTTTTTTACAAATTATTTTGGTTAAGGGAAGCTTAATAACAGATATTGAAAAGTATATTATTTTCTTGGCTATTTTATGCATATTCAGTGGATGCTTCACTCTCTCCTTAGGAATTACAGATTCTCAATTCCTCTTCACCACTTATATATTTCTGACTTTGTATCAAGCAATAAAACATGCTGGGGCTTCCCTGGTGGCACAGTGGTTGAGAGTCCGCCTGCCGATGCAGGGGACACGGGTTCGTGCCCCGGTCCGGGAAGATCCCACATGCCGCGGAGCGGCTGGGCCCGGGAGCCATGGCCGCGGAGCCTGCGCGTCCGGAGCCTGTGCTCCGCAACGGGAGAGGCCACAACAGTGAGAGGCCCACGTACCGCAAACAAAACAAAACAAAACAAAACAAAACATGCTGGTATGTTTTTGGTACCTGGAACAAAGGGTCTAATTAGGAAGAGGAGCATGTTCACAATGCGTGTGGTCCATGTGTCACCACCAAAATGAATATATATTTTGGATTTTTCAGCACTTTTATTAAATGTTTAGATTTTTAAAAACTGTTAGAAGGGCTAGTTAAAAGTTGTATAAGTGTGGAGCATGTTTTTTGATAGAAGTTCATCTTGGCAAGCCATTTCTTTCTAAACTTTTGTCGAGTATGGACATTTTGTGGAATGCTGAGGTCTTCACAGTTGGAATCTAGAGGAGAGCTGATGTTAGGTAGTTAATTGAATGCCTGAGTCATGCAGGATATTCAGGTAAACAGATCTTTCCCTTCAATGTCCTATTTTTCATCATTTCACCAGATTCTTATGATTTTGGATACCTCAAGACATCTATAAAAACAAGAGTTGAGGGACTTTTCTTCCCCATATTTCCCATGTGTTGATGACCCATTAATATAGATATGTCACGATATATCTATGTTTATTTTAACTCATTTTACATTTGACTTGTTATTTATTAGACTGACTTTAGTAAAGAAACATCTCTTTCATTTTTGATTAGTACATGAAGCTCTTATATGATTACAAATAGTTGTTTTTAAGAAAATACACTTATTTCTTAGGACAACAGAGTTATTTGCTATAAATTAAATTTAATCTGGTAACTAAAATTTTACTATTTTTTGATTTGTGTATGAGACCCTAGATATAATTGGTAAAAATATTATGCTAATCATATAGATAATCTGCAGTGAAAGCTATATTTTTTCAGTAAATATTAGTTTGAGCCATATGAAATGTCTGATATTTGACCATTTTTGACTTACAGAGATGGCAGTTGCATATGGTTCGGTCTAATACTAAAAGCCCAAACTTAGGATGTTACACTAATTAAAATAATAACAAAACAAAACATGGAATGGGCAGCACCTCACTCTTGGGGTACACATTTTTATGCTTAAAAAACAAAAGCTAGGGGCTTCCCTGGTGGCGCAGTGGTTGAGAGTCTGCCTGCCGATGCAGGGGACACAGGTTCGTGCCCCGGTCCGGGAAGATCCCACATGCCGCAGAGCGGCTGGGCCCGTGAGCCATGGCCGCTGGGCCTGTGCGTCCGGAGCCTGTGCTCCGCAATGGGAGAGGCCACAACAGTGAGAGGCCTGCGTACCGCCAAAAAAAACAAAAAAACCCAAAAGCTAAAGGAAAAACATATTTCTGAGGAAATTGCTGTTTTTATTATCATCACATAAATGTGAAAAGGCTAATCAAAACTATTAATAACCAGAAAATTGAAGGTAAAATTGAAAAGCCTGTATCAACAAAAGTTGGATACATGTAAAAAAATACATATGAGTTTCTCTCAAATAATTTTTTGTTTCCTAGCTAACATCAAACTAACTAAACTTCCTGATTTTAATTAGTGTGGAATAACTTACTGGTTATTTTAATCTACTTTGGTACTTATTTCCTTTTTTCAATTGCTACAGGATTAGATGAAATAATTTTTTGCTGCTTTGTAAAAGAGGAGGTTGTGTTAGAAGAATTCTAAGGTGCCTTTCAGCAATAGGATGTCATACAAATAGGAAAAAATCTAACATGGTTTAAGGACTATTTATTTAAGCAGTAATTATGACTGGAAAACATCAGAGTGGAAATGGGGTATGGTTTAGAAGCCGTTTTGCTTTTTTCTGGAGTTCATTAAAATGAAATTGTAAAAACTTAAACCATGACTATTTTTCATTTTGAACTTCAGTTCCTGTTGAAATTGGAGAGAAAACCACATAGCGATTTACGTATGCTACTAGGAGAGGATGGCTACCCTCCAGGGCTTTCACAATGTGTCTCACTGCCTTTACTTGTTCATTTATTAAGTGCCTGTTATGTGTCATGGCTGGTCTCACAGATTCTAGGATGTGGACCTTAGCAGTGGAGATCTAGACACTTATTTGGTTAGCATATTTGGACTAGAGCAGTCATGCAGGGAAAGGCTTGCATTAACCAAACTCACAAGATGTTAAGGTATAAACCAAAATGCAAAAATATTGATTTACAAACAGTGGGTCTTTGCTACATATGATTTAGAATGCACATGTGAACCTACTCAGCACTGTCTCACTGAAAGTTACTCTACAGGGAAAATCAACTTATAACCAGAAGGCTGCTTGGTAGTAAGGCCCTAAGAGGGAATGGAATGAATTGTATGATTCAGTGTTTGATATTGGTCTCTGACATTCTGATGCCTCCAGTTCTACCATAGTGATGCACCTGCCAGAGGGACCAGATTGCTCAAGATTTTGGACCAGATTATGCTTCCTGTAAACAGCGCTCGCATGTAGATTACTTCTTTAGAAGAATTCCCTTACTTTTCTCAATTTCACATTACACTTTCCTCCCTGCCTCAGTATTTTATATAAGTTGACTAACCTAAGACCTAGTACCTGGCCCCATAAAGCACCTCAAGTTTAATAAATTGATACTACCATTTAGCTACCTACAAAATTATTATTTTTGCTTTAGGAATAGTACATATTTTACTTCTGAGCTACTTTGGGTATAGTTTATCACTTCATTCTAAGGTCTGTGTGTGTGCGTGTGTGTGTGTGTGTGTGTGTGTGTACATGCGTCTAGTGGGAAGGGCATGATACCTTCCATGCCTTGATGCTTTGAGAAAATAAACGTTTTCTGATTTTATTATTTTTGCAAAAGTTCTGGATATGCTTATACTTTTTTTCTTTTTTTTTCTTACTTTCCAAATAAAGATTTAGACCATGAAGTTTCTTTCTAGAGACATAGCTTCAAAACTAAGTGAAACTCAGAGTATCCCTAAGTCATCCCAGTTTAGTGAGGCTCTTTATGATGATAGTGAGTATGTGTGTTTTGCAGAGGTAGGTAGAGAGAAACTACATTTGAACTCTTGAAAGTCATACTTCAGATTCTTAGTCATTTTTCAGGGACTTGAAACTTATTGTTGATCCTAGCTTAATCTTCACTAAATGGATGATTTTTTTCTCCTAAAACCACTGTCCAATTATTGAAATTAATGCATATACAAGATATCTGACATGTAAATAGAACCGATAATTTTAGTATTTTGCCATAATCCCTTAAAGCATGAGTTGGCAGTGTAGACAAATGGGTTGAAAAAGATACCCGCTTCAGAAAAACCCAAGAGAATTAATCTTTCAAAATTCTTCTGAAACCATCAACTTCCATTTTCTATTTTATTTTTCTATACCTCAAGAAAAGCCAACCAAAAAGCTATTTCCCCTCCACCCTCTCCCCCCTTTCTGAAAATAATTCACTTTTGGTTTGTTACCCTATATAACACATGCCAAAATTCAGCTCCGAATGAATTTTGGTAGCCAACTTAGAACCCCAAAATAGAAACTGCTGACAGTTCCTTAAATACAGTAACATTGGCAGGTGACTTGGTAATAAATTCACAAACTTAGAATCCACAAAACAATAAAGTTATGCAAATTGGAGCATGTAGGGAGAATAATCTGAAATAAAAGGCAGAAGAGTAAGTTTAGCACTGTGGCATCCTGTTTAACTAACACAGGGCAAATCACTCTGAGGAGAATCATAGGGAAATTTAAGATCAAGGAGGGAGAGATATGGACATAATAAGTAAATGAGTAGAGCTTAAGCTGACCAATTAACAATTGATTTCCCTATTACCACAACCATAAACAGAAATGAGAAAACGACCATAAAGTTTCACATTGCAGGTATAAATAACAAAAGGCAAATGGAAAGTAAAAAAAGACCTAAACTGATTGAAGTTATCAAAGTTGCTTTGCTTTAATTGTTCCTTCAGCATCATGCCTATCAGTCATATTCAGATTAGTTGTTTAATATTAGTCAAATAATCAAGCATGTGATACATTTTGAATCCCATTTATTTTAAATATCCCTGCTTAATTATCTTTTACTTTTGTTATTAATCGCTGATACTTTTGTCATAATGGAAAGTTTTTATTTTTAATAAAAAGAAAAGGCAACATGTTCAGTTAACTTATTTTTAGGAAATACACATTTTCAATTAAAATTTAAAATCACACTAATATCACAGACAGAAGTGGAGCTGAGGACTATACCTTTTGTTAGGTGTATGGTAAAATGTAACCTTTTGGACCTGTACTATGGCTTGTAGGATGTAAAGGAAATATTTAACTTTTTCTCCTTTTTGTTTTTATCACCTTTAAGTAACTCCCAAAGAAGTACAAAATGGCTGTTCTGTGCACAAGAAAAACCCATTAGAATAATGATTATAAATTAATCATCCTATTCAAGGTGAAGACATAGTGGATGACTTAGTACAAGTTCACTGGAGATGGCATCATAACTACCCTTTATCATACCATATTCCACTACCTAGCTCTGTTGTCTGGCACTTGACTCTTAATAAATATCACCTGAAATAAAGAACAATATCATTTGCAAATTTAGTAGGCTCACAAAAATTGAGTTCGGCGGTGTGGTGGGGACCGTCATTGCAAAGTGTCTCAGGAAAGGGGGGTCTAGAGAAACCTCTAGAGTTAGATGCTAACTAAGGTCAGAGAGCCAGGACTGGAACACACATAACAGAGTTCAGTCAGCCTCAGTATACCTTTCGTGAACATATTTTCCACACGTTCAAAAGTTTAAGCTTATTTAAAAATGGTGCCATTTATTTTCTTTAAAGTTCTCACTAAAATTCTTTCTGGGAGAGGAGTAAGGACTTTATACAGATACTAAATAATTTTCCTGATTATTCCCTTACTTAAACATTTTCAAACTAACAACCACAGTATTCTTGTGGAAACAAAGCTGACCAGTAAATATTATACCATGGACTGAGTGACCAGAGTTCCCCTGAGAGACTTCCTCTTCCCAGCTAAGACAATGTTTCATTTTTTCAGAAGTCTGTAATTTATAGCTGTGTGTGTATGTATGATTTTTCTAAAAATCTCCTCCCTAGTCACTTAAACTTGATTGTTGCTTTTCTTCTGGCATATAATTTTTCTAAGAAAATTAATGAAAAATACTTAAAATTAGTGAATACATTCCATAACTGGGCCAAATAAACCTGGGAGAATGTTGGAAGGGGACTATGCCGGCAGAATCCAAAGAAAAATTTCTGCCCCGGCTACCCTGCCCAGGGAGTGAGACAGTATGCAAATCATTGAACATATGTAGATTTCAATTAATGCATCTGTAAAATACTTTTTAAAAAGTTAAGATGATGGTTATTTAAGTGGTTGAAAAATAACACCTCATTTTGGCTGCTTTTTATGTCGAAGCTAAAGGAAGTTTTATCCCTTTTCATGTACAGTAGAATGTGAGCTAATAATTTTGTTATGGGCAGAGAAATCAACATGTGCCTTATAACACTGAGAAAGTAGAGACCTGCTCTTTATTTCAGAACTGGAGGACCCTTTAACAAAACATCCAATGTGAGGAGATAAACTTACACAAAGATCTTGACACAATATGTTTACTGTAGAGTGAGAAGTCTGTTTATCATGTCAAATTTAGTTGCTTATATTGTTAGGTATTAAGTTATGTGCCAAAAGATACTACCACAGTTTTCTCTGATCACAGTGTAATAAAACCAAAAATTATTAACAAGCTATAACACAAAAATAAACAGTTACTTGGAAGAAATAAGCCGTTAAAACCTATTGGGTCAGATGCAATTAAAACTGCAATCGTGAGTCATTTAGAAAATAATAACACTATTCAGGGGAAAAAAACCCTCCTGAAATACAGGAAAACTGTACTCACAGGCAAATATATAGTGCTAAATAATTTCACTTTAAACTATAAAATATAAAAAATATTTTAGGAACTTTTAAAAAATATGAAACTTAACATGAAATATAAAGGGGAATTGGATGAGATAAAAAACAAAAATTGAAAAAACCAGTGAAAGGTTGAGTTCGTATATACAAGAGCTGGTTCTTAAAAATAATACTTTAAAAACTTTGGAAATAAAACTAAGGGAAAATATGAACCATGGTTATTTTTTAAGTGAATGAAGAGGTTGAAATAAAATATAAATTTTAATAAAAATAGAAATTATAAGCTAATTCTCTGTGAAACTTGATAGCAAGAAAAATTCAGTGGATGGCCACTTATAATTTTGGAGTAAAAATGGGCAATATCTGAAGTGGAAGAAATTTTTTAAAACCTTATTTAAGAGTTAATCCTCAAAGTGTTTTTACCAGTAAGTTTTTCAAATTTTTAAAAAAGTAAATTCTTGTTTGTGTGAATAGAAATTGATAGAAGGTGTTCCAATTAAAAATTTGAAGGTCACATAATCCTGAATCTAAAATCTAACAGAAATTATCACAAAAATATATATCTGTAGATCAATCCCTTTTGAATTTTGAATAAATATATAAGCCAAAAGTCTAAGTAAAGTGTGGCAAATTAAATTTAGCAATATCTTAAAAGAATAATTCACCTCAACCAGGATGGCTTCATGTCAGGAATTCAACAATAATTAATTACAGAAATATATCAAAAGAAAAAAATCTCACTAGAGATGAGTAAAAAGCATGAAAAAAGTCAATACCTATTCCTAGGTGAAAATATTAATAAACTAGAAGTAAAATAACCTTCATGATGTAAGAAAATGTATCTAAATCAGACAGCATCACAGAGGGAAATGCCAGAGGCATTCTTGCCAAAATCAGGGTATTTTTATATTTGATGACATATTAAAGATTATTGGTGATAGTTACTTTTTCAAAATATCCAATAGGTTTTTTTCCAGTGTATAAATGAAAACATCTGTCTCCATTATTTCCAGAAACCCGATTAAAGTAGCAATAAAAATCTAAAAGTATAAACCCACAGAAGGGAGAGAATAGGAGAGGAGTAATTGTGGAGAAGGGAGGCCAACAAATTTTGGAAGATAGGAGGATGGTAGAGGAGTGGTGACTATCTTAGAACCATGGAGGAAACCCAAACTCAGTGTCTACAGGGAGGGTGACATTAAGAAGAAAGATATTTTGTTCCCCTAAAGCATCAAGGATTATAGGTGGGGGATAAGGCAAAGGGGTGAATATAATGGTTGGTTGAAAGTTAATATTTAAGTAGTAGTTCACCAGTTCACTCCTCTCTCTTCTTGGCCTCACCACCCTACGTAGTCAGGAAACTACCCATCTACTTGCCCAGCAGGGTTTGGGGAAGTTGATTATTTGAAGAAATTAATCCGTAGAGTCTTGAGACTTTGGGACACCAGGGTTATGGAAAGCTGGGGAGAGGAAAGGCATTGATAAATAGGGGATTAAGTGAAACTCTATATACTAAGTGTGAGAATTGTCCACCTACTTCCCACCTGCTGGCCAGAAGGTCTGATCTTTCAAAAGAACTTTGAACTTTAAAGAAAGAAAGAAAACCTCACAAACAGGAAAGGAAAAGAAAAAACTCAAAAATATATTTAATGCAGGGAACAGAAGAAAATTTAAACAATTTAATAGTAGCCTCAGAGAGATAAGAAATACATTCATTAAACAAGAAAAGGATGCTATTTTTGTCCTACCATAGATCCTTTTTTCTTTTCCTTTCTTTCTTTGACTCTTTTCAGATCTTTCCGCTTCTTAGTACTACATAATCTTTATGCCACCAACAATCCTAGGTTCCAGTCTTGTGGCTTCTTCAGCTGGGAGGACTGAGACTGAGAGATTCCCATCTTCTGAGTCCTCCTGGATTGTTCAAGGATGTGTTCTAAGAGTAGATCAGGCGCAAGATAGTCCTGATATAGATGGATTTGCTGAAAACCCTAGTCCAACGGAGAATGGCTGTTTTTGATTGCCTAAGCCTCTAAGATATTACTAGAGACTGGGAGAAGAAAAGGGTAAGAATTAGACATTTCTAATTTCAAAAATGTAGGAAAAACATTATGGAAGAGATTAATGGGGAAAGTAGACATTCTCAGGTAAGGGGTGGGGATAAATGCTGAGCTGTTTATCTTTCTATGAATGCTTAGAACATCCTTCTCATAGAAGGAGGTTAAGAGAATAGGGCAGGACTACAAGCCATGCTGTATATAGAATGATTCCAATTCACTACATTCCTATCTATTAGCAGAAGTGATGAGTGGGGAAGGGATCATGGCAGATGCAATGATGGGGGAGGGAATTTTTTATGTTTGGGAAGCTAATCCAAATGTAAGGGGCAAGTGTTGGTCAGTCATGAATTAGTATAATTCAAAAAGCTGTTCAGCCACACAAACGTTTTGGGTTTGCAGTTTTTTTACTTGTTTATTTTATTGTTCATGATGTCATACAAATGATATAAATTATATAATTAAAAAAAATATGTACCTCAAAACAGTTTCAAGTTTTTTTAGGAAAGTTGGGAATTCACCTTCTCTAGTCAGAGTGCCTGGGATGGCATTTTCACCCAACTACTTGCTAACTACTGGACCTTGGATAGTGTTTTAACTGCTTGTGCCTCAGTTTCCTCACCTGGAAAATTGAGATAATAATAGTACATAGCGCACGTGGTGTCAGGATAAAATATTATTATTTTTACAATAAACATTTTGGTCTCCTCATTTTATCTTCCCCTTGAGATGTTGCCTAGCTCTGATTATTCATTTGTTGTATCTTAACCTCTCTTTTTACTTCTCATGTTTTAATATTCAAACATTGAGGTAAATGCAGTCCATGTATATAACTATATACCAGCAGACAAGGCACTATGAGATGAATTCTGTAAACAGAACCTTGTTAACATATCATCCTATATATAGTAAATAGTAATATCTTCATTTCAACATAGGTAATTTTCACTATGAATATATGTAAAATTCTTCTCACTGTATTTTAAGGAATTACAGTGGTAGAAATTTGGTTGCAATCCTAGCCATTTGGGAGAGATTTAATTATTATTGCTAGGTTAGTCTCATGCTAAAGATCTGTAGAAAGTCTCTCTCCAAGTTGAGGATGGTATGGATGTAGATGGTAAGACTGATGATGAGTGAAATGTGAAATTTTACCATGATAATTTCATGTTTCATAAGCTGGCAAACGATTCCACTATTTATTCCTCATCTATTTTCTTTTGAGGAAGCCAATGGAACATTAAGTTCTTGTGGATGTATTTCTTTAAAAAGTAGTGGTGCCATACCATGTACTGTCATTATTTAAAAACTGTGACATTCTGACAGTGTGTCAGAAAGAGTGGTAGCTGTATGAAATTTACATGTGTAAGTTTGTAACTAAAACTAATTAGAGAATATTTTATAATTACCAAATTAAAGAACTGTATAATTAAAGTAAAATGAGCTCTGCATGTGCCTAGAAACAATCTCTTAATGCTTTTGTTAGTTTTTCTCCAATGATATTACTTGTAAGATTATATATATATATATATATATATATATATAAATAATTTATTTCAGAAATAGTGGCAGAGTAAGGTTGTTTTCCAGAGATATGCAACCATTTGGAGAAATTCATGAACAACTTACTATGTTGAATTATTTTCACATGTAATTCAGTGACTTTTAAAAGAGGAAGAGCAAATCAACCAAATTCAAATGCCCCTCTCCTTCTCATACTTCTGTATTTTATTTATAGCAGAGGAAAAACTTTCTTCATTTGTTCCTGTCAGCTGTGCAGAGGCAGTTTTACTGAAATTGGGTAAAAGAATATCCAGAACACTTTTTAGCACTTTGAGTTAGTCTCTGGTAAATAAATTAAGATGATTATTTTTCTAGCTAAGATGATATGGAGCAGCTTATTTTTTAAAGCACTCCTAAATAAAACTTTAAAAATTCCTTCAGTAAAGGGAATTTATTTTAATGGATTAATTTTGTGGAAGTGCAATGAATATTATTTATATTTTGGATTCTAATGTTATAATACTGTGAATTCTCAGTTCTCTGATCTAGAGTTTTACTCACATGGGTACTTGCTCACTCTTTAGATGGTCTGATCATGTAGCAGTGTAAGACTTTAGGAGTGTGTACATTCTATGATGGACTTTATTACTACTGGGCAGAAAGCTTAGTAACCATATTAGAAGTGTTTCATTATTGGGTGTATTTGAAGGAGACTATTTAGGAAATAATTTGGCATGTGCAACTACATTCAAGAAAGATGGTGTATATTTATGAAATCATCTCTCTTTCTGAAACTTAAAGGAGATGGAAAAATACCATCTATGTTTGTGTAGAAATTATATAGCTATAAGTGATGGATAAATCACTTAACTTCTCTGGATCTCAGTTTTCTAATTTATAAAATGAAGATATTATTACCCTCTCTAGTGAGCTCACAGAGTTTTCCAAATCAGACCATGGTAAAAATCAATGTGAAATGCTTGGAAAAGTGTAAAGCATTTTGCAAGTATAAGGGATTATGATTTCTCATTATTGTTTTGTTATCTAGAACTACACTAGAGTTAAGTGCCTTTATTTTATTCTGCTAAATAAGAAGGAAAATAGAAAATTATTGTGTTTATGGTAGTTCAGGTTTAAGAAATTAAAAATACAATGTGCACAGGTCTGTACTGAGGCAAGGTAAGCTCTATATAATCAATTGGATATGCAGCTTACTATGTGGCAAGTCAAAATGGGTGGTAGAGTGCCATTGCTGTTCAAAGAAAGATTACCCGACAATGTAAAAGCAATGACAATAACATTGCAGTGATAATGACAATAAAGATATAAGCAACAGGGGAGACCTTCAAGGTGGCGGAGGAGTAAGACGTGGAGATCATCTTCCTCCCCACAAATACATAAGAAATACATCTACATGTGGAACAACTCCTACAGAACACCTACTAAACACTGACAGAAGACCTCAGACTTCCCAAAAGGCAAGAAACTGCCACATACCTGGGTAGGGCAAAAGAAAAAAAAAAAAACAGAGCCAAAGAATAGGGACGGGACCTGCACCAGTGGGAGGGAGCTGTGAAGGAGGAAAGGTTTCCACACACTAGGAAGCCCCTTCACGGGCAGAGACTGTGGGTGGCAGGGGGGAAGCTTCGGAGCCACGGAGGAGAGCACAGCAACAGGGGTGCGGAGGGCAAAGCGGAGAGATCCCCGCACAGAGGATCGGTGCTGATCAGCACTCACCAGCCCGAGAGGCTTGTCTGCTCACCCGCTGGGGCGGGCGGGGGCTGGGAGCTGAGGCTTTGTCTTCAGAGGTCGGATCCCAGGGAGAGGACTGGGGTTGGCGGCGTGAACACAGCCTGAAGGTGCTAGTGCGCCACGGCTGGCTGGGAGGGAGTCCGGGAAAAAGTCTGGACCTGCCTAAGACGGGCATGAAACGCTAAGGCTGCTACTGCAGCCACCAAGAAGCCTGTGTGCAAGCCCAGGTCACTAGCCACACCTGCCCTCCCAGGAGCCTGTGCAGCCCGCCATTGCCAGGGTCCAGTGATCCAGGGACAACTTCCCTGGGAGACATGGCGCCTCAGGCTGGTGCAACGTCACGCAGGCCTCTGCCGCCGCAGGCTCACCCTGCACTCCGTGCCCCTCCCTCCGCAGGCCTGAGTGAGCCAGAGCCCCGGAAGCAGCAGCTCCTTTAACCCCGTCCTGTCTGAGCTGGAAAAGATGCCCTCAGGCGACCTACACGCAGAGGCGGGGCTAAATACAAAGCTGAATCCCAGGAGCTGTGCGAACAAAGAAGAGAAAGGGAAATCTCAGCCAGCAGCCTCAGGAGCAGCGGATTAAATCTCCACAATCAACTGGATGTACTCTGCATGTGTGGAATACCTGAATAGACAACAAATCATCCCAAAATTGAGGCAGTGGACTTTGGAAGCAACTGTAGACTTGGGGTTTGCTTTCTGCATCTAATTTGTTTCTGGTCTTATGTTTATCTTAGTTCAGTATTATTTAGAGTTTATTATCATTGGTAGATTGGTTTATTCATTTGGTTGCTCTCTTCCTTTTATATATATATATGTTTTTCCTTTTTGTCTTTTCGTGAGTGTGTATGTGTATGCTTTGTGTGATTTTGTCTGTATCGCTTTGCTTTTACCATTTGTCCTAGGATTCTGTCTGTCAAATTTTTTTTTTAGTATAGTTTTTAGCGTTTGTTATCATTGGTGGATTTGTTCTTTGTTTGCTCTCTTCTTCTCTTTTTTATTACTCTTTAATTTTTTTATTTTTAATAATTAAAATTTTTTATTTTATAGCTTTATTTTATTTTATTTATTTATTTTTCTTTCATTCTTTCTTTTTTTCCTCCCTTTTCTTCTGAGCCGTGTGGCTGACAGGGCTCCGGCTGGGTGTCAGGCCTGTGCCTCTGAGGGGGGAGAGCCGAGTTCAGGACATTGGTCCATCACAGACTTCCCAACTCCACGTAATATTAAACAGCGAAAGCTCTTCCACAGATCACCATCTCAATGCTAAGACCCAGCCACTCAGCGACCAGCAGACTACAGTGCTGGATACCCTATGCTAGACAACTAGCAAGACAGGAACAAAACCCCACCCATTAGCAGAGAAGCTGCCTAAAATCATAATAAGGTCACAGACACCCCAAAGCACACCACCGGACACAGTCCTGCCCACCAGAAAGACAAGATCCAGCCTCATCCACCAGAACACAGGCACCAGTCCCCTCCACCAGGAAGCCTACACAACCCACTGAACCAACCTTAACCACTGGAGGCAGACACCAAAAACAACAGGAATTACGAACCTGCAGCCTGTGAACAGGAGGCCCCAAACACAGTAAGTTAAGCAAAATGAGAAGACAGACAAACACACAGCAGATGAAGGAGCAAGGTAAAAACCCACCAGACCAAACAAATGGAAAGGAAAAAGGCAGTTTACCTGAAAAACAATTCAGAGTAATGATAGTAAAGAGGATCCAAAATCTTGGAAGTAAAATGGAGAAAATACAAAAAACTTTTAACAAGGACCTAGAAAAACTAAAGAGCAAACAAACAATGGTGAACGACATAATAAATGAAATTAAAAATTCTCTAGAAGGAATCAGTAACAGAATAACTGAGGCAGAAGAATGGATAAGTGACCTGGAAGATAAAATAGTGGATATAACTACTGCAGAGCAGAATAAAGAAAAAAGAATGAAAAGAATTGAGGGCAGTCTCAGAGACCTCTGGGACAACATTAAGCACACCAACATTTGAATTATAGGGCTTCGAGAAGAAGAAGAGAAAAAGAAAGGGACTGAGAAAATAGTTAAAAAGATTATAGTTGAAAATTTCCCTAATATGGGAAAGGAAATAGTCAGTCAAGTCCAGGAAGTGCAGAGAGTCCCATACAGGATAAATCCAAGGAGAAGCATGCCAAGACACATATTAATCAAACTATCAAAAATTAAATACAAAGAAAAAATTTTAAAGCAGCAAAGGAAAAACAACAAATAACATACAAGGAAATCCCCATAAGATTAACAGCTGATCTTTCAACAGAAACTCTGCAAGCCAGAAGGGAGTGGCAGGACATATTTAAAGTGATGAAAGGGAAAAACCTACAACCAATATTACTCTACCCAGCAAGGATCTCATTCATATTCAACGGAGAAATTAAAACCTTTGCAGACAAGCAAAAGCTAACAGAATTCAACACCACCAAACCAACAAGTGCTAAAGGAACTTCTCTATGTAGGAAATACAAGAGAAAGAAAAGACCTACAAAAACAAAAACAAAACAATTAAGAAAATGGTAATAAGAACATACATATTGATAATTACCTTAAATGTAAATGGATTAAATGCTCCAACCAAAAGACATAGACTGGCTGAATGGATACAAAAAACAAGACCCATATATGTGCTGTCTACAAAAGACCCATATATATGCTATCTACAAGAGACCCACTTCAGACCTAGGGAGACATACAGACTGAAAGTGAGGGGATGGAAAAAGATATTCTATGCAACTGGAAATCAAAAGAAAGCTGGAGTAACAATTCTCGTATCAGACAAACTAGACTTTAAAATAAAGACTATTACAAGAGACAAAGAAGGACACTACATAATGCTCAAAGGATCAATCCAAGAAGATATAACAGTTATACATATATATGCACCCAGCATAGGAGCACCTCAATACATAAGGCAAATGCTAACAGTCATAAAAGGGGAAATTGACAGTAACACATTCATAGTAGGGGACTTTAACACCCCAGTTTCACCAATGGACAGATCATCCAAAATGAAAATAAATAAGGAAACACAAGCTTTAAATGATACGTTAAACAAGATGAACTTAATTGATATTTATAGGACATTCCATTCAAAAACAACCGAATACACTTTCTTCTCAAGTGCTCATGGAACATTCTCCAGGATAGATCATATCTTCAGTCACAATCAAGCCCTGGTAAATTTAAGAAAATTGAAATTATATCAAGTATATTTTCCGACCACAATGCTGTGAGACCAGCTATCAATTACAGGAAAAAATCTGTAAATAATACAAACACAGGGAGGCTAAACAATACTAAATAACCAAGAGATTACTTAGGAAATCAAAGCGGAAATCAAAAAATTCCTAACACTCCCAAACTCATTCTATGAGGGCACCATCACCCTGATACCAAAATCAGACAAAGATGTCACAAAGAAAGAAAACTGCAGGCCAATATCACTGACGAATGTAGATGCAAAATCCTCAACAAAATGCTAGCAAACAGAATCCGACAGCACATTAAAAGCATCGTACACCATGATTAAGTGGGGTTTATCCCAGGACTGCAAGGATTCTTCAATATATGCAAATCAAGCAATGTGATATACCATATTAACAAGTTGAAGGAGAAAAACCATACGATCCTCTCATTAGATGCAGAAAAAGCTTCTGACAATATTCAACACCCATTTATGATAAAAATCCTCCAGAAAGTAGGCATAGAGGGAACTACCTCAACATAATAAAGGCCATATACGACAAACCCACAGGCAACATCGTTCTCAATGATGAAAAACTGATACCATTTCTTCTGAGATCAGGAGCAAGACAAGTTTGTCCATTCTCACCAGTATTATTCAACACAGTTTTGGAAGTTTTAGCCAGCAATCAGAGAAGAAAAAGAAATAAAAGGAATCCAAATTGGAAAAGAAGTAAAGCTGTCACTGTTTGCAGATGACATGATACCATACATAAAGAATCCTAAATATGCTACCGGAAAACTACTAGAGCTAATCAATTAATTTGGTAAAGTAGCAGGATACAAAATTAATGCACAGAAAACTCTTGCATTCCTATACTTTAATGATGAAAAATCTGAAAGAGAAATTAAGGAAACACTCCCATTTACCATTGCAACAAAAAGAATAAAATACCTAGGAATCAACCTGTCTAAGGAGACAAAAGACCTGTATGCAGAAAACTATAAGACACTGATGAAAGAAATTAAAGATGATACAAACAGATGGAGAGATATACCAAGTTCTTGGATTGGAAGAATCAACATTGTGAAAATGACTATACTACTCAAAGCAATCTAGAGATTCAGTGTAATCCCTATCAAACTACCAATGGCATTTTTCACAGAAGTAGAACAAAAAATTTCACAATTTGTATGGAAACACAAAAGGCCCTGAATAGACACAGCAATCTTGAGAAAGAAAAACAGAGCTGGAGGAATAAGGCTCCCTGTCTTTAGACTATACTACAAAGCTACAATAATGAAGACAGTATGGTAGTGACACCTAAAGAGAAATATAGATCCATGGAACAGGATAGAAAGCCCAGAGATAAACCCATGCATGTATGGTCACCTTAGTTTTAATAAAGGAGGCAAGAATATACACTGGAGAAAAGACAGCCTCTTCAATAAGTGGTGGTGGGAAAGCTGGACAGCTACATGTAAAATTATGAAATTAGAGCACTCCCTAACACCATACGCAAAAATAAGCTCAAAATGGGTTTAAGAACTAAATGTAAGACTGGACACTATTAAAGTCTTAGAACAAAACATAGGAAGAACACTTTTGACATAAATCACAGCAAGATCCTTTTTGATCCACCTCCTAGAGAAATGGAAATAAAAACAAAAAGAAACAAGTAGGACCTAATGAAACTTAAAAGCTTTGGCATAGCAAAGGAAACCATAAACAAGACGAAAAGATAACCCTCCGAATGGGAGTAAGTATTTGCAAATGAAGCAATGGACAAAGGATTAATCTCCAAAATTTACAAGCAGCTCATGCAGCTCAATATCAAAAAAACAACCCAATCAAAATTGGGCAGTAGACCTAAATAGACATTTCTCCATAGAAGATATACAGATTGCCAACAAGCACATGAAAGGATTCTCAACATCATTAGAGAAATGCAAATCAAAACTACAATGAGGTATCACCTCACACCGGTCAGAATGGCCATCATCAAAAAATCTACAAACGATAAATACTGGAGTGTGTGTGGAGAAAAGGGAACCCTCTTGCACTGTTGGTGGGAATGTAAATTGATACAGCCACTATGGAGAACAGTATGGAGGTTCCTTAAAAAACTAAAAATAGAACTACCATATGACCTAGCAATCCCAGTATTGGGCATATACCCTGAGAAAACCATAATTCAAAAAGAGTCATGTACCACAATGTTCATTGCAGCTCTATTAAGAATAGCCAGGAAATGGAAACAACCTAAGTGTGTGTTGACAGATGAATAGATAAAGAAGATGTGGCACATATATACAATGGAATATTACTCAGCCATAAAAAGAAACGAAATTGAGTTATTTGTAGTGAGGTGGATGGACCTAGAGTCTGTCATAGAGAGTGAAGTAAGTTAGGAAGAGAAAAGCAAATACTGTATGCTAACACATGTATATGGAATCTAATAAAAAAGGTTATGAAGAACCTAGGGACTGGACAATAATAAAGACGCAGACGTAGAGAATGGACTTGAGGACACAGGGATGGAGGAGGGTAGCTGTGTCGAAATGAGATAGTGGCATGGACATATATACACTACCAAATGTAAAATAGATAGGTAGTGGGAAGCAGCTGCATAGCACAGGGATATCAGCTCAGTGCTTTGTGACTACCTAGAGTGGTGGGGTAGGGAGTGTGGGACGGAGACTCAAGAGGGAGGAGACATGGGGATATGTGTATACATATAAATGATTCACTTTGTTATAAAGCAGAAAGTAACACACCATTTTAAAGCAATTATACTCCAATAAAGTTGTTTAAAAAAAGATATAAGAGAAGGTTTTTGTCTATTTTTTCCTGTTGTTTTCTGAGCCAAGAATTAGGCTCAGGTACCTAGTAGGTATTAATGAATATTTGATGATATTACTGAATGAATAACGTTTACTATTAGATACAACTAAAACTTGCACTTGTTTCCATGTAGCTCATGAAGAATTTATTTAGTATTTTTCTGCTTCTATGAGATGATCATGTGTTTTTTGTCATTTATTTTGTTAATATGTTGTCTTTCATAATTGATTTTCTGATGGTAAACCAATCTATCATTACTGGGATAAACTCCACTTGGTCGAAGTATATAACACTTTTTATACATTGATGGGTTCTGTTTGAGGAACATTAGTTTATATATATTTTTCTTGTAATATCAGATTTTAGTATCAGGGTAGTGCCGGTCTCATATAATGCATTGGGAAGGAGTCACTTGCCTTCAATTTTCTGAAAGAGTTTGCATTATTTTTCTCCTTAAATATTTGGTAGAATTCAATAGTGAACTCCATCTGGCCTGCAGCTTCCTTTGTGGGGAGATTTTTTATTACAAATGCAAATTATTTAATAGGTATAGTACTATTCATACTACCCATTTCTTCTTGAATTTGTATTTTTCAAGGAATTTGTCCATTTAATCTAAATTTTCACATGTATAGGCAGAAAGTTTTTGGTAATATTCTCTTATAATCCTTTGAATATCTGTAAAATTGCAGTGATGTCACAAATTTGATTCCTGATATTGGTAATTATTATCTATTCTCTATTTTTCATGATCAGTTTGACTAGAACTTTACTAGTATTATAGATTTTCTTAAATAACTATTTAGTTTTCTGTATTATCTTCCTGTTTTGTATTTCATTGATTTCCACTCTGATCTTCATTATTGCCTTTCTTGTATTTGTTTTGGGTTTCATTTGCTCCCCTATTTCTAGTTCTTAAGGTGGAAGCTGAGATAATTGATTTGAGACCTTCCTTCTTTTATAATATATTTATTTAGTACTGTAAAATTTCCCTTAAATACTGCTTTAGTTATATCTCACAGATTTTGACGTTTTCATTTTCATTCAGTTTAGAATAGTGTCTTTTTTAAAAAACGTGTATAATGTCATGCTCTGATATGTATACATTATGAAAGGAATTCCCCCATCAAAGTAATTAAAACATCTGTCACCTCACACATTTACAGTGTGTGTGAGTGAACCGTTCAGTTCTATTCTCTAGGCAAATTTCAACTGTACTGTACAGTGTTACCAACTGTGGTCATCATGTTATACATTAGAACCTCAGACCTTATTCATCTTATAGTTTGTACCCTATTACCAGCCTCTTCCTATTCCCCCCCATCCCCCAGGTCCTGGTGACTATTTTTCTACTCTCCGTTTCTATGAGTCCAACTTCTTAAAATAGTTTCCACATATAAGTGACACCACGCATTATTTGCCTTTCTATGTCTGGCTTGTTTCACTTAGCATCATGCCCTTCAGGTTCAAATTCATCCATATTGTCACAAATGACAGGATTTTCCCTTTCTTAGTGCTGAATAATATTCCATACACACACACATACACTCACACACACACACACTCACACACACACACACACACACACATCACATATTAGTGATCCATTCACCATTTGGCAGACAGGTTGTTTCCATACCTTGACTACTGTAAATAATGCTGCAATGAACATGGAGTACAGATATCTCTTCAACATAATGGTTTCTTGGATATATACCCAGAAATGAGATTGCTGGATCCTATGGTAGTTCTATTTTTAATTATTTGAAGAGCCTACATACTGTTTTTCATAGTGGCTATACCAGTTTACATTCCCACCAACTATACCAGTTTACATTAGACATGCCTTTTCTAAATATTTTTTACAGAATATGTTCTGTCTTGTCTTTTTGATAATAACTACCCTAACAGATGTGAGGCGATGCCTCATTGTAGTTTGGATTTGAATTTCCCTGATCATTAGCGATGCTGAGCACCTTTTTGTGTACCTGTTGGCCATTTGCATGTCTTCTTTGGAAAAATGTCTATTCAGGTTATTTGCCCATTTTTTAATTAGATAGTTTTTGTTTGTTTTGCTATTGAGTTGTATGAGCTCCATATATATTTTGGATATTAACCCTTTATCGGATATGTGGTTTGCAAATATTTTCTTCCATTTGATAGGTTGCCTTTTCATTTTTTTTTTGATGATTTCCTTTGCTGAGCAGAAGCTTTTTAGATTAGTTTGATGTAGTCCCACTTGTTTATTTTTGCTTTTGTTGTCTTTGATTTTTTATCATAAAATACTTTCTAATTTCCCTTTTGATTTGTTCTTTTACCCATGAACCATTTAGAAATATGTTATTTGTTTTACAAATACTTGAGGATTTTCCTAGATATTTTCCTGTTAGTGACTTCTAATTTATTACAATTGGGTCAGAAAACCTAACTTGTATGAACTGAATCCTTTTAAAATTACTGAGACTTGTTTTATAACACAGAATATGGTACCACATTCCTAGATAAATGTCCCATGTGCACTTTAAAAATGTGCATTCTGCTGTTGTTTTCTATAAATGTTAATAAGATCAAGTTTGTTAATAATGCTACTCAACTTACTGATTTTCTATCTGCTTTTTCTGTCAATTATTGTATATCCTTACTGATTTTCTATCTACTTTTTCTACCATTTATTGAAGGAAGAATATTACAATCTCCTACAACTGTGTATTTGTCTATTTCTCCTTGTAATTTTATTACTTTTTGGTTCATATATTTGAAAGCTCTTTTATTAGGTGTATAAACATTTATGATTGTATATCATATTGATAAAATGATCCTTTTATCATTATGAAATGGTGTTTTTTTCTTTAATAATATTCTTTGCTCTGGAATCTACTTTTTTCTCAAGGTCTCTTTCTATTAGTGTTAGCATGGTATGTAGTTTTCAATCCTTTTACTTTAAACCATTTGTGTCATATTTATAGTGAGTATATTGAAGGCAGCATAGAGTTGAATTGTGCTTTGGTATCGAATCTGGCTATCTCTGCCTTTTAATTGGAGTGCTGGACCTTTTATGTTTAGCGTGGCTGTTAATATGTTTAGGTTAAATCTATCACCTTGCTATTTATTTCCTACTTTTCCTATCTGTTCTTTGTCTCCTTTTTTCCTTTTGTACCTTCTTTTTGATTAATTGATTTTTACAAAATGATTCCATTTTATCTCATTTTGTTAGCCTACCATCTACAACCTTTTGTTTTATTTAGTTGTTATGTTAGGGTTTATAGATACATCTTTAATTTGTCATAGTCTGTCTTCAAGTGATATTATACTGCTTCATGTATATAGTATAAGAAGGTTACCAAAAGTATACTTGCAATTTCCCCTTCCTGACCATTGGTTGTTATTGTCATAGATTTTATTTTTTTACATTATTGATTGATAAACCCTACACTGTATTGTGATGAGTTTTGTTTAAACATTAGAAATTTTTAAAAAGAGATTTAAATAATAAGAAAAATTTCTGTTTTCCCACAGAGTTATTTCAGGTGCTTTTCATTTCTTTGTGTAGATTCATCAGACTTTTCCATGTGATATTATTTTCTGTCTGTTTGAAGGACTTTTTTTTTTTAACATTTCTTGAAGTACAGATCTGCTGGTGATGAATTCTTCTGGCTTCTCTATGTCTAAAGAAATCTTTGTTTCACTTTCATTATTGAAATATATTTTGGCTGGGTATAGCATTCCATATTGACATTTTTTTCTATCAGTACTTTAAAGATATTACTCCACTATCTGTTTCTGACATAAAATACACTGTCATTCTTTATCTGTGTTTCTCTATACTTAAAGTTTGTCTTCCCCCACTCCCACCCCTTGGGCTGCTTTTAATATCCCCCCCCCACCTTATTTCTGTTCTGTTGAGCTTGTTGGATCTCTGAGCATATTCTTTCCATTAAATTTGGAAATTTTGGAGCCATTATTTCTTCAAATATTCCCCACCCTTTTGAGGCTTCAAATATATGTATTTTAGGCCACTTGAAATGGTCCCATATGTTGACAGTGCTCTGCTTTTTTAAAAAATTCTTTTTTCTCTGTGTGTTTATTTCCGTAGTTTCTGCTGCTATTTCTTCAAGTCCACTAATCTCTTTTTCTGAAATGTCTAATGGGCTGTTAGTCTTATCCCAATGTATTTTTCATCTGACACATTGTAGTTTCTATCTCTAAAACTTTCATTTGGTTTTTAAAAATAATATCTTTCATGTCACTACTTAACTTTTTGAACATATAGGATACAGTTTCATAACTGTTTTACTTTTCTTTCCTTGTTAACTGTAGAGTCTATCAGTTCTGGATCTGTTTTGATTGATTGGTTTTTCTCCTTAGCTGGGGTCATATTTTCATCCTTTGCATGCCTGGTAATTTTTATTATGTGCCAAACATTGTAAATTTTACCTTCTTGAGTGATGAATATTTTTTGTTTTTCTATAAATATTCTTGAGCTTTATTCAAGGACACAGTTAAGTTATTGAAAGCAGTTTTATTCTTTTGGTTCCAGTTAGGCATGACTGGAGTAATGCTCTCTAGGCCTTACTATTTCTCACTATTGTGAGAAGCCCCTTCCATTTGCTGTATCCAATGTCTCTGATGATTCATGAGATATACCACTCTGGTTGGTGGAAATAAGCACTATTTCCAACCCTTTGTGACTGTTGCACACTGTTACCTCTAATGTTGTGGTTTCCTTATACATATACTTATGAGTACTCTGCCGATCACTCCTTCTGTATATAGCTCTGGAGTTCTCTTTATCACTTCATGCTGCCTTCTTCTCTCTAGTACCCTCTCCTGTGAATACTTTGGTGTTCCCAGACTTTCGGCTTTTTCTCTTCAAATATGTGAGCTGGCTGAGTTATTCCTGGGTTTTCACTCACTGTATCATCACTAGCAAATCTTTCAAGTCAATAAACTAGAGTAATTTTTAGGCTTACCTTGTATATTTCACGTCTCTCAGGAATCATTATACTTTGTTGCCTGATGTCCAGTGTCTTAAAACAATTGCTCCAAATGTTTTGTCCACTTTTGGTTGTTTCAGGTGAGAGAGCAAATCTAGTCCATTACTGCATCTTGACAGGAGATGGAAGTTTCTGATGCATAGTCATTTTTATGTCACTTATTTTCCTCCTTTTTATTAAGAAGCCTATTTTCTTAACTTGTATATGCCTCACTTTCCTAATCCATAAAATTAGAATTATAGTTTTGCCTACTTTCAGGGTTGTTGAGAGATTTAAATGAGACAGCATTGTAAAACATTTGATAAGCACATGGAAAGCCCCCATTAACTTACTTATTTTATTGTTATCATTATTTTGGTTACAAATCACATGAAACAATCTCTCACTTTCAAATGCACGTCCACTTAATTTGATTAATTTTCGATTTGTGTTAAACAAGCTTAATATTTATATTATACACAAGCAAGGGTTAAATGAATCTACTGAATGAGAGAGAAGAATCGTCTTGAAAGACAGGTGGGAACTGTTAATATAATCAGTTGGGTAAAGTTTCTTGGGAGAAATGTTGTCAAGAACCCTTAATATGGTGCTCAGAATATTCTTATGAGAATGAAAGCCTCTATGCAGACAAAAGATTCTCAGTAACAATTCACCAAGTCATTTATTTGTGATTTGGATCATCTCTGTACCCTACTTGCATAAAATCTCCTCCTGTAAAGATGTACATTTAATCCTATCTTTCTCAATTAAAGCTGGGCTCTTTAACCAAAACAAACTCAGTATCATGGGATTTTTAGTGTATCTCTGTGGTATCTTACTCATCAGGTTTTTTTATGCTTACGTCATTGGGAAACGTTTCAGCATTCCCAAAGGTGAAATATAGAAGATATTTAATAGTAAATACTTCATGTCTCATGAACTTTTGGCAAGAGAGGTAATTAGTAACTTGCTATTAAAAACCTCCAAGGGAATTTATGGTATATAAATTATTAATAGTCAGTTATAATATATTAGACATAATTTAATGGAAATAGTATTAGACACAATTCAAATCATTGTAGCATTCAGATTATCTACAGAAAAGGTTGCCTGTGTGTATGGTGTGTGCAGCTCGGATGAGTCTGCAGAATGTGGACAATGAGGAGAAGGAGGTATTCCTTATATCAAAATTAAAACAAAAAATCAAATTCATACTTTCATGTTTTTGTTTTTAAATAGAATATAGTTTAAAAGACAGAAAAATATAAAACACAAAATATAAATTTCTGTTTTGGTCCTAGCTAGAAGACTCTTTTGTTTTCTCCACTTTTCTTGGATTCAGTAAAATAAAGATGATTTTAGCATAGATTTAATCTATACTAATCTGCATTTCCTCAAAAGAATTATTTCCATTTTAGTAAATTCACCTTTATACGTGTATTTATTTCCACCAAAAGGAATCATGGTGTTCTTTTATCAAAAAGTAGGAACAGATAATATTTATCACTAAAGTAGTAGTCTAATATAATCTCAAAATAGTTTGGGGAAACTTAATTTTTTCAGTAACTCACCTCTATTGGGTCCTAACCAAATTATATCTACTTTTACTAGAATTTCTTTTGTAGTGGGCAATTCAATAGGAAGGTCCTTTAGCAAGGTCTTAATGAGTAATTGTTTGAGGGGGAGGGAATGGTATACTTGACAGAAAATATTCAGTTTTTTACAGAGTTCTCTTATTAAGACACTGTCCAAAATAAGAGTGTTTCAGATTATAAGTGAAAGCTAGAAATACCTTTTAAAAAACTGTTTTCCTTTTACAAGTCCATGATTAGTGTCTTGAACCCATAGGTGCAAATGTCTAATCGGATATCAGAGTAGGGACATCATTTATTGATTAGCTACTATTAGCAGCTAGGTTGGGTACTTTACGTTTATTATATCATTAACTCCTTCCAACAGGCCTATAAAGTATTAATATCCCCATCTGACAGATAAAGAAATTGAGGCTGAGAGATTATGGATATTGGCCGAGTAGCAAAGAAAGAATTCTAGTAAAGTTGTCTAGTTTCAAGCCAGATGATGGTAGTGACAATTTCAGGATATCTATGTTCACATGTGACCTCCAGAAATAGTTCAGGTAGTTTTAGGTACTAAAATAACAAGTCAAATTAATCTATCATTCTGTTGGTCTTAAAAGCATTTTTCTTTGCATCCAAAATTACCATTGTAAAGTTTTCAAGGAAGACAGAATCTGCATATTTTGAGCTTTTGTTTTGGCAGAAAAAAATAGGAGTTAAAAATGTGCAATTTGTTCAAAGTGCAAATATGCTGTGGCATTTTGGCAATGTTCCAAGGGCACAGATTTAACTTGGAATTTTGGTGGCTGTTACTGGGAATGTACTGTTTATCAAATTCAGTGTTAACTGCACAGTTGACGATTTTCTAGCAAAACTCTATCTCTTTTTAACTTAAAAAAATTCTTTCACCAACTTCTGAGGGTTGATAAGTAAAATCCATAAGGAGCTATGGTGTTTGATGAACAGTCTTTTATTAAAGGATAATCAGTGAGGTCATTCCACAGAGAGTTTGTGTAATCGGGGTTTGGATGATCTGGCATCTCTCCTAAAACCACATGCCCTCACATCTTAATGGGAATAAGAGAGGATGGAGTTCATAGTCCTTCACCGCCTTAGTGAGTGAAATAACCAGCCAGCAAACACCTGTCAGATGGTAGTAGGTGCTCCTGAGAGGTTTGACAGGTAGTATTTTAATCAGATACATTGGTAATTCTGTAAACTGAAAGGGTTATTGTTTCCAAAGGCCAGGGTTTCCTTTCTTCTAGATAATGTTGTGTCCCTATGGATAAAATGACTTCCAAAGAAACATTATGAACAACGGAATATATTTTAACTTACTGCTGAAAATTTTCTCCTGGCTTATTTCTTCATAGATTTTAGGAATTTCTCCCTCCTCTGTGCTTCAGGAGTTGTTAATTCATACAGATCATGTTAAGCATCATTTTCACTCGTGCTAGAAAAATGTCTGATTAAAAGATCATTGACAATAGAAATTATGATCTTCCTAGCTAATCACACAGTGGAATTCAATAAATTGTTCATTTAATAAATTCTTGTTTAATAAAAGTGTATGATAGGTGAACCTAAAACTGCTCTAAAATCGTCATAACAGAAAAAGTACATGACTGTCCTCTAGTAGATTATTATCTTTATTAGTCAACAGAAGATGAAAAAAAAGACAATTGTTTGAGTATTAGTAGACTAATGAAGAAATTCCGATTAGCTTATTTTGCTCCCCATAATATATAGTTGAGGTATAATTCAACTTTATTTTATCTCTAGGCTAAGGCGCTAAAGAGCCTATTTATTATTCTTATTTGATTGGGTGACAGATTTTTTCCAGGTTGGTGCTGTCTATACCTTCATTCAGCATATTTCTTTTATTTTACCTATATTTTGGGGATTTTACTCCCCCTGCTGGCCCCTGGCATGCATTAGTTTTGAATCCTTTCCAAGGAATCCAGTTAAGTTGTTCCTATCTGTTTCTTTTCACGTCTTATGTATAGTAATATTTATGTTCCAAACACAGCAGCAACCACAGAAGTTTAAGGGTAGATTTTAAAGTTTTTAGGCACCGTTTTTTCTTAAAAATTTCCTAGAGAGACTAGAGTACATTGATGCTAATTTAGAAAATATAGAAAAGACATTCTGAATTTCTGATTGCAAGATGTAATTGATTTAATTAAAAGTCTTTTGCTAAAGAAAGGTTATGTTTTTGTGCATAATGAAGAAAGTTTCTTCCTTTTAAGATAGCAGTAATTGTGCTGCAAAAAAGAAAACTGTTTGCACTTTAAAAGATTCATAAAACCTTTGAAATAGATAGCTTGATATGAGTAAATGGAGCTAGATGATTTCAAAGTACATTTACTTTGACAATGCTTTGAAACAAGTACCACCCACTGTCATTAAATCTTTATGACTATTTCTTTATGAGAGAATTTGGATAATCTAAATCTCAAACATCGTTACATGCTATTGTAGCCTCTGTAGTTTTGCTTTTGTTGGATGCCTCAACCTCCATTACACAACTTACTTTTTTTCCTTTTATTTTTGTTGGACTAAAAGATGAATATTTCCTGACAGATATTTCCTTTAGGTTGAAGAGAAGAGCTGCACTTTTCACATCGTTCTTTTGTTGTTATTAAAAGAAAAAAAACCATCTGACCAGGAAATCATATTTTTTAGGAAAAATATTCTCAGAATCTTCTTCCCATCTTGAAATCTGTCGGATGTTGCTGCTTTTGATAGGTAATGGTCAATAGGATTGGAGGATACTTTTATCTTGTACATTTATAATAGACATCCATATGTTTGATTAGTGACTCTCATCATTAATAGTCACAAATCTCAAAGCAGGAGAAGATAGGCATATCCCACTATTTGCTTGGGAGCCAGAGGATGACAGTTCAGATCATTTTTCTTGGTCCAAAGAGAATTAAATAGCCAGTCTGTCACTTTACTTTGTTTCCTATGTCTAAAGTTTTTCCTAATTCATGGGTGTGGCATTCATAGGAGGGCCTGGTGGCACACAAAGATAATATGGTACCTACCAGTCAATTTTTTTACATCATACAATGGATTGAGAGTTTTAAAAACTTCTCGTTTGTTCTCTGCATCATGCCAAATGAATATTTTATAGCACTTCTTTTTAGAACACAAAACTTTGTACGAAAAAAAATACTAATTCACCATTTTAATGTAATGCCATCCACTCCTGGTTACCAGCACTGCAAAATATATACCACTCAGCAGTTGCCAAATATACAGCAATGTGGTTTTTTTTTTGTTTTTTTTTTTGCGGTACGCGGGCCTTTCACTGTTGTGGCCTCTCCCGTTGCGGAGCACAGGCTCCGGACGCACAGGCCCAGCGGCCATGGCTCACGGGCCCAGCCGCTCAGCAGCATGTGGGATCCTCCCAGACCGGGGCACGAACCCGTGTCCCGTGTCCCCTGCATCGGTAGTCTGACTCTCAACTACTGCGCCACCAGGGAAGCCCAGCAATGTGTATTTTTAAAACATATTAAAAACTTTCCAAGTGAAGTCTGTTTTTCCCACTCTTACCAGAAAGTGGAAAGGAAAATGAGCACTTCATCAGCAACACTCTTAATTATGTTACCAAGAAATAAAACATGAAAAAAAGTTTCTAAATATTGTGAGACCTTGATCACAACCCCCTGCAGGGGGTTTCTAAAAAGAAACCCCATGTACATTGTTTTATTGCTATTCAGTTAAACTCAACAAAGGGATCTTTGACATAGTTGATACATCGCAACATTTTTAAAACCTGTATATCAAACCGTTGTGACTTTACGAAGTAGGAAGATAAGTATTGGGTTTTGAAATGGGTAGAGAGTTGAAATGGACATGTATTCTTATTTCCCCTTTTTATTATTTTTAAATTTTTAAAAATTTTTATTGGAATATAGTTGATTTACAATGTTGTTAGTTTCAGGTATACAGTAAAGTAGATAAGTTATACATATATTTACATATATCTGCTCTTTTTTAGATTCTTTTCCCACACAGGTCTTGCAGAGTATTGAGTAGAGTTCCCTGTGCTCTACAGCAGGTCCTTATTAGTAATCTGTTTTATATATAGTAGTGTGTATATGTCAATCCTAATCTCCCAATTTATCCCTCTCTCCCCCTTTCTAAAAGAGAGAAAGTCTGGGTAGCAGTAATGGAATTGAATGGAGCGTGGTACAGTCACTATCCAGTGATTCTCAAAATTCCTTAGTCATACGAATCCTCTGGATTCCTTGTTTAAAATATCTATTTCTTGGCTATTCCACAGAAGATTCTGGGTCCTGCTGTGGGACATAGGAAGAAACACAAGCACCCCAGATGATGCTTATAATCAGGAGAATTTGGGAAACTTTTACCTGGTTTAATGAATTGTAGCGGCAATATCAGGAATTTAGACCTGAGATTCGTAGTAAAGATTCATATATTCATTTAAGAAACATTCATTGAGCACTTACTATGGACTGGGTTTGAGCACACTTTACTAGATGTGTAATTTTTCTAGATGTGTAGCTTAATCTTCACAATAGCACAGCAATATAGGCATTATGACCATTTAAATGGAGGCTGAGAAATGCAGTAATTAAGACAGAATCTTATACCTATGACATTGAAAAAGAGAAATTATTTTAACCCAGATACATCTGTGTTCAAGCTCAAGTTCTGGCTACTAAGCCATATAAACTACTTCTGTAAGTTGAGTACAATTATTTTTCCCCAAGATTAGAGCATACAGTTCTCACATTGGCTTCTCGTTGGCTTTCTTCTCACTCAGAATGAAATTCAGAGTTCTTACGGGGGGCCCACAAAGCGCTAAACGATATGCCTTATGTGTTCAAGAACCTCTGCCCTTCCTTTGTCTGGAGCTAACGTCCCCTAGATAGACCGCACAGCTCTGCCTCATCTCACCAGAGATGCCTTCCCAGATCACCTTACGTAAGAGAGCTTCTGCTGACATACACACACAGCTATTGCCCCTTCTCCTTGCTGGCTGATTTTTGCTCTGCAGCAGGAATCAATAGCTAATACGTGCTATGCACTTTAAAATTTATTTTGTATTTCTCCTCAGTATAAGCCCTCAAGAACAGTGGCTTTATGTTCACTGCTGCATCCCCAGTGCCTAGCATATAGCAGGGAAATATTTGAATATTGAACATTGAATTGGAGGATGTATTTGATATTCATTATATTAGTAATTTTATAATTTTCACAGCATTACAGCTTCATAGGTGATGTCTTGGTAATTATCCTAATATCATCTGTATTAGCTTTACTTTTCATAACAGAGTTCCTGACCAAAAAATATATTGTTGGATTTCACTTTTTGTACCAACAGGAATATCACTATGAAGAAAATAGAATATATTTTTCTAGATAGAATGTCTGGAATGAAAGAGTTTTCTTATAAGACTTCCTATTCAAGTAACTTAGTTGCTCTTCAGTATTAATACTCAGTACATTTTCCTTACTCTTTCCTTTAGAAGCTAGAGCATTAGAATTTATGTGAGGATTAAGCATTATCCCAGTATTAGGTGGTACTCTACGTGCTGAGGGAAAGTTCCTATGTGCTAGCTTGGGTCATTATTATTAGTAGCATTATCATATATGTGTGGTAACGCTAATTCAATGGGTTTCTAGGGTTTTTTTAACTGTCATTACTTTTATTCTGAAGTTTGCCCTATGACAAACTGGATGTATAGGTGTCCAGAATTATTGTACATGTAACTTAGTGATTTAAGGGTAATTAGCCACCTTGTCTTTTCTCAAGTTTTAACAGCATCATTTCATTGATATCTCAAGTAGTGTTAATGCTAATTTTTGAAAAATAATTTATTTTGGGGAGGCAGTAGTTTTGAGTATTTGAATTCCATGAAACAAACAAAAAAGAACTCAGGAGCTAACTGTGCACCAGGTTCATTGGCATTTGTGCAAAGCAATGTTTAGCAACTGTCAGTGGCAACATCCATCTGGCTTCCCTTTATCCCTACCTGGTCAGTTATGTGTCTTCATCAATACTGGTATTTTAATTTCTTCTTTCAGGTATCTTTTTGTTTTTTTTTCCTTCTCACTCTCCCTTTTCTCCTCACTTTAAGCTACTTTAAAAAGTAATAATTTAGTGATACTTAAGATGCAAATCACTTTGGAAGTGAGAAGGTGTAAATTTATACGTGTGTTTGGTGACAGGGGTTTCTAAGTCTGTCCCACTGGAGATGGTTAGTGCATACCATAGCTATAAGGGAAAAATCCAAGTTTCCCAGAAATAAAGGTCAATAGACATGGAACAACTCTTTTATTATTTGCTTTCAAAACAGAGGGGTTACGATTTATGTAGGATATAAGCTTATGTTATAGCTGTGCAGGTGCCGCAGCGAAGCCGTGACCCTGGTCTAATCCCCATAAAGACATTGGGCATTGACCACATTTGCTTTGTTGTTACCGAGCTGCTTTCCCAGAGGCCTTTAAGTTTCTGCACCCAGCTGCTGGGTAGTTAGCTGGCCAGCTCGTGCTTGGTGCAAGAACACTGTTTTTAAGTGCAATCTGAAGTATATTTTATGATCCCTGTCTGCGTTAAATGACTGTTGGTTTGTGATGCTGGCTATGTGATTGAGTCTAAAGTCTCATATTAACACTCTCTTTTTTAAAAAATGAGTTTAGTATTTGCTTATAAATAATGTGTTTTCTACATTTCTTTCTTGTTATAACACAGAAAATAATCACAGTTACTTATTTTGAAAAATAGTAAGCAGTGGCTTGATATTTATAGGATAAAATATATCTTTGATATTGACTGATAAGTCAATGGCTGATTTACTTATATAATTTATTTTTACTGTGAGAAGATATTTTTTCCATAATGTTTCAATATTTTCTTCATTTCTTACCTTCCCCCTAAGATTAATGACTTAGTAAATATTTGCAAGTCATCACAGAAAAATGATTTACAATTTCGTTCTACCTTCCAGTATTTCCATCTACTAGGGTTTTAATATTTTTAAAGCTTTCTATGTGCCTTAGATTTTTAAAAACCTAAAAAGTATTACCTTTATTTTAAATCTTATTAATGCTTTTTATGATGTGAGGGAAAAATGTATATATGTAATTTACCATTTAAATTAAGTTAAATTCAAGAAATTAAGAATCAGGACTCTGGAGGCAAAGTCCTTGAGCTTGAATCTCAGCTCCATCACATCCCAGCTCATGATCTTGAGCAGTTAGTTAACCTTTCTGTGTCTCATCTGTAAAAGTTAGATGGTAATAATAATACTGATCTCTTAGGTGTTATGATAACTAAAAAAGTTAATATTTTCAAGGCCCTACATAAATTTGTTATGTAGAGAGGTAAAGTTTAAATTACCCAACTAAATACTTGTGATTTGATACTTTTCATTAATGTGTTTTGAGTCATTCGTACTGGTTATCACAATTTTATTATGAAGTTATTAGCTTTGTCTTAAATCTTGAAAATTTTGAATTGATAGGGAATAAAGGGAAAGTGACAATCCACAAAATTGATCCTTATTTGAGGTGGCATGTGGGGCAGAAATAGTTTACATACCTTTGGAGAACAAAAGCTCAAGAAGAAAAGAGTTCAGAATAAATTTATGTTTTTCTCACAATAGCTGTGGGTACCCTTCAAGTTTTAGTTAAGTGATGACAATATAATTAGGCTGTAAAATATTCAAGTGTTCCTTTGTCATCTCTGAGGCTTCTCAGTTTTGTTAAGGTTTCCTTAGGCTACCTATTTAATCTGATTTCTCTGAAAATATATACATGAATAAATAGACTCTGCTAAACAATAACAGCAAAATTAATATTTAACATTTAGCAAAAGCTGAGGCAAATATTACTTTTGAACAGGACAAAAGGAAATGAGGTAAGATGGAAGAGCCAAGAAAATGTAATATTCTTCTTAGGGGAAAACAGTAAGTTGATTTTTAGATGTATATTTTTTAAAATATTTGAGGCGACAGGAAAATTACAATGCGGATTACCTAAGCATTCGGTCCTCACATTAACTGATTAAAAGTATTTGCCAAAGAGTTACCTCTGGAGGGCAGTGCAGTCTTATATTTGTTTCAGGAGCTTCAGGTAGTTTAAAACTTTTCCTGAAGTTCATTTCAAAGATTCCTGGCCTTGTAAGACCCGAATCACTCTCTCTTTTAAACACGCAAAGGAGATATAAACGTGAAAGTGAAGTCTTTTCTGCTAAGATGGTTATCCTGTCAGATTGCGGGAGGGGATGTTACCTGAAAAAGGACTTTAAAATCCCATATGAAAAGTGTTTCAGCATTGTTTACACCAAACTGGTAAAGCTGGGTGTATAAATAAGGGGCCAACTGATATTTGTCTTTTTTCTGCTTGGTTCAAATACCTGTGAACCTCAACTTAATTATCCTTTTTTGGTCTCTTCCTTATTCAGAAATACAAATCTGACCTTCTGTGGAAATCTGTTGACAGCCTAGACAGATGACACTGCTTAGTTGTCAAATCTGTTGACACTATATAGTATCCTGGAGAAGGTCAGCCCCACAGGCATCAAAATATCTCCCAGTACCTTAACAAATCAGCAAAATATTTTGAGAAATGCTTTACTTTTATGAACAAAATACCCTGGTAGTTATTGGATTTGTCACAGCATCTAAGGTTTCTCTCATAACCATACTGACCTTCACGTGCTATTAAATTACAAAACCAACTCTTTATGTAATCAAACTAAAGGAAGAATGCTTAATTAGCTGTACGTGACCCTATGTTACAATATAGGCATAAAAGAGTTATTTTCTTCGGCACTATCTAACTATTGTATAAAGAAATGTCTTTATACAATGAAGCCTCGGCTATTTGAAGTCTCAGGAGTAAAGTAATATCAGGATTTTCTTTTTCCTCTGAAGGCGATTTGAGAGCTTTCAGCAGGGGGATACCGCATTTAAAGGTTGCCTAAGATCTCATAACTTCAAGTGTCACAAAAAATATGTAGATTATGACTTTCCTCGTGAGCACAACAAATGTGCTTTTCAACCCTAAATCATGACACAGTCTTGTTATACCACAAAGAATTAAAGAATGTTAAGTAAATGACTTTTTTCCCTCCCTCTGTGCCTCTGAGGATAGTTGTTAATGTCGATTCTTGCTGCTGAGTGATCCTGAAGCTACTGTCACAACCTTTTTATTCCCTGAGTGCAAATGAATCCTTTATGAGGTAATTGAAGGAAATTGATGACATTATTTTCTGTATCTTGGGTATCAACAGCATATAAATGAAAAACACAGTTATCACACTGATCAACACATTTGGATAGAAAGGTCTCAAGCTGTTTCCTGCCTAAGCAGACTTTACACTTTTGCATTTTATGTGAAGTAGCAGGTACAAAACTTTAAAAATTACTAATACCTAGTATTAATTTACCATCACCCAGTATAAGGGATAAGCTTTTTAGAAACACAAAGAGCCTGAACTTATTCTTTTTGTTTTGTTCCTCTTTGTTTATTTTAATGTATTCACATTCAGAACAGTGACCAGTTTCATATTATTTTATTTTGACTGTTAGTATATGCACATTTGAAGCCAATGATGGCTTTAACGTTTAAGTTAAATCTCACCATTTGGGCCACAGCAAATTCTGGATTGTGTGTTTTAAGGGGGGAGGGGAGGGAAAGCACTAAAAAGAAATTTTTTAGAAATTTTATTATAATACAGAGTATAGGTGAATGATTTAAATAGAAATGCTATTTTAAATCAGCACTACTGAATGAGTGACACTAAAAGAATGCTCATTTACTTAGGGAAAAAAATCATCTTAAATATGGTCTCTAGTTATTTTTCTTCTCAGTTATTGCATTTGCCACTTCATTGTGACCTTACTGTGACCTTGTAGTTTATGGGCTAAAGGTAACCATTATGCAGTAATGAAAATATGCAGACCGAGCTTTACCACCTAGAAAGAACTAGTTTTTTATATTTTGTTTAAATTAAAACACTTTGCTGTTTATACAACTCTGCTCCACGGTGCTTAAAAGAGGAGAGAAGCATTAATCGCAATTAGTGTGCAGATTTGGGCTTTTAGAAACTGTGTTCAGTGGAGGTGAGTCAGCAGGCATTGTTATATTAATTATAGTGGTTTGATTCTCCACTGGTCTTGATTCACAAAGATATGTACTGTTCCTAACTTAATGCCTTAAAGTATAAATTGCTTAGAAAAAAAGAAACCTAAAAATCAAACTGTTAATACCCATCTTTGCTTTCTTGTTTGGTTTAATTTATTTTATTTTACTTATGCAGACCTGAATTTATTCTACTTCCGCCTTGCTATGATCCCATAATCTGACCTTTGTGAAATAGGCAATTTACCATTTGGATGAGGCGAGGGAAAAGCTCTTAGGAAGGCAATAAAAAACAGAGAATACAAAAAGTGTTAGAGGAGGTAAGCACGTTCTTGGCACATAGGCCCAGAAATGAATTGTTACCTTCTTTGAGATCAGCCTTTGAATTTCTCCTGGTTTGGTCCTTAGGCTTGGAAATGAACTGAAACCACAGCTTGACCTTGAAGATCCACAAAGCATATGATATAAGTAATTGTAAATTAATGGTTAAAAATCCTCAGTCTGCCTATTGCCAGTCATAATATTACCAATCACAAGTGCTTTCTTTACTCTTAAATAGAAGTGATGATAATTATCCTTGGTAAAATAACTTTCAGATAATACTGATTGCAGTCACTGTGAACTATGCTCCAGACACACATCTCAGAACTTTTGCATCTGAAATAAACTCTTATTATCACCATTGTATGGGTGAGGAAACTGAGGTTCAGAAACTTAAGTGCTTTTCCCAGTGCAATCTGATAAATTTGAGAGCAGCATGCTTGCTCCAAAGGACAGTCTGGAGCTCCAGGACCTAATCTCCAGAGAATCTGAGTTCTTGAGAGAATCTTAATTTTCAGCATGGGGTCTGTGTTGCACCACTAGGATTAAAATGTTCTTGACAGACTCAAAATGGAGATTTTTTTTTAAAACCTCATTAGCAAAGAATACTTAGGGAATAATTTAGGATTTTTGTATAGTCAATTGAAAACTGATTGCTCACACCCAATGAAGGCAAATCTAAAAACTATTAATCCTTTATAAAACCTTGGGATGTGAAACGTTGTTTTGAAATGGACTGTTGACTCATGTGTTAAAAGTATATCCATGGTCAATTTTCCCATAGATATTAGAGACAGATTTAGCATCACTCTCAAAACTGTGGAAGGTTAAATATACACTGTGGGAGACATTTAAAAGTGCATATTTACTTCTCAAAAGTTTGTTTTGGTAAGGGATTTAACCCCCGTTTCATGACACTGATCAAAGCAGGAGGGTTTGAAGGAGAAGTGTTACAAAAAGGAAGACTTGTCTTAATAGTTATGTTATGGAGTATTTAATTCAAGACTTTCGTATTTCAAAAATGAAAAAAGAGGCAAATCCATAGAGATACAAAGTTGGTTAGTGGTTTCCAAGAGCTGGGTGGGGAATGGGTATTAGCTGTAAATTGGCAGGAGGGATATTATTGGGGATGATGGAAATGTTCTGAAACTGGATTATGCTCATAGTTGTACAACCTGGTTTAAAATTACTAAAAAAGAATCACTGAATTGTCCTCTTAAAATGGGTAAATTTATTGTATGTAACCTTGATAAAATCCTTTAAAAATGCAGGTAGAAATCAAGAGAAAAAGAAAGAAGATCCAGAATTGTTTCCGGAGAGAACTATTATTTGCATCGGATTCAGAACTTCCTCCGTATAATATTAATTTACTTCTCAATTTAAAGTCTGACACTAAACGTAATACATTAGGTCAAAAACCAGTAAAGATAAACATCAGTGCCTTCTGCCTTCTTTCCTTTCAACTTTTTCCATTTTGGTATTTTCAAGTTTAATCATTTTCCTTGTAGCCTCTAGAGGGCAGCACATGTGTTTTTATTTGAAAGAACAATGTCTTCTCAGAAGTCTTAACTTCCTCAAGCAAACAGTAGTAACTTGCAAGCAGTAGGAGAGCCAGATTGCTTTAGATGAACCTTCTGATTTCAGGAGTTTATCCTAAGGACCTGGACAGTTGAGGGTCTTCGTTCAGCAGCTTGCTGGAATGAGTCATTCCCTCCTCCTTGTCAGCTGTCCTTTCCACCTCTCAGTATTTATGCCCTAGAAACATCTTTTGGCCCAATCTACAGGGGCACGTAGGAGACGTTTCACTTGAGACTTTCACAACATTTTTCCATTGTAAGGCTTGGTTATTAGGTAAAGACAACAAAGAACAGACTCAGTATTTGCACATAGGGGGAGTGGGAAGATCCAGGAAATTGTGATACAAATCCCTGAACCTTATAAATTTATAAGGTTACATTAGAAGAATGAGCTATGACAAAAGCAAGGCAAAAGCAATGCCGGTATTCTCATCAATGTATGAATGGTTAGGGATGCAGGGCTTAAAAATCTGTAAGAATTTTTTGAATTGTGAGACATAAGCATTCTGGGTTTTTTCCCCTGTTCTTTTCATTTAACTATGTACAGTAGAAATCAACAATGATTGAAAGGGTAAATTAGTTAGCATTAAGTTATAAACTTCAGGTCATTTTACGAAATGACTAGGCTCCTCTTTTGCCACTTGATGGCATTTTTCCTATGGTAATTTAATTTAAAAAATACCTACAAAGTTACACCATTGTAGAATCCCATCAACACACAGGATTTATAAGCATTGATTTTGGTGTAAGGATCTGAAACAATTTTAGGCTCCCCTCACTGTGTCTTAACTTTACTATGGTTCTGAAATTCTTCCTACAGATCCAACCCAGTTTATATGTGAAAAAGAATAGACAAAGAAGGAAAGAAAGAAAGAAACTTGAGAATTGTCTGAACAGACATTCACATTGTCCGAATAAACCTCACAGTCCCAGGATAAAAAATTAGATTTGAGTGAAACTAGCAGTTAATTTTTTCTTCTTCGATTCCTCCTTTTCTCCTTTCCCTCCTCCTGTCTTCATTTCTTTCAGTAAACTTTGATTGCATGCTAATTGTGTGCTAGGCCTTCTGTTAAGTTCCACCTATACAATGGAGAAAGCACAAGCATAGTTCCTGCCTTCGTGGAATTATAGCCAGTGGAAAAGGCAGACAAAACTACATACAAACAAAAAGTAAATGCGTCATTATGGATTGAAATCAGTTCTGAGAAGGAAAAGTAACAGTGAGAATAACTCTTGGGATCAACTTCAGGCTAAGTAGTCAGGAAAGCTGTTTCTGAGGAGATGAGGCTAGGCGGCCCCAGCCACATAAAGGATTGGGGGAAGAGCTCTTCAGGAAGGGGATCAGAGGATGGGAGGCCCTGAGTCAGGAAAGAGCTCAGCTTGTTCTAGGAGCTGAACAGGTATCTAGGTATCTCACTGTGAATGAGGAAGGGGGCTGAGATGCTGCTGGAGGGGTGATGGGCCAGGTCAGATAGGTCTCTGTGAAGAGCCTGGATTTGTTTCTAGGTGCAGTGATGGTTTTTAAAGGGCGAAAGGAAAAACCAGTGGCATCATCATCTGACTGAGCTTTTGAAAGGCTCATTCTGGCTACTCTATGGAGAAAGGATTGGAGACGGGCTCAAGTGAATGTGGGAGAAGTTAGTAGGTGGTTGCAGAAATCTAGACACAAATGATTTTGTAATTGACTTTCACTTGTATGTTGGAAGTAGAGGAGAAAGCTCTTTTTTGTTTCTTTAAAGGTATAGTCTTCAGCTTGTTAAGCGTGGCTACATTGAGAGAGTAATGATAAGTGGGCTATTTAAAAGTACTCTTGGAAACATTAATATCTCGTATTCTAGTTTCATGCAAAATGACATTGATTGTAAAAAGCTGAGGCAATCCAATATCCTCAAATGAGTGTTTTCTCTCTGAGGGCTAGAATTTTTTAAAATTGCTGATGAGATATGGGAACGGATGAGAACACTAAGAACTTGGTAAGTATGTTTACATGCCCCTTAATATTATTTTGTTAGGAACTTCTCTTTAATCAAATACACTAATAGATTGCTGAGATTTAAAGTGTCAAAAAAAGCCAACCCTGTGAATAAAACTAAGAACTCCAAGCAGACTTTATGCATGTGCATCTACAAATACGTATATACTTATATTCATGAATGCCTAAAGTACCTCTGTGAATACTGCTTAGCTGTTGTATAAGTATATATTGGTGGTCTTGACATGAGCAGAAATGATATGGGAGGTCTTCCCTGGTGGCGCAGTGGTTAAGAATCCGCCTGCCAATGCAGGGGACACGGGTTCGAGCCCTTGTCCGGGAGGATCCCACATGCCATGGAGCAACTAAGCCCGTGCACCACGACTACTGAGCCTGTGCTCTAGAGCCCACGAGCCACAACTACTGAGCCCACGTGCCTAGAGCCTGTGTTCCGTCACGGGAGAAGCCACCACAATGAGAGGCCTGTACACTGCAACAAAGAGTGGCCCCCACTCGCCCCAGCTAGAGAGAGCCTGCGTGCAGCAACAAAGACCCAGCTCAGACATACATACATATATACAAAAATAAATAAATAAATAAATAAATAAATTTATTTATTAAAAAAAAGAAATGATATGGGAAACAACATATGGGATATTTTATACTTACCACACAAGATTTCTTTCTGCTGAGGTGGTTAATGTGACATGTAATGCTAAAAATAAAAGTATCACATATCTCCATTGCAGCACCCCTCCTGAGGACCAGAGGACAAACTCCATCCAGCATCATCCAGCATCATCACCCCCCACTTCCCCCCCATTCAGAATCAGGAATATAGTGCTGACAGAGCTGAAGGGCTCAGATTCTGGAGGTGGGATACTTAGGTCCAAATCCTGCCTCTGAAGCTTACTTTGTGACCTTGAGCAAGTTATTTAACCTGTCTGTGTCTCAGTTTTCTGCTCTGTACAATGGGAATAATAAATTCACCTATCTCATACAGTCCTTGGGACGACTAAAAGAGTTGTTAAATGAAAAGCACTTAGAACAGTATCTGGCAAATTTGAAGCACTGTATGTTGGTAGTATCCCAGTGGCATCAGTTA
This sequence comes from Monodon monoceros, assembly GCF_005190385.1. NCBI lineage: Eukaryota > Metazoa > Chordata > Mammalia > Artiodactyla > Monodontidae > Monodon > Monodon monoceros. The sequence goes on along the minus strand of NW_021703776.1, from coordinate 34,661,326 downwards.
GTCACTCAAGGCTATTTGTTAAGCTGAATACAACCCAAAATGTGTCACCAGGTGCTACAGGTTATTTCTTAGGGAACATACGATTTACTGTTTCAGGCAGCATCCTTGGACATGCCATTTTCTGGGCATCTCTTCCCTTTGCCGGAAACTGCAGGAGTTATGAATAGTATTGCTCTCTTAGTGACCACTAGAGTAAAAGTGGACCTTTGCCTGGTCCTGCTGAGGTTGTGACCCAGCCCTGAGGACATGCATATTTTGTTTACTCTACATACTAGTTTTAGAATACTTTGAATTTGTTGTCAGAGTAAAAATCCTCATTTCCATACTCTTTTGAAAAATTAAAGATCTGTATATAAACCACTATATATAAAATAGATAAACAACGAGGTCATACTGTATAGCACAGAGAACTGTGTTCATATCATGTAATAAACCATAATGGAAAAGAATCTGAAAAAGAATGTATATACATATGCATAACGGAATCACTTTGCTGTACACCAGAAACTAACACAACATTGTAAATCAACTGTACTTCAATTAACAAAACAAAATTCAAAAAATTTAAAGATCTGTAAATATGGACCCACTTTTCCACATGGCTGCATTGACTGGTACTGAGCAGTGACTACTTCTCAAACACTATCTCACAGTTGAGATGAGCTCAACTCATCTCAACTGTGGTTGAGATGTGCTGGGGTGAGCTCTCCAGCCCCCTATACTCATGTGTTACCTACCTGGCTCTTGCAGGCATGTGACTTCCACTTTGGGACAGCTGTCGATTGAGTGCATGTTAATAAGAGCTGTAGACACAAAGATCCAGAAGGCACTCTCATCTTGCGTATGGTACTGATGCTCAGGAACCCAACAAGGAGTACCGTGTAATACATTCTACTCTCAGTTGTTACCTCTCTGGATCATTTAGAGTTATGAACACAGGCTCTAGGATTGACAGAGCTAGGTTGGCTTCACCACTTACTATCTATAACTTCAGACACATATACTCTCCCGGATCCTCCATGTTATAAGAATGTGAAGATTAAATGAAATAATATATGCAAAGGACCTGTCTCATAGTATTCAAGATCATGTGGTTTGCCCCAGAACATTGGCTAACAGGTGGCAGGGCTAATATGTGAACCCACAATGGCACCAAAGCTTGCACCTTAAAGATTACACTGTAGCTATACTTCTTCCTTATATTGGGGTGGTGAGGGGAGATGGAAGAAGAGATATTTACTGTTATTCCTGAACTATCATTCTACTTCTCTTCTTCCTTTCATTTCCTTGACTCTTATTCACATTTTCTAAAACTTAAGAAAGAACTTTACAAAATCACAAACAAATAGACAATAGTACAATGACCCTCCATGTAGCCATAACCCCCACTACCTGCTTTCTGTTTTTAGTGGTCTACCAAGGTAGATTTGGTGGTTTCCTAGGAAACCCAAGAGCATTTTCTCAGTCTCATTATCCTCTCCAGTAGAGGGTCTTGCTGTCCAGCACTCCCTCCTCCTGCTGTAGCAGCACTGTGCTATCCTGTCACTTTCCTCAGTCCTCAGATCCTCCCTCTTCTATCAACTTTTTACTTACTTTGTCCCTCTGCTCTTCTTTTTCTAGATTTTTCTAAGAACATTCTTCTACTTTCTTGGACTCAACTGTAATTCCAATTTAGATGGGGAGACTACTCTTATCTCCAGTCCTGGCCTCCTACCCTGAATATATTTCTACATTTTCAATAACTTTTAAACATTTCTGAACAAACTCATCACCTCTCTCACCAAGTGGACTTCCTTTGTGTCATTATTCTCATTTCCCGTAAGTGAAAGTTTTAAGTTCTTTCTCTCTGCTTTCATATTTCATCAGTCGTTCAGTCCCAGTCTCCATTGGTAACAGTTTTTAGCATCTTCTCCTTATTTATTTCCCTGCTCTATCTAGAAACATGTATGAACATCATGACTGGACTATTAAACTATTATGTTACTATTAACCTCTTGATTGTTATCCCTGCTTTAATCATTTCCCCAACAATTCCTAAAACACTGTGTTAGCCAAAAGTTTCTAGAGCCTCCCCTTTTGCTGTGGAAAAAGGAAAAGTTTCAGAATCACCATTTCCCCCTCTCTGTCCTCTCTCCAATGCCCTTCTCCTAGTCACTTCAATGTACTATATTCTGCACTTCTTCCAAGGTCCACTTTAATCTCATCTCCTTCTTGAAGATTTGTATGTTCTTCTCTCAAACAATAATTTTGTCCTTTTCTTTAGTTAGTACAGCACTCTTGGTCCCACTCATTTCAAAGTTATTTCACACTACATTTTTTAGTTATTTGTCTTGCTTTACCAATAAAAGCATATACTTTCCAAGGGCCCAGATGATTACTTTCTACTTGCTTAGTTACTCCCACAGTGTCTAGCCATTTCTTTGTACATAATTTTTTTTTTTTTTTTGCGGTACGTGGACCTCTCACTGTTGTGGCCTCTCCCGTTGCGGAGCACAGGCTCCGGACGCGCAGGCTCAGCGGCCATGGCTCATGGGCCCAGCCGCTCCGCGGCATGTGGGATCTTCCCGGACCGGGGCACGAACCCGTGTCCCCTGCATCGGCAGGCGGACTCTCAACCACTGCGCCAGCAGGGAAGCCCTGTACGTAATTCTTGATTGATTGATGGATTGACTCTCACACCTGAAAAGTGGCAGAAGAATTATATTTGTCTGATGCCAGTTTTGTAACATGTCACAGTTTCAAGCAATTGCTCAGTTCATTAGGTGTATTCCCAAATAACCTAGTTGTTAGGAGTAAAATGATGTTTCTTCTCTTCTGAGAATTGTAAGAAAGTGTTTTAGTTAGCAAAGTTGTTTTTTCCCCCTAGCTGATTCTGTATCTCTGTACCTTCTAACTATTAACAATAGCGTAATTTATAGAATATACTAAGGTTTCTGAAAGCTGGGGGGATTTATTCTTTTCTCTGGTCAAGAGAAGCAAGGAGAGAAACTGGGTTTTCTTCTCCTAAAATACTAACTTACTAAAATAATAAGTGCTAGTTGAAAATCTCAATGCATAGGCAAGTGCAAGTAGACAATGGCTGATCGCCTTTACTCCAGCCCTGCCTCTCTCCTGAACTTACCCAGACCAGTGCTTTCTACCCCTTTGAAACATCTAGTCTATTGCATGTTGATTTCTTGCTTGTGTAGCATTTTTTCCCCCAAGAAGAACTTAAACCTTTAAATTAAATTTCAATTTAAACATTCTCATTTTGTACACTTGGTAAATAATTACATTCAATTATATTACACCAGGGAAACCAAAAGAAACATTCATTTCTCTATTTTGGAAACACTTTAACTGCCTCAATAGGCATAAAATTTTACTGAGGGTTAGATTTCTGTTGAATATATAGTTAATACTACTTCTGCTTAAGGAAAAAACCTGGACTTTAATTCATAGAGCAATACTGCTGCAAATGTGTAATTTTCCAAATTGTCCATAGTCTATGAAACACTTTAATGTACTGTTTCCTTTATTGTAGAGAGAGAGAGAGAGAGAAAAACATTTTGGCAGAAAGCCAATTTATTACTGATACACTTGGGAGACTCATTGTCAGTACATGATATGCTCTTTTCCTCCAAGTCCTCCTTATTTCTTCCCTGCTCTCCTTTCCAGCTCCCCACCCTTCTGGAATTTCTTGGTTCAAGGACAAGTGCTGACTCAGCATGGGCCATCGTCTTGAACTAACTTAGTGCTTTGTGCTGCTCCTGAGGTGTCGCTTTGTGGGGAGCAAATGAAGCACCAGCAAATTCCCCAATTCTCTTAGGAGTCGTAGCTCTCCTCACTGATTATGAATTGTTTCTGTGAGAATAGAATGAGCTGTTAGGCTGCAAATGAGCTAACCTTTAATACTTGGCTATGTGGACTTTCAGTATTTATGATGTTCAGTTCTCCTTTCCAAATTTTACTACAGAATTGCAGAAATTAGATTCTGTTGTCACAGAATAGAAATCTGTGATGTTTATGCGTTCAACCCTAGTTTCCCTATATATCTGTGTTAGAGGCAAGTGGTAAGTGTTTATACAGTGCAGAAGAACCTTGAGGTTTTTTTTTTTTTACTGGAGTATAACTGCTTTACAATGTTGTGTTAGTTTCTGCTGTACAACGAAGTGACTCAGCTATATGTATACATATATCCCCTCCCTCCCCTCACCCCATCCCACCTATCTACGTCATCACAGAGCACCAACCTGAGCTCCCTGTGCTATACAGCGGGTTCCCACTAGCTATCTATTTTACACATGGTAGTGTATTTATGTCAAACCTAATATCCCAATTCATCCCACCCTTCCCTTCCCCCACATGCCCACACATCTGTTCTCTATGTCTGCGTCTCTATTCATGCTCTGCAAATAGGATCACCCGTACCAGTTTTCTAGGTTCCACATATATGCGTTAACATATGATAATTGTTTTTCTCTTTCTGACTTACTTCACTCTGTATGACAGACTCTAGGTCCATCTACCTCATTACAAATAACTCAGTTTCGTTCCTTTTTATGGCTGAGTAATATTCCATTGCATATATGTACCACATCTTCTTTATCCATTCATCTGTCAGCAGACATTTAGGTTGTTTCCATGTCCTGGCTATTGTAAATAGTGCTGCAGTGAACATTGGGGTACATGTGTCTTTTTGAATTATGGTTTTCTCAGGGTATAAGCCCAGTAGTGGTATTGCTGGATCATATAATAGTTCTATTTTTAGTTTTCTAAGGAACCTCCATACTGTTCTCCATAGCGGCTGTATCAATTTACATTTCCACCAACAGTGCAAGAGGATTCCCTTTTCTCCACACCCCTTCCAGCATTTATTGTTTGTAAATTTTTTCTTGATGGCCATTCTGACCAGTGTGAGGTGATACCTCATTGTAATTTTGATTTGCATTTCTCTAATAATTAGTGAATAATTAGTGACATTGAGCATCTTTTCAAGTGCCTCTAGGCCATCTGTATGTCTTCTTTGGTGAAATGTCTATTTAGGTCTTTTGCCCATTTTTTTTTTTTTTTTGCGGTACGCGGGCCTCTCACTGTTGTGGCCTCTCCCATTGCAGAGCACAGGCTCCGGACACGCAGGCTTAGCGGCCATGGCTCATGGGCCCAGCCGCTCCATCTTCCCAGACCGGGGCACAAACCCGTGTCCCCTGCATCGGCAGGCAGACTCTCAACCACTGCGCCACCTGGAAGCCCCTTTGGCCCATTTTTTGATTGTGTTGTTTGCTTTTTTGATATTGAGCTCCATGAGCTGTTTGTATATTTTGGAGATTAATCCTTTGTTAATTGCTTCATTTGCAAATATTTTCTCCCATTCTGAGGGTTTTCTTTTCGTCTTGTTTATGGTTTCCTTTGCTGTGCAAAAGTAGTTTCATTAGGTCCCATTTGTTTATTTTTGTTTTCATTTTCCTTCCTCTAGGAGGTGGGTCATAAAAGATCTTGCTGTGATTTATGTCAAAGAGTGTTCTTCCTATGTTTTCTTCTAAGAGTTTTATAGTGTCCGGTCTTACGTTTAGTTCTTTAATCCATTTAGAGTTTATTTTTCTGTATGGTGTTAGGGAGTGTTCTAATTTCATTCTTTTACACGTAGCTGTCCAGTTTTCCCGGCACCACTTATTAAAGAGACTGGCTTTTCTCCATTGTATGTTCTTGCCTCCTTTGTCATAGATTAGGTGACAGTAGGTGTGTGGGTTTATCTCTGGGCTTTCTGTCCTGTACCATTGATCTATATTTCTGTTTTTGTGCCAGTACCATACTGTCTTGATTACTGTAGCTTTGTAGTATAGTCTGAAGTCAGGGAGCCTGATTTCTCCAGCTGTGTTTTCCTTTCTCAAGAGTGCTTTGGCTATTCGGGGTCTTTTGTGTTTCCATACAAATTGTAAATTTTTGTTCTAATTCTTTGAAAAATGCCATTGGTAATTTGATAGGGATTGCATTTAACCTGTAGATTGTTTTGGGCAGTATAGTCATTTTGACAACATTGATTCTTCCAATCCAAGAACATGGTATATCTCTCCATCTGTTTGTGTCCTCTTTTATTTCTTTCATCAGTGTTTTATAGTTTTCTTCATACAGGTCTTTTGCCTCCTTAGGTAGGTTTATTCCTAGGTATTTTATCCTTTTTGTTGTGATGGTAAATGGGAGTGTTTCCTTAATTTCTCCTTCTGATTTTTCGTTTTGGTGTATAGAAATGCCAGAGATTTCTGTGCATTAATTTTGTATCCTGCAACCTTACCAAATTCATTGATTAGTTCTAGTAGTTTTCTAGTGGCATCTTTTAAGATTCTCTATGTATAGTATCATGTCATTGGCAAACAGTGACAGTTTTACTCCTTTTCCCGTCTATATTCCTTTTATTTCTTTTTCTTCTCTGATTGTCGTAGCTAGGACTTCCAAACCTATGTTGAAAAACAGTGGTGAGAGTGGACATCCTTGTCTTGTTCCTGATCTTAGAGGAAATGCTTTCAGTTTTTCACCATTGAAAATAATGTTTGCTGTGGGTTTTCATATATGGCCTTTATTATGTTGAGGTAGGTTTCCTCTGGGCCCGCTTTCTGTAGAATTTTTATCATAAATGGGTGTTGAATTTTGTCAAAAGCTTTTTCTACATCTGTTGAGATGATCATATGGTTTTTCTCCTTCAACTTGTTAATATGGTCTATCACATTGATTGTTTTGCATATATTGAAGAATCCTTGCATCCCTGGGATAAACCCCACTTGATCATGGTGTATGATCCTTGTAATGTGTTGTTGGATTCTGTTTGGTAGTATTTTGTTGAGGATTCTTGCATCTATGTTCATCAGTGATATTGGTCTGCAATTTTCTTTTTGTGTGATATCTCTGCCTAGTTTTGGTATCAGGGTGATAGTGGCCTCGTAGGACAAGTTTGGGAGTGTTCCTCCCTCTGTAATTTTTTGGAAGAGTTTGAGAAGTATAGGTGTTAACTCTTCTTTAAATGTTTGATAGAATTCACCTGTGAAGCCATCCTGAACTTTCATTTGTTGGAAATTTTTTAATCACAGTTGCAATTTTGTCACTTGTGCTTGGTGTGTTTCTATTTTCTAATTCTTCCTGGTTCAGTCTTGGAAAGTTGTACCTTTCCAAGAATTTGTCCATTTCTTCCAGGTTGTTCATTTCATTGGTATATGGTTGTCTTGTAGTAGTCTCTTATGATCCTTTGTATTTCTGTGGTGTCAGTTGTTACTTCTCCTTTTTCACTTCTAATTTTATTGATTTGAGTCCTCTCCCTTTTTTTCTTGATAAGTCTGGCTAAAGGTTCATCAATTTTGTTTATCTTCTCAAAGAACCATCTTTAGTTTTATTGATCTTTGCTACTGTTTTCTTCATTTCTATTTCATTTATTTCTGCTCTGATCTTTATGATTTCTTTCCTTCTACTAACTTTGGGGGTTTTTTGTTCTTATTTCACTAGTTGCTTTACGTGTAAGGTTAGATTGTTTATTTGAGATTTTTCTTGTTTCTTGTGGTGAGATTGAATTGCTCTAAACTTCTCTCTTAGAACTTCTTTTTCTGTGTCCCATAGGTTTTGGGTTGTCATGCTTTTGTTGTCATTTGTTTCTATGCATTTTTTTAATTTCCTCTTTGATTTCTTCAGTGATCTCTTGGTTATTTATTAACGTATTGTTTAGCCTCCATGTGTTTGTGTTTTTTACAGTTGTTTTCCTGTAATTTATTTCTAATCTCATAGCATTGTGGTCAGAAAATATACTTGATACGTTTTCAATTTTCTTAAATATTCTGAGGGTTGATTTGTGACCCAAGATATGATCTATCCTGAAGAACATTCTGTGTGCACCTGAGAAAGTGTATTCTGCCACTTTCGGGTGGAATGTCCTATAAATATCAATTAAATCTATCTGGTCTGTTGTGTCATTTAAAGCTTGTGTTTCCTTATTAATTTTCTGTCTGGGTGATCTGTCCATTGGTGTAAGTGGGGTTTTAAAATCCCTCACTCTTACGACTGTTAGCATTTGCCTTATATATTGGGGTGTTCCTATGTTGGGTGCGTAAATATTTATAATCATTATATCTTCTTGGATTTATCCCTGATCATTATGTAGTGTCCTTCCTTATCTCTTGTAACGTTCTTTATTTTAAAGTCTATTTTGTCTGATATGAGAATTGCTACTCCAGCTTTCTTTTGATTTCCATTTGCATGGAATATCTTTTTCCATCCCTTCACCTTCAGTCTGTGTGTGTCCCTAGGTCTGAAGTGCGCCTCTTGTAGACAGCATATAATGGGTCTTGTTTTTGTATCTATTCAGCTAGTCTGTGTCTTTTGGTTGGGGCATTTAATCCATTTACATTCAAGGTTATTATCAATATGTATGTTCCTATTACCATTTTCTTAATTATTTTGGGTTTGTTTTTGTGGGTCTTTTCATTCTCTTGTGTTTCCCACCTAGAGAAGGTTCTTTAGCATTTGCTGTAAAGCTGGTTTGGTGGTGCTGAATTCTGTTAGCTTTTGCTTGTCTGAAAACCTTTTGATTTCTTCATCAAATCTGAGTGAGATCCTTGCTGGGTAGAGTAATCTTGGTTGTAGGTTTTCCCCTTCCATCACTGTAAATATATCCTGCCACTCTCTTCTGGCCTGCAGAGTTTCTGCTGAAAAATCAGCTAACCTTATGGGGATTCCTCTGTATGTTATTTGTTACTTTTCCCTTGCTGCTTTTAATAGTTTTTCTGTGAATTTAATTTTTGCTTGGTTTTTAAAAACATAAATCTTAGTAACTTACTTAGGTAGAATGTGGCCTAGTCATAAAAATCATGGTATAGATTCTAAACGTTGAGGAATTTGGATATTTATCACTCATAGAGGCATGAAAAAGCAGTATGTGAGTGTATATATATACACACAGAGACGTATATGTATATATTGATATATAGCTTGGAATTATTATGAGTACAAGTATTAAGTTTAAAAGCAGTGATATTTCTTTAAAAAAATGATTAAAAAGTGACCAATGAATGGTGAAATTTTTTTTGTTCACAACGCTTTTTCACATCATATATCAACTTATCATGCTGATGATTTTAAATTTCATGTACCATTTCTCATGCTGCATTTATCTCTTAGCAAAAATTATTTGTGAGTCTCATATTTGAATTTAGAGCAATCCTGAATAGTGAGAGTCCTGGCTTATGTTTTTAAATGTCAGAAAAATATGCATTGTTATATTTAGTTTATATCTTTCTTTTAGTAAAAATCTATACCTGACAATTACCAAAAGTGTTGAATTTATGGGGAAAAAATTTTTATCGTAGATTGATTAAAGTACGCAAAGGTGCCAATTTCTGACATGTGTTGTTGAAATGTATTAAAATAGTAAGCTCACTAATAAGCATTTTTGCATTTTGGATTGATTAAAGAATGTTTATGTTAAGAAAAGCACATTATGAAAGTAATTACAACTATTAATTATACTAATTCTGTTTATCTCTCTTAAGGAAGGATAAGATTTAATAAGGTGGTTTTTCATAAAGCCTTTAATCCATGGTTTTTATTTTAGCCACAGTGGATTTTCATATAATTTCCTTAGCTACTTTTTCTTAATGTCAGATGAGGTACATATATCTTTTGTAACTTCCTGGTGTCTGATCTCAGATACTTCTGAAGCTAATTGTGAGGATTAATGGGCAAGACTTCTGTCTAGTAATTTTGTGTTTTAGAAGAAACATGTTAATCCTAGAGAAAGAACTGATACATTTTTTCCCATTTTTCAGGTTTTGGTTTACATTAGTGAAAAAAAAAGAATTTTTGGAGACTCCTGGTTGTTCAATTTCTTAAGAAAGGAAGCATCGTTTTTTGTTTTTGTATTTTAAAGTTTACATTTGGTGCTATGTTATGTAGATAAATCAGTGGAATCTAAGTTAGGCTTGATTTTGAAGTTCTGTTATTGATTCACTAAGTACTACTAAGTCACTGCATCTGCTTTCTATTTACAAAATGGCGATGTTTTCTGCTTCTAATTTGCCCCTCAGAAGTGCAGTGTTGTAAGGATTAATTAGAGAAGGCCAGTAGACTGAGCATTGAGGAAGGCATAAATACAGACAAAGGCCACATCACCAGGTGTCTCCTCTTCTTTGTATGTGGTTGATCGCAATTCTGAGAGTCTTGCTTTTGCATTTTTATATAAAGGACATCACATTGTGTCAGTTAGTTTAAAGATTTGCATTGTAAAGATATGAACTTCCCGAGAGTTTATTTTCCTGGTGAAATGCCTTATCATGAATATTTTGTTGAGTCCTACTTTTCATAAAGATTCTTCAGGTTCAGAAATTTAATTCTGAATGGATGCGCTATATCAGATTTCTTTGCAATAGCAATCCACTCCCCCTCTCATGTTGTTCTATCAGATTTCCTGCAAGAGTATATAATCCCTCTTTTGGCACCTTTCAGTCACTTATTTTCAAGATGCAAGTTGGCATCACTGGCTTGCTCATGGCCTCTTGAACAACACTGGCATGAGGCAGGATTGCCAAAGTAAAGATCCCAGGCTTTCGAGTTAAATTGCTTGGAGCTGAATTTCTGCTCCAAGCTGGCTATACAGTGTTCGTGATGCAACTTCAATTTACCATCTTTAAATGAAAAAATTTCTCATGGATTCTTCTGAGGATTAATTAAGATAATTCATAAAGTTTGTAGCATAGTGACTGGCACATAATAAATGCTCAAAATAATATTACTATTTGTATTAATATTAGAAATTTAAAAAAATTAGGCACAAGGAAGAATAAAAGAAGTCAATAAGGAGGCAGAAAAAGGGCAATTAGAAAGTGGGGAGAACCAGCCTGGTGTGTGTCTTGGAAGTAAAAACTAGAATTATTCAAAAATGAGAGAGTTGTATATAGCCTTGCCACTCAGAGCGTGGTCCATGGACCAGCAACATTGACTTTGCCTGGAAACTTGCTAGAAATTCAGAATTTCAGGCCCCAGCAAGGCCCAAGGAATCTAAATCTGCACTTTAACAAGATTCCTGAGGGAATGCACTTGGAAAGCAGCAGATGGGATTGAGTGGGATTTAGACTAAACAAACGATTGGATTTGTCTGCTAGACCTTAAGTGGAAAAGAGGAAAGAAAGAATAGGTAGCAATAAAAGAGAGAGTTATTGATAATTCTTTCAAGGAGATTAGAAATTAATCAGGGTTGGAAAAAAGTTAAATGAAACTTTTAAAATGCAACAGAGTTGAGGGCAAATTAGTTTATTTTTATGAGCAAGAAAAGGTTGAGCAGTGTTTACACATGGAGTTAGAGTATCACATAGTGGGTGAAAGATTTGAAAAGGAATGAATGAATGAAGGCAAGGACAACTAAGAGATGGGACAAGAAGGAAAAACATTGATGACTGGCAAATTTGAGAAAAATACCTCTTCTTAGGCATGTGCAACAGTGGAAAGAGTTTGAGGTCAAAAAGAGGAAAGACGTATGTGTTCTAATTAGATGTCTTACAGGATTCAAGGCTATTTGCTAGGGGTAAGTAGGGCAGGAATACAATCGATGGGTTTGGAACCATTGTGGTAAGTGAGATAGAACTAGAGTGTTACACAAATTTTAGATTCAGTGCTAACTCTGATTGATTGGTAGTGGCTGCATGGGATATCCTCTTGAGAAGGATTCTAAAGCCGATATAGTATAAAGAGTTAAGAGAGCTGTGCTTGATGAATGGTTCCTGGCATTCATAATCAGGGAGAAGTAGCAGTGTATGCTCCACACATATGCCAACCCTGGTATAGAGGATCTCCTGGCATTGTATGAAAATTATTAGGTAGAAATGAAGGAATAACTCTAATACTAATTTATGGTAAATCATTTGTGCAGTATTATTTGATCTTTCTCCAATAACACTTAGCCTAGGAATAGGAAATGCAGTCAAAGGAATAAAGCAATAATGAGTTTATTTTTGAAATGCCTGACTATGAGTTCCATATTTCATGCAGAGACAAATAAAGCCTGAATTTGCACAATTCCACACTCAAGAAATTGTGGCCTAATGGGAAAAACACATAGTATGGAATTTGAACACCAGATCAACTACTTATTAGCTGTGTCTTTGGTAAATTATAGTTAACCTATTGCTAAAATGAAAAACTCATTTTCCTCAACTTTAAAGTGGGAATAATAATATTAATTTCCAAATAGAGTTCAAGAGAAGTCAAATGAATGTAATATAATGCCTGATGAATTATCTCATGTTAGTTCTTTTTCCCCTTTTGTGTTTTCAGTTGTTTGTTTTTTCTGTCAGTTTCTCCTCTGTTTCTTCTGACTTTCTTTGAGCATCCAAGAGAACCAAGAATCATGAATTAGGATTGAATAATAAAGTGGCAGACTGGTATTCCCATGATCATTCTCCACTAGTGTACTTTAATTCTTAATCTCCTTAACTTTCATTGCTTCATGTGTTATATGGAGATAAACTGGAGGAAAATCAATCATGGGTGACATTGCTTTGCAGAATAGTTGTGAGCAAGGCTCCTTCAGAAACTAATAAATTCTTTACCAAGTGCCTCTTAGAAGTAGAGGTTCCATCACGGAACACGGGGTCAGTATCTTATAAGTGTTGAGAAGAAAATAATGGCTGACTTAGCCTTGGAACTTGAGAATAAAGGTTTCTAGATCATGGCAGCTGGCTTGGATGTAAAATCTAGAATTTGCTCCAGTGGAAGATATGTGCCCCCAAATAACTTGCTACAGTGCCAGTCAAGATTTGTGCTTACTCTTCCATGGGCTCGGATCTTTCAGTTACACTTGGCTAAGGACCTCCTTGGCTGATGAACTTTCACATGAGTACACTCCAAAGGAGCAGGGCTGAGAGCTAAAGGGTAGTATGCATAAATTCCACAACTACCTTTTTCTTTTTATTCTTCAAGAAAATTTAAGAACATATGATACTGACAGATGATGACATTTTTGGCAGGGCTGTTAGGCCCTTGCTACAAGGCAGCTTTCCATCTTTGCAATTGCAAAGTTATAACTTGGTTTCCAAAAGAAACGCTCATGGCTATTCACCTAGCTCATATTCCATTCTCAGTTTGAAATTGCAATGAAATGACTCTCTTATTTTTATGTACAGGTGATGCTTTTAGTTAAATAGTCATATCGTCTATATTTTGTTTACTTTGCTTAGTTTAATAAGAAAAAAACTATAGAAAATGTTTTGGATTAAAGATGTTTATTAAAATGTCATAAACTTGGCTAGTTTTGTTAACATGCAATTCTTAACATGTAGAATTGACTACTTTTCTAGATAACTTGTTTCACATTCTCATCCCATCTGTATAAGATTTCATCATTTTTCTCTTGGAATATCCATCAAAATAAGGCTTGTGTTTCTTTTTCATAAGTGATAGATATCACTACAGACAAATAAGCACAGATAAGCAAAAAGAAGAAATAAAACCATATTTAATTTCATGGTTCTGAGAGAGCCATTGTTAATTCTGGTGCATTCTAAGGGACTGCAAACTCAGATACTTAGAAGGGCCGGGGTGATAACAAAGGAGCAAATCAAGCTGGATAGGGACGCTGGGACTGGATGGGGCAGTTTTTACTTATAGCTCCACTGCTTTCACACCATGCGAGAACGTGGGCCCAGGGTCACCAGTTATTACCATGTTTCGAGAGAAGAGTACCAGGGTTTTTTTTTATAATATTTCTCATTTCGAAGTTTGAATGACATAAAAATTAGTAAAGACCGTATTCAAACCAAACAGAGCAGGTATGCAGACATTTTTCATTCTTTCTTTTGTATGTATAAAATCTAATGTTAGAAATGCAGTTATGTTTGTAAGTTTTAGTGTAAGGTTTTATACATACTTTGTGAGTATACAATGTGTAATTTATAATAAAATGAATACCACCACTACACTTAAGAACATTACCAATACATGCACTACTCTTGTGTTTTATAACAATCCAATTCCATGTTAACCACTACCCATAATTCTAATTTCTCATTCCCATTTGCTTTTTTTATAAAAAGGTGCTATATCTGCATGTACACCAAAACAATCTTTAGTTTTGTTTGTTTTGGAGCTTCGTAAGCATAGCATGAAAATGACTGCAGTCTTCTGTAACTTGCTATTTTCACTGTATTTTATGTTTTAAAATTCATTCTAAGGTTATTAGCTATAGCTGGAATTTATTAAATTTTTACTGTACTTTAATATTTTATTACACCACATTTGCTTATCTGTTTTTCTCTTAATAGGCATTTATGTTGTTTTACGTTTTTGCGATTATAGTCAGTACTTTTCTGAACATGCTGCCAATGCATGTTTCCTGGTACACATGTAGCTTTTTCTTAGGATATACCTAGAAGTGGAATTGCTGAGTCATAGATGGGTACATCAAAATTTTTTTTAACGTCTTTATTGGAGTATAATTGCTTTACAATGGTGTGTTAGTTTCTGCTTTATAACAAAGTGAACCAACTATACATATACATATATCCCCATATCTCCTCCCTCTGGTGTCTCCCTCTCACCCTCCCTATCCCACCCCTCTAGGTGGTCACAAACCACTGAGCTGATCTCCCTGTGCTATGTGGCTGCTTCCCACTAGCTATCTATTTTATGTTTGGTAGTGTATATATGTCCATGCCTCTCTCATTTCGTCCCAGCTTACCCTTCCCCCCACCCCATGGCCTCAAGTCCATTCTCTACGTCTGCAGCTTTATTCCTGTCCTGCCCCTAGGTTCTTCAGAACCATTTTTTTTTCTTAGATTCCATATACATGTGTTAGTATATGGTATTTGTTTTTCTCTTTCTGACTTACTTCACTCTGTATGACAGACTCTAGATCCATCCACCTCACTACAAATAGCTCAATTTCATTTCTTTTCATGGCTGAGTAATATTCCATTGTATATATGTGCCCCATCTTCTTTATCCATTCATCTGTCAATGGACACTTAGGTTGCTTCCATGTCCTGGCTATTGTAAATAGAGCTGGGCAAATTCTTAGAAAAGCACAACCTTCCGAGACTGAACCAGGAAGAAATAGAAAATATAAACAGAACAGTCACAAGCACTGAAATTGAGACTGTGATTAAAAATCTTCCAACAAACAAAAGCCCAGGACCAGATGGCTTCACAGGCGAATTCTATCAAACATTTAGAGAAGAGCTAACACCTGTCCTTCTTAAACTCTTCCAAAATATAGCAGAGAGAGGAACACACCCAAATTCATTCTACTAGGCCACCATCACCCTGATACCAAAACCAGACAAAGATGTCACAAAAAAAGGAAACTACAGGCCAATAACATTGATGAACATAGATGCAAAAATCCTCAACAAAATACTAGCAAACAGAATCCAACAGCACATTAAAAGGATCATACACCATGATCAAGTGGGGTTTATCCCAGTAATGCAAGGATTCTTCAATATACGCAAATCAATTAATGTGATACACCATATTAACAAATTGAAGGAGAAAAACCATATGATCATCTCAATAGATGCAGAAAAAGCTTTCAACAAAATTCAACACACATTTATGATAAAAACCCTCCAGAAAGTAGGCATAGAGGGAACTTACATCAACATAATAAAGGCTATATATGACAAACCCACAGCCAACATCATTCTCAATGGTGAAAAACTGAAACCATTTCCTCGAAGATCAGAAATAAGGCAAGGTAGCCCACTCTCCCCACTATTATTCAACATAGTTTTGGAAGTTTTAGCCACAGCAATCAGAGAAGAAAAAGAAAGAAAAGGAATCCAAATCAGAAAAGAAGAAGTAAAGCTGTCACTGTTTGCAGATGACCTGTTACTATACATAGAGAATCCTAAAGATGCTACCAGAAAACTACTAGAGCTAACCAATGAATTTGGTAAAGTAGCAGATACAAAATTAATGGGTACATCAAATTTTATGAGATGATTCCAAATCATTTTCAGAAATGGTTGGAACCAGTTTATACACTCATCAGTGACTGAGAGTTCCTGTTGCTTCATGCTTTCCCCAAAAACTTATATATTCAGATTTCTTAATTTTTGTTGTCTGGAGGGTGTTGATGTGATCTTCATTTACACTTCCCTATTAGTATGGGATTGAGCATCTTTAGATGTGTTTATACAACATAGCGTTTCTTTTCGTGAAAAATGCCTCTTTTGTCTACTATTCTTTTGGGTTGTTTCTATCTCTCACTGACTTATTGAAGTCATTAAAACAGTCTGATATTAATCCTGTGTCCATTTTATGCTGCCACTATCTCTTCCCAGGTTGTAGGTTGTCTTTTCCCTTTATCATTTCCTTTGGTAAACAGAAGTTTTTAACTTTAATGAATTCAAACTTATTATTTTTATTTAATGGTTAATAGTCTTTTATGTCTTGTTTAAACATTCTTTGATTTGAAAGGTCATAAAGATATCTTCCTGTATTTTACTCTAAAATTTAAGTTACCTATTATATTTTACCTTTAAATCCACCTGGGATTTTTTTGTTTGGTATGAGGTAATGATCCCATTTCTTTTTTGTGTTGCATAGGTTAACTGAGTGAGTGTCCCAGACTAATTCGGGATCTGCAGTGCTACCATTGCCATATATCAAATTTGTCACACATCAATCACATGGTTTTGTTTCTGAACTCCATTTGGTTTCATTGATGAGAACATACACTCTTTGTTTATAAAGCAAAGCATACTGTTTTGTTAAAATGTGTTTTATTTTCTGAAAAATAAGTTTTAATTAATTTTAGGGAAAAAAAGGCCTTCAGTTTAATTCCATGCCTGTTCTCTTCTTTCCCCTTTGTTTTTTGGTTATAAGGATTCACTCTTTCTACTGTCTGAGCTTCATGATGATACACTTGAGTTCTGTTGAGGAAGAAAGAACATATCCAGGTTTCAGACTTGTATTCAAGGCAAGAAAACTGAACATTGAAGCCTTCACATATCCAGTGCCCATGCCAAGGAGAGACGTGCCTCTCTGTGGTTCCTGTGAGCAGGAACCGGGCTTCCAATTGTTGAATTCACTCTGCAGGCACAGCCTTATGCTTGAATATACTGATGACACAAATCCTTATAAATACCTAGACACAGTGATTATCAATTATCTTTTTTTCCATCTGCTATGAGCTTAAAAATCTACTAGACCCATTTTTCACCCCTGAAAATCTACCACCTGGCTAAGTGCTTTCACACTACTTATATATGTGATAGTTAGGGTTTTCTTAATTTTTTTCCTTTGTTCTACTTTAGCATGCTTTATGTGTTCAAAGTGAAAAGTACTCCAATATTTCCCATATCTCAGACTATAAAAAAATTGACTAGATCATGCTACGTGTCCTCTACTTTTCTGAATTAAAAAATAAGTGAAATCCTGTTAGTGAACTATTTTAAGAGTCTGTTCTGTCTCATGGAACAGTAGAATATTGAGCTGCAAAAACCATTTTTTTTTTTTGCACTTTAAAAAATTCCCTTTTAGTGAGCACAAATTCAGGAAAAAATAATTAACAACCTATGACATTATATTTTGTAGGAGTATTTAGACTATTGTAATGATATGCTTATCATGTTATCTGAAAATTAACCAAGAGGGTTAGATTACAGATCTAGCCTCTCTTTTTTTCCTTTCCCTTTTCTCTTTCCTTTCCTTTTTAAAATATCCTTGAGTTTGCATCCTTACCTTGAAATCTTGAGAATACTTTATCTCAAGCTTCATATCCAGTCTTTATAACTATAATGACTCCTTCAGTGGAATTTCTAATTATGCGTGGAATAAATATCCCCTAAATGCTGTGGGCTTTGCACTAAAGGAAGCTGTACACTAGACCAATTAACTCAAGATAGCTAGTATGTTATACTAAAAAAATTTTTTTAGAATGCTGCAGAGCAGGTCTTGAAAAGTGTTTCATGGTCAGTGAAGGAGAGACTCAGAGGAATGATTGAGGAAGTGTGCCTCTCACTGAGCCTGTCCCTCCATTATCCCAAAATGGGATTGTTTGCATCAGTGTAACTGTTGCTCTGAGGGGAAAACAAGGTTTATAGAGAATCTTTAAATCATTCTAGGGTAGAAGGAATTATAAGGTCAACTTTCCCACCACCTGCCAATGCAATAATTTTTTTTGTAGGTTCAAAGCATATTCCAAGAAGAGGTTTTTTGTTTGTTTTTTTAAGATCAAGCCTTGCTTTTTCAGTTCCCTTTTTTTTTTTTTGTATCTACAATATAACTTGTCCACAGAGATAATGATACTGAAATGGAAAAAAAGTATGAATTTTTTGGAGCACAAGCTATCAAGAAAGTAATTTATTCCTGCAAACCATTGTGCATGTAGTCCTGTAGGTTCTTCAAGCCCCAAGTGGGTTACCTTCTTCCTGTACTCACTAGCAAGCCAGTCAGTGTGGTTCTAGTTAGAATGCCATAAATCTGCAATATAATTAATTGCATATCCTTTCAAGCTAGCAGTGAAAGGAGTAACACGGGCCAGGATTTTGATGTGTTCCCATATTCTGAAATCAGCATGATGGTATACGACACTGCTGAAAACATTAATTTAGAGGGTGGCTGGAAATTGCTGAAAATATTGAACTCCAGCTCGTGAACCCAAACAGTCTCCTTTTTTTTCTACTTTGTAGTTAAAACTTCACTGCTAATCTAATTCTCTATTTCGAGTAGATAGGCATAAAACCATATTTTTTTGTTTAGCAAGCTCAGCACTGCTTCTTATAAGTCTGTAAATCATAAGTGTGAGGCAATTGGATCATTCTGCTCTATAAGAAGCATATTCCACAATAGTCAGGTTTTTTTATTTAACTTTTATCTAGCCCTTGCTGGCAATATACTGGATTTTGTGTGATGCATTTTGCATAAGGGTTCTATTTGGTCCATAATGGTTGGTGTAATGAACTATTTGTCCTCTTCTAGATGACAGCCAGTTGCTTAAAACCTATAATGAGATGTCAGGTGAATTGCACTGATTGGCATTGATGGATGAGCTTGTTGAAATATTGCAGGGTTTCCTGTAGGGGCATAGAGGAAAATTGCTGTTTAGAGCTTTGGGTCTCCTAAGCATTGAAACTGTAATCACATAAACAGAACCACTTCTGCAGGTCCGAGGTGTCATCGTGAATTTTCTGGCTAATCCATCCATTCATCTCAAAGGTCCAGAACTCGCGCTTCATGTCACTCTTTGCCTTTGTTCTGCACTTTGATCTTTCAAGATGTCTGTCAGAAGAAAAGTGTTTATATTGAATTATGTGTGGAAAGGGGTAGGGTGCATACTTCAGAAACTTGGCATGAAATTTGCTAAACAAACCTTGCCAGTTGCTCTGCAGCAATAATCGAGGTGTGGATTTCAGTTTAACAATACGTAGGTATACATTTTTTACCTTCAAAAACAACTTTAATGTAGATGTTTAGGTGCAGAAGATTTTATTTTATTTGCTTATTCTGTAGAATGCATCTAGCACCTTTATTAACTGTTAAACTTAATGTTAAGAAGGAAGATTAATGAATTTTTTAAATGAAATTTTTTTCTAAAATTCTGATGAAAGGAGTTAACTAAATGAATGCTTGGGATGAATTATATTTTTGAGTGTGTATTTTATCTCATTGATTTCTGTATTCTAGTATAAGGTAAGATAGTAAGATACTAGTATCTAGTATAAGATAGTAAGATACTAGTTAAGTATACAGTGTACTATTTATACTGTATTCTAGTATAAGATAGTAAGATAAATAGATACTGTTTTAGTATCTATTATGTCTATTATAATATATGTGTTAGGACACACTAGGAGTTCTACAACAGAATCACAAACAAACAAAATTAGGAGCTAATTATGTTGAAAGTAATATACAGGCACAAAAGCAGAATAAATGGGTGAATTGTTAATTGCTGTATCCTTTCACAGTGATCCTTTCTCTCTTCTCTCATATCTTTTTAATAATTATGGAATGAAAGTTGTTTTTTCCTCCTTATTGTGTCTCAGCTGGTTTAAAAACTCTGAATCAGTTTCCACTGACATGATGCTGTGGTCAAGAAAATATGTATTGGTTCCATTTCCCAGACTAACTTACCTTGTGATGGGCAAAAACAATTCAGAGATCTTTTGACAGCCGTCATATGTCTTTGCTTAATTTGGACACTGAAGTACTGGTGCTATTGTTATGAGATTCTTGAAGTAGGAGAAGATCTTAAGCCAACTTTTGGAACCTTTTGAATTGAAATTGAATGGGACCCTCCAATGACACTGATTATCTCCTTGAATCAGTTTTCACTGCAGATGAGGCATTCATGTAATCTGAATGAGCTCAGCCAGCCCCAAGTAACACATGCCTAACGAATTCAGGTTTGGGTCTTTGTCGAGGCCCAAGCGTTAGTATTTCTGAAAGCTTTCCTGGTGATTCCAATATGCAGATGGATTTGAGAACCACTGGGCTAGGAAGATTCAGCACAGTGGTTGCAGCTGTGGGAATATCAGACTGTCCAGCAAGAATGAATTACATGGACACCAGTGAGCCGCACAGAGCAGTAGCTTGCCCTGCTGATCTTCAGAGGGCTTTTCAACCCTGAGACCCAGAACAGGCATGACAGAGCAGTGGCTGAACTGACAGCAGAGAGCTTATGAGGCAAGAGTGATCTGCTTGCCAGGTCTGGGTTTAGACTTAGCTCAAGATCACTTCAGGAGTTAAATAAAAGTTTTGATCCTTTAAAGGCTTTGATTAGTATAGGCACCCCTTCCTATATGTCCTAATGACACTCTTAGGGTCATTCTTGAATGGTTGAAAACGTTTTTATAGAAGGATAAGAGGGACAGAACTGTAATTATTTCCTGCAGAATTTTAAAGATGACACCAACCTGGACTCAGACCAGACCTAGTTTAGCCCATGACTTACCAGTAATAGAAAAATCTTTCTTGAGCAGCTGAATAGCTTCTGGCCGACTTGGTTTTGTTGGATGACT
Source organism: Monodon monoceros (assembly GCF_005190385.1). Classification (NCBI taxonomy): domain Eukaryota; kingdom Metazoa; phylum Chordata; class Mammalia; order Artiodactyla; family Monodontidae; genus Monodon; species Monodon monoceros. The sequence continues at coordinate 34,640,354 of NW_021703776.1, read as the reverse complement.
GTGGTGATTATGTTGGCAATGCTACGATAGTGGCTAGATATTATGGATTATAAGAAGGGTAAGGCATCTTGTACAGGTAGCCATATAACTAATTATTCTATCCAAAGCTGTGTATTTTAACAAACTAGAAATTTTATATCTGAATAGTCATTTGTTTACTTTGGTTCAAAACATAAATAAATTGGAGCCAAAAGTCTTGAGTTTTTTATCTGCAGTTGTAGTTGAGCTCTACTGAACATGTTACTTTTATAGTATAGTGAGAAAAGGTGGGTGTGTTTGTTTACTTATTTAAAGTTATCATTTATGCAAAGTCCATCTTGTTTCCGAAAATTTTAATGAGAACCTATAGTAAATTTTTTCTAACATGAGAAAGATAAAAGGATCATTTAAGTGTTTCTCTTTCTCAGTTTATTATTCTCATCTCTAAAATGGGAATAATAAGAGTGTCTACCTTATGAGGTTATTATGATACATGAATATATATTTGGAGGGTCATAATGCTGATATTAACAGCTATTCTGTTGAATTTTGTGTCCAAGTAATTCAGAAATTCTGATGCACTTTCTTTTATTTGAAGACATTTTTCTACTTTAATGGGATTTCATAGTAGCTTAGAGATTCCATGCAGGAAATGAGGTGTAAGTGCCACATTTGCAATGCTGCTTCCCTTGAAATCCAGGTGAAACTGATGGAGCTTTGAAAGGAACACACCAAAACCTGAACTCTTGAGGTAACCCTTCTTTACAGATCATTGACATTTTTCAGCTCTGCCTTGGAAATTCATTTGTTTTGGAAAAAAACTTATGTATTTTCTCTGGCATTTAAGACATGCTAACTATTAAAGAGAAATACTAGACTTAACACTTGTGAGCCTTTGAATTACTTTTTTTGTGGTTGATACTTGATATTTTTAGAAATATGAAAAGCACTCTATAATTAGGTATTTGAGCTGAGTACTTCTAATAATAATGGCAGATATTAAATTATTGGTGCTGTAAAAATTTTTAGAATATATGCATTATTTAAATCATAAAATGGAGTTAGAATGTGATTAGTTCTCTGTTAGATATGTTTCTTTTAGTCTGAATGAATGTTTATTCACTAAACTATGTCTCTGTCTCTCTGTCTACCTCTGTCTATCTATATATTGCATGTATATTATACACTAAATCACTATATATATATATATATATATATATATATATATATATTTCTCACCCCTGTGGCGTATGTAATAGGAGGCAGCAGTGTTCCAAGGAAAGAGGATGGGCATCAAAGTTAAGCAGTCAGGCTTACCCGGTTTTGAGTTTTACTTTTCCATGATTTATTAGCCGTGTGCCCTTGAACAGGATCACTTAACCGCATAGAAGTTTATTTTCCTCCTCTATAAAATGTGTGGGATAACAACGACTATGTAAGGTCGTTTGTGAGAATAAAGTAGATAATTTATATAATGGGCTTGATATATATCAGGCTTTTAATAAATTGTCCTTTTCCTTTCCCCTTAGTTGAGCCACCACATAGGTGGTACAGATGGGACCCTGCACATTGGCACCTGGCTAAGGGTTGAGTGGATGCTAAAATCCAGCCTGCCCTCTTTTTAATCAGCCTCAAACCCTGTGTGGAGCTGCATTCACACTAGCATGGGCTGGTGGTGGCCCTGCCCCTTAGAGCTCTGAGACGGGCATCTGAATCCAGGACTGAATCCTGCTTGGTTCTAACCAGCTACATGACCCTAGTCACGTCACTTCACAACTTTGTATCCATTCCTTCAATATATAGAGAAGGCATTAATATCTGTCCTCTAATGCTAATCCTGATGTCATTTTTTTGAAGATGAAATAGCATAGTATCTGTGAAAAAAATATAAAAGCAATGTTTTATGCAAATTCCTGTGTAACACAGGTCATTTTTTATGAAGAATAGGCAAGATCATACAAATGTTTCAATTATTGATATGGAGAATTATTGTTTAGTTAGCTGGGTAATTTTAAAAAAGAGGCCAGGAGATCTTGGTGACTCTTCTGGGACAGAGCTGCTGTGTGCGAAGATTAAGCGAGGATTGGGAACGAGCCTAAGGAGGAGGTGGTCTAAGAGGTAAGGCCCTCGAGGGAGTGAGAGACATGAGAGGTCAACATGAAGGGCAATGATTAGAGAACATGACATGGATGTTGCTTGGGCCAAAAGACACTGCGAAGGAAGAGGTACTCTGCTCAGTTACAAATTTTATCAAAATAAATTTAGTCTATAAGTAGAATTATAGTTTCTCTTCTAAATATGATGTGAAATGTGTCCATTCATAATAATTCTGTATCTGAGACATAAGTATTATAAAAAATAAGACTAAACTGGCTTTCATGCCATAATTATTCCACAGAATAAATGCATATTTTCCCTCATGTTTCACATGCAGAATGCTTTGATTCATTATATTTGCCATATTGCACACTCTGGCACCCTAAATTGACACATATTTCCATTTTTACCATTAAATTATTGAACAAATTATCGTATATTTCTGTTGCTGCTGGATCCTGGAAATCATTAAATAATTCTGGCACCACACTGACAGTGGTTTCTGGCTATTAACCATAATGCTAATGTAATGTTCCCTTCCTTTTGCTTGAATTAAGCAAGAGCTCTCAGAGTTGCTGAGGCTAAGATCCAATCCATAGCCTGGGAATTTCTTATGGGCCAACGCTTTGGTCATCTCTAGCCTAGAACTCCTACTTTACAGGCACTCTAATTCATCAATACTGCTTTCCCTCTTTAAAAAATTGGTATCTTGATTTTCTGGAGGCTTCCTTTAAAATAAGCAGTAGTTTTACCTACAAAATGCTGCAGCTGTTTTACTTGTCAGTAATATTTATTAATTACATTAATTCCTTATTAGGAAAATTTCTTCTATTTTTTTTCTTTAAGAATGGAAAATATACTCAGTGTCCACAAATATGCACGATAATTGTTTTGGTCAAAGCTTAAGTATAGTAAAGATAATAATTCCAAGTCTTAAATCCTCTTATCAGAGTGGATGTGGTAAAGGTGTTTAGTATGATTTGAAATTTAAATATCAGCCTCCAGATTTCAGGTGTATTTTATTCTTTTAGTAAATCAGGCAGGCTGTGGATATATATTGAACAGCTATTCTGATCAGTCTTTTATGTTTCATCCTCCAAGGATAGTAATGATGTAATAATTCATTGTTAAAGATGTCAAATACATTAAGCATTTTTAAATCTACAGTTATTCATATAACGAGAAGGATTTTGTTTTTTTATTATTTCTCCTATTGTTCTCTAGATTTAAAGTAGAAACTTGGTCTTTTAAATAGACAAGGGAACATGGAAGTGGTTCAGTTTTACACGTTGAAAAATAAGTAACTTTAATTCCAGAAAACCTAAGGAAGGTCTCAGATTCCTCAGTAGCTGGAACAAAACTAGTAAATCTAGAGACTTGAAAAAACAGGGGGACATAATAGCTAAATTAGGTGCCACTCTTTGTCTACTGAGCCCTTACTGGTAGCACCTAGGGACTAGCAAATATGACTGGATGATTTAGTGCAGGTTTAGGAAAACATAAAAGAGATTATTAAGGTAACTAGCAGGTGACAGGTCAAAGGAGTTTCAACTGTACGAATGTCAAAGCAAATATAAATGTTCTTTTTAGTTTAAAAAATGCCACAGCTGAATATCTGGGAGAGTAAATCATTTAGTGTGCAGATAGATATATATTTGTGTATACATATTTTGTATATATATTATGTATTCATTTATGTTTAGAAAATATATATTTATTTTATTTCATTGTTGATCATATTATAATATAGTGCTTTTATAATAATGACAGATAAAAATAGCTAAGAATGGATTATATTCATATTAAGAATAATTAGGGGGCTTCCCTGGTGGTGCAGTGGTTAAGAGTCCGCTTGCCAGTGCAGGGGACACGGGTTCGAGCCCTGTTCTGGGAAGATTCCACATGCCGCAGAGCAGCGGGGCCTGTGCACCACAACTACTGAGCCTATGCACCTAGAGCCCGTGCTTGGCAAAAAGAGAGTCCACCGCAGTGAGAGGCCTGTGCACCCAGTGAGGAGTGGCTCCCGCTCAACGCAACTGGGGAAAGCCCGTGCACAGCAACGAAGACCCAATGCTGCCAAAAATAAATAAATTTATAAAAAAAAAAAAAAAGAAGAAGAAGAATGGGCTTCCCTGGTGGCACAGTGGTTGAGAGTCCACCTGCTGATGCAGGGGACACGGGTTCATGCCCCGGTCCGGGAAGATCCCACATGCCGCAGAGCGGCTGGGCCCGTGAGCCATGGCCGCTGGGCCTGCGCGTCTGGAGCCTGTGCTCTGCAACGGGAGAGGCCACAACAGTGAGAGGCCCGCGTATCGCAAAAAAGAAAAAAGAATTAGGGAGGAAAGGAGCCTAACCATAAGTAGTTGAATTTTAGTAATCTAATTTTTTCCCTGTGGATGTTTACCAGAATAAAGTGAATTTTATATACATCTATATCTAATGTAGATATATATTTATTTATGCACATGTGTTTATATACATATAAATATGTTTTTGTAAATGTATAGTCTCTATTTTTGAGTAAACATAAATTTTATAAAAGCAGAACTCATATGAAAACAAAACAAAATGCCTTCACTTCAATATGTCTGAGCAATTGAAGTGATAAAGCAGATAGCAAAGAGATCTTGTTTTTATTAAATGACATCTGTATTGTTTTTAGTAGAACTAAATATGGAAAGCCTTCTCTTAATTCAATTTTATCTAAAGCTGTAATTGGTTATTTGAGCTAAGGTCACATTAGTTTTTTTCAAATGCCAAAGTGAAACCAAAGCTTGCTTTTTGAAAGATTTATATCTAAAAATCATTATTCTTACTACACATAGGGATCTGTGTTTTTACTTGACATGCAGTTATTGAAATTTATAATTTTATAACTCATAAATGACTTCTCTTTTTAGTAATACTTTTTTGAAAATCACCACTCAGAAATTTGGGTCTCTTAATAATAGAAGATGCCCTTAAGGGAATGAATATAAGAGCTACGTTGTGTTTAGTATGTCATTGATCAGTTTATATTAATTCTTAGATAAATATAGATTGAAATTGTAACTATATTACCTTCTGTTAGTAGTTGCTGTTTGGTTCCTAGTATTTCTTTCAGTAGAGCAAACATTTAAATTTGCAATGTAGCAAAGAGGTCCCAAATTCATATATATTAGAGAAATAACTGTTCTGTCTTACAACAAGAAACCTGTTTATCTTGTGAACATCTTCTTAGGGAAATCATTTTTTCATGGATCCTTGAACATATGGCAGTATCCTAGCTCTAAATGGCTTTCTGCTCTATATCAGAAATTGAACCGAATTAGGTAAGAAATTGGGTACCCCACCAATTATGTTTTGTTGAACTCACACACACACAAATCTAACTTCACAATCAGTTTTTAAATTTTAAGATTAACCTTAAGCATGCAACTCTTTTCTGTCTTTAGTTTCAGAATTTGTCACAAGGTTACTGATTTTTTTTTTATATTTATTTTTCTATTTTAGTGGGAGGACTGTATTTTTTCATTGTGTAGTTGTTTCTTTGGGACTCACAGTGCATTATTGGTAAATAATTACAGTGTCTCTGTTTCCTGACTCTCACCTGTGGTTTTTTTGAACAGATCTAAGCGATCTCCATTCCATATAGACTCTGGGGAATGGAGAGGATTAGTTTGAACTGCCTGGACACCCTTGGATTTGTATCTTGTGACTAACTCTTATCCAAGAAAGTCACCAAAAAGTAGAAGTGATGTCCTTCATGCTTTTCCCTACCTGGAGTAGAATGAATGATGTAACTCATTTTAGTATTGCTCTCAAACCAGTTGAGTTCCTAAAATAAAGTGTTTGATCCCTAGGTAAAATGAGACATATAATTATGCCAATTAATACAAATGCATCAAATTTCCACTTTAAAAGACAAAGGGGATCTCTCAGATTAGGCTTAAAAATAGCCTGTTTCCAAAAGGTCTAAAACAAATGACACAGTAAGTTGAAAATCAAATAATAGGTGAAAATATATAAGCTAAGTACAAATAGGGAAAATGATATAATAACTCATAGAATGTAAGTCAAAAAGACATTAAATGAGAAATAAATGGACTTACTTTATATAATTTAAAGAAGCATCCACAGTGAAAACACAACTGTGACACTTTATATACTAAAAATACAAAGAGCAGCAAATTAAATTGCATTGATTAAGTTGCATTGCTACAGTTCAGTGATTCAGAAAAGCTAGGAAGAGACCCAAACGTTAGTTGTAAGTTTGCCAAGGGTTCATGATTAAGCAGAATATAGTTGGCTGAACAGAGAGGAAGGATGCAGCAAATTTGTGCCTGGTTTTTCCTTTGCCCCCAACGCAGTTGCCCTTGACTCTCCTGGCATAGATACTGTCCTCACAGAGACCAAAGGGAGGCTGAATTCTTGCTATGTTGGAATCCATCTGCACACGGGCTTCCATCACCATTCCAGAAGAACACACACTGACACTCTGTAAGCTTCTCTTAAAGGGGCTTTTGTTCTTTAAACAAGTGTGTTATTTGCAAAGCTGCATCCTCATCTGGGGGGAAAGAACACCTAGTATCCTGGGGTCCCCCCCAAATATCTTTACTTCTAGCTCTCTGGAGTTCTAGAAAGCTGTCTCTTCATATTTATAAAGTAAAACTTTTGAAAAAGTAAATTAATTGTGTTGGAAACACAATTATTCTGGGTCTTTGACAAATGGTTTAGGAAAAAGCTTGGAGGATGTAATTAATGTGGTTGAATAAATATTTCAAACTAGAAAGAGCACAGTTTACATTATCTTAACACAAAGCAATAAAGTAGAAATTAAAATGAAGGTTTAAATAAAAAATCATGGAGACATGAAAAGAAAACTTCTTTCCTAAATTTTTGGATCAAAATGGAAATCAAAACTGTAATTACTGACAATTAAGAAAATAGTGTTGGGAATTCCCTGGCAGTTCAGTGGTTAGGACTCTGTGCTCTCACTGCCGAGGGCCTGGGTTTGATCCCTGGTCCTGGTCAGGGAGCTAGGATTCCACAAGCCACACAGCATGGCCAAAAAAAAATAGTGGCAATGATGAGATCATGTATCAAAATGTTGGGATGGGATAAAACTACAATTAATAGGCACATTTCAGACTATGCTTAAAAGGTAAGAAAGACAAAGTAAACTATACACTACATACTAAAATTTAGAAATAATGCTATTGAAAAAATATGAAGGAAATCATTTTCAAAATAAATGTTGATTAGAGACAAATATAGAAGTCAAATAAGTTAAGAGTGCATTTTAGGAAAAATACATCCTGATATTATGTGTCTTATTTGAGGATTTGGCAGTATATTTAATATTAGAAAATATTTTAATGTTTTACATGCTTTTAGGTTGCTTGTTTCATGGGGGGTTTTTTTCTTCTCTTTTTTTTTCTTTTTTCTTCTTTTTGGCCACGTGGAATATGGGATCTTAGTTCCCCGACCAAGGATCGAACTAGTGCCCCCAGCATTGGGAACGTGGAGCCTTAACCACTGGACTGCCAGGGAAGTCCCCTGTTTCATGGTTTTTTGACTCTGGTATATGGACTCTTAGATAGTTTATGAAAATATTTAATGCCTTTTCATTAAAAGACATTAAACTTGTTTTTATACAAATTTTATACAAACTTGTGGATCTCTAAGGTTAAATACAAATTTGTGTGTGGGTGATGTTTTTCTGGGTAGAATCAATATTAACACCTCAAGATGGTCTGGAAACCCCTCCCTCCCAAATTGTTTTCATTGAAACAGTAAATCACCTTGGTAAATGAAAAGAGAAAACCTACATGGTGATCTTTTAGGAAATCTCCAAAATGGAGTCCATGTTAAATCTCTATTTTAAAAAAACCCAAAAAACAAGAAACAAATTCATTAGTTAGTTAGTTATAGAAAGATGCTTTCTTAACAGTAACAGGTTATTCCCAAGCCAATATTTAAGCATCAGTCGTATGTAATAGAGAAATACCATTGACATTCTTGGTAAAGAACAAGAAAAAATAGCTACCTCCATGATGGTATTCATGAGGTTCTAGTGTCTGTATTAAGTCAGGAATCAAAATTTTGAGATATAACTCTTAGAAATATGAAGAGGACATTGCTGTTATTTTTGGAAGATTATTTTATTTCAAGCAACAGTCATTCAGCAAATATTTATTGAACCTCTGCTATGTGGCAAGCACCGTTCTAGGCACTGGAGAGCAAGTCATGCACAGGACGGGAAAGGTCCCCTTCCATGGAGTGTGTAGTTTAAAGTGGGTAAGTGGAAGATGGCAATAAAGAAGGAGACACGTGAGAAGATTCCAGATAGAGATCTAATGATTTCAACTGTGATGTCATTGCCTACCTAGAAAGTCAAAATGTGTCAGCAGAAAATTATTAGAAATAACATTAGGGAATAGTAAGTTAGAAGGATGTAACATATGTATAAAAGTGATAGTTTTAAATAATCATATAGAAAATGTAACGAAAAAATATCTCCATTCACGATAGCAACAAATAATATAAAATATATAGGAACAAACTTAACAAACAAGTACTGGACATATAATGAAAAAATCTAGTTATGAATGTGTATGTATACGTATATCATGTATGAATACACACTTTTTTAAATTAAGAGAATGCATGACTAAATAAATGGAGCAACTTATGTTTCTGGCTAGAAGGGCTCATTGTTGTAAAGATAATCTTCATTTTTTAAAATAAATTTACTGCTACTATAATCCTAAAAAAATTCTTCAGGGCACTTTTAAAGAGAATATGACAATCATCTGGAATAATAAACATTAAAGACCAGCCATAAATAATTTGATTAAGAAGGAATATAAAAGGGCACCTGGGCTACAAGATGTTAAAATATATCAAAAAGCTGCAAGGGAATTGAGCTGGAAAATGCAGAAACTAATTAACTAGTGCAAGGATGGCACATTTGTGGCATAGTTACCATCTTCTCCTATCTTCCTCCCCATGGCAATCATTCCATTATAAGTTACCTGGGCGCCCTTCCCTGCTGGGCCTGGACATGGTCTCAGAATACTCCAGGCAGGCACTGTTAGGCTATCAAAGTTGGTACATGAGTTAAAACATATTGGCACCTTGTTCTTGTTCAAGTATGTGATGAAAGTGGCATTTAAATTAGTAAACAAAGGAAGGATTATTTCGGAAATGATTCTGGAAAAACTGGCTGTCTTTGGAAAGAATATTTAGGCCTTTACTTCACATTATAAAAATAAATTCCAGATGGATCAAAGGATTGAATGTAAAAAAGAAAGCAGGAAAGAGCTTGACGATAACATAGATATTTATCTAACATCAAAGTAATGTAGGTCTCTTTAGCATGAAAGAGAAGGAAGAAATCAATAAAAGAACGGATGGAGAGATGAAAGTGCTTCAAAATTTTTCATTTCTGTAAGTCTTAAATGTACTATTTACAAAACATACTTGGAATGTTTTACCATATTTTGTAAAATATTGTTTGAAAGTATGTATATATACTCAAACACATACATGCTGAAGAGATTAGATTGAAACATACAAAAGTATTTTCAGCCATTCATTTAAGGTAGCGAAATTATGGATAATTTTATTTTTTTTTAATTTCTACAATCAATATGTTATCCTAAAAAGGAGTATGTATCAAATTTGTGAAGGGAAATGTAGAAAATTCATATTTTAAGAAACTAATATTCAGTAATTTTTACATACATCATTTCTGAATTCCCTTAACAACCTCTTGAAGTATGTAGTAATATTCCACTTTTAAACTTCAGGGACCTGAGGTTCAGTGAGATTAAATAAATGCCCCAAGATAACTCAGGTAGGAAGAAGCAGAGTTGTGGTCTGAAGCAAATGTTTATCTGATCTCATAAGCCATTACCCAGCATCAGTTATGGATCTCTGTTCTGCTTGGTGTCAAAATTAGATAGAAGGAAAAAAGGTTAAGCTGAAATTCAGGCCTGATCTTTCAACAGCAGAAAGGGGCTTATTTTATCCTACTTTCAGTGCCTGTTCCTAATTCCTTCCACATACCTCCATGTAGTCCTTCAAGGGGGTGTAGGGTAGATGCTTGTCTCCTATAGATGGTGTTAGGCTTTTGGAAACAAAATATCACAGTTGGGTAAAAAGTGAGCTCTTTCTTTTCTTATCTACTATTTGCAAATATGAGTCTATGCTTGAAGATGATCCTTCGATTCTTCTTTTTCTGGCTCACGAACTTGTAAATCTTGTATTTGAGTTCTTGTGGTTGCAAAAGTGTTAGTATTGAAAAAGACATTCTGGAGCCTTTAATTCTATGTTATAGGCACCTGCAAAAAGCGGCAAAGTGATGGAAACAAATGCATGTATTACAGCTCCAGGTAAAAATAAGCACTCTCAAATGCAGAGGTATTATATATAGTTAATTTTACTAGGTGGGTGTATCTTCAGTAAATTTTTCATCTCTCAGCATGAATACTTCTCAAATCCCATCATTTTCTTTTTGAAGAATAAAGAAGTGAATATATTTATGTTATAGTATGCTAGTGAATGTAGCCAGTTTACAGTTTGAGTCTAGGATATGTTAGTCTACTAAGGTAAATTTGCATATATTTTGGAAATAATTTTGTGTATTTCATGATTGATATGTTTTATTGTTCTCTGGCCTGAGTTTGGGGCCTTTTCTGTTCTTCTGTTCACGGGGGAACATTATTTGAAAACATCTAACTAGATATTACAAATTTCAAATTGCTTAAGAAAAGGATCATAGTTATATTTAGGATATTGTTTTTCTGGAACTATTTGCTGATGGCAGTTTTCTTCTAAATTGGCTTTAGAAAATATTTCTAAATAGCATGATTGTGACCACTGTATTTTACAGCCTCCCAACCTGCACAAACAAACCCAATGCACTGAAGCTTCTGATCCTTTTACTTTTTTTTTTTTTTGCGGTACGCGGGCCTCTCACTGTTGTGGCCTCTCCCGTTGCGGAGCACAGGCTCCGGACGCGCAGGCTCAGCGGCCATGGCTCACGGGCCTAGCCGCTCCGCGGCATGTGGGATCTTCCCGTACCGGGGCACGAACCCGTGTCCCCTGCATCGGCAGGCGGACTCTCAACCACTGCGCCACCAGGGAAGCCCTGATCCTTTTACTTTTAAGTACAGTTTATAACATTGCAGCCATTATTGACATTACAGAGGCTTTTGCTAAGCTTTTTCCTTCCTTCCAAATTTTAACAACTTCCCCACTGCTTGTCAAAAAAAGGTCACAATTCATGTACCCTAAGGCTACCTTTCAAACCACTTTTATTATTTAATGTGCCCTTTGTTCCAGCAAAATTGTACTATTCAACATTCAGCTGATCAGATGTACTCATTTTCTGTTTCCTTTGGTCATTATGATTTTGATTTCCTGGTGTATCTTCTTCCTCCATCTCTCTCTGGTGAGATCTTACGTGCCTTACTGGCCTGGCTTAACTCATCATGAAGCTTCCTGTCATTCCCAGTTCTGAATTCCCATTCATGGCTTATTTGTACTTCTGATACCATATGCCAGATTCAAACGCTTTGTAAGTTCTCTTTCTGGCCCAGCTAAGCCTGTGACAGCCCCATGCTGTACACCCTGGGCCCCTCCATTGAGTATCTGCAGTTCTCCCACTTCTTTCTCTTTTTTATTTCATAAGATAATTCCTCCTTCCTTACCTCATTTGGTTTGCATTTTCCATTCACTCCAGTTTTACATCTTTAAATGAGGTCTTATTTTCATTGGAGATCTCATTTTGTAATTCTTATTTAGAAGTGGTCTCTCCAGGACGTCTTTGGCCCTGTGCATGTCATTTATGCCTTTTGAGGCCAGAAGGACCTTGAGACCAAACCATAACTTGAGACCCAGGTAACTCTCACCTTGAACCTGCCCTGCGCATGGCCCCACCTACCAGAGGAGGGGAATTAAACATCTACGAGAATATCCCACTTAACATTGCCATTGCGGTATTTGAAGTGCTTCCCCAGTCCTCTTTGTGGAGCCTCATTAGGATAATAGAAGTGCCCTTTTCTAACGAATTCCCAACTGGAAAGGAAAGTGTTCAGTCTCTTCAGCTTCAAGCAATCTGTTCCCACTCCTATTCAGTCCCCAGGGTGAAGAAGATTCTAGACTTCCTTCTTTAGCCTTTTCAGCTCTTTTACTGAGTTCTACTCGTGGAATTTAGTCCTAGTCTCTTGAGACACACCACGTGGCAAAATCCAGTCTCTGCTTTTGGCAGAGACATCCCTCCTGGGTCCTCTCCCTTTAGCTCTCTCTCCATTTTCCTCCCTTCCCTCAACCCAGCATTCATCAATTTTTTTATGTCTTTGTACGCTTGTTGTGTCTGGCCTTTTAGGGAGATTGTTAGTCTCAGATTTGTCTCTGCTGATAGATAAGGAGTGGTGACCTTCAGCTTCTGAGGATAAAAGGAGACCTAAAGAGGAAGAGCATCTCCTGCTCAAAAGAGTGCCTGTCTCTACCTTTGCTTTAAAAAGTTCCCTTTTTGTAACCTTAACCTTTTCTATATTTCAGCATGGGATGGGTCAGGGGGGAAGCCTGCTCTGTCACATCGTTTCTGTTCATAACTAGTCTTGCTCTATTCATGTTTATATTCCCAGCTGGTTCCCAGTGAGAAGTCTTGCACGTAGAAGGTGCTCAATTAAATGCTGGATTCATAATCTTGTCCATTTTTTTTAATTCCCACATCTTATTCTCTCCTGCTATTATAGAATCTGAGTATAATTAAATCCTTCTCCAAATTGTCTGTGTTGTATTTCTCAGTCAGAAGCTTGCAAAAAATATTTTAAACAGTTGTCGTGTGGGCTTTTCCTGAAATGCCATGTCACTCCAAAAGTGATACTCTGCTATTTTGACTACTCATAGAAAATGAGGAAGGAGGTAGGCTGAACAGAGAGAAATTCCAACTGAAATTAGTACTTCTAGCCAAATCAGTGGTGTAAGAACATTGCTTCTCTTTAGAATTTTAGAAATAGCTAAGGCAGTGTGAATTTTTTAAAACCTTTCCTATCAGTGGCAAAAGAAAATGATGAAATGATAATAATGGTAGTTGGTGTATAGGGATAAATTATTGATAAAAGCATCTCCTGTCTTGGCATTTTTGATACTAATCCCAATAGTATGATGTGGTTATATGCTTTGTTAGGGATTGTGTATATGTGAGTAATATAACAAATTATATCAACTCATTATTTGAAAAAAAAAACCCTTAATATTTTTTCTGTTTTTAAAATTAGGTTACTGGGGAAAAAGAAAAAAAAAGCTTTCCATTCACATTAGATTGAAGTAACTTAGTGATTTCTGAATTATTTCAGTGGTTACTGAAATTTTAGTTTTAAATTCTAGTAAGAATATTTTAAATTGTACATAGGAGGTGTGGGAGTTCATCTTATCCAGGAGAGAAGAATCTGTTTCACTTAACCAACTTAACCATGTGGGATTGTTTTATGAAAACAATATAAATATTCTGACCCAAAAACACCCTGGTGCGTTTGTCTATGTGGCTAAGGTAATCAAATGGTACTTCTCCTCAAATTGTCCCCAGCGTATTTTATTTATGTTCTCAATGGCTCCTGCTGCAATCCTCTGGAAAGTTCTGCCTGTTCATGAGCCTCCACGAAAACATCTGCAGTGGGCAAAGAGGAAGGTGCCCAGTGTCAGGGCTACATAGATTTCCCAGCCCACTTCCCGTTAACGTAAGTTTGGAGTCCCAGTATTGTTTCACACAGCTTCCGAGGATAGAAGAGAAATGAAGGAAGAAAAGTTTTTGATGACTAGAATCAGAGTGCCTTGTAGAAATTCAGATAGCTACTTCTTTTACCAGAGGCTCCTAGTTTCTTTAACAGTTCTCTCAGAAATTTAATCGGCTTCTGATATATTGCTTCCAGTCAGTTCCATGGCCACTCTCAACGTTTTTTTAAACACAGTTAACTCTGCTTTTTATCTTTCCTTCTGCCTTCTATGCATCTTTTTTTTTTTCAAGCCTTGATTTTTTGGTTAGATTCGATAGATATAAAAGGACTGTGTCAAATTTTTATAAATGTTTCTGTCTCTTGCTCTTAGGTGCTATCCCCTTCTCGTTGCAAACCAGTAACAATTGTTTGTTTTTTTTTTTAAAAAACATCTTTATTGGAGTACAATTGCTTTACATTGTTGTATTAGTTTCTGCTGTATAACAAAGTGAATCAGCTATACGTATACATATATCCCCATATCCCCTCCCACTTGCATCTCCCTCCCACCCTCCCTATCCCACACCTCTAGGAGGTCACAAAGCACCGAGCTGATCTCCCTGTGCTATGTGGCTGCTTCCCACTAGCTATTTCACATTTGATAGTATATATATGTCCATGCCACTCTCTCACTTCATCCCAGCTTAGCCTTCCCCCTCCCCGTGTCCTCAAGTCCATTCTCTACATATGCATCTTTATTCCTGTCCTACCCCTAGGTTCTTCAGAACCATTTTTTTTTTTTAGATTCCATATATATGTCTTAGCATACAGTATTTGTTTTTCTCTTTCTGTTTTTCTCTTTCTCTTACTTCACTCTGTATGACAGGCTCTAGATCCATCCACATCTCTACAAATGACCCAATTTCGTTCCTTTTTATGGCTGAGTAATATTCCGTTGTATATATGTGCCACATCTTCTTTATCCATTCATCTGTTGATGGACATTTAGGTTGCTTCCATGTCCTGGCTATTGTAAATAGTGCTGCAATGAACATTGTGGTACATGACTATTTTTGAATTATGGTTTTCTCAGGGTATATGCCCAGTAGTGGGATTGCTGGGTCATATGGTAGTTCTATTTTTAGTTTTTTAAGGAACCTCCATACTGTTCTCCATAGTGGCTGTATCAACGTACATTCCCACTAACAGTGCAAGAGGGTTCCCTCTTCTCCACACCCTCTCCAGCATTTATTGTTTGTAGATTTTTTGATGATGACCATTCTGACTGGTGTGAGGTGATACCTCATTGTAGTTTTGATTTGCATTTCTCTAATGATTAGTGATGTTGAGCATCCTTTCATGTGTTTGTTGACAATCTGTATATCTTCTTTGGAGAAATGTCTATTTAGGTCTTCTGCCCATGTTTGGATTGGGTTATTTGTTTTTTAGATATTGAGCTACATCAGAAGCTTGTATATTTTGGTGATTAATCCTTTGTCAGTTGCTTCGTTTGCAAATATTTTCTCCCATTCTGAGGGTCGTCTTTTCATCTTGTTTATGGTTTCTTTTGCTGTGCAAAAGTACTTTCATTAGGTCCCATTTGGTTATTTTTGTTTTTATTTCCATTTCTCTAGGAGGGGGGTCAAAAAAGGATCTTGCTGTGATTTATGTCATAGAGTGTTCTGCCTATGTTTTCCTCTAAGAGTTTTATAGTGTCTGGCCTTATATTTAGGTTTATAATCCATTTTGAGTTTATATTTGTGTGTGGTATTAAGGAGTGTTCTAATTTCATTGTTTTACATGTAGCTGTCCAGTTTTCCCAGCACCATTATTGAGGAGGCTGTCTTTCCTCCATTGTATATTCTTGTCTCCTTTATCAAAGATAAGGTGACCATATGTGCATGGGTTTATCTTTGGGCTTTCTATCCTGTTCCATTGAGGTATATTTCTGTTTTTGTGCCAGTACCATACTGTCTGGATTACTGTAGCTTTGTAGTATAGTCTGAAGTCAGAAAACCTGATTCCTCCAGCTCAGTTTTTCTTTCTCAAGAGTGCTTTGGCTATTCAGGGTCTTTTGTGTTTCCATACAAATTGTGAAATTTTTTGTTCTAGCTCTGTGAAAAATGGCATTGGTAGTTTGATAGGGATTGCACTGAATCTGTAGATTGCTTTGGGTAGTATAGTCATTTTCTCAATGTTGATTCTTCCAATCCAAGAACATGGTATATCTCTCCATCTGTTTGTATCATGTTTAATTTCTTTCATCAGCATCAGGTCTTTTGTCTCCTTGGGTAGGTTTATTCCTAGGTATTTTATTCTTTTGTTGCAATAATAAATGGGAGTGTTTCCTTAATTTCTCTATCAGATTTTTCATCATTTGTGTATAGGAATGCAAGAGATTTCTGTGCATTATTTTGTATTCTGCTACTTTACCAAATTCATTGATTAGTACTAGTAGTTTTCTGGGAGCATCTTTAGGATTCTGTATGTATAGTATCTTGTCATCTGCAAACAGTGACAGTTTTACTTCTTTTCTGATTTGGATTCCTTTTATTTCTTTTTCTTCTTGGATTGCTGTGGCTAAAACATCCAAAACTATGTTGAACATTAGTGGTGAGGGTGGGCACTGATCTTAGTGGAAATGGTTTCAGTTTTTCACCGTTGAGAATGATGTTGGCTATGGGTTTGTCATATATGGCCTTTATTATGTTGACATAAATTCTCTCTATGCCTACTTTTTGGAGAGTTTTTGTCATAAATTGTTGAATTTTGTTGAAAGCTTTTTCTGCTTCTATTGAGATTATCATATGTGTTTTATCCTTCAGTTTGTTAATGTGGTGTATCACATTGATTGATTTGCGTATATTGAAGAATCCTTGCATTCCTAGGATAAACCCCACCTGATCATGGTGTATGATCCTTTTAATGTGCAGTTGGAGTCTGTTTGCTAGTATTTTGTTGAGGATTTTTGCATCTATATTCATCAGTGATATTGGTCTGTAATTTTCTTTTTTGTAGTAACTTTGTCTGGTTTTGGTATCAGGGTGATGGTGGCCTTATAGAATGAGTTTGGGAGTGTTCCTTCCTCTGCAGTTTTTGGGAAAAGTTTGAGAAGTATGGGTGTTAGCTCTTCTCTAAATGTTCGATAGAATTCACCTGTGAAGCCATCTGGTCCTGGACGTTTGTTTGTTGGAAGATTTTTAATCACAGTTTCAATTTCATTACTTGTGATTGGTCTGTTTATATTTTCTATTGCCTCCTGGTTCAGTCTCGGAAGGTTGTGCTTTTCTAAGAATTTGTTCATTTCCTCCAGGTTGTCCATTTTATTGGCATAGAGTTGCTTGTGGTAATCTCTCATGATCCTTTGTATTTCTCCAGTGTCAGTTATTACTTCTCCTTTTTTCTTCTAATTCTGTTGATGTGAGTCTTCTCCCTTTTTTTCTTGATGAGTCTGGCTAATGGTTTATTAATTTTGTTTATCTTCTCATAGAAACATCTTTTAGTTTTATTGATCTTTGCTATTCTTTCCTTCATTTCTTTTTCATTTATTTATGATCTGATCTTTATGATTTCTTTCCTTCTGCTAACTTTGGGGTTTTTTTGTTCTTCTTTCTTTAATTCCTTTAGGTGTAAGGTTAGGCTGTTTATTTGAGATGTTTCTTGTTTCTTGAGGTAGGATTGTATTCCTATAAACCTCCTTAGAACTGCTTTTGCTTTTTAGGTTTTGGGTCTTCGTGTTTTCATCATCATTTGTTTCTAGGTATTTTTTGATTTCCTCTTTGATTTATTCAGTGATCTCTTGGTTATTTAGGAATGTATTGTTTAGCCTCCATGTGTTTGTATTTTTTACAGTTTTTTTCCTGTAAGTGATATCTAGTTTCATAGCATTGTGGTCAGAAAAGATACTTGATATGATTTCAGTTTTCTTAAATTTACCAGGGCTTGATTTGTGAGCCAAGATATAATCTATCCTGGAGAATGTTCCTTGTGCACTTGAGAAGAAACTGTAATCTGCCGTTTTTGGATGGAATGTCCTATAAATATCAATTAAGTCCATCTTGTTTAATGTGTCATTTAAAGCTTGTGACTCCTTATTTATTTTCATTTTGGATGATCTGTCCATTGGTGAAAGTGGGGTGTTAAAGTCCCCTACTATGATAGTGTTACTGTTGATTTCCCATTTTATGGCTGCTAGCATTTGACGTACGTGTTGAGGTGCTCCTATGTTGGGTGCATAAATATTTACAATTGTTATATCTTCTTCTTGGATTGATCCCTTGATCATTATGTAGTGTCCTTCTTTGTCTCTTATAATAGTCTTTATTTTAAAGTCTATTTTGTCTGATATGAGAATTGCTACTCCAGCTTTCCTTTGATTTCCATTTACATGGAATATCTTTTTCCATCCCATCACTTTCAGTCTGGATGTGTCCCTAGGTCTGAAGTGGGTTTCTTGTAGACAGAATATATATGGGTCTTGTTTTTGTATCCATTCAGCCAGTCTATGTCTTTTGGTTGGAGCATTTAATCCATTTATATTTAAGGTAGTTATTGATATGTGTTTTCCTTTTACCATTTTCTTAATTGTTTTTGGTTTGTTATTGTCAGTCTTTTCCTTCTCTTGTGTTTCGTGCCTAGAGAAGTTCCTTTAGCATTTGTTGTAAAGATGCTTTGGTGGTGCTGAATTCTCTTAGCTTTTGCTTGTCTGTAAGGTTTTAATTTCTCCGTCGAATCTGAATGAGATCCTTGCTG
Organism: Monodon monoceros; assembly: GCF_005190385.1. Lineage (NCBI taxonomy): Eukaryota > Metazoa > Chordata > Mammalia > Artiodactyla > Monodontidae > Monodon > Monodon monoceros. The sequence continues at coordinate 34,621,818 of NW_021703776.1, read as the reverse complement.
GGTAGCATCACCTTGGTTGTAGGATTTTCCCTTCCATCACTTTAAATATGTCTTGCCATTCCCTTCTGTCTTGCAGAGTTTCTGCTGAAAGATCAGCTGTTAACCTTAAGGTATTCCCTTGTATGTTATTTGTTGCTCTTCCCTTGCTGCTTTTAATATTTTGTCCTTGTATTTAATTTTTGATAGTTTGATTAATATGTGTTTTGGCATGTTTCTCATTGTATTTATCCTGTATGGGACTCTCTGCGCTTCCTGGATTTGATTATTTCCTTTCCCATATTAGGGAAGTTTTCGACTATAATCTCTTCAAATATTTTCTCAGTCCCTTTCTTTTTCTCTTCTTCTTCTGGGAGCCCTATAGTTCGAACGTTGGTGAGCTAATGTCCCAGAGGTCTCTGAGAGTGTCCTTGATTCTTTTCATTCTTTTTTCTTTATTCTGCTCTGCAGTAGTTATTTCCACTATTTTACCTTCCAGGTCACTTATCCATTCTTCTGCCTGAGTTATTCTGCTATTGATCCCTTCTAGAGAATTTTTAATTTCATTTATTGTGTGGTTCATCATTGTTTGTTTGCTCTTTAGTTCTTCTAGGTCCTTGTTAAAGTTTCTTGTATTTGCTCCATTCTTTTTCCAAGATTTTGGATCATCTTTACTATCATTATTCTGAATTCTTTTCCAGGTAGATTGCCTACTTCCTCTTTATTTGTTTGGTCTGGTGGGTTTTTACCTTGCTCCTTCATCTGCTGTGTGTTTCTCTGTCTTCTCATTTTGCTTAACTTACTGTGTTTGGGGTCTCGTTTTCGCAGGCTGCAGGTTCATAGTTCCCATTGTTTTTTGGTGTCTGTCCTCAGTGGGTAAGGTTGGTTCAGTGGGTTGTGTAGGCTTCCTGGTGGAGGGGACTGGTACCTGTATTTTGGTGGATGAGGCTGGATCTTGTCTTTCTGGTGGGCAGGATCAAGTCCGGTGGTGTGTTCTGGGGTGTCTGTGAACTTATTATGATTTTAGGCAGCCTCTCTGCTAATGGGTGGGGTTGTGTTCCTGTCTTGCTAGTTGTTTGGCATAGGGTGTCCAGCACTGGAGCTTGCTGGCCGTTGGGTGGAGCTGGGTCTTATAGTTGAGACAGAGGTCTCTGGGAGAGCTCTCGCCGATTGATATTACGTGGGGCCGGGAGGTCTCTGGTGGTCCAATGTCCTGAACTTGGCTCTCCCCCCTCAGAGGCACTGACCTGACAGCCAGCCAGAGCACCAAGACCCTGTCAGCTACATGGCTCAGAAGGAAAGGGAGAAATAAAGAAGGAAGGAAGTATCAAAGGAAGGAAGGAAGGAAGGAAGGAAAGAAAGAAAGAAAAAGAAAGAAAGAATAAAGAAAGAAAGAGAGAAAGAAGGAAGGAAAGGAGGGAGGGAGGGAGGGAGGGAGGAGGATGGAAGTAAAAAAAATAAAGTTATTAAAATAAAAAAAATTATTAAAATAAAAAAATTTTTAAAGTAACAAAAAAGAGAGCAACCAAAGCAATAAACAAATTCCCCAATGATAACAAGAGCTATAAATTATGCTAAGATAAACATAAAAATCAGAAGCTAGTCAGTCACATACAGCAAACTCCAAGTCTACAGTTGCTCCCAAAGTCCACCGCTTCCATTATGGGATGCACACAGGATTCTTGGTGGCTGCAGCAGCAGCCTTACCGTTTCGTGCCCGTCTCTGGTGTCCACGCTGTTAGCCTCAGCTTGCACCTGTCTCTGAAGCTCGTTTAGGCAGTCCTCTGAATCTCTTCTCCTCACACACCCCGAAACAATGGTCTCTTGGCTTTTAGGCAGTTCCAGACTTTTTCCCGGACTCCCTCCCGGCTAGCTGTGGCGCACTAGCCCCCTTCAGGCTGTGTTCACGCAGCCAGCCCCAGTCCTCTCCCTGGGATCCGACCTCCGAAGCCTGAGCCTCAGGCCCCTGCCCCAACCCGCCCCAGCAGGTGAGCAGACAAGCCTCTCAGGCTGGTGAGTGCTAGTTGGCACCGATCCTCTGTGCAGGAATCTATCTGCTTTGCCCTCTGCACCCCTGTTGCTGTGCTCTCCTCCGTGGCTCCGAAGTTTCCCCCCCAACACCTCCCATTTCCACCAGTGAAGGGGCTTCTTAGTGTGTGGAAACTTTTCCTCCTTCAAAGCTCCCTCCCAGAGGTGCAGGTCCCATCCCTATTCTTTAGTCTGTGTTTTTTCTTTTTTCTTTTGCCCTACCCAGGTACATGGGGAATTTTTTGCCTTTGGGAAGTCTGAGGTCTTCTGTCAGTGTTCAGGAGGTGTTCTCTAGGAGTTGTTCCACATGTAGATGTATTTCTGACGTATTTATGGGGAGGAAGGTGATCTCCAGGTCTTACTCCTCTGCCATCCTGAAGGTCCTCTATGCATCTTTCTTAATTCAGTGGTGGCCATCATGAATCCACATGAAACAAAGGCTGGGGAAAGTGGCAGGGGTGGCACTAGCTACAGTCTTATTTTCGTCACAGGGTTAGGTATTTTTGTTTAATTGGGAACTTTTAATTGATTTTTTTGTTTAAAGCCTTGTACAGTTATATTTATTTTTGGTATTTGGGGATCAGAAGCAGTCTTATTTTTCAATCCTGTGTAGTCCTAAATTTCTGAACTCTCTACTCCCTTTCATTTCTGTCTTCAGAGTAGTTAAGTGTTGTCTGAGCTCATCTCTTCCTTGTCATACCTTGCACTAAGCGTCAAGGAACAAATAATAGACGCCGATGTCATGGCATTTTGCAGCTTCTTCCTCTAGAGCTTCAAGTTCACTAGGCAGTTGCATTGCCTTTTGAGAAACTGTGGGCTTCAGTTTTACTAAATGTTTTTTTGGTAGCATGAACCACCAGCTTTCCAGTTGTTATATCTGTTTTCTTGCTACTTGATTCTGACCACTAAGCCAGTATTAAAGTTTTTGGCCTTTGTTATGGCCCCATTCCATTTCCAGTGGTCAGTTAATTTCTACGTGAAGCTAGGCTGGGTGTGATAACAGAGAGACCCCAAAATGTCAGTGGATTATTTCAATATGATTTTATTTCTCATTGACATCAGAATCTTTGGGTTATAGGAGATTAAATCAGTACATCTTTCCTCTCCTATGGACCCATAGTGTTGGTAGTTTTGAAATATTTCACACATACTTCCAGTGTTACCCAAGTACTGGGAGAGAGACAGCATATGGAGGATCACTCATGGTCATTCTGTAGAGGCTAGATTTGGAGTAGCACAGGTCACTTCTGCTCACATTCCATAGGAGAAAATATTGTTGTTTCATGTAACTGCAAGGGAGGCTGGGATGCGTATAGTAGGAGGAGAGAAGCTTTTAGTAATTAGCTGGTAGTCTCTGCCACAAGATGTTGGGAAAGAATTTAAGTGTGTCAAGGATATGCGTAAGAAAAAAGAATACGACTACTGGAATGGCAGTTGGACTTAGTGACTAGATGATAAAGGACCAAAAGGCAAAAAAGAAACTGTGAAGTAATGATTACTATCATGTGATATTCTGGAAGATATAACTATTCTGATTTTTTTAATCTAGCAAAGGAAAGGGTGGTTAATAAAAGTTAGTCTCTATGTTTATATGCTTTAAAGAGTGTGTGACTTCCTGAGGATATAATGTTTTATTTATTTTGGCATTTTGTGAATATGACTAACATGTTCTCTACACACATCAATTAGTGTAGTTGTTTTGAAAAAATAAGGTATTTTTAGGTCTCAACTGTGCTTGCCCCTGGAGAAGGAAAGACAACACACACACACACACACACACACACACACACACACACACACACAAGAATGATTGAGGAGGCAGGCAGAGGGGCATGAGGCAAGCATGAGAATGAAAAATTTCTTCAAAGGTTTGACCATGACTTTCCTGGTTTTTGTGGGGAAAGAATATAGCTATATTTAAAAGTAATTCTTAAATAATGATGAGATGATGTTTGTGTGGCTCTCGGCAGCTGACTACTACCTGGAATAAGCTGATAGAACTGGAGAGGAGGTCTTAGGTTTCTGCAGAATTTTGTCTATGATCCTAGTAGGTCAGCAGGTTCTGTCTCTCACGGAACCACCAGTTCATAGCAACTCTGAAGGTTTATTTACTTCTGTTCTTGAATGTTTGATTTTATTCTTGCTTCTTGCTTTTTCTTTCTGCCACCTCCTAGTCTAGGCGACTTGGCATGTCATCTCTGAATTCCAGCAGTAGTTTTGTAATGGTGGTTAATGTGTCTCCACTTCAGTGTATTCTGCACCCTGCTTTTTCCTGCTCATTAAAGCTGAAATTACTGTATATTTTCCATAGGATACCTTACAAGATTTTTCACTATCTGTGCCTAGGCAAGGCATGGCCTAGCAGCCAGAGATCTTCAATTGTGGCTTCAAGTTCATGGCAATCAGCTGCATGACCATGGAGAAGTCACTTAGGAGACTCTAAGTGTCACCAGCCACTCTGTAAAAAATAACTATTTATTGGTCAAAGAAGTTAGAAAACATTGTGCACTGTATCTTTTTCTTAGTAATATAAGATTGCATGATAGTATATTTTAAAGGTTCTGAAAAGCCCTGACACAAAGCGACCTGTTTACCTGGATTTAACCCTGCATCCTCCTCACTGATTGAGCATCAAATCCTTTTATTCACACATCACTATTGATACTACAAGCAAATTAGCATCCCCAGAAGACACACTAGTGAACTACATTTGACGGCATTAAAAACCTTCCAAAAATGTCTCCACTTTGTAAAATGAGGGGAATAGTACCTCATCAGGTTGTTTTCTGGATTACGTGAATTTATCCAAGTTAATGCTCAGAGCCAAGCATGAAGCCCAGCATGAAGTAAGCCGTTCGTAAATGTTGCCTGTTATTTATTATTAGTCCTATTTCCTCCATGTAACTTTTCCTTTCCCATACTTTTACCTTCACTTATGTATTTTCCCTTACAGTAAATGACTTTCTCATCCTCATAATTTAGCTGACACCTTCTTGAATGAGGTAAGCAAGATAGAGTGAAAAGAGAGCGGTTGTCAGATGTATGTTCTCATCCCAGCACCACAATTTACAAGTAGTGTCTCCTGAGCGCGTTTCTCAGTCTACCTTGGATGTAGATTCCCTGCAAACTGGGATTATTATCATGACCTACAAGTTTGCTGTGAATCCTCTGTTATATATACACACACTTACACACACACAGAATATGTGTTCTGTGTAGGTAGCACTAATCTCAGTGACTGGCACATATAGGTGTTTGGTAAATGAAGACTGTGGCTATTATTGTAATTTTTATATTATTAATTTAAATCCTAGTCTCATGTTGTCACTTTTCCTGACCACTGTTGTCCAAGTAATGTGATTTTTCTCAGAACTGTAAGAGCTTAACTTCTGTGTGTCACACATCTGCATCATTTTATTATTGGCATTTTTAATATTCTGCCCTATTATCAGCAAAGGCTTTGAAGTTAGGGACCTACATTTCATGCTTTTTATTTTGTTAGGGGACATGGCATTTCACTTTTCACATAGGAGGGCTCAACTGCATGTAGTTTAACCTCAAAAAGAGCCAGAGGAGGGCCAAGGGAAACAGTTGAATATACTTTCCTGCTGACCCTCTTTGTTTGCTGGACTGTGACATTCAGGGTAAACGGTCCAGTAGAAGGCTCAAAAGGCATGAAAGACGGTAAGTGCTGAATGTAGGTTTAGACATGACTGACAAAAAATAATTGAAAAGAGTAATAAAATAGACAAAATTCTGCCAAGATTTATTTTTTAAAATGTGTGGAGATACATGTAAATAGCATTAGGAAAGGGGATGGGCATAATCATACTTTGGTAAGGATATTAAAATCATAGGGACATAAGAAAAGCTATGTGTCAATAATTGTAAGAACAGATAAAATTGAGTTTTTAAAAAGAAAAACATATATTGATTCAAGATGAAAGAGAAAGCCTGTGAATCAGCAAGCAGTAAAGAAATTAATTCAGGCCAAGGTAGAGAGTGAATTAAACTAGTAAAGTTCATAAGACCTATCCTGGATGAAAGATAAAATGTAGAATTGGTGAAAATTAGAATTAGGAGAAAAAAGAGTTTTGGAGAAGAGATCATTTTGGCGTGAAATGATTAGGGACGTTTCCATAAGATAGATTCGCCCTGGATAGTAAAGGAGAAGGGCGGATAACAAGAGATTTGAAGGAAATAGGCAAAGATACTAACCTCTTTTAAATCAGGAATGCTTCTTCTATTATTTTTGTTACCTTTCTGGATATTTGAAATATTTCTAAGTTTAAAACTAAGCTTTTAAAAGAATGGATGAAGTGAGGTGGGAATGGGAAGCAGAACACTTCATCTGGGGTAGATTTTTGTTTAGAAGGGCAAGAGGAGAGTAAGCTAAAATTAAAGCGGCCGAATCTTTGAGTATTGTGTGAGCCTTCCATTTCCCATTCCTGCTACTCTGACAGAGTTGCTCTTAATACCCTAGATGCTGAAAGCTTGCAAAGGTTTTTTCTGTTGTTTTTTTTTTTAAGTGAAATCATTTTGGCCTTGCTTTCCTCGGTTATGGGAAATTGTTTCAGTGAAAATTTCCTACAGGCTGCTTAAAAGCAATGCGTGGAACAATGGGCCTTGTGGGAAGTGAAATGCATGTGGGGAAGTGCTTAGCACTTAATGTGAGTTATTTTTACTTCCATTCATAGAGATGTCTCAGTGAAGTTCAAATTATCCCTTGGACAGTAGAAGGCAGTCTGTTAATTTAAAGCTAGACTTTTTTGGTTCCATACAGCCAAATTTAGGATAGATTTCAAAAGCTAAATAAACAACAGTCTACCTCCCCATTAAAAATGAGTGTGTCAGGTTTCTGTGTACTTAAGTCTTTAAATAATCTCCACTTAGCTTTTCTACAAGGGGCCTTAGATATTTAGGAAGAGGCTATCCTTTCCAATCATACCTTGTTTGTGAAGGGGACGCCGAGAGGTGGGGGCTGTCTTAATTTTATTACTAAAATTCTGTAGGTGTCTTGTTGATTTTAACAAGTTAAAATGAAGGCTGGGAAAGTTGTGCATATTGGGAGTGGTGTGATTGTGAAATGCTGAGAGGCAGCAAAGGCTGAAATCCTTAAAGATACTGCTCAGCATCATTTTTCTGTAATGCCATAAAATATTAATTCCAAAAATTTTTGGAGGAAATTAATGTTATACTTTGTAGCACTGGTTCTCAATCTTGATTCTTAATCAGAATCCCCTGTGAAGTTCTTAAAAATATGTATATTGGGGCTGGGTTTTGTAAATTCCAATTTAGTAGTTCAAGGTGATGGGGCCCGGGTGTGTGTGCACGTGCATGTGTGTGTGTATCTGTCTGTATCTATGTGTGGAAAATTCCACAGCTTATTGTGAAGCAGATCCAAGGATCAAAGTTTACCAATATACTAAATTCCTTCTCTGCGGAAATTCATTGTTTCAGAGCTACACTCTGCAGATTTCATGCATGCCAAGTTGTAATAGGACTACTACTTATGAGACTGCAAAGTAAAGGTTTAGCAGAACTGTTAAATGTATGAGTGTGTTGCTTCTTACATCAAAGGACACTTTACAAATCCATCAATAGCATAGTTATTTATGTATTTTTAAACAGTTATGTATTTTAGTTTTTAAAATTTTATTTACCATAATTTAACAAAATAAAAAAAGACATCCCTGAGTTAAATATACAAATATTGGGAAATTTAGTAATATTCTGATTAACGTGATAGTTGACATGATTTACAAGAAAAATTTCTGTAAAAATGATAGTAATTTTACAATGTGGATTTAAATGGATAATTGCACTATATTTGACATCCTATCAAGAGAGGATTATTTCAGTTAAAATACTGTGGGGTATAGAGGCAGTTACAATAAACTGGACAAACGTGATAGTTGAAGTAAGATCAGGCTTTGAATCAAGGTCCTACCACTAGCTGTGTGACCGGGCAAGTAATTTAACCTTAAAATAGGGCTAATTTTGTCAACCTTACAAAGTTATTTTAAAGATTAAATGAGATAATGTATGAAATGCTACATAAGTATAAAGCAGTATCATTAATTATTTGGACTGAGACTCATTTTGTACATTTTCCATATTGGAAGATGATGTGCATATGTATTGGGTGTATCATGTGTATGTAGGTTGTGGAATTGCAGAAGAAGTTAATTATACCAGACATTTTCACATTTACATTTTTAGCAACCTAAGCCTTCCAAAAGGGAATTGTTGTAAATATCTCTGCACTCATTTGGGAAGGAGAGCATTCTTTGTTAGAACATTCTCAGGTGTGGTTCTCTGAGACTGGATTTCTTCAGTATTACTTATGATTACATAAGAGATGTATTCTATGTGTTGGAAACTTGACATTGCCAACACATATCAGGCTTTTTTTTTTTTTTTTCTTGTGGTACGCGGGCCTCTCACTGTTATGGCCTCTCCCGTTGCGGAGCACAGGCTCCGGAAGCTCAGGCTCAGCGGCCATGGCTCACAGGCCTAGCCGCTCCACGGCATGTGGGATCTTCCCGGACTGGGGCACGAACCCGTGTCCCCTGCATCGGCAGGCAGACTCTCAACCACTGCGCCACCAGGGAAGCCCCACATATCAGACATTTTTAACATGAATCTTTCAACCACTGCTTCCCCAAGGCCATTATTATATTTCAGAGAGGACTGAAGCTTCTAATTTTGCTTCACAATTCTAGAATTGTAGAATTTTGTGTTGACACCGTGATATTCAATAAAAAATATTTTAGTGAGAAAACCTTGGGAGAGACCTTCTTTTGAAAATTTATATTTTGGCCTAGTAGTTGATTCTACCTTAGATTATGTTTTCTCACATGTTGAATTACAATGTTTTGAATTATACTTTATTCTGTTAGGAAGGATGTAGGGAAAAGGCAATATTTTGGTACTATTACTACCTAAGTAGATTTTCCTGACAATGACTGTCAAATTGTCATTTCCCCAAATCTCCCTCTCATTCCCCACCCTCCCTTCCTTCCACAGATGTTTCTTGAGGGACACTGCGTGCCAGGCACTATACTGTGCACTGGGGGTACATACAAATGAAACCACAAAGCTCCTGCTCATATAGAACTTACATTCTCACGAGGGAGACAAACAATAAATAGGTTAAAATTATGTATAAGATGATTGCAGAAATGGTAAGGACTAGGCAGGTACTAGCAGGGTGCTGTTATAGAGGGAACAGGAATAGTATAGAGGAGCTCATGCCACTGCATGAGACACGGGATGTGCACATAGGTTATCAGTATCCCCAACAGCTTAGAATCAAAGAGGATTTGATAGTTCCCTCTCTCATACCCTCCCCATACATTCTCCTCTGTAACTTTATTTATCCTTTGAGACTTCCCTTGCCTTTTTATTTGAACTTGATTCTATCCCTGTAAGTTGTTTTAAAGGATGGAGGTCAAGGTGTTAATTTTTACCCCTGACTGGCACTATTCAGAGATGATGCCCTTAACTCTCACACTCCTTTATGGAGACCAGGCTTAAAAGTTCCAGGTATCTGATTAATGGTGGTAATTGTGCTCAGCCAATACAGTAAAGACAGCTAAATACTGGAATTTTACCTGGGAAAAGTACTTCAGTTACCATGTTCTCCTTGGAAATACAAGCTCTCCTGATTCCTTTTTGCTTTACTTTGATGGTAGAATTAACTTGGGCTGACGGTTGTCATCTTGTCCTAAAACAAATTCCTTTGGTTTCTTTTTTTTTAATCTTATGATGTAATGCCCACCCTCCCTCATTGACTCCCCCCTCCCTTTTCTAAGGAGAGAAGTCAATGTTATGTTGGGAAAAAAAGCATTTTTGTTTCCTATCTTTGGGCAGAAACAAGAAGGGAACAGAGAGAATAGATTTGGGATGCGGGAAAGTAGGTAATTAAGGGAGATAATGGGTATGAATGGAGATAGAAGCATTCAGATATAAATGGTTGAAGGTGTGTGAAAGAGAATAAGGGCAGAAGGGGTAGTCATTGTATGTTATTGTTCATATAGTTTTCATTTCTCAAGAAAGGAAAAATGAAACTGAAAGATTAGCACTAAGCTGATTAAGAAATTGTTGGTGAAAACACGTGTATTTTCAACTCAGAGTGCACTGAGAGGCAAGCAAATACTTGTTTATTACAGAAAGGAAAACATTTCACAGAATCTGGAAGTGGCAGTCTGAAATCAATAAAGCTTCTCGCTAAGTACCATCACCATAGAGATGATTCCCTAGGTGGATTTTGGGCAGGAGGATCATTCATTTTATTTAGTGTTTCAGGAAAATTTAAATACTATCACCTCCTGAGAATACATCCAGGTTCCCCTCCTCTCTATGTTAATCAATGTCTTTGAGAATGCAAGATTCTTTTAATGTTAACCTAAGCCAGACATCATTGAGAAATGCAATATCCTTTTAAAAATTCATGAAATATATGGAAAAATTAAAATATAAGTGATTTTAAACATTCTGCTTTATGGACATACATTCTCTCTGACATTTCCCCCTTTATTACTTGATAACAAAAGTTAGTTGTCATGAGGTTTACGTCAGAAAAGAAATGACAAAAAATTCCATGTGCCCAATTATTATTGACTCCATATGTAGTACTAAATCAATCAGGAGGGCCAGAGAGGGAGATCCTGAGTTGTAATTTTCACAAAGTCACAAAATAGCAAGCCTCCAAACCAGGTAGAGTGTAAAATATTTCATCCTAGGATGAGGAAACTGGAAGGGATTTCGATAATAATGAATCCAACTCCATCATCTAACAGGTAAGGAATCTGAAGCCTACTGAGATTAAGTGATTGTCTAAGGTTACAATACAAAATCTTAAATTCCAAGTTTACTCCGAAGTAAATTTGTATTTCTGAACCGTAATCCTAGAAGATATCCCTTGTGGCTTCAGTTTATGACTATTTTCCACAACTGATTCAAAGAACCGTGCCCTTCAACTAACAGTATTTTAAAGTAAGCAAAAACTATTCAGAGCACTATTCAAAAAAGGCATATCACAGATGAGCATTATTTAATAAGGAACTCATCAGGTTTTTGATTGATTCAGTATTTTTCACATTTTCAATTGTCTTCTAATTTTCCCTGTAGAGAAGAAAGTATTTTCAATGTGAACTTTGATGAAACAAAAGAAGATTTTGTTCTTGGAAAACTCCTACTTTAAACCCCAGAAAGTAAAACACTGCCTTAGAGTTGAGTTTATTTTTCTTGTTTTTTTTCTTTTGTCTTTTAACAGCTTAAAATATTTGCCAGCTTCCTTGCTTAGAAGCACTGTGGTGGACTTTATAGATCCTTAGATTTGACAAGTGGAAAGATATAAGATTGAGGGTGTGATTCTTTGCTAACTCAATGGTTGAGCTCTTTAGCCCACTGGATTCTTTAGGATATATTTCAGCCATAATTTTATCATTTAAGTGTGACTGCGCTGAGTTTAGCCAATTCTGATATATTTTTAAGAAGAATGTGCTGCTGAGCTAAGACTCTATATGCCATATTTCAGCCTCAAGCAGATTTTTATGACAAAGTAATGAACCCCTGGAAACGGGTTTATAATGGAAAATGCAACTTGACCTTAAATACAGGAGCCCAAATGGAACTTACAATAGTACACTTTTTGAAACACACAAAACCCTTTTCTCCCAAGGGTGGTGTCACAGGAGGAAGGTGTATAATAATGGTTGTATTTACCATAAATACCTAACATATTTTATGATTATTTGATTCTATTAAAAAATTTCACCTTATAGATTTTAATAAAGCTGCCTATGGGCAAAGTTATTGCAGTTGGATTTCTTTTCCTTTGCCTACTGGTCTCAGTGGAAAGAAGCAAGCAACCCTTATGAAAGGCTTTAGTTTTTAGTACCTGGTTAATAAAAAATAATTTCCTCTCCTTTGGACTTGTTCATGAAGCTGAAAAATAACTCCCCAGGTCAGTGGTGTGTGGCAAAGCTAATTTCTATAAGCTTTTTATCAGGTGGTACTGAGTAAAACAATATGGGGAAACCAAAAAACCCACCCTTCTGTACTAAATTTACAAGGGTGAGAGTTATTCCCAGTGTCACAGAAAGGGGGGAAAATGACACTTTTCTCTTCCAGATTTTTACTACAACCACAAAAAATTCTGAGATATAAAGAGTACAGAAGGAAAAACTAAAGTGTATGGAAAATTTCAGATAAATATAGATTTTAAAATCTGACACAAATGGCACTCATTGTTTGAGACACAATAAAACTCAGCTTTCACTTGTTTGTTGACAAGGAAACTTCATAGTAGTAAACGTGAGTGAGGCAACACATATCATAGCAACCCAGAAAGTGGTTGTCATTCAGCTCTCTCCTCCACAAGGCCCCTTCTCCCCAAGCATCACATTTTCTCAGAGGAGCATCATGAGAACATTCTAATCAACAAAAATCGGGCTTCTTCCCTTTAGGTTCAGCAGAGTGTTTGCTGTGTGTCTTGCAAAGTATGACAGCAAGATACTTCATACCCCTCTGTCTCTCCAGGATATTCACAGGCCACTTTCCAGGAAAGAAGCTGGGGGCAGGGCTGCGTAACACACCCAGGCACCTGTATAGCAGGCAGCTCTGATCCCAGTAAGTTTGAAGTCACATTTCTTTCTCTACTTCTTCAGGCTGGGGAATCATAAGAATGAGCAGCAGCAATGTTGCCTAGAGGGTAATGGATCCCCTTTTTTACCATCCTTGTGTAAAAGCACCCAGGGCATCCTTACACTGGCTTATTCCCCTCAGAGCCCAAAGGAAGAATTAGAAACTGCAGGGATTTGGAGAGGTTGTAGTTGAGTCTTTCTTGGATTATTTTTATTTTGATGACTACTGTGGATATTGGGAAATGACAGTATTCGATAGAAGAAGTAACATGCTACTGTGGAACCATGTCTTGGATGAAAGTGAAAAAACAAAAACAATTATAAGGTCTTCGGTGGAATGTAACTAAAGAACTTATTTCCCATTTTAAAATTCAATTTTACAATAAAAAAAGTAAAGGCATGTGGTGTGCAATTGTGAGAAGGACTTTTTATTATTTTTTTTGCGGTACGCGGGCCTCTCACTGTTGTGGCCTCTCCCGTTGCGGAGCACAGGCTCTGGACGCGCAGGCTCAGCAGCCATGGCTCACGGGCCCAGCCGCTCCACGGCATGTGGGATCTTCCTGGACTGGGACACGAACCCGTGTCCCCTGCATCGGCAGGAGGACTCTCAACCACTGCGCCGCCAGGGAAGCCTGAGAAGGAGTTTTGATCATCATGTTAGAAACATAAATTTCTGAAACACTGCTGTCTAGTAGCTATAGAATTGATTGGGATAGTGATTGGCAGGGAGAAGGACACATCCTTCTACTGATATGGGAGACAAGTGGTAAGGATGGGTGTGGAGTCAGACAAGTGTATTGTTGTGGAAGCCCGAGGTTGGCAGTGTTCCCTCCCATCAGATGACCTCTTAGTTTCTCTGTGAAATAGACATGTGGACATTCACTGAGAGGTTGTCCACGAGGTGTGAATGGGAACTTGAAAGTTAGTGGATGAGTTTAGTGGACAGTTTCTGCAATGAGGGAGGATGCTGACAGTGAGACGTAGAAAAATCAGGAACCCTGAATCAATTTATACATGGAATAATGTGAGTCAAGTAGAGCAGGATGGAGATGAATTAGGGCTCTGCTGGATAGGTGAGGCAGAGGAAGGAGAACTTAGAAATGTGATGGAAATAATTAGGCCTGGAAAAGGAAGAGTAGCCTTCGTTGATCAGCTCCTTCAAGAACTGGAGATTGTGTCGTGTAAATCAAGTCTGCATTTTGCAAAAATAACTTTGCCCTTAGGTTTTCTTTCCCTAATGGAGTGGGGCATGAGTGTTTAGTTTAAACGATCAGATGTTAAATAAACACAGCAGTCCAATTTGCGTAAGCTAGGCTGAGAAACCTTAGTTGTGGTATGAAAATGATGGGAAATGCTTAAATCTAAACTTAATCATTTTTAGGCTGTTTGTGGCTGTTCTGGGGGGAAATAAGTCTTCCTATATTTTGCCCAGCTTTACTTACTTTTAGTCCTTTTGGTTGTGGCATGTCAAATATTTGCTCTTTGAAAACTACTTGGGATTGGAATTTTTATGAAATATTGTGCATTTATTTAAAGTATGACACAGTTTTGATTTTACAGGCTAAAACAAAATGACCTGATGGTCTCTTCCAGGGATGAATCCCTGAAAGGGATTTGTACTCAAAGAAAGGACAGCTCCTCCCTAATCTTTATGCATCTACTGGGCCTGCCTTTTCACCTTTGCATAGTCGCTTTGAAGGATTCTACAGCTGTTTACCTCAATTGGAGATGTAGTTGGGGAGAAGAGATGGGAGCAAATTGCTGGAGGTTTGGATGGCCTTGTTCTGTAAAAGACCCAGCTCTTCTGGACCTTCTCTAACCTGGGGTCTTTGTGCTTTGCATAATAATACTTAGTGTCTCTTGTTTAGGCATATTTAAAGTGATAGAGCTGGCGTGGTCGTGATGGTGACAGGAAATAGCTCTAATGCCTCAGCAAGTATTACAAAGGCAATGAACAATGCTCTGTCCTCTTGTCAAACCCATGCTCAACAATCTGCAATGGTTTTGCCTTACTTGTATCTTAGAAGCTAAACTCATAAAATGCATGAGCCTTCAAAGAACCCCATTGCTCTAACCCTATCCTATCCTCCTCTTCATTTTTGTTCCATGCCATCCAGCTCCCTGTACTTCTCTTGGCCAGAGTTACTGCTCATAGTTCACAGTCTGTCATTACCTGCTTCTGGGATTTATTTATACAGGTGTTTCCTCTGAGCCTCTTTCCATTTTGCATCCTATCAAGATTTTACCCGTTCTGAGAGACCCAATTCAAGAGAACTTTTGTGTAGGAAGTCTTCCTTGATTTTCTCAATCAGTTTCTTCTTTCAACTCCTATCAGCCTTTATCCATACACTCCTTTGTGGCACTTCTCATATTTATTTCCCAATTTATGACTATACAGCTGTCTAATTCCTCACCTGCCAATCTCTTTTGTAAATTCCTTAAGTATCTTTTTAAGAAAGGAAATGACTAATATTTATTTAACACCGATCTTGTATGAAACACCATGGCTGATGTGGGTTGGAAGATACAAAAAAATGGCATGCTTTCCTGTTCTTCAGTTCTCAAGGATCTTGTAGTCTAGCCAGAAGTATGACAGGTAAGCAGATCATATCAATATAATGTATTATAATAAGTATAACAAGATAGGCATCTCAAATTGTTCTAAGAAACTAAGTCACCTAACCTGGGTGGTAAGCTCAGAAAAGGCCTCCTACAGGAAAGAACTCTTGAAGTAAATCTTACAGGTTAAATAGGAATACCAGTCAGGACAGGAGCAAGTTCTGGGCTGAGGAAAGAGCACAAGCAAAGGCACAAAGGCATGAGACGTTATAGTGTGTAAAGGCAGCCATGAACTTTTCAGAATCAGCAGAGTATAAAATGCAAGATTGGGTGAGGTAGTGGGTGAGCCTATGCAGGCTTTTGTTTGCTTAGCCAAGGAACTTGAATTTTATTCTGAATGTGCTGGAGAACCATCAGAAGGTTTCAGACATGTGAGAGGCATGATAAGACTGTTGGTTTAGAGAACTCCCTCTTGCAGCAAGGTGGATAATGGATCTGGAGATAGGGGGACTGGTTCATATTTGTGATTGCTGATGGTTGGAATGAATTTGTAGCTATAACAGCACCTAAAAAAGCTGAATGGAAAGTTGTTTTTCTGCCCTTCTTCATTGGTTAGGCATCTCTTTCAAGAACAAACTCAATAAAGCACCATATAGATTATGTTAACCTTCAGAGAGAAAATTTGGGGTGGCATAGCTAGTCTAAAATAAAATCCACGGGAAATCTGATGTTCTAAACACAGTGATTATATAAAATGCTGGCTTGTGGCTTAAGCAAACGCAATCATAGAATTGCACAGCTATGAGTCAGAGTCGGCTTGGTCCTTAGAGTCCTTGCTTGATAGCAAATTAGTGGCTTAGGGAAATATATTTACATTTCATTTCTTATTGTACATCTGATTGCATGTTTTGAGATTTGGAGACAAAATTTCTTTATTTACAGATTTGGAGTAGGGAATTATATTGACTGTGTATGCATACAGACTTAAGTTTCCCAGTTAGGTATGTAAATCCAGTGAGGTATATCCTTACATGGTAAGATATTGCTAATTTGCCATTTAATTTCAAATAGAAACATATGCAAGATACAATAACGAAATTCAGTTACTCTTATGGTTAGTTAAATCGTCATTACTGTAGAATGGCATGTTAGGTCTTATGATTTGATCAGTAATAATTTATTTGTGGGAAGAAGAACAGACAACTATTTTTTAAGTATTTCTTTCCACGTGTTCCCATGTTTCTGTCATAAAGCTTAAGCACCTTACTACACTCATTATTTTCCTGTATCTTTCATCTAGATTGTGAGTACTGTGAAGGCAGGGTCTGCTATATATTTGCTTTTAACCCCAGAGTTTAGCACAGTGTCTCATCAAGTAATTGCTCTCTATATAGTTGTTAAAAGCGAATGGCAAAATGAATTGAGTAAATACATATAAATAAATGAATAAGTGAATAAGTAAATGAACTGTATATGAATTGGCTTCACTCATAAACATTTATTGAGTACCTACGATGTCCCAGGCTCTGAGCTGATGCCCCAATGGTTCTTACCTTTAGAGTTCTTGCTTTCAAGAGCAACACATCAAATAATTATAGAAGAAACTATGTAATTAAGACATCCCATAAATGTTGTGAAGGAAAAGAAGAGCTTGCTATAAGGGTACTTAACAGAGACTTGACCCACCCTAAGGAGGTCAGGTAAGCTTTTTTGAAGAAGTAGCGTTCGAGCTGAAACCTGAAGAATGAGTAAGTGTTGGTTAAATGAAGAACGGAAGACCTTTCAGGCAGAGGAAAACTTTTTGAAGGTTGAGGACTGTAGGAATGTGGCATGTTAGGGAAATGGAAAGGCTGATATAGAAAACAAAGGGAATGGAGCTTGATCAGAAAATAATAAGGGCGAGGCACTATATGTGGATACGATTTTCTCTCCCTCATTCTATCTCAATCTCTTTCTTTGGCTGCTAGAAACAAAACATCAAGAATGACTATCTGAAAATACATAAATATTAATGGTTTCAAATTATTCACCAGAATAGGCTCCCAGGAATACTACATAAGTCTTCTTAGATGAATCAAAAGAAACAGCTTGGTTACATGCCTTAAAAATAGTCATGCAACTATATAAACTGTATGTCTGTAAACAATTAAAGATACATCAATAAATGTAGGACACAGCTTAGATGGTCTCTTATTGAAATCTCTGATCACTGTATATACTGGGTTTGCCGAAAGGTTCATTTGGGTTTGTCCATAACATCCTACCAAAAAACCCAAATGAACTTTTTGGCCAACCCAATATTTCTGTCTAAATCTCCCAAAGTCCAAGATCTGATTCTTGTTTCTTTTATTTTAGATCTCACTTCCATCTAAATCTGTTGGAGAAGACCCAGCTTTCCTAATTTTCAGATTTTATTGACTTATATATTGGGTTCTTTGCTCTATTTCTAGAATAACCTCTGAGTTTTACTTGATCATCTCTTTTTGTGACCCAAGAATCATTTCTTCTCTGCAGAATGAAAGTATACTTTGAATATCCCCTGCAGTAGGTATCCTTTGCTTACTAGGGACAAATAACATTGTATGTTAAATTTTTGCTTTTCTATTGATTCCATTCTGAGGTCTTAAGCTACTGTAACAAATCTAAAAGGGTGACGTATATTTAGGCTAAAAAGAACCCCAAAATATGTGACTAACAGGAACAGGAGATTCAAAGGCAGTGCCCAGCTTTCTGTGATTGGTCAGTTCAGGGAGTAATACTCTGACCCCCCCAAAATTAAAAAAAGACCCATCACTCACACAGTCCTAGTACAATGTGTCTAGGCATTTAGTAAATTACATGGGGTTCAAATTCTTGAAACTCTATGAAGCATTCATGAGTTAAATGTAAGAATATCGGGGATGCATCAATTCCACAGAACAATAGTAAAGCTGGCAAAAATACTTTTCAGATTTCACCTGGGACGGTGCTCTAGAGATGGTTAAGGAAAAGGATAATGCTATCCTCAGTTGTTAAAGGAAATCTGATTGTGTTTCCTTTTGTCTAGATAAATAAATTCTGCAGAAAATTTCTTTATTTGGGTAGATTGAGATCCTTTAAGATTAGATCCTAAATTATTTTTCAGACAGAGATAGTGAAGTCACAAGGACAAATGCTTTGGAGTTTAACAGAAGTGGGTTTGAATTCTACCATATTCAATTATGTATCGAAGGTCAAGTTACTTAACTTCATACTTACCTAGTATTTGCATGAAATTATTGGGAGGATTAAATGAGATTATATATATGTATAATATATATAATCTCATTTTATATATAATGAGTTATTATTATTTGTGTGTGTGTGTGTGTGTGTGTGAATTTAGCGCTAGAAAGAAGTGAATTCTCTTAAAATCAGCAAATTTGAAAACTAACCTAATGGTTTGTCCTCACTAGATTATCAGATACATGAGAGCCAGGTTGTGTTGTCTCTTTTATCACTGTACCTACAGTACCTAGTTCTTGAGTTACAGAAGGCACTCAATAAAATAAGAGTAAATGAAAGAACTACTTCTTAACTTGTGTCTGTCTGTTGGCTTTCACATAAGCAGATATTCTCTCAGCCATAGAAAAATCAGATATCATATAATACCTCTACTAGCTTTCTGGCATAAATCTTTTAATTACCCTCTTATGAGGCTAGTTCACGTAAATAAAACACCAGAAAAAGAAAATGGCTCTGCCTGGTATTGTAAGTTCAGAAAAATAACCAATTTCTTAATACGGTAGTAATTCCTAGTATGATTGGCTGGGCTGGGACTGAAACCAAGGGCCCTGACACTAATGGGCCTTTTACGAAACTTACATAGCCTGAAGTCATCTTATTGGAATGTCGTTAGTAGCCATCCCCATTGTTACCGGCAAAAATTGGGAGGCTATTTCTTTCTTGCAGTGCTTTCTTTAGATTTCTGTGTTTTGTGGGCCCCACATTTGAGACCGTGGTTTGGATATTTATGTAAGAACAAACAGTCCTAACACATATATAACAATTTCTAATGCAGCCCCTAGGTAAAGAGAATGAAACAAGGCACAGACCTGTAGTGCAGTAACACTAGGAAAGGTACAGATTGAGTTTGAAACAAGAGTGACCTAATCCAAGTACAATCCTTCGGGTAGCAGCTTTTTGGAGATAATCAGATCTGTTTTTAGACCTGCACATTTTCACTAACTTTTTGCCCTCTGTAAGGACATGATTTTTGATATATATCTGTGTGCTTTTACTTCTTGATGACCTGGGTAAGGATTCGGGCTTGGAATATAGTTGCCTTGGGAAAAAAATCCAAGGGAATATTTTCTAGGTTTTGCTGACTAAGCCTTGGAAGCAAACGAATTATGGTACAGGGCTGGAACTTTACCTCCTTGTTAATTAGCAGGTTAAACTTTTATGAGTTTCCGGTACCCTGGCAATACATGACTATTAAAATTTGCAGGTGGTTCAAGAGGAGAGAGACGTAAGTTCCTGTGCTAGTAATATATCATAAAAGTGTGTATTTCATGTGCCTGTTGTGAAAGTGGAGACTTTAATACTCTTTCACAATATAAGCTGATTAAGGAATCTTTATGGTTCTCATTAACTCTATGGGTCTTTTTTCATAGAAAAGTGAAAAGTGTAATGCTTATAGACAGAAGCATAGAAGAAAATAATTAGCCACAATGGTACCTCTTTGAGACTAACTAAAAGCTTAGTGACACCCTCTGCATTCACCTCTCAACCCTTGGAACCTGCCCTTGTTTCTGAAGTTGATTCTACTACATGAAGTGCTGTAAATCTCATGCTTTGATTTTTCTCCTCAGAAGACAGTGTTTGCTTGATTACACTTGTGTTATATTTAAATGTTAGCATACTTCCTTTTTTGACTCCACCTTTTCATCAGGAACTGTGGTGAGCGACATGATTCCACACAATAAACTAAATTTTGGAGAAAGTAATGTGATTGTAGTTTTCTGAAAGCTATACTGTCTTATGTTTTACATGTGGTTTTAGGGGAAAAGCCCTCAAATATTTGCTAAATTAAGCATTTCCCCCCCCCCCAAACTTAGAAGTAGCTCTTTGTAATTAAGGTTATAGCTTGTTTTAGCATGGGGAAATAGTGAAATGAATTAATTTTAGTTAAGAAAAGGGTAGAAAAATGAACATTAGAAGATATTTGTTTTATTTTTCATTTTTAATTTCACATTTCTCTTTACCCATTGTGGCCAAGGGTGGATTCTGTTTGTTTCTCTAGGGTTAAATCATCATCTAAAAATAACTCTTTTGGAACATTAGATTATAATTGAGTTTTTTCATTCTGTTGGTGAATATATCAATATAATGTTTTAGTTTGAACGTGCTGCATCCATTTGTATGTGTTGCTGAGAAAGAAAAACAGGCAAGGATGGTAGGATTGGGCAGGGGCAGGGGATGGAGATGTAAGACAGGGCGGCACGCTGTGGAGACACTGAGGACCAGGACGGCAGTAGGGCATTGGGAAGTGTTAATGAAGAAAGAAACTTGTGCTGGATGGACACTCCTGTTGGGGCTTTTAGTTCTGATACCAGTCATAAGAACCCTGTTTCCAAAACTCTGTGTGCCAAAGCTTTGTAGTTTGTTTTGACAAAATGCTTTCTGAGCATGGCAGTTAAACATACACACACGCACACACATGTACACACATACACACACATAACACTGTTAAGATAATATATTTTTATAAGGACTTGAGCATCAACTTTATGGCTTTCTTTAAATTAGTTTTTAAAACCTCATTTTCAAATGTGTGGCAATAGAGTATACACTAAAATTGAAAGGAATATAACTCTTTTAAATACTTGTTCCCTTCACTTTTACTTACTTTTAGTTTTTGTTTAAGGATATTTCGCTTCGGGAAGGAAGAATTACAGGTTCTTTCGACCTGATGAAGTGCAAGAGGATGAGAACAGGGTTGCATTTCAAGACTTCTATCTAAAAATTTTTTAAATGAAAAAGTACTCCAAATGATATTCTTATCAAGTTGATAGTCTTAGAACAATGGTAAATATAAGCTTTACAAAAAGTGCCCTCTTTTTGGTGAGAGGTACGGGAAGCAAACTCCCTTTTGTGGGAAAGATGTAAAAAAAAGTCAGCTTCAGAGAATTAGAATTTAGTCAAGGAAGTATTTGTGAATCAAAGCCTAGTTTTGGAAATCCATCTCTTGCCAAGAGAAAAGGTGCTAAGCTGCTCCGCCAGAAGCAGTTTGCAGCAGAGGCTTGTCTGTCAACGTTTGGGAAGTGCTAATAAGCTAATAAGCCAAGAATTCCAGCTCAGGGTATTTGGTGTATCCACAGAGTGGTGGTGGATACCTCACCTTTGGCAAAGATCCGAGTCAGTCCACAAAAGTTACTGGGGACCTACTTTCAATATATTTATGTTTTTCACTGGGTGCCTGTCTGGGAGAAAAATTTATTTAAAAATAGCTGACAGGGGTATGTCTCATCTTACATTATATATTCTTTATTTCCTAGCCAGGAAAACTAAAAAACAAAAAAATAACTCAATGAGAAAACTGTAATAAATATAAAAGAAATACAGATGGAGTATACCAGTCAGAGGAGGAGGCTGAGGCAAGGGTTTCACTGAAAGATGGCTTCCCCGGGGCTCTAAAGGATAGTGGTGGTGATTGCTTGCAGCTTTTTTGGCAGGCTTTGTGCTGTGTGCCTTATAATGGCTTATTTTCACCACTTAGTCTTATAGGAAACCTATGATGGAGAAATGCTTGTCCTGTTGGATGAAGACCCTGAAGTTCAGTTGAGTGAGGTAGCCTGCTCGGCATTGCATCCCGAAGAGGCTCATTCTCATGGCTGACTTGCTTCAAAGCCTGAGCTCTTTACTATGTGGCAGAAAACAAAGCTAATGTTATGCAAAATAAAAAATATATTCCACATGTGATAGGGACACATATCCTGTGTTTTCATTGTTCAACTGTGAGAATTAAAATTATATACAAATTAGAAGAAATGGCAGTCTGACAAATGAAGACTCTTCATCTAGTGAAAACTTGAAAAAAAGTTAAAACAATAGAATGATATGGATAACTTTTTATCTGTATTTAAAAGACTATTGATTTTTTAAATTATTTATTTATTTATTTGGCTGTGCCGGGTCTCAGTTGCGGCACGCGGGACCTTTTTAGTTGGGGCATGTGAACTCTTAGTTGTGGCATGTGGGATCTAGTTCCCTGACCAGAGATCAAACCTGGGCCCCCCTGCATTGGGAGCACGGAGTCTTAGCCACTGGACCACCAGGGAAGTCCCTAAAAAAGTATTGATTTGAAAACCTTTAGAAACTAGCATAATACGAAACAATTTAAACTATGTCAATAACAAATGTCACTTCAAGGTTTTAAAATATCGCCATTGTCAGATTAACTAATGACAAATATGATTTAGCTTAAGAAGCAAATTGTAAAACTTATGAATCAGTAATATATATCTGCTACTGTATCTATCTGAAAGCATTTATTAGGTTTAACTATCAACTTAACTATTAATTATCACCATTATTTGAAGGACGTGCAAAATAATAATACCCAGTTTCCACTATGACTTGGTATTTCATGCAATGATATCACAAAAGGAAAGTAGAGCAGGAGGAAGTATAAGCATATCAAACTAACTTGAGGAAAAAGTATATGATAAGTACAATATACTACTAGTTCTCTAGGTTTAATTAAAAAACTATAGGAAAAAAGAGCAGAATTCCTGGAACTAATGATTGCCACCTGGAGTTCATCTCTGGATCCCTAAGCGTCCACCAACTTAAGATTTTTTGTGTGCTTATTAATGTTTAAAAGTCCTAACATTGTTTTACTCCAGTTAGGGCTACACAGGACTTAACCAGTTGAGCTTTTTTACTCTTTATTGTTACATTAACAAAGTATGATAACCTCTCTCATGTATGGTAGAAGCTCTGATAGGCTGTTACATGTGTGTGTATTTATAAAACATATAAAACTGTATTAATTCACACTCTACAAAATTTGCTTGCTAGGCAAAATCTTCAAAATAAATGTATACATAGAGGGGTAGATAATAATAAAGGGTATAATGAAAAGGCTGGGGAATCACTCTTCTGGACGCTTAGACTTTAAATGAGTAAAATAACATCTCATATCTCTCTAGAACCGAGGCTGGTGTTTATGCTGCATAAAACTCCAGATATTTAGCATTTGGGTTATTGGTTAATAATCATTAACTCTATAGTAGTTGCTGTGTCTTACTATTAAGCTAAGCATACTTTAATATTCTGCACTTTTTCTTCAATATTGTATAAGCCACTTGTGATGAGATTTAAGTGACAGTGCTAATAAACTCACTTCAGACTAAGATCACACATGCGAAATTTTAGCTCAAAGGAAATTAGAAGGCCAGAGGGAAGAAATTAGGAGTAAATTAATGATGTTTTAAAACTGAGTTATCATAACTAGAATGCTGCTAAGATATTAAAATACTTAGGCATTTTAGAAACATGGTTATTTGCTTTTATTTTTTAAACGTATTGAAGTGAAAACTTGAAAAATATGTAAGTTAAGCAGAACTTTCGTATTTCCTTAATTTGTTAAAGAAAGAAATTTAATTTCATTGTACTTTCGTGAAGATGTAGCAAGGATATTGACCGTTACATTACATGGTGTCCCTTTTGTAATATTCGCAGGATAAATTCTTAAATTCAGGATGGGGGGATTTGTTCTATTAAAGGAACTAAAAAAAAAAAAAGGAAAGAAAGAAGTAAATTTTGTAGTTTTTTCTTGTCAAATAGTGGGAGATATGTCTTCTCCATCCTTACTCTCCATTTTTTTGTCTTGGCCAAAAATGGTTTGTATAAACTACCTAGAATTGATTGTATAAGCTACCTAAAATATCTTTTATATCTGTGTAAGGAATGAATTGTAAGTAAAGAAATGATCTCTGAGGTATCACAGATTTTTGCATGTTTTTTTTTCTTAGTTAAATAGTCTGTAATGAGTAAACAAGTTATTTGGGCAGTATATTAACAATATCAACATTTACTTTTATATACTGAAAAACATTAGTACAGTGGATACAAACATTTCTTAAAAGAAATCAAGAAAAAGATATAACAAATAAAGAAGAAAGGCTATTTGTTATTTCTGGAGACCATCCTGGTTGAATTTATATTTAATGGAGATATAGAGGATAGTTGATATTAATGCTTTTTATCTAAACCTCTTGCTTGCTCCATCATCATTTTAGAGAATAATCTTATTTGAATCCTTTATATTTGATCCCAGTTCTATGTTTTTCATGCCTTTCTACCTTGTCTCTTCCTCCTATGGCCTGTGTGCCTTTCTTTTCTCCTTGCTTTGTAGTTTCCCATCCTTCTCTTTGTTTTCCCATCTCTTTCCTCTAATTTTACAGATGAGAAAACTGATGCTTAGAGGCATTAAGTAGCTTGACAGAGTTTACACAGCTGTTAATTGGTCCAAGCTAGGGCAAGAACTCTGATCTCCTGTCTCCTGGTACTGCTTTTCTTGACTTTCTAATGGAGTTATTGCTTAGATCAGAAGATGATGCTGATAGATTGTGGTGTTTTCCCAATTGCTTACTGTGTATGAGTTTTCCTGTCTAAACTAGAATTCCATAGAGCTAATTTCAGCCAGTTCACACAGGCACAATT
Source organism: Monodon monoceros (assembly GCF_005190385.1). Lineage (NCBI taxonomy): Eukaryota > Metazoa > Chordata > Mammalia > Artiodactyla > Monodontidae > Monodon > Monodon monoceros. Next base: position 34,596,913 of record NW_021703776.1, on the reverse strand, counting down.
GTACCAGTTGTTAAAATATTGAAATATTTTCACACTGGCTAATAAGTAAAGAAGCTGCTGCAAGGAGCCTCTCAATTGTACCTCATTTTGCTTCAGCAGCCCCTGAATATCCTTTAGGGACCACTCCCCAATCTGCAAGACCCTCATACTTTGGCTCAATAGCAATCAAAGTGAGGCATTTAGCTGCTGACAGTTAGATAAAAGGACTAGTGAGGCACTTCAGGTGTACAGAGCTACACTCACTAACATATTTGTCTTTTAGGTTTGTTTCATTCTTATAATGATGAGAGGGAAAATTTAATCTGCTAAAAGAACGCTGATTCCAGGTTTTGCTTGTTTTGATTCCTCCTCCTCCTCCTTCTTTGCTTTCCTTTTTTTGCAGTGAGAGATGTGAAAGCAGTGTCCAGAGACTTATCATGCTAGATCATTTTAGCAGCTATATCTACTTAAAGTTTTGCAAATGTGTTCCCTTCAAAGATCATTTAAATGTTTTGATTCTGAAGTAACTCAAAGTGTGTATATATATATGATTCTCAGTATCAAAATATTTTTGTCTCTTTAATGTGTTATTGGTGGGTTTTTTTTTTGCTTTGTTTTTATTTAGTTTGTCAATAGGGGAATTATATTGATTGATTTTCAAATATTAAACCATCCTTGCATTTTTAGTATAACCCCTACTTGGTCATGATATATTATTCGTTTTATATATTCTTTAATTCAATTTGCTAAAATTTTATTTAGAATGTTTACCATTAAATTCATAAGGGATATTAATCTATACTTTTCTTGTAACGTGCTTGTTAAGTTTTAGTATCAAAGTAATGCTGGCCTCATAGAAGGAGTTGGAAAGTATTACCTCCTCTTTAATTTTATGAAGGAGTTATGTAGAATTGATATTATATTTTCTTTAAATGTTTGATAGCATTCACAAGTGAAGCTCTTTAGGCCTGGAGTTTCCTTTGTGGGAATGTTTTAAACTAAATATTCAATTTCTGTAATAGACATAGGTTACTCATTTCTTTTTGAGTGAATTTTGTTAGTGTTTCAAGGAATTTCCTTTAAGGTGTCCAATTTATTTGCAAAAGGTTGTTCAAAATATTGCCTTATTGTCTTTGTAATAGTTATGGAATCTATAGTGATGTCACCTTTGTATCTTCTGTTTCCAAATTTAAACAAGTTGTTCCACTATCTTCTTGTTCATATTGTTTCCAGTGAGCTGTCTGCTTTCATTCTTATCTTAGTTACTCTGTATGTTGTGTGTCTTTTCCTCTGGACTTATAAAATATTTTCTCTTTATAATTTATTTTGAGTAAATTGATTATGATGTATTTAGGTGTAGTTTTCTTCATGTTTCTTATACTTGGAGTTCAGTGAGCTTCTTGGATCTATGGGCTTACAGATTTCATCAGATTTGGATAATTTCCTTCACATATTTTTCTGTCCCCTTCCCATTTCCTTTGGGGATTCCAATTACACATATTGTATTAGACTGCTTAAAGTTACCCCATAGCTAATTGATGCTTTATTATTATTTCTTTTCTCTCTGTGTTTCCTTTTGGATAATTTCAATTGCTATGCCTTCAAGTTTATTAATCTTTTCTTCTGCACTGTCTACTCTGTCATTTATTCCATCCAGTGTACTTTTCATCTCACACTCTGTAATTTTCACCTCTAGATGTTCAATTTTTGTCTTTATTATATCTTCCATATTTCCACTCAATTTTTTTAACATGTAGATTACAGCTTTAGTGACTGTCTTAATCACTTGTCTGCCAATTTTAACATCTGTTTCAGTGCTTGGGTCAGTTCCAATTGATTGGGTTTTCTCCTCACTATAGGTCATACTTTTCTGCTTTTTTGATTGCTTATAACTTTTTTATTGGAAGCCAGTCATTGTGAATTTTAACTTGTTGGATGCTGAATATTTTTTATTCCTATAAATCTTGCTTTGTTCTGGGATACAATAAACTGTTACATGTAAACAGTTTTATCCTTTCAAGTATTACTTTTAAGGTTTTTTTGGTAGAGGTGGATCAGTGTTTAGTTTTGGAATTATTTCACAATACTGACACAACATCATTTTGGGTACTCCTCCCAATGCTCTTTATATTATGAGGTTTTTTGGCCTGGATGATGGGATCAGGCACTATTCCTAGCCTGTGTGTGCCAGTCACTGTTACCTCTAGGTTTTCAAGTGTTCTTTCCTTGACTCAAGCAGTTTCTTCACATATGTGTAATGATTGGAACTCTGTTGAATACTTAATGGAAACCCTTTGTTGATTTTCAGAGTTCCATCTCTGTGCAGCCCTCCTCCCTCCGGTACTCTGTTCTGAAAAGTCTAGCTGCTTTATTCTCCATGGAATCTCAGATCTGTCTTCTCAAGTGTGGTAGTCCATCAGGCTCCTCCTGGGCTTTCCCTCTCTGTGCTGTTGCCTAGAAACTCTCTCATGGCAACAAACTTGGACAGTTATAGGTCTCGCCTCACTTGTTTTCCATCTCTTAGGATTACTGTCCTTTGTTGCCTTGAGCTCAGGATCTTGAAAACCGTTGTTTCAGTTTTTGATTTTGTTTGTTTCAGGGTTTTAGTTGTTCCAGGCAAAAGGATAAATCCAGTTCCTGTTAATTCATCTAAGTTGAAGTTCTTTGACACTTGGTGCAGAGCTGAAGTAGGAAAACTTTGGGACTGGATACCAAAGTTTCAGCCTCAGAAAGTAAAACTAGGGAGAATAAATCCTAGTATTTTGGCTGCTGGATAAGTACTTATATTAATTTTTTTCAGAAAATAAAAAGTTCATTAAAAAATTATAGAAACATACAAACCAAAAAACTACAGCCACATGAACATCTAAAGTTTTCTTCAATGAATTAATGAAATAAAGTGATAGTGGGCAATCTAAAAAATGATGTAGGTGGTTCCCAAAGTCATATTCATGGGTGAGTACTTATCTTTAAGGATGTTTTCACCAGACCATAGAAGAATATGAAAAATATAGAGAGTTTTTCATAAAACTAAATTTATTCCATTTCAAAGACTATTTTTGACTATGTCCTTCCTACCTTTTTTGTGATAAAGTTCCATGCTTTATTGAATTTATTATGATAGCAGATGGATGGTAAGGTATTTTGTTTTGTTTTTAAAGTAATTACTTGGCAAAAGTATGAGTGGGCCATCCTGTGTTCACTCCCCATAAAATTTTCATTTTACTGCTCTGGGTACTCCAATAGTCTGGAAATAGCTGTTTGGCTATGCGCAAATACTTTAGCTCTACTCATTTTTATACAAATAGTGATTACCATGAAACTTTATTCAGGAAAGCTGGTAAAGTTTCTCTTTTTGAGCGTCCTTTTACTTGAGGATAGTATGTTTTGCTATGTACAGCTCATAGAATCTTTGTGGATAAGGGGACATATTTGAATGGCCAACCTGGGTCATCTTTATGTTTCCTTGTTTTTCTTTACTCCGTAATGGCTATGCAACTCAATTCTTTCCTCAGTACTTATAAGCAGTATTTAGAGACTGATGATTGATCTTCATTGTTTCCCAGTATTGTTTCTCTTTATTATATGACAAGAAACCAGGAATTGACTTGGTTTCTTCCCTCTCTGACATCAACATTTGGCCAGTATAGTAGAATTCTCTGGAAAAAGAGAACAAATAGGATACATACAAATATATATAGAGAGATATATACATATATCTATATCCATCTATATCCTATATATATCCTATTTTGTAGGATGAGCCTGGGTCTAAAGGTCTGAGAACCAGGATGTCTGAAGGCAGAAAATGGATGCCCTAGCTGAAGCTAAAAAGGACAAATTCACCTGTTCTCTGCCTTTTTGCTGTACTTGGGCTCTCAACAGATTGGATAATGCCCACTAGTATTTATTTATTCAGTATACTGGTTCAAATGCTACTTTCTTCCAGAAGCATCCTCATAGGCACACCCAGAAATAATGCTTTACCAGTTATCTGAGCAACCCTTAACCCCGTCAAGTTAACACATAAAATTAATCATCACAGCCAGTGAGAAAAATATCTTTTCAATGATAACAGTAATGATAATACTATTTCAATGATGATAATAATAATAAAACAACTTTGTGAGGTGGCCATCATTATTCTTATTTTACAAATAAAGAAATTAAGTCTTAAGGAAGGTAAGTAACTGCTCAAGATGTCACAGCTAAGGTAAAGCTCTAGACAAGACACCAGCTCTGTGTTGGGAAAAGGCAGTGCCCCACTGCCTTCAAGTGAGGAGATGAGTTTCAGTGTTTTCCAAATTGTGGCAATATGTTCCTCTCCAGACACTATTCAGAATCTCCAAAGAGGAGCAAATGACTCTATTCTATGCACTATTTATTGCTTCTGTTATTATACAGAGCTTTTTATTTAAAGAGGAGAATGTTGCTAATGATAAATTATACTCTGTTGTTGAAATAAACCTTTTATTTACTTTTTAATTTTTTAAAACTTTTTATTTTATATTGGAGTATAGCCGATTAACAATGTTGTGATAGTTTCAGGTGCACAGCAAAACGACTCAGCCATACATATACATATATCCTGAAAAGGCTTGAAAAGCAAAGAAAACAGACATTCCAAAAGAAGCATGACCACGACCTGTTTTTATTTTTTTTTTTAAAGAGGATGTTGGGGGTAGGAGTTTATTAATTAATTAATTTATTTTTGCAGTGTTGGGTCTTCATTTCTGTGCAAGGGCTTTCTCTAGTTGTATCAAGCAGGGACACTCTTCATCGTGGTGCGCGGGCCTCTCACTATCGCGGCCTCTCTTGTTGCGGAGCACAGGCTCCAGACGCGCAGGCTCAGTAGTTGTGGCTCACGGGCCTAGTTGCTCCCAGGCATGTGGGATCCTCCCAGACCAGGGCTCGACCCTGTGTCCCCTGCATTAGCAGGCAGATTCTCAACCACTGCGCCACCAGGGAAGCCCTGTTTTTTTTTTTTTAATAAATCTTTTCTTTCACTAAGATCTCCTAAAAATATTTCCATTTTTATAAACGCATTCTGGTTTCTTTGTGAAAATAGCTGCAAGTATATGTCACTGGGTAGTTTCATTAAAAATTACGAGTGTTCACCATTACTGTGAAAAGTTCCTGCAGCCTGTTTCCTTCACTTGGGGAAGGGTGCAGCTTTCCAGTGATGGCTGCCCATGAATCTTGGACACCTGCACCTGCAGATTCCAGCCACAGGCACAAACAGGCACTGTGAGAACAGCCCCCATTCTGTAAAAACGAAGAAGTCTGCTGTTCTACAGAAATGTTGAGGACAGAGAAGCGAACCTCAGTGAGATACACAAAACCCATAAACCACTGAGATTAGATAAATTGCTGGAGTTGTTTAGAAGGCCAGGCAGGAACAAACATTCTCTTCCTAAATGTAGTTTCCCTGCACTTGGGACAAGCATACTATCTGATTACCCAGGATGATTTATTTATCTTTCTAGGCTGTTGACATGAAGTCTGAATTCAGGCCCAGGAATAGGTGTACTTCTGTTGTTATTTTGTTTGCAGAAATCACTGACTTTTCTCGTGTTACTTTCTGTGATTGCTGGAGCTAACAGTATTGAAGTTTATACTGTGCTATATCATCTGTAATAGTAAAATCATAGTAAATCACTCTGGATTTGAAGTTTAGGTCATGGCATAATAATTCACAATGAACAGGGTTCCTGCTTTATTTATGGGTTCATCTACAACCTTGTATCAGTGATACTTCAGTTTCTTCTTGATATAGATTTTTCATATAGTTTCATGATAACTTGTAAAATTTATGCTGCAGGATAAGTAAACTCTTTGGAGTACTCATTCATTTATTTGTTTATTCTTTGACTTCTCAAATTTTTATAATATGTCTAATCTCTGCCAGACATTTTTGTGGATCATGGGGACTCAGTGGTGAAAAAGAAAGATGAGTCCTGCTCTTGTAGAGCTCATGTTTTAATTGAGGGGTAGAGTGGAGGGGAATAAAATGAACAAGAAAATATCAGGTAGGAATGTTGCTCAGGAGAAATTACAACAAAGTGAAGAAGTCAAGTGTGCCCGGAAGCCTGCTTTCAATCAGGCAATCAAGGATGACCCCTCCAAGGAGGTGGCATTTAAGGTAATGCCTGAATGAGAAACGGACTGCTGTGCAAAGATTTGATGGAGGAGCATCCCAGCCAGATGTAACAGCTAGTATAAGGATATAGCTATACTGTGGACATGGTGAGACACACATCATGTCACCTTGACTTCTTTTTTTTGTTTTTAATTTGTAATATATTTTATTTAACCTACTATTTAAAATATTATTTCAACATATAGTCAATGTAGAAACTATTGTGATAATGTCCAAAATATTAAGTGGTTAATCAATATAAAATTATTAATGAGATTTTTACATCATTTTTCATACTAACTTTTCAAACTCTGGTGTGTATTTTACACTTACAGCACTTCTCAATTTGAGCAGTAGCCACATGTGACTAGTGGCTACCTTGACTTCTTACTCTGATTTGCTTTCACTTTTACTGTTCAGATGTTCCTTCTGCACTCTGTCCCTTCCCTCTCCCCCTTCAAATTTGTGTATTCTTAATAAAAACTATATTATTAGGGAACTGGAAAAATACTGCTTTAGCTAATTGATTCTGTAGTGTTTTCAGGAGATTATTCCACATTTAGAATAATTTTACAAAATGATTTAATTTAAAAGTAGCTACATGAGAAATAGGTAGATTTCAAAACAATTCCCCCCAAATCTTTGATCTCCAAACTTTCATTAAAACTGGCAAATGTAATGTCTCTTAAAAACAGAAACAAAGAAAAAAATGCAATGCTTTTTCTATCTGGAAAGATAAAGGGAACTTTTTCCCCAGTGAGGTAACTTGGAAGCTGGGAGACAGATTCACACATTCATAACATGAAACTCCCAGGGCATAATTTCCTAAATTATTTCTTTCACTGCCCTCTTGGTAGCTCAGTGTCACGGATGAGTGAGTTTACCTCACAAGTAAGCAGTTAGCTCCCCAAGAACAGACTCTTAACCTTAGCTTGCCACGTGATTAAACTCAGAGTGAGTGCAAAAGATTAATGAGGGCCCTGAGTGAAAACAGTCTCTTGTAAGGACGGCACTAAATCTTGAAAGTCTGGTTGTTATTGTTTGTGGAGGCTGAATCCTGGACCAACCCCAGAAGGGATCATGGTGGTGGTGGGTCCTGGTTTGGGTATTATCTTTAATGCCTTGACCCTGTTTTTCTGTGACTGGCATAATGTCATTCTTCTTTGTAATCTATTTTTAGGAGTCACAACATATTCTTGCATTTTCTCAGTGTATCTAAATGTAGATCTTATCAATCTACTTTTAGTCCACTTATTTTCCCAGATGCTAGAAAGAGGACACATTCTCACATTTGGAAGTGCATGCTTTAGTTCTGGTATATTCTCCCTCCAAGTACACTAAAGACATTTTCTTCCCTAGGGTCGGTCTTCTAATGGACAATAAAATGGTGAGAAAAGAATCTGAAAACGCTTCCCATTCTCCTCATTTTTTCCCTATTTTGCCACTTTTTTCAATCCTATGCCATTTTAGTAAAGGAAATATGAAGAATGATTGTTGGGAAGAAAGGATATTAAGGAGAAGCCATTGACAACTAATATTCAGCCAAGTAATCACAAAAAGAGATTTAATATTGGCAGGTAAGATAGCCTGGTTGGAGAATGCATATGCAAATTGTGAATAGATTATAAACAAATACTTATTATACACATGAGGAAAATCTGAATCGACTCCACTTTACCCAGTTTCCGTCAATTGACTTCTAGTGGTGGTCTCCAAAGAGTATTGTAATAGGCAAGAATGAGGCATTGATTTTATAAAACAGAATCTTCAAAGGAGGGGGAAACCAAGCCTGTGGGGAAGGACAGCAAAAGTCTGGCAAGAGGTCATGGGAAAGGAAGGAATCACCATGGGGTTTGGACTTGGAGAAAGAAGTAGAAGCAGTCCACAGCCCAACCTGTCATTAGCTAAAAAAAAAAAAACAAAAACAAAAACAAAAAACTGCCACTAACCTCAGAATGGATTAAGTTGAAGGTTATTTTTTCCCCTCTCTAGACCCATTTCCTATCTGGAGTTTATGTTAATAATTTCACTGCTTCTCTACAGTCCTGAGTTTGAGGAAGGAGGGGCTAGGTCTTAAAACTTTCAATCTAATAGTACTGTATATGACCCCAAAGTGTAATGTGGAAAGATTTCTACTGAGCTAATAGCTATGAATACATCAGTTTTCTATCAAAAGTTACTTTATAGTGGACTGCTATTGGGTAACTGAGATACACTTTACTAAAATTATAACAGGTTTAAACTAGTGGTTTTTATTAATAGTTGTTTTTGTTTTTTACGATCCAATTACCCGGAACACTACAGTTTATTCCAAACTGGTATCTTTTTATTTCAAAAAAGACATTGATCATTTTTATGAATGTTTAAAACTTTTAACAGCTTTGTATGGTTTTGCCGAGTGAAAATTTCAACAAGTAGTCTTGATTGTTTTTTTTCTTTTTTGGGTAAGTTGCTGTGCTTCATTTGTACCATAGAAATTTTCTATTCTATATATTTCTCTCTCTCTCTCTCTCTCTCTCTCTCTCTCTCTCTCTATATATATATATATATATATATACACACACACTATATATTTATATATACTCTATCATATATATTTATATATTCTACCTATGTATTTATATTTATCTATCTATATAAAGAATTTTAGAAAGTCAGTAATCTGAATTTATTTCTTCTCTGACAGTATTGAGAGAGTTTACTTTCTAGGTACTAGATGTCCCATTAGGAGAAGGCTTTATTCATGAATTAGTATAAGATGCTTAAAGCAGTTGCTTTAAAGAACAGACTTAATTAATGACTATTTTCATATATTACAGTTACTGGGACACTGTGCTGGGGTATAGTAGACTTTCCCTTTCCCTACTTTCCTTCAATGTAGTAATTAAATATCCTATGTAAAAAATTTTTTTGATGATTTTGGAGAAATAGAGCTTTCCTCCATTTTGGATTTGGTTTTTCTAGTTTCATTTTACAAGGCACAAGTAACAATAGTTTTTCTTTAAATATGTTTTTCTTTTTTCTCATTTATAAATTTATTTTTTATTGAAGTATAGTCGATTTACATTATTAGTTTCAGGTGTACAACATAGTGATTCAGTATTTTTATAGATTATACTCCATTAAAAGTTATTATAAAATAATGGCTATAATTTCCTGTGCTGTACAATATATCCTGTTGCTTATCTACTTTATATATAATAGTTTATATCTCTTAATCCCATACTCCTATCCTGTCGCTCCCCCTACCCTCTCCCCACTGGTAATTAGTTTGTTTTCTATATCTGTGAGTCTGTTTATGTTTTGCTTTGAATATTTGGAGGACAAAATGAATAGGAAAAATGTAAAGTTTGATATAAATTCTAGAGGTTTTAGTTTTTTATGCTTACTGATATAGAGTGCTTATATGGAGGTTTCATTTTTCAGAGTTCTTTTTCTTTTATAATGACAGCATTCCTCAGAAGAGGAAAACATTTAGCATTATTTCTATTTTGCCTTTGCAGATGTTGTATGATTATATGAGTTTTACAAAAAGGTCATCAAAAAATCTAATGTTGTATTCCCCCCTCATTAGGCTTTAATAGTTAAATGAAGTGATAGCAATGATAGTAAAATATTTTGTGATTTTCCAATTAAGAATGTTTTATTCTGTATTCAGATTTCTTATATGTTATGTGACAAAGTTATCTGTGGTTTACTTAAGAAAGACAATGAAAATATCATTATGAATTTTAGTCTCTAGGGATAGTAAACCCTCTCATTTCTTGTGAGAAAAGACAGCCTTCAGGAAGTTGAACCTTTTTGCTTTTAGTAAAATTAATTGGACAGGAATTTGTAGACAGCTTGCAGGATTGTGTACAGGTAGATTAAAAAATTTCAGAAACAGGCAAAATTATTATTGACAAAATTATTTTTGCAGAAAATTTTGTTCAAGCAAATATAGAAATAGTTGTAAAATGACAGTTTACATCCGAGATGTACCACAAGCACTCTATTTTGAAATTGGATAGGAGCTAAGATTATCCAGCAAGTTCTCATCTCATCATGAAAGAAAAATGCTGAGTTGAAGGTGGCGTGACACATTTCTCCATTCACAGCTGAGTGGGCAGGTGACACATGTTAGAGAGAGAGCTGCTTTCTGATTTTCCTGATAAAGCTTGTCAACTAAATTGAATTTTAGATTTTGAAAATATCGAAGTGGATGACCTCTTTGGCAAATTTTAACATTTAACTAAGTTTTACACATGGCTCCAGAGGAGGCTCTCCCTTTTCCAGTTAATACTAAATTATCAGTGCTTTGGCAGGAAGAATAAAGTGCTACGTGGTTTATGATTCTGGAGAGTTAACATTTAAATACTCATTATACATTAAATTTATAGAAAATATTAAGAGGAAGTTTCTCCCTGGCAAGCTCCATCCAAGGTTGTCTTTCTAGAATCAACTGCAAGTCTCTTTAACACTGTCCTTGTGATCTGTGCATATAGGTTGAATTATCATATGTCTTATAATGGGTCCTTTTTGTACATTAGTAATGATATCCCCTCGTAATGAATTCATGTCAACTTGCCTTCTACCAGGCCAGCATATATTTTTCAACTTTGGGAAGAGACAACAAAAGAGAAATACTTTTGCACTCTGGACATGACTGAATAGTTGCTGGCTCTCAGTGGGGAATAGACCCCATATAATTAGCATGGTGATATGTGGATACACAATTGCCGACACGCAGATTCATTTTTTGCATTTTATTTTAGGTATTAAAACATATATAATATTTCTTCTGAATAAGTCAGGCATAATTAAGAGCCACATGTTACTAAATCAGGAAGGGTGATTTCAGGGAATTGATTGGCATACATCGAGAGTTTTAGAAAAGAACTGTCAGTGGTTTATATTTATTATCTTTTGTTCATGGGACCCTCTGAAGACAGCTGCTGTGCCAAAGTCATTTGTCATTCTTTCTCTCTAAGTTTTAGTTTGCCAAGTGAGTTTCCACATCAGTGGCAGCATTTACACAAATTCTAGTACAATTTTTTTAATCTTAGTGAGAAGCATAGAATCTGAACATTTTACTAAAGTTCAGTGACAATGGTACTTAATATCAAGCAGCAGCTTTTATCCAGGGATGTCTATAGAATTTAAAATTGAATTGGCCCAAATTATTTACAAGCACTGGGGCATTGGGTTACCATATTTAGACCATAATTTATTTGACATTTGAACACCCTGAAAGGAAATGTGAATTTTTCATCCAGTATCTTCAAAGAGTATAAAATGACTACCACAGGCCTATAATAACCATACAGTTTATTCACACTCATATACACAATCTTGGAATTACTTTTATTTACCACTCTCATCCTTATTTCAAGTCTAGTTGTATACTTTATGAATCCACAAATGATTGCCTTTATTGAAGGGCTTGTGTTATTCAAGATGACTTGTAAAGTTTACTCAATCCTCCCTAGCAAGGGAAACAGGAAATTCCAGAGAACGCTAGACTCAGCAAACCTGTAAAATCTGAGAAAGCAGACCATTATTTCTGGAGACATTTCACATAACACTTTGGGAAGCGATGACTAATTAGTTTTTGGTCTTAACAATAGCACTTTCAGGGGCCTTTTTTTTTTTTCCTTTCATAGCTTTCATATTAGGAAAAGAAGAAAAGTAGCTCTGAATGATGAAATATTGGCAATGAATGCACTTGCTTCTCTGTAGGAGCTCAACTCTGACCCTTAGTACAATTACCTTCATTACCTGGCTGGTATTAGCCGGCTGGAGAGTAACAACCAATTGTTGCAGGCACTACAACATCCTAATATGCTTTCCCTCTAGTAACTGACTGACTATTTCAAATTGAAGGCTCTGTTCTATTCGTAAATTCCTGTTGTAGTTAAGTCAAGCCCTTAAAGAAACATAGGTGCTTGTTCATGCCTAGAGTCTCATCTTTTCCAAAGCAGTACCTTGCCTAGCCACCCAGCCACAGCTGCCGGTGAATACTTAGTCATTATCAGGGATAGGATTTATTCTGAGTTCTCTCAATGTAAATATTTGCATGCAAAATTCTTCCTTCTTCCTGTCTTCCTGCCTCCCTTCTCTACTTAATAATTTACTCATTCACTCTTTTATTCATTTTAGAATTTCACTTTCCTATATCTACCTTAACTGGGACAGTTTTCCCATTCCACACCCAATCTGTCATTGAATTCTATTAGCTCCTACTGCAATACTCTAATTGATCTCTTTGCTTCTATTCTAAATTCCGTGGCCTCCCACCTTGCCCTGGTTTATTCTAAATTTGGCAGCCCAAGTGCGCTTTCAGAAGTCATACCATGTCTGTCCTCTGCTCAGAACTCTCTAGTAGCTTCTCATCTTTCTCAGAGTAAAAAACAAACATGTATCCCAGAGCCTGTAAGAATCTGTGGCTCCCCTCCTTCTAATTCATCTCCTGCCACTGTTTCCTACCATGCGGGCTTCCTTGCCATACTGCCAACATGCCAAGCACAACCCACTTTGGTGCCTTTGTACGTGCTACTCCTGCTGGTCAGATAGATAGACCTTATATCCCAGATATCTGTGTGGCTCTCTGCATACATCTTCAGAGCTGTGCTCAATTGTCACCTTCTTAGAGAGACTTTTGCTGACTGCCCTTATAAAATAGCAATGCTACCCCTACCACACCCTACCCCGCCCCAGACTCCTTTTCCCCATACTCTGGTTTCTCCACGGTGCTTGTGCTCTTCACCAACCAGCAGGGTATGTATTTATTTGGTTGTTTATAGTCTGTCACCCCTGAGTAGAACATAAACTTCACAGAGGCAGAGACTTTGTTTTGGAACTGCTGTATCCCCTATGCCTAGAAAAATATCTGCCATGAAAAAATGAATAATTGATAAGAATTAGTCTACTTTCTCCTCATTTTCTTTCCTTCGTCTTATGCCTCCCACCACCACCTTCTTTAATTCAGCCGGTGCTCATGGTATTTTGTTTCTCTTTATTTACAAGTGCATTACCCATCCTTCCACACCTGTAGAAAAGTTACTTTTCTTTTTTTTTAATGTTTCTTTTTAAAATTAAATTAATTAATTTATTTATTTTTGGCTGCGTTGGGTCTTCGTTGCTGCACATGGGCGTTCTCTAGTTGCGGCGAGCGGGAGCTACTCTTCGTTGCGGTGCGCGGGCTTCTCATTGCGGTGACTTCTCTTGTTGCGGAGCACAGGCTCTAGGCGCCCGGGCTTCAGTAGTTGTGGCATATGGGCTCAATAGTTGGGGCTCGTGGGCTCTAGAGCACAGGCTCAGTAGTTGTGGTGCACGGGCTTAGTTGCTCCGCGTCATGTGGGGTCTTCGCGGACCAGGGCTCGAACCTGCGTCCCCTGCATTGGCAGGCGGATTCTTAACCACTGCACCACCAGGGAAGTCCGGAAAAGTTACTTTTCATTGGATGTTGGTACTTCTTTTCATGTTCTCAACTACAGATGGCCAGTGGAAGTTTGAGTTTGTGTGTGTTTTAAACTTTCTTTACACTGTAATGTTTGTAATAAAAACAAAGAGGAATATAGATTACATGTCTTTGATATAATTTCCCCATATTGTTGTAAGAAATTCAAGAATGAATGCAAGGCATGTAGTTTAAACTTGGAGAGGCAAAAATTCAAAATTTCTTTGAACCAAATCATGGAATTCCTATGCTATTTGTTGATAGATGCATTTCCCATTGAGTCTGAGAGCTGACATCAAATATAGACTCTTCTAAATACACTAGATTCTTCTTTAAATTATATTTTCAGTAGTTAATTAAAATATTTGAAGAACTCATTTCAGTTGCATTCAAGTAAAATTTCCCAAGAGATTACTATGTAAAATAATGCCGATAATTTATGACTGCTTCTGAGGTGTTAGGAACTCTTATAGGCATTTCACACATTAGTTCATTTAAATTTTAAAAGTTATATCAGTTCTAAAATGTAAGAATATCATCCTTATTTCACATTAGGAAACTGAGGCTTCTGAGCAGTTAGTTTGTCAAAGGCCGAGAGCCAGGAATGCAAAAGCTGGAAGTTGTCTGAGTCTGAATTTAAAGCTTCTTCTCCTAAACTAGTGTTTCTCAAAGTTGTGACCACAACATACAATAATAAACTAATTTTAAATTCTGTTTATTTGCACACATACATATAATTGCAGCGTAAGTTTCATTAATATAATACCCTCACCATATGTAATGGACTCTGATATTTTCTATTCTGTTCTAGCCTAGCCTAGCCTCCCCAAGTCATGCCATGCCTTGCCTCTCCTTTTCTCTCCTGTCTTCTTCTGTCCCTCCCATCTCCTCCCGCTTCCTTCCCTTCCTTCCCTTCCATCCCTTCTTATCACATTCCACCCCATTTCATCCTGTCCCACAACCCACTGTATCAGTGTTGTGATGCACACACTGTTCTAGAAACTGCTTCTATGTTCATGAAGCACTGTGGATACAAAACGCAACAAAATGAAACCTTAAGGAACCTGTAAGAGGATGGAAAGAAATTAATGGTTAGATATAGTAATCATGTAAAATAATATATTAAATTTCAAAGGCCTTTGACTTTTTTACTTCTCTGAGGTTAAAAAAGTAGGAGAGATTCCTTGGATTTCTCCTCTCATATTTTTTAAAAAATAATTATTTGGTTGCGTTGGGTCTTAGTTGCGGCGGGGGGGCTCCTTAGTTGTGGCTCACTGTCTCCTTACTTGTGGCATGTGAACTCTTAGTTGTGGCATGCATGTGGGATCTAGTTCCTGGACCAGGGATCCAACCCGGGCCCCCTGCATTGGGATCGCAGAGTCTTAACCACTGTGCCACCAGGGAAGTCCTGTCTCCTCTCATATATATATATGAGGTACGCGGGCCTCTCACTGCTGTGGCCTCTCACTGCTGTGGCCTCTCCCGTTGTGGAGCACAGGCTCCGGACGCGCAGGCTCAGCGGCCATGGCTCACGGGCCCAGCCGCTCCGCGGTATGTGGGATCTTCCTGGACCGGGGCACGAACCCGCGTCCCCTGCATTGGCAGGTGGACTCTCAACCACTGCACCACCAGGGAAGCCCTCCTCTCATATTTTTAAGGGTCCCAGCCTGATAAAGCCAGGAGAATTGGGGAAATGACTCCCATAATATGGGTATACCATGGCTATGCAACTTTGCCATTTATTTCTTCCAAGTCCGTGACACTCATTTTGATACCTAATCAAAAGCTGTTATGCTTTAATTTTGTGGGTATTTTTAATACCTATGCATTATATCCCCAGTAACACTGTGAACTCCAAATCAAGGAACGACCAAATGAGATACTAACTGTGAATGGGTTTTGAAAACAGAAAGCTAAATACATACAATGAATCTTTGCTGATGTATAATCATTGCTGCTAGCATTATTATTATTCTCTTCTACCCCTATGATGTCTTAAAAAATAAATGTTAAATCACTGCCTGCTGTACTGATGAATGAAGGAATTACATACTGGTTTCAATACTGTATGATACATTTGATGGTGAGTGACTGTGAATTACATATCAATTTCTCCATATTTCAGCATTAATTTCTTTATGTATTGTGAGAAAATCATTTATTCAGTTTACTCAACAAAGATTTATTGAGAATTTGGTAGGTATAGAAAGAACACTGTGCTGAATTCCATCTCCACTGCCTTTGTCATAAAATCAGAATTCCTTAGTGTGTCCTTTTTACCTCTTCAGTCTTACCTCCTGTGCATTTCTGCTCACATTCTCGCTGAACAAGTGCTATTTGAAGGGTTCTGAATAAACCATGCATCCAGGCCTTTGTGCCTAAGCCCAACTGTTTATTTAGCCCTATTTGTCTGACAAATCTAATTATGTCTTTCAAAATCCATATCTATCAATTGTTGCTTTCTTTCTCCAAGGGAGTGTCAAGCTTCCATTCATCTATCCATCTAGCCACTTAACAAATGCTTATTGATCATCCACTAGACTCCACCTCTGAGCTGGGTAGTGGTGTTACAGCGGCCATCGTGACAGAGTCCCTGCTCTTGGGAAGCACCTTCTTGCTCTCTGCTCCCACTGCCAGCTCCCTCTTCCATTCCTCTGTTGAGCATGTTGTTTTGTAGCCATTGTACTTATCTGTTTCTTCTGATAGATTATGAACTCCCATGAGGGCATATACTTTAACTTATCTGGGAGGGGGTGGAATTTCCAGTGCCTAGTAAGGGGTCTTGCACGTGGTAGACAACCAGTAAATCCTAAATTAATGAATGGAAAAACTTTTGTGAAAATTGGCGTAGATTGCTCATCACAAGCCTGGTGATGCAAGCTATCCCCAGCCTCTCACATTTGGGGCTTTCTGATTTACTTCTGTTTGCATCTTCACCTAGAATTGGGAATAATGCTACTCTCCACATAGTGAACACTGAGGATTATGTTGGAAATGTGAATGTTCATTTTTTGTGCTTGAAACATCTAGAAGGAAGGGTTCTGCACAAGAGGATCAAAGTCTGTGGTTATATGGATTATGTCAACAAGATTTAAATAAATAATATTTGTGCTATACTAGAAGTACTACTACTAATAAATATACAATACTTATTTTGATGGCTGTTACATATTTTCTTTGAAGATATTGAAGTGATATATGAGAAAAAGTAAATTTTTAAAAATCTATTACTGCTGAAGTCCGTTATTGTTCAGTCACAATTTGATTGAAATGATAGGTTTTAGGAGATTTCTACTCCAAATAAAATTGTGCAAAGATTATTTTTTGGTCACCTATCTCAAATGTTTAGGTAGTGATCTTAATGGAAAAAGTCTGTAGTTGTTGGAAGTTGGTGTAAATCTATCAGAAACTCTTGTGAAATGATGGTACAGTAAATAGGAAAAGATTCCTCAATTCCATTCTTCATTAAAAAATTCATATGTAGTTGTTTCGTTTTCATACTGATTTCAAGACAGACTGATCTTTAGAAATCCATCTGTCTTAATTTTAAGTTGTGGAACTATCATGAGGGACTGTTCGATGTTTCACATATACAATAAATATTTCATTTAACTTCTTTGCAAGCAAAGGGGTATAAAACATTTAACATCTGCTACAAATGGTTGTACCTTGTAAATTGTAAGTTCAATATATTATGTTTTCATAAAAATTTGCATTGCTAAATGAGGCTTTATTTTTATATACAATTTATAGTTCCAAATCATCCATGTGTTAGCAGTAGCCAGATAATGAAATGTAGATGGTGGTTTAGCATTGTTTATTTATTGAGGCAAGAAGTAGATGGATAAGGAATAGATTTGATATGATGCAAATAATAGGATTGATGGTCCTGAAATCCAAACTCTGGTACATATCATTTACTGATGAATAAATCTAACTATACTGATACCACTTACATACATATTATTAACTGATGATTCTCTATAGGATGAGGCTAATGTGAGTAAGAGGGATTTCTAAGGCTCTCTTCCAATGGGGCTGGAGGCTTTATTTACTAGTTAAAACCCTGTAAATCTCTTCCTAGCACTGGCAATTCAGTATCAGATTTTTTGAGCTGATTTTAATTAAAGTTGATTTTAGGCTCAATGTCACCTCATGTGAAGCTAAAATGGTCTGTGGAAAGTAGTCTTTTATGTATGAGGGTAAAAGAAGAATTTTAAAAGAGTTATACGGGTATGTGTGTGTGTGGTATGTGTGCATGTTTATATATGTATAATATATTCGAGAACACTAAGATAAAGCCAGCCAGAAATATCGTACAGCTTTTTTGTTACTGTAGTTCGTTTGAGCTCCAACCAAAGGCACTCCAGCCAACTGAAGTCAGACCCTCTGAGTCACCAGTGTATACCCATGTGACCATGGACAAATCACTTAAACCCTTAAGTTCCTCTGTGCTCATCTGTAATTTTTTTTTAATTCCTACCATCAAAATATATACTTCAAAAGCCATATAGAAAAAGATTACAAATTTGACATGTTGTAGACTGACAGAGAATATATGTAACATATATGTTAGATGCTGGGTAAATATATACCATAAATCTATAAATAACATAAATTGTTCCTACAGATCACTAGACAAACTCAATGCAAACATGGACGATGGTTATGCAAACAAAATTCATAGAAGGAGATATGCAAATGGCCATATGACATACACTTAAGAAGAAAACATTACTATGAGATACCTTTCTTCACCCTGAGCATTGGTAAAACTTTTTAAAAGATTGGTATTACGCAGTGTTGGTAATGGTATGGGGAACTGGGCACTCTGATATATTATTGGAAACATTTTGCAGGCCAATTTGTCATTTAAAAATTTAAATATAATACTTTGCAAGCAATTGGACTTTTTAAACTCTACTTATACATCTACATATTTATACATTTGTGCAAACTCATGCACATAGGCTTTTTATTTACAATCACAAGGTGATTGGAGAAGTGTTAAATTATGGCATATCTGTAAATTAGGATGTGATAGAGATGTGTATCTAGACATGGAAAGGTCCAAGACATTGCAGAAGTGAACAGAAACTATATGCTACGTCTATTACCTGTCTATCTGTCTATCTATCAATCTTTCTATTTAGTGTGTGTGTATGCACATAAATGCTTAGTTGAAAGGGGCATCTGGAAGCATACACAGCAAACTTAACAGTTGTTAACTTTGGGAGGGGGGTAATTTCTCTTTTTATTCCCTAAACTTCTAAATTGCTTTAACTTTACAGGGCTAAACTTTTAATAATATTTTAGAAACCAACAGAAGTTCTATATTATCCCTGCCTATATCCCTGCCTATATGCTGTTAAGGTCAAAGGGAATTACTGAATGTAAGTTTATTTTTGAACACTGCAGTTACCAAATAGTAGATATAAAGTGTATGCACGTCATGGTATGACTTCATCTTTACTATCTGGACTTATGTAGAAGGTGCATCATGTAATTTTGGATGAATCTGAAGAGCCCCCACTTGACAAGCACTTAATTTATACTGCATAGTTCACTACTAATTGGATCTGTTGGGTTTGAATAATGCTAAAATTTCTCTTCTGGTAATCCCAGAGAATTAAAATGGGAAAGTTGCCACATATAGGGGTTTTCAGTCAGTCTCTCTGTCTTTTTCATTCTTTCTCTCTCTCACTTTCTCTGTAACTCTGTGTGCTCTGTTTGCTCCATTCTGCCTCTTTCTTCATCTCTTCTCTCATTCTCTTAAATTCTAAAAATATTGATAGTCGTATATAAATACTGGAAGAAAATTGTAATTTGACTTCCTAACAGTAATGTTAAACTTTGAAATGTTTAAAATTGGTTAAGTCAAGGCAACAAATTAAACCCTGACTGACTGTCAATCTTATTATAGTCTCTCACTTATATAAAGACTCAAGATCTTTTGCCCAGTTCATTTCTACTCCATCAGGTTCCTAAGAGCCTCTGCAGTGAAGATGCTAATATGCCCACTACCACTGTTTCCTCTTCAGTCCTCTAAGAAATCCTGGGCATTTCTTGGTCCAACAACCTGAGAGGTCCTGGCCTTCATTACTATTGTCTTCTCACTGATGAGGAGACCTATTAGTATTATAGTTTGAGAAATCAATTTAGTGGGTTGAGACCATCATTTTTAAACACAGGATCGAAAGTAACAGAGTGCACACAACGTGTTGTAAGGGAAGTATTATTTATAAAACTTTATCTTCTCTCTCTCACTCTTTTTCTCTCTGATGCTGATGATTCTCAAAAGCCATAACAACTACATTTGCCATAATAAACAGACACAAAATATGTAAAGCTAGAATCTACTTGATCCTTTTTCTTACTACAGCCTCATATGTATCTTTTATGAGCCCTGATACTCTTTTATGTAAGTACCATCTTTTATGAAAGCTGCTTGACCTTTGGGCTTCCTTATTAATGTTTTGGAAGCCAATTCCATATAGGCAGTGCCTTAGGAGAAAGATCTGGCTTCTAGTTCCAACTTAACCTCTCTTAGCTCTTGGAGACTTTGGCAACACGATGAACTTCTCTGGACCTTGTCCTTCATATATAGAATGGATAGAGTAATATCAAATGTTAATAAAAACTGAAGGAGAAACCCAGATAATGAATCAAAGTAAAAACTGAAGGAGTAACCCAGATAATGAATCAAAGTCCTTTCTAGGTCTAACATTTGTGTGTCTAAGACCATGTCATTCTATTGCACATGAAAATATCGTAAGCTCTTTCATATCCAGTGCTATGTAGACGTTTGGCCAGTTTTCTTTTTAAACTGTTAGATCACTTCACCCATATCATCTGTCAGCTCTTACTGTATTTTACTTGGACATTTGTCATTTTTCTTTCTCTCCATTTTGGATTTACTCTTATCTTTTGTGAGTTTTTTAAAAATATAATTTAGCACTTGTGTGCAAAATGTTAAATTCTTAAATAAATATATTTAGAAGGATTTAAAAGTACACAAATGCACACGTATATGCACATATAAAATCTATTTTTTAACATAGGAGTATGACACTTCCTTGGAAATAATGCGTTGTGATTTATTTCAGCTTTTACTTTCACACATGCATAATATAGGTTGCAAATTATCTGACATTTTTCAATATTCACCTGTTTTGAGGTGAGCCTCTTAGGAGACTTACATTTGAGAAATCTAAAACAAAACAAACTATTTAAGAGCCCTCCTCTTTTATGCATCTTCTATCCAGAGAGGCATTTGTAAGTTTGAAAGGGCAGCAGAGTTACCCAGGGGAAGTTAATTTTCACACAAATTTTCATTTCCCAATGCAGGGACTCTTCAAAGTGAGAGCAAATTAAAGGTAATAGATGACCAATGACTATCCTTATGTACATTGATATTATACACAGGATTTCTTTCCTATCAACATTTAGCATTTTCCACCCCTGTATTAGTTGTCGTGATTGGGTGGGAAGAACTATTTTTTTTCACTTTGTCACACTCATTTCTCTTACAAGATACATTACTTCAAGCAGACTAAGATTCATATTGATGCTTGGAAATAAGAAATATGAAAGAATAGAAAAGGCCAAATACACCCCCAAACACACACACCCTCCTCCCCAATTGCTAGACTCACTTTCCTGCAACGCTGAGACTTACACACGAGTGATCGTGGTACATCCTCCTCTCTGCCTTCCTACCCCTACTTCCCCTAATATATTCCTGTATTCATCTTTATCTTCATTAGGGGGTGTCCACAGTCAGTTAAATACCTTAGAGTTTCAATGGGTTTGTAAAAGCCTGCGTTACCTGAAATACTGCAATTCTCAGAGAAATAAAACTAAACTATGTCTATAATAGGTTTTATCCTTTTGAGTGGAAGTTTACACCATACTACTACTTTGAAATATCTATTTATAATTTTTTTATGCTGTAGCACCATGGGAAATCTATATTTTTTCCTTCTCTCTAGGCTTTTCAATGGTTGGGGAGTCAAGACAGTGCCTGGTTAATTAGCAGCTGGTTTGTCCACATCCCCAGAGGCTCATTCAGTCCCAGCCCAGACACAAATGTACAGCTTCAAACCAGGGAAGGTGACTTTGATGTGGGGCTGATATGATTCTCAAGGGGGCATATTTGAGGATTCAGCTACAGTGTATGCCCCAGGTACCCAGGCTGATGGCTGATTGACTCCTAATATCTGAATTATTCTCCTGAACCAGTACAACTCAACGGAAACCCCAATTTGCCAGGGTACCACAGATAAAGAATTCACAATAGTCCCTGCCCTGATACAAACTCACATCCATAGAATTGAGGTAGAATCTCAGTAATCACTGACTAGCCAGGGATGATAAAGCCCAACTTCACTTAAAGTGGTTTATTGACTTGACATTTTTCTGAAGGAAACTCCTCTCATTGCTTTTGATTATAATTTCCACAGGGATCAGATGTTATATTTTAGCATTAATTTTGTGTACTATGACATCAGGGAAAATTATTTAGTAATTTAATGTAACTGTATTTTCTCTAACAGAAAATTTAACTGAAGAAGACCAATGGGTAAATAGTCTCATTTCTCTCATAAAACCAGGTTGGAAACGGTTCTATTACAGGGAGCACACACATATACCTCACAGAAGGAAATAGAGTTAAATAAACAGGAAGTAAGCACTAGTGATACGTTGAGGATGCTTTTTTTTTTAAGTTTTGGCTTTTCAGGTGTTAGTTATGGTCCATTCTAAAAAAAAAACATGTTATGCTTTAATAATAATAATATTAGCCCTGGAAGTAAACATTAGCGAAGCTCTCAAGATATATGTGTAGATAGATAGATATAGATAGATATATTAAGACCAAATGTTTAACTCTTGAGTCAACTAGCAGAACACCACCCTTCATTTATAAAATAGAATGTAGGAACTTAAAAATGCTTTGTATGACAAAAGAATCCAGTGTGAATTTGTACACACACACACGCAAATGTTACAATCCATATATATATACATATTTATGCACATATGTATATACCCACACACACATATATATGCAAATGTATGTATGTATGTTTGTATGTATGTATGTCTCTATCTATCTAACAGGAGGAGAAAAGCTTCATTCTGGCTATGGCAGTTACTAATGAACATAGTGATTTACTATCAACATCAATAAAGAAATAAGTCTCTGAATAGACATCTCAGTATATATTTTCTACATACTAAGTGGCATATCTTGTAAATAAAAGGGAAACTAGATCACTATATTTTTATCCTCCAAGCACTGTATATCCCATACTTATTTTAGTATTTAAATTGCTATTTCCAAATATATTTATTATTATTAAGCATATGGGATGAGATGATGGTTTCCTAGATACAGTAGAGTCTGGTTTTTTGACTTTGTCGGGACTTCTTTTTTTCCTTGCATGTTAATAGTTCTTCACTCTATGTCATGCCCAGAGGAAGCACTAGTGAATAAATAAAATAGTGCCAACTGTGATTTTAAGATAAATGTTTGGTACCAAAATATAAGCTGTGAATGATACCACAATTCTGTTGTCATTGTTCAGAAAGTGGCGTTTTACTAACCCCTCCTGTTCTTCATTAGAATCAAGTACTGTTTATCGTTTTTGTCATAAGACTTTCATCCATTTAATTTGTAGGTACTGAGAATAGAACGTATTATCTTTATCATCTCCTTCATTTAATGATTAAATTTCCCTAGAATATACAACCAATGTAAGATTCAGGACTGAAAATGTTAGTTAAATGTGAGTTTCTCAAATTGTGCAAGAGCTTAATCATTCTCTGACCTGAGAAGGTTATGCTCCCCCCATTACCAATACAATACACCACGGTTTTTCCAAAGTTCGCTTTATTCCACTTCGTTTTTACAAAAAACTTACATACCTGTTTTCACTAACCAAGAGAAATTTGAAGAGGATTTTCACTTTTGTGAAAAAAGGCGAAAAGCTAAAACCAAACAGCGTTCAGCATTTGTTTTGCAGTGAGTCTCAGTAGTGCAGGAGCAGTGAGAGTGGCGCCACCAAGCTCCTTCCCAGGGAACCACACTCAGTGTCTCAGCCTCAATCAGTTATCGCTTTGAACTGTGTCTGTGAGTGTCTGTGCTTGATCTCCACTTAATTTGTGCGTCAGTTAGCAAGATGTATTCTAAGGTGATTGTTTTTTGCTTTACGCTATTACAGCTTACTAAAGGTTTCATAGGAACTCTCCACTTTCAGACAGCTGGGAAAAGCTGTATTTGTATTACAGAAAAGCAGGCGGTTGCATTCGCCATATCCACTGTATAAGAATTCACAGCTGCAGAAAAATGAATTATGCATTTTCTTAAGACAATAATCATATCATGGCAACGGATTACATACTTAACTATAATCAGCTTTCACTAGTCATGGAAGGTAAAATTAGCTCTATTAGTTCAAGTCACAACTTTCTTTAAGTAGTAATATAAATCCAATTATATTGAGTTACTTTAACTTTTTTTGGTGATTACTCCATTGTTTTCACTGCAAGCTATTTTGAATGAGTTGTGTAATTTGTTTATATATTTACATTATGTTCTATATGGTGGTGTTAATCGACTTTACATATTTGACATTTTCTGCTCACTAAATGAGTTCCCTATGTTGTTATGCGTATAATTAATGCTAAAATATATAATGCTGGGTGACCCCTATAATTGTGTTGACATTGCATATTAACATTATTAAAAAAAGAAGTACCTGTGATAATATGAGTTGATGTTCACAGAACTTTCTGAGCCTTTTTCTAACGAAAATTTAAACTCAATACTGTTCATCAGTGCCAGCAGTTGTTTTTGTGTGTGTGTTATAACCAGGCCTATCTCTTCCCAAATGCCTGGAGGCAGAGCTGTTTACAGAGAGTTAGAAATGAAGGCATTGTTTTGAAACTTCAGCCTGCCTGAATCAAATACTCCTTTTATGCATGGATAGTTAAATGGGTAAAAAAGATAGTTGACAGAAATATATGGAAATACCCTGACAAAGTGATTTGACCTTTTCATTAGGTGCTGGAAATAAAAAGAGAGAATAAAAAGAAGACTTTTATTTAACCTTTTGAACAAAAACCTGCTTACAAGTCAGACACATCTTGGGTTTGTGCATGAGCTACTGATGGCATAAAGGCTCATTTGCTCCTTAAAGAACAAAATTTGAGCACAAGGAAAGAGAACCATTCCCTGTTACAAGTAAGCTCTATTTAAAAAGTGTAGCTCTCTACTTAAAAAGAGTAGGCCTGGCAAGGGTCTGTCATTGGGCCAGCCAAGAGGATAATATGCAGAGACATTTAAATTCAGTGGGACAAACACTACCCTTTGTTGGCTCCCACACTCAGACACATACACAGAGCTTCCACTAAAGTTAGAGCACTGTATCTAATTTGGAATTCAGAAGATGGCCAAAAATAGTTTATTGTCATATTCAGATTTTATTCATGGCTTTCTAGGTTGGTGTGTATAACATCACTTCTCTAAAGCCAGCCATTCATCAGCATTGGTCACTATTCCTTCACATACCAAGGTTGGGGGTGGGTTTAATAAAGAGATTAAGAAAGAATGTGTTTAGCACAGATTTGACAAGACTCGAAAAAAGAAAAAGGTTAGGGATACATTTTGGAGTCAAATCTTCTCCTTTGCTCTAAACCTGCTCTTCATGTAAACAATATTTTGGGGTATTTAAATTAAATTATTAAATTTTGTAATTTAAAATTATTTAAATTACAAAAATAATAGATGTGTATTACAAAAAATCATGTTATGAGTAAAAACAAAACTAAACTAAAGCTCTCTTTCTGTCTGTACTTCTACTTCCTTGGGGAAAGCACTTTTAATAATATGGTTCTTTCAAATTTTTTGCTATTCATTTACAAATATACAATTGTGCTTGTGTGTGTTTGTGTGTGTTTGTGATATGTATATTTTCCTGCAAGATGCTTTTTTTTTTTTAACTCAGTAAAATATCAAGGGCAACCTTGTATGTTGAAAGCTGTAAATACTCTCAGTTTTTAACAGTTGCATGTTATCTATGTGATTAAATTTTTTCCTAATGTTGGGTTTTAGTCCGTCTCCAGTGTTTCTCTATTACACACAAAAAATTGCCCCAGTGAATATTAATCAGTGAATGCTTATGAGCACGTGAGCTTTACATTAAAAAAAAATTCCCAGATGTTTGGATAAATGTTGAATTCCCATGTTGATAGATTCTTTCTTGCAACCCTAAAAATAGTATGGGATTATTGATGTATTTAAAATAATGAAAATGTTTATTGACCTTAGTGTATCTACGGCATTGTTGACCTTTTGAAAATCCAAATCTAGATATGAGTCAGTGGTATGAAAATAAAAATAGGAGAGAGTTTAAAATGATTTGTGATAAAATATATTGACACCTGAAATAACCTTATGTGAAGAAATACTTCATCATGCTGTTTATTTTAATATTATTCTTATATTTCACAGAAACATTTCTATCCCTTGCCAAAATCATGGTCTATAATATGACCCTATTTTTTTAACTAGATTTTTGGTTTTGGAGGTAAAAATAAATACTGATAAGCTTATGCTGTTTATAAAACAGAAGAGAATACGATGTATTGAATTTAATCATTGTAGAACCGTTTGTGTTATTAGTCCATTTGGGAGAAAAACAAATGCAGCTATGCCCACCACTCCTTTTATTCATGTGTAGCATAGAATTTGAAATACATTAAAGCAAACATCAAAGTAATGAGTTTATTAGTCTTGCAAATTTAAATTAGGAAGTTCTAATTATTTTCATAAATAGGAGAAATGTTTATATTTTCAGTGCTTATAAACTATATTTTATTATCCAGACTGAATATTGTAGCAGGAATTTTATTGTTAATAACCATATACAACTAAAAAAACTACCACACATTTTAGGAAATCCGTAAGTTTGGTTGTTTAAAAGTCTCCATTGGCTTCTATCATGTACATATTTCTATTACAATATATAACTGGAAAAACACAACTAGAGTATGTCCAAAAGAGAGTAGTTACATTACAGAGGGTCCTGAAACTATGTCATAGAAAGAACTGTAGAATGATCTGGAGGTATTTATCCTATGAAGAAGAAACAACCATAACTGTTATAAACTATTTCAAGAGCTCTCATGTGGAAAATAAGCTAAATTTATTCTGTGTAGGTGCATAAAGCAGAAAAAAAGACCAACGAGTAGATGTTGAAAGAGGAGCAAATTTCACTTTTAGTCTAATGCTTATGGATATTTTCTGCTTATACAAATAATATGTATTTATTGTACAAAATGCAAGAAAGTACTAAAATATTACTTTTGATTCCACCACCAAGAAATAGTTTGGTGTATTTTCTTTCAAGATTTTATTCGTGTACAATATTCAAATTAAGTGGTCATTATTAGACTTCTAACAGTTATTAGTTGCATAGGGAAGAAAAGGAAGATATTATTTCTCAGCAAATTGAATATTTGTAACGTTTATTTCCACTCAAAAATTCCTACTTAGCATCACTTTTTTTTAAACTCACCCATTCAGTCAGTTTCCTTCTTAGTCAGTGTTCTGCTGATTTTTGTATACAAGTTAGAAAGGACTGTTTTCAAAAATATAATGCAAATAGGTGCAAAGTCAAATTATGGTTTTTGGAAAAGATTAAGGATTTTATTAACTCGCTGAGAATGATGTTGGAAAACAGTTTGAACAGCAAAGCTTCTGAAATTCTGGTTGAACTTAACCTGTTGATAGTCCAATAAGAGGACACCTGCAATATTTGTGGCATGGTAGATGCTTAAAAAGAAAAGTGAGGGGCAGGGAGAATAATTTGCTTGTAAGAGGAGTAAGAAAACTCTAGGGGAAGTTGATAGAGCCCTAGAGTATTTTGGCAAAACTGAAAACTTTGTTATGGAACTCACCATTTTTTCTGATACAGTTGAGTTTGAAACAGTTTATACTAAATCTGAACATAGGCATACCTTATGACCTAGCATTACACCTTTAGCTACATACCCAGTAGAATTGTGTACACCAAGATGTGTTTACGAAAAATATGTGTAAAGTATATTTATACACATTATATTACTAATAGCCAACAAGCAGAAAAAACCAATGCTCCTCAAAATTAGAATGGATAAATTGTGATATATTCATGTAGTGAAACATCATGCAGCAATGAAAATGAATGAGCTATTATCACATACAATAATATTTGATGAACCTTAAAATATAATGTTGGAAAAAGAAGCAAAACACAAAACTGCCTAATATATGATTTAAGTTTTACAGTGTTAAAAAACAGGCAAACCCAATCTACGGTGTTAAAAGTCCAGCTAGTAGTTACTTAGAGAGGGTTAGCAACAGAGAGGGCCGTGAGGAGGGCTACTGTGGTTTTCAAACTGTTTTATTTCTTGATCTGGCTGGTTTCTTGAGTGTGTTTGCTTTGTGTTAATTCACTGAGATCTACAGGTATTGTTTATTCACTTTTCTGTACATATGTAGCATTAGAATAAGAGTTTATATTTAAAAAACTTCATCACATCCCCTCCAGAAAAATCACAACATTTAGTCACTTTTTGTTCGTTATAAGAAGGTGCTCACATATATACAATGGAATATTACTCAGCCATAAAAAGAAACGAAATTGAACTATTTGTAGTGAGGTGGATGGACCTAGAGTCTGTCATACAGAGTGAAGTAAGTCAGAAAGAGAAAAACAAATACCATATGCTAACACATATATATGGAATCTAAAAAAAAAAAAAAAAAGCTTCTGAAGAACCTAGGGGCAGGACAGGAATAAAGATGCAGACGTAGAGAATGGACTTGAGGACATGCGGAGGGGGAAGGGTAAGCTGGGATGAAGTGAGAGAGTGGCATGGATTTATATACACTACCAAATGTCAAATAGATAGCTAGTGGGAAGCAGCTGCATAGCACAGGGAGATCAGCTCGGTGCTTTTTTTTTTTTTTAACGTCTTTATTGGGGTATAATTGCTTTACAATGGTGTGCCAGCTTCTGCTCCATAACAAAGTGAATCAGCTATGCACATACATATGTTCCCACATCTCCTCCCTCTTGCGTCTCCCTCCCTCCCACCCTCCCTATCCCTCCCCTCCTGGCGGTCACAAAGGACCGAGCTGATCTCCCTGTCAGAGTGGCCATCATCAAAAAATCTAGAAACAATAAATGCTGGAGAGGGTGTGGAGAAAAGGGAACAGTCTTGCACTGATGGTGGGAATGTGAATTGGTACAGCCACTATGGAGAACAGTATGGAGGTTCTTTAAAAAACTACAAATAGAGCTACCATATGACCCAGCTCGGTGCTTTGTGACCACCTACAGGGGTGGGATAGGGAGGGTGGGAGGGAGACGCAAGAGGGAAGGGATATGGGGATATATGTATATGTATAGCTGATTCACTTTGTTATAAAGCAGAAACTAACACAACATTGTAAAGCAATTGAACTCCAATAAAGATGTTTTATAAAAAAAGGTGCTCAGAGTTCTAACTAAATTTTAATGACCATATATTAAAATCAACTTATTTGTGTATTTGTTTACTTTTGAGAGAAGGTCCTTCCCCCTTCCTCCTCCCCATCTTATTGTGAAATTTGTGTTCACTAATCACCTCTGGTATCTCAGATAATTAAAATCTCCAATTTATTCTGCCAGATATCAAATATCATACTTTTTATATATAAGTTTCACCTATCATTCTGCTGTTGCCATTTTCCATGATATTAAATATTTCATTGACTGAAAGTACCAAAATGTATTTACCACTTCCTTATTTTGGGAAACAAATTATTTCCAGTTGAAGAAATACTTTTTAACAAAGATGTTAACAAATGAAACAGGTATCTCGGAAGAGTGTGGTCCCTTTATTGGAGACGTTCAAACTGAGGCTAGTGGCCACTTACTGGAAGAGTATGGGGAATCAGACTGACACTCCAGTGCCTAACAAATGTTAAGCTTTTCAAAAATGTCTGTGGAATGAATTAATGTTTTTGGAAGTCCTTCCAACTCTGATCGCCTAGGATATGTGAGCAAGCAAAATCAACAAAAATATTGTGAAATATTCACTAACTGAGGCTAATCGGAGTATGATGGTGCCTGATTGTAGTTATGACATCCACATCTATGATTCCTGATTCAACTCCAGTGCTTTGATATTTATTCTTCAACTTTGCTTTTGTTTTAGAGATAGAAGATCAGCACCGTTAATATTGCTGGGAGCCTTTGCTTTTGGCAAATGGTAGATAAGTTGTCTCAAAAATAGCTTTATCTCAGTGGCAGAAGAATGTTTAACAGAGCTTTACACTTTATTTTTATTCTCCATCACCCTTGCATAGTACTAGTTACAAGGTAGATACTTTTAGTAACCTTCCTTGTATGACCCAACTATTTTGTGAGAGTAAGCTTTGGTTCCATCATTATTGTCATTCTTCACTTAGCCATGTGTGAATGAACTTAAGACTTTAAGAAGTAAGTGCTTTCTTATTTCAAGAGTGTTCTTTTTTTCTGTTTTACTGAACATGGAGGTCCAACACTGAACTGTACTTTCATTGTTTCTTCATATTTACAACATAACTAATACTATTATTTATAAAGAACTTTTTATTCTATACTTCTTTTCTTTATATTTTTGAGAAGAAGTAAAGCTCCAGAGATTATAGTCCAATGGGTCAGTTTCTCAATCAGAAGAAAAGGAGGGTTTTGATTACATATCCCTTTGAGTGCAGTGCAATGAGACATACACAATGAAGGGGAAGGTATCAAGAAGGAGAAAGAAAGCAGTAGAGGTTAAATATGTGTTTCCCTGTGCATATATGTTAACATGTGAGCTATGCATACTTGTATATGTATATGTGTATGTTTGAGTGTATACACATATACATAGGTAGGTAGACATGCATAAATAATGGGGAATCCCAGCTGACCGGAGTAAAGAGTGTACACATCCATATGTGGAGTTCCCAGACAGAACGCATTACACATTTTCACATTATTTGTAACCACTGATTTATCTGGATATAGCTATACTTCTTGGGAAAAAATGTCTGCCATTCAGCCCTGTTGGTGTATTTGGTCAACTGTGTGATATGGGGTGGCTTAGAGAACATAAGGCAAATTTTAGGAAGGACTTTGTGGCCCCAGGAAAGAATTCATCCAAAGGAAGAAGTCTGGATCAGAAACCTGGGTTCAGTGGGGGGAGCTGGGCCACTGGAGGGAATTTTGAACTTGGAATCAGCATGGTGGTTTCACTGAATCTGCCCCAGTCCAGCAGTCCTTATGGTAGTTGCATATCCCTAGATGTTAAGGTCTGTGTGGAACTGAAAGAGATGTTGCACAAAAGTATTATGTGTTTCTATATGGAATCTTGAAAAAAAAATGGTTGTGAAGAACCTAGGGGCATGACAGGAATAAAGATGCAGACGTAGAGAATGGACTTGAGGACACGGGGAGGGGGAAGGGTAAGCTGGGATGAAGTGAGAGTGGCATGGACATATATACACTACCACATGTCAAATAGATAGCTAGTGGGAAACAGCCACATAGCACAGGGAGATCAGCTTGGTGCTTTGTGACCACCTAGAGGGGTGGGATAGGGAGGGTGGGAGGGAGAGGCAAGAGGGAGGAGATCTGGGGATATTTGTGTACATATAGCTGATTTACTTTGTTATACAGCAGAAACTAACACAACATTGTAAAGCAATTATACTCCAATAAAGATGTTAAAAAAAATAAAGTGTACAACAAAAAGTATTATGCGTATTAATACTTATGAATATACCGGATATAAAAATACCAGAGATTTACAAAACCAGAGGTTTTTAAAATTTTTTGAGCTAAAAAAAAGCCTTTGAATTAATAATTTGATGAATTGCAGTTCTTCTTGGGCAATGTAATTAACCTCCTAATTTCGGTGGGTCACTATAATTTTTAGATTAAAGCTTTGGAAGCTTTTATAATAGCAGTATTTTATGTTTGAGTAATGCTTTACAATTTGCAAAGTGTTCTGTTTTCAGATACTTGGTAATATAAATAGGTCGAGTATTGCCTCCACTTTCCATTTTAGGCAACTGTGCCTTAGAAAGTTTAAATTAGTTATCAAGTTCACAAAGCCAGTAGAGTTGGAAGTCAGACCCAAGTATTTGGACTTTTACTTTAAAATTCTTTTTTTATGTTACATTAAGTCCAACATAATACATTCTTGAAAACAGTTAAAAATATACACTTTACTAATTACTCGATTGAGAACCTGTGGATAACAGGAAACTTGCTTAATTTCCTAATTAAACAAAATTGTCTTCCACCTTATTATGCAGATGTTATTTTCAGCATTTATCCTAAAAAAGTGCCATTTGGTAATTAACTAATTATACAAGTTTTATTTAACAATTCTGTTGATCTCATTACTGGGTTAAATATAATCATTTTTCTTTAACTGTATGAGGTACAACAGTACAAATTAATTTTCATTGTGGATCTTGGTTCTTGCTGACAACAAATAGTCAAAATAAAAGGTTTCTTTAACCTAAAAATGGAGGAGGATGGCATCAGAATTTACTGTCTTCTTAACTGATTGCTAATTAGTTGTCCCTGAGCACACAGGTTATACATTATTCACTGCCTTCTGTTGTCTGAAGTTTTCTCTTTCTTTTTCTTCTTCTAAATCTGAGTGTCTATTTGCTTCATTCAAAGCCCAATATTAGGATAATAAAATGGAGTCAGGGATATGGAAGTGAGTATAGGAAAAAGATGAGAACTCTATTGTAAGAAACTTGATATTCTGTAACTCAAGTATAGTCATGTAAAGAAAATAAAAACAAAATAACTCCTGGTTTTTCAAGTTCAAGTTGATATTTAAAATATTTTTAAAATATTAAGTCTAACTCAATGACTCCTGTAAAACTTGAACTAGAAATACTTATGACTGTGATATCCTGAGTCCTTTTTCCCATTAAATATGAAATTTAGCCAGGTCATTGATTTCATTGCACAATCAAAAATTCCTGGTCTATTAAAGCATGTAAACAAAATGAAAACAAACCAAAGAATTTTGGATTGGTGTTTATCACTTCTTCTCTAAACTCAGAAGAAAAAATTCTGACAATGAGGATCTGCCAGCCAGCCCTGTGCTTTGGCAATAATCAGAATAAAAAATATTATAAATAAATGTTTTCATGTACTTATTTTCCAAGGGATGGATCTGAGTACAGAATCTATGTAGACCCAGAAGAGAGTGCGAGAAGAAAGGGCCAGGTTGGGGATGTAGCCAGCCGCCTAATTACACTAATAGGTTCACAGCACAGTTGGGTCACAAATTGTGTTTCTAAACTTAGGAGATGAATCTCCACCATAAATTATTGAAAAGCACTCTGTGGTGCTCCACTCTCCATTTCCCACAAATTAGATTACTGAGAGCTATAAAGCATCTTTAGAAAGTATTTTCCTTTCTGTTTTAAAATTTTCTTTCATCATCAATTAGTGTCAACTTTGAAAACATCGGCTATAACCAGAAAACATGAAATCAAAAGATAAAATAAAGAAGCAAGGAAATTATTCCTAAAAGAAGCAGAAGCATATTGTTTAACCTGCTAGGGAGAGTTAACTTACTAATGAAATATTTGTGTGTTTCTATATCCCAAACTTCCTTAGGATAGAAATGTAATAACATATTACATAAATATAGTTCCCAGATTTCATCTCCATGTTGACATCTGTTGTGAAATAAGCATAGTTAAACTAGAATAAATTTTGTGAAGACAATTCATTCTATAACATAAATTAACCAACTTGCATTATCACTCCACATTTAGCTTTTGAGCTATATATATTCACCACTTTCATTAATAAGATTCATGAATCTGAAATGGAGTTGGTAGAAGATATTAGAAAATAAGATTATGAGTGACACTACACTAAATTTAAGGTTTGGCCACTCTGCTTAGCTTATGATTTTCTTCATGCCCTCTCTTTTTCTGTGTCTATAAAAATGGGGATAACAACTACTTTTCTCTGCTTACTTTAAATGAGATGATCAGTAAGCTGCGAGATCAGTCAAAATTGTTTTTCAGATTCTAAATTGAATATAGAGCAATGTGCCATTTAAGGTCTCTTTGATTGCAAGTTTAAAAATGTCCAATGACATACTGTGTTCATGGATTAGAATTAATATTGTTAAAATGACCATACAACCCAAGGCAATCTACAGATTCAGTGCAATCCCTATCAAAATACCAACGGCATTTTTTACAGGACTAGAACGAATAATTCTAAAATTTGTATGGAAACACAAAAGACCCTGAGTAGCCAAAACAATCTTGAGAAAGAAGAACAAGCTGGAGGTTTTAAGACCCCCGATTTCAAATTATGCTAGAAAGCTAAGTCATCGAAACACTGTAGTTCTGGCACAAATACAGACACATAGATCAATGGAACAGAAATAAAGCTATGCTTGTACAGTCAATCTATGATAAAGGAGGCAAGAATATGCAATGGGGAAAAGACAGTTTCTTCAGTAAATGGTGTTGGGAAAACAAGACAGCTACTTGCAAAAGAGTCAAACTGGACTACTTTCTCATACCATATGCAAAAATAAATTCAAAATTGATTAAAGACTTAAATGTAAGACCTGAAACCATCCATAAAACTTCTAGAAGAAAACATAAGCAGTATGCTCTTTGACATCAGTCTTAGTAATATTTTTTTGGATCTGTCTCCTCAGGCAAGGGAAACAAAAGCAAAAATAAACAAGTGGGACTACAAACTAAGAAGCTTTTACACAGCAGAGGAAACTGTCAAGAAAATGAAAAGGCAGCCTACTAAATTGGAGAACATATTTGCAAATGTTATATCTGATAAGGGCTAATATCCAAAATATACAACTCATACAACTCAACAACAACAACAAAACAACCCAATTTAAAAATGGGCAGAGGACCTGAATAGGCATTTTTCCAGAAAAGACATATAGATGGCCAACAGACTTATGAAAACGTCATTCATCATCAGGGAAATGCAAATCAAAGCCACAATGAGACATCATCTCACACTTGTCAGAATGGCTATCATCAAAAAGACCACAAATAAGAAGTGTTGGTGAGGGTGTGGAGAAGAGGGAACCCTCGTGCACTGTTGGTAGGAATGTAAATTGCTGCAGCCATTATGGAAAACAGTGTGGAGATACTTTAAAAATAGAACTACCATACAATCCAGCAATTCTACTTCTTTCTGTTTCGGAAGAAAACAAAAAAAGATAATTGAGAACATATTTGCACTCCTATGTTCATTGCAGCATTATTTACAATAGCCAAGACATGGAAGCAACCTAAGTGTCTGTCTATAAATGAATGGGTAAAGAAGATGTGGTATGTATGTGTGTGTGTACACACACACACACACACACACACACACATATATATACATATATTTAATATATAATGGAATCTTATTCAGCCATAAAAAAAATGAAATCTTGCCATTTGTGACAGCATGGATGGACCTAAAGGGTATTATACTAAGTGAAATAAGTCAGAAGGAGAAGGACAAATACCACATGATTTCATTTGTATGTGGAATCTAGAAAACAAAACAAACAAAAACAGACTCAGAGATACAGAAAACAAACTGGTGGTTGCCTGAGGGGAGGGAGAAGGGGGGATGAGTGAAATAGGTAGGGGAGACTGAAGTACAAACTTCCAGCTATAAAATAAGTCGCAGGGATGTAATGTACAGCATATGGAATATAGTCAATAATACTGTAATAACTTTGTATGGTGACAGATGGTAACTAGACTTACCATGGTGATCATTTTGTAATATGTAAAATACCGAGTACTATGCTGTATACCTGAAACTAATATAATATTGTAAGTCAATTATAGTTCAATTTTAAAAAAAAGAAAAAATGAACAAACAAAAAGTGTCCAACTCAAACTGGCTAAAGTTAAAAGGGTATTTATTGGCTCACATGACCAAAAGCCCTGGACGTGGAAACTGCTTCACATATAGCTATATTCAGGGGTCACAAAATGGTTGTTTCCATGCTCAGTTTTGCTACCTGTGGTGTTCGCTTCACACTCAAGTTTTATGTTGTAGTAAGGATGCAGTACAAGTCAAGTGCCTACACTTTCTGAGATCCTAAACTAGTAGGAAAAATAAGAATCCCTTTCCCAGGATTCCTTGCAGATGCTCCTGAGTCTCAGAGGTTCTGATTAACTCACATGTCCATTCCTCAACCCTTTTCTAATGAGCAAGAAAAAAATAGTTTTTTCAGATTTTGGAAAATGTGTACGCAGTTCTGCTTTCATTTTTTCTACAGTGTTTTGAGTGAACTATTTAATGTGCATCCCATCAATTTCTACCACCTTACTCTTTTAATTTAGGGTAAAATAGAAAGAACTGTCATTAAATGAAAGGGAAAAGGCTTCTCAGAGAATGTATGAGTTAAGGAATAAAATTTATGAGACAGTAGGAAGGGCTTTGCTTTTGATTTTTTTTTTTTTTTTTTTTTTTGCGGTACGCGAGCTTCTCACTGTTGTGGCCTCTCCCGTTGCGGAGCACAGGCTCCGGACGCGCAGGCTCAGTGGCCATGGCTCACGGGCCCAGCCGCTCCGCGGCACGTAGGATCTTCCCGGACCAGGGCACGAACCCGTGTCCTCTGCATCGGCAAGCGGACTCTCAACCACTGGCGCCACCAGGGTAGCCCGCTTTTGGATTTTTAACTTAACTTTTCAAATTAATTGTGATGTATGGTTTTAAAAAGAATAATCTCACTTTTCTTTGGCTTTTGTTTCTTTCTGAATAGTTACTGCCTGCCTCTGGGTAGGTGACCCATCATATTTACCAGTTGGTTGACTTTTACATATGGACCTTAATAGTCTCATAACTATATGAGATAAAAATCTGCTCTAATTAACTTTCTCTTATACCAACTGAATTTGACATCTTTGTTAAGACATTAGTGAATTCTAAAAATTATTAAGTTTACAAAGAGCACCATTTTGTTGATTGGTCAAGAGTATTACTAAACTGGCTTCACAGTGTTTGAACTCACAAATTTTCAGGTGATAAGAATTTTTTAATTGTTTTTTCTTTGCCCCTGGATGGGTCTTATTCTGCCACATAGGAGCTAGATCTCTGATATTGGAAGAGATCCTACATGTCTAGCTGAACAGGACACGTGTATACACAAATGCAAATGCAAATACTGACACTGAGGAATAAGTGCATGTGTTCTTTCTCTCTCTCACTTTGAGGTTGGGTATGGGCACGTATGCCTCAAATGGGGTTGGGTTTTATAAAAATGTTAGGGATGAATCACATTTGTTTTGCTGTGACATTTGCTGCCTCACCTTCAAAGAGTAGGTGCAGTTGCACTGACAACTCCTTGGCATTTTGCCCCAGGGAAGTGTTACATTATCAAAAGAAGCAGTGCCAGTGTGCTGGCAATTAAAATGTGGACATTTGACCATGATTTTCGGGAGAAAATGATCAAAAGAATACACTGAAGTGAAAACCTTAACTAGGCAGAGTCATCTCTAATGAATAAGAGGGAAGCTCTTTTAGGCTTGGTAACTTAGATGAGCATATGTGAAATATATGGCTAATGTTTCTAAAAGAAAATGGTTACTAGGAAACTATGAAAAGACCCCTAACTATGTTATCTCCAGGCTATACCAATAAATAGAGAATTCAGATCACTTTGTTCTAAAAGCAGTACTAAGTAACCTGCTAATATTCTTAATACTCTTGAGGTTTGTTTCTGCAGCAAGTGAGATTTACTGTCCTTTTAAGAATTAGATAGCAATTCGAAAAGACTGGATTTAACTCAAAGTTCATAACGAATGCTATTGACTGAATTTTGGTGTCCTATTGCAGTCTTCTAAAGGTAGCAAAAGAATATGTTGACATAAAAATAAGTGTTTGTTGTTTAGTTGGCCAAGACTTCGAATTAATATATGTTAAGATCTTGACCTCTACCTGAAGCAGTAACAAAGAACTAAGGATATTGGCTCCGGGCTGCCACTCCCATGGAAGGTATTTCCTTATTAAACCTGACTGTCCTACCCCATAATTTAAAATCTTCCCACAAAGAAAATTCCAGGCTTCACCAGTAACCTGTTCCATAAATTTTAGTAAGAAATAACATATTATTCCAGGATCTAGCTCCTAGCTGTCAGAGTAAGACCTGCTCAGTGGCAAGAAAAATCAACTTAGAAGTTCTTATCACCTGAAAATCTGGGATTTCAAACATAGTGAATCAGTTTGACAGCACTTCTGATCAATCATTAAACTGGTGTTCTATGTAAATTTAACATATTTTTAAAAAACACCTCCTATGGGTTCTCTTCTCTCTGTTGTAATTTCTTCCCTGGTAGATGCAGACCTCACCCTGTTTCATTGGTTGGTTGGGAGTTGAACTGAGCATGAATGGGTGATTTTCTTTCCCAGGCTATTGGTCAAAGCTGTGGTCAGTACCAACTTTGGCCAAGACATGCCTGACCCAGTTCTGCCAAGGGGTTGCTGTTGGAAGCTGGCATGAATCTGAGAAGCAGGGTTACCAGCTGGGCAAAACTCTCAGGTTGGTTAGGTGTATTTTAGGGTCTTTTCACCTCTCTTTACTCTTTTTCTTTCTTTATTTACCTCTTACATCAGGCCCTTAGATTCCTTCTTCCCCTTAGTCCCAAGTGCCTGAAATCTGTTACGTCCTACTAAATTTAAACAAATAAGTCAGACAGAGGTAAAACTGCTAACATGATTTTAAAAAGATACTGTAGAGGGGTAGGAATTGGGTAGGAAAGCAAAAAGTTATAGTAAAATAGTAAGAGTGAGATAAAATAAATTTCTAAGGAGAAGATGAACAAATAAATAAAATTGCTTTTTGGCAATATACATGCTCAAATGTTTGAGCTCAAATATTTTCCCTGTTTTTTTGCGGGGGCTGTTTTCTGGAGAGGCAATTTTTTAAACAGGTAAGATAAGCTTCTTTAGTGACTGTAATTGACTAATGGTAACCATAGAAAATGGCCCTTGGCCTCCAATTTTTGCTCCCTTGCCAGTGAATCAGTCTGCCTAGGGTGATGATTTAATTTTCATGGTGTTCAAATTACAAATTAACATTTGCAAGTGTAGATTTGGGGGATTGTGCTGAAGCCTAATAAAGTTCTCTGAGGATGGTGTGCCCCCTTGGGCCACATCATATAACTTCCTTATTAAAGTGAAAGGAAATTGCCTTTTAGTTTTCTTATAGCATATCAAGTCCTCATATTTGAGAAAGGCATCCGTCTAACCCCTAGAATCTTCAAACCTCATAGATATTCCTGTATCAAAATATTTCAGATCTTCAGTTTGCACAGTGCTTATGGATGAAGTTAACTTAAAATGATTGAGAAGGTCAACAGTATGTTTGCTTCTGATAATCTCAGTTGTTCATGGGTACAATGTATAAATCTAGTCCATCGCCATACAGATGATACTTTAGAGTATTACTTGCACTTGTGCTTGTAGTTTAACTTTTAAGGATCGATAAAAAGGAAACAAAGGTTTGGACAGTGTCCAGGCTTGGTTTCAGGGCAAAATAAACAATTATTTGTTGAATTACGTAAAATTTTGTGGAATTATGGTATATAACAACCACATTTGGAGGGCAAAATTCATAGGTTTCTATATTTTATGGTTTTCAACTTTATTCTATGGTATCAAGAGTGGATTTTCCTGAATCCTAATAGCAAATATTTAGAGAGAAAGACTACTATCTTTTCCTGTAAGGGAGATTCAGAAGAAAAATTATAAAAACAACCTAATGCTCTACTGCGACTAACATTTGCAACTCAAAATGTTTAATAGACTCTGGAAAATAAACAATGGTTTCTAAAGAAGAGTGAAAAAGCCAAAAAGAGAAAATCTAATTAGTGGCACTCTATCTGTGGGGAACCCTATTAACTGTGGAAAAGAATAACAAAAGTCAGACAAAGTCTAGCAAAAAGTCTCACGTGTGTGTGTGTGTGTGTGTGTGTGTGTCTACGTACATACATACACATACTTCTCTCAGACATACATGGATTTTGCAGTCAGAATAAATTTGGAGTCCTAAGTATTTGGTTAAATGCTGGAAACTAATACCAAATTGATTTATAGAATGTAAATTAATATTTTTTTGGACACAGATTGATCCTATTATGAAGTTGTAAAATTCAAGCAATTAAAAAATAAAAATTTGTTATGCAGTCAGTGCTGAAGTGGATATTGGTAATTTTAGATAAGTTTAAGTGATAAAAGGAGGACTTTGAATGAAAGTTGTTTCTTCTAAAATTGAAGGAATTAAAAATATTTTGCTTATAATTTTTTAGAAAGACAAAAGAACTCAAAAAGCTTTAAATTTGATATTTCCTAACATGTTTACAAAATTGTAAACTAGTGATATAACATTTGCACATGGTTTTGTTAGCAGCACTACTATGCTATCTGCTACCTGATAATAGGATTCCTATTCTTTATTATATAAAAATAACACTTAAATTGGTACTAGGCAAAGCAACTGCTTTTTCTATCATCTTATTTTTATTGGCAAATTTGTAATGAAATTGTCACTTTGTTAACAGTTACATTGCCTACTTGTATCTCCAGGGCAGCATGTGAAGAGCTCTCCCAATTATTTTAAGATCACTTTTACTGCATTACTGTTAAAAGATTTTTTTCATAAACTTTTGGAAGAAATATATTTCCTTGTTTGACTTTTGTTCTTCAATCAAGCCAAACTCAAAACTTCTGTGATTTGTTTTGCTTTACTTGGGGAGCTTATCAGTACTGTCTAACCATAGGATTAAGTGGAATTTAAGCAATTTTAGCAAGAGCAGTCTTTTAGGGGAAATAACTGTCTCTCCTTACCCATTTATTGTTTATAAAGTGCATATGGCTGGGTAAAGGGTTTATTCAACTGTGGTTAGGATGCATGGGACCTTTTTTGTTTTGTATAACAAACAAAGTAATAAATTTTGAATACACTGAGTTATTTGATTAAAAACTATTATTTATGATACTATATGTTTAAACTAATATGACTTTAGTCAGTTTTATATGATGATGATGATAATGGCTCACAGTAGGCATGCTTATTGTGTGCCAGGCATTGTGCTAAACATCTTACATAGATTATCTCATTTATTCCTCCCAAGTGTTATTATATTGGAGTGAGAAAACTGAGGCCTGGAGAAGTTGAGTAATGTGCTCATGCTCACTGTATTAGCAAGTGGTCATGCTTTACTAAGTACCTCTTATTATCATTTAATACTGTCTCTCTCCTGGTATTGAATCAGAAGCCTCAGAGTTTGAGACTTCTATTCTTAACATCTAAAAAAGAATGGGCTGGAAATTATAAATCTGTCATATAGAAATCTATCTTAACCTTTGAAGTAATGTTATAGAAATTCCATTTACACAATCATCCCCCCCCCCCAGAATTTAATCTCTGATATCATCTTTCTTGTGTCTAGACTTCCTGTTCTTATCCATTCTTTATGTAACTGCATGATATTACCCTGATGCAGTAGTCTCTCCTTATCTACCGTTTTGCTTTCCACAGTTTCAGTTACCTGTAGTCAACCCCAGTCCAAAAATATTAAATGGAAAATTACAGAAATAAACAATTTATAAGTCTTAAATTGCAAGCCCTTCTGAG
Organism: Monodon monoceros; assembly: GCF_005190385.1. Lineage (NCBI taxonomy): Eukaryota > Metazoa > Chordata > Mammalia > Artiodactyla > Monodontidae > Monodon > Monodon monoceros. Next base: position 34,555,625 of record NW_021703776.1, on the reverse strand, counting down.
TAGCGTGATGAAATCCCTCCCCGATCCCATCTGTCCCACTCAGGAGATAAATCATCCCTTTGTCTGGCATATACGCCCTGCCTGTATTCCCCACCCTCCCACTAGTATAGGAAAAAATATACAGTTGTCCCTCAGTATCCATGGAGTTGGTTCCAGGACCCCCATCAGATACCAAAATCTGCTGCTCAAGTCTCTTTATTTATGTCTGGATTTCACTTCATATATTTTTATAGGATTTTTGCTATTATGTTCATCAATGAGGCTAGTTTATAATTTCCTGTCTTGAAATCCTCTTGTTAGATTTAGTGTCAGGATATATCTGCATAATAAGTGTTTTCAGAATTTTCTATTTCTAGAAGAGTTTAGTGTTATTTCTTCCTTAATACTTTGGTACAGTTAATTGGTGAAGCCTGGAATTTTCTCTGTGGGAAGATTTTAAATTGTGGGTTCAGTTTTTTTAGTAGTTATATGACTATTCAGATTTTCTTAGTTATTCATGTGTCAGTTTTCTATGTTTTGCTTTTCTAGTGATTTGCCCATTTAATTTAAATTTTCCATTTTTTTCTTTTTACCAGAAATCCTTTTGCAATATGTTTGAGTATTTAGCTATCTTCTTTTTTATTCCTACTTTATTCTTTGTGTTACAATCCAATACTACCTTACTTATTTTCTTGCTCAAATTGTTAAGTCATTGGGAGGTGTAAATTTTTAAATATCTCTTTTCCTGGTTAGAATATAAACTCTGTGAGGATAGGTATGATGTCCACTTTATCCGAAAAGGTTAGCAAAGAGCCTGGCACCTAGTAGAAATCAGTATTTATTTCTCACAAAATCAGTTCATGACTGATGAATGAATGGAACTCATAAAAATGAAAAAAAAACCATTAAACTTATCTAGTCTTCAATGATTCCTGAGTTATCTTCATTTTCTAAGTGCTTTGTTATTTTTCAGTTCCTCTGAGCTTCCAGGCTACTGTATAGGGGAAAGTCAGATGATACAAAAATTTGAAAAACAAGTAAATCTCTGTATTGTCAGACTCTACATGTTTAGAAGGATAAGATCGTTGTTTTCTTGGGTATGTCTCATTTCAGATTTTTATTTGTACTTCTTAGTCATCCCGCCATTCCTTCAAGTTTTATAGTCACCTACTCTATATTGATTCACACCCAAGTATAATTGTGGTAGCCTCAGTGTTCTTCTATAGATGGTTTGGTTTTACTTAATTGGCCGGTGTGACAAAATTGGTCACTTCATTGGTTGGTGACTTTGAGAAGAAGCTGAGAAGATATTTCTTTGTGGAGCAATATATATATCCATAGTTGGCTATGTGTTGACAGAGGAATAGTCTTAGCTTATTTACAATGTTCTGCCACTTCCCCTTCAGGGAAGAGCAGTACATTTTCATGTTCAAATTTGGGAACTTCTATTATTCACCATCAAGTACAGATCTCATAAATCAAAGAGCAGTTTTAAATGTCATATTTGTATATGCTATTTCTGGGAAACACCAGATACAGTGTTATTTTGGGAAACTGTGGGTTGACCTTGTAAAACTCACATTAACAAGGAAAAAAGCACATTTTAAACAGTGACACATCTAACAGTGGGCTTAAAAGAGCAAGAGAAAGTGTGTAGGTGTTCAATAGTAACCTAGTGGTATCACATTGTATTTCATGAATGAGAGCAATTCACAAAGTTCCCACAAATAGGACCTAGTGCAAGGACATAAGTGTCTAGGAGCTTTCTTTATCATTCATTCTACCAACACTGTACAAGTCCCTACTAAGTACCAGGTAGGATCCTGTTTGCTGTGAAAATGAAAGTATGGTACAATTCCTTCCTGTATGTGGCTGAGTTTAATGGGGAGAACTCAGCTCTTATAGGTGTATCACTCATATTGTTTATTTTAAAACTAATGAGCTGTAGGTAAGATTAACTTTGAGAATGAAGTCATGTCACCTAGATAATGTGTCTTCTTGTATTTAATAAACCACTTACAAAGAGGACTGCAAGGAGATATGTCAGAAACTTAGTAGAGCTGATCTCCTGTCTTGCTAATTAGTAGTGATTTTATGTGTTCTATGATTTCTAAAACAAGTATATATTTATTTTAATTTGAGAAATAAAAAAACAAAACAAAAAGTCACTTAAGTTTCTAAAATTTGCAAGGACATCTTTATGTTTCCTTGAATTTACTTTCACTGTGCTTATTAGCCAATTATGGATTTTCTGTTTCTTAGTATTACATTTAAATTGATTTTTTTTTGAAAAAATCATTAAAATGCAGAGGTAAAAGAAACTTTCACAACAGACATTAGATAGCCCGCATGAGAGTCTCTTAAGACAGAGGTTGACAGGGGACTTCCCTGGTGGTCCAGTGGTAAAGAATCCGCCTTACAATGCAGGGGATGTGGGTTCAATCCCTGGTCAGGGAGCTAAGATCCCACATGCCGCAGGGCACCTAAGCCCACACACCACAACTACTGAGCCTGCGCGCCTCCACTAGAGAAGAGAAAACCCTCATGCCACAACTAGAGAGAAACCTGTGTGCCGCAAAGAAGACCTGATGCAGCCAAAAATAAGTTAAATAAATAAATAAATAGATAATAAATAAATCTTTTAAAAAAAGGAAAGACAGGGGTTGACAAACTTTATCTATAAAGGGCCAGATAGCGCATATTTCAGGCTTTGTGATCTGTACAGTTTCTGTCACAACTATTCAGCTCTGCTTTTAGCAGGAAAACAACCATAGACAATATGTAAATGAATGAGTGTAGCTGTGTTTCAATACTACTTTACTTAGAAAAACTGGCAGAGGTGTAGATGTGCTACAGTTTGCCAATCCCCTGACTTAATGGCATTTGTCAAAAATGCAAAGACCTAGTTCTCGTACCTCCCTGAATCAGATTCCAGAGAGATAAGCCCTTGGAACCTGCACGTTTACCCAGTTGCCAATATTATTATTGTTTACTATTTACACTTAAGTTTGAGAACTTTCATCTCCTTTACTTCCTGGGATACCTGAGACAGCAATGTATCTCTGCAGTATCCCTGAGGGACTTCCGTTTAGTTTAACTACTTTGAAGTTTGTGGAGCATATGTTTATCAGGTGGAACCTCTATTTTAAATAATTGACAGGGAAAATGTCTGTTGAGTTAAAGCCTAAAAATGGAAACTCTAAGAGAACAAAGATCTTTCCTCCCATTTCTTGCTGTAGGGTCGGTGCCTGGTGTGTGTGAGGGGAGTGTTGGTAAATATATATTTGCAGATTGAACTGAACGCACTTTCCTATTGCTTCACTTTCAGCACACAATGATGCCCTACATCCAAGTGATTTGACTGTCCCTGTATTTGATATCCAGGCAGTCGAGTTCTAGCCATACCTTTCCTTCTTTTTTTTTTTTTTTTTTTTGCGGTACGCGGGCCTCTCAGTGTTGTGGCCTCTCCCGTTGCGGAGCACAGGCTCCAGATGCTCAGCGGCCATGGCTCACGGGCCCAGCCGCTCCGCTGCATGTGGGATCTTCCCGGACCGGGGCACGAACCCCAGTCCGCTGCATCGGCAGGCGGACTCCCAACCACTGCGCCACCAGGGAAGCCCCCTTTCCTTCTTTTTACACCATAGTTCTAGTTCTTATCCAATATTCCATCTCTTTTGAGTAATCTGGGGTTTATGAATCTTGCCCTCCAATATAGTGTTTTTCCAACATTCATGATTCCAAAGCAGGATGACATTTATAAGCAGTGATAATTATATTAAAGATCTTTGGCTGTGATCAATAGAAATCAATATGACCAACTTAACTGAAAAGGTATCTATTAGGAAAATGAGTTCAGTGAGATCTCAGCAACAGGGGTCTGTGGACCTTCTCTCTAGAATGCCACCCAACATAATTCAGCTCCCAGCTTTTTCCCACCTCTGGGTCTTTGCACACGCTGTGCTCTAAGCCAGTTTTAAATTCCTGGAGCGAGATCGGGATTGACCCAGCTAAGGTCAGGTGCCTGTTATTTAGTTTAATTACTCAGCCACTGGATCAGGGGTACCATTAAGTAATCACCTCTGTGGAGAGAAAATCAAAGACTATTACCAAAAGGATGTGGGAGTGGGATAAAGAGTTGCTAGGAAGACTCAGCTAGTTTAGACAGGCTAATTCTGGTGCCTTTTTAGAAAAACCTGTAAATGACTATTTGGACTCTGGTTTTCTAAAGCCTGTTAAATTCTGCTACTAACACAAACCAGGCTGCAGACCTATGAGAGGTCCATGCCAATATTCTCTCTATTCTGCTGCTCTGCTGTGGACGGTGTTCTTCTGTAATTGCTGTGGACTTCCTCTAGACCTGAAGATTTAATTTGGAGCACTACTTTAGCTGCCTTTAGCTGGAAAATTTGATTTTCAGTCCTGTTTTTGCTTTTAGATTATATTTAGTTATAGTATCTATCCCTGCCTACTTATAAGAAAAGACGGTTACTGGCAGGTCTCAAATCAAATTCCTTGGTAAGAAATGGCACAGATAATATTCAGACCACTCCCTCCGATCTATTCATTTCAGGTTCTGTCCCTGATTAGCGGCCACCCAAACAGTCACTGCCCCATCATGGTACTGGACTGCTCTTCAGCATGAGCGCTCTTAGAACAAAGTTCTTTCCTACTTATAGCCCTGTCTGCCCCATACCCAACCTCTCAACCTCTCTCTATTCTGTTGTTGTAATCTGCAAGGATTGACAGGTTCTGACGGCTCTCCCCTCCAAAAGCATCTTCTTTACCCCTCCCCACTCCTTTCTGTGCTGTAGTTCCACTGGCCTGCTTTCTGTTGCAGACACACAGAGGTCTAGTCTCCCTGCCTGGAATGTGCCTTTCCCACATATTTACAAGGCTGGCTCCTTAATATTTTTTCGATCTCGGTTCATCACCTACTTTAGGGAGAGATGCCCTCTCCACCACCCTTTCTGAATGGTCCCTGCCTCCTACATCACTCTATATCCCATTACCCTCTTTTATTTCAATGTTTCAGTGATCACTATCTGGAATCCCACTTCTTTGTGAACATATTCATTGTTTGCTTCCCCCCAATAGAATATAAGCCCCCTGAAAGCGTGAATTTCGTCTCTGGTCTATCTCAGGTATTTACATCAGTGCCTGGTATATAGTAAGTGCTCATTGATCAAAAGAACAAATTAAGGCCAATTTGCAATTTCCAAATAATCTTTGATGCAAAACAATCCATGTGCATATGGAATGTATCAAAGCCAGGGAGAGCAAAGTTAAGCAACCAGCACCTTTTAGATTGTGGGGAGCTAAGATCACTGGACTGACTGAATCTCTGGTCCCAGAAACAAACATCCATTCAAAGAAAGATGTTGGGCATTTGCAGCAACTTTTATACCTATGCTCTTGGGTCACCCTTCTCATCATTTGGGCCAGCTCTGTGTTTGCTGAGCTCACCAGAGAATTTTACCAGGCTGGGAAGAAGTAAAATGTGGTAGGTGTGATGGAAACTTAGCACAAGGCATACCTCTGACTAACTAAGAGCTCTTATTTTTGTTGCATCCTTTCATAAGATCCAAACATTTCTATTTTCTGCTCGGTTGACAGTACCTATTACACAGCAGCCTCACAGGTCTCTATGGGACAATATTTTTTCCACTCATGTACAGGTGCACGTGTGAGTGCACACACAGACCAGCAACTGTACCTTTGAAAAGTGGTGCACAAGCCTAGCCATGGCTTAAGCCACTAAAATGACCTCTGACCTTATAAGGGGGAATTATGTTGGAAAATTTTGAGCTAAAGGCAAGGACAAAAGATATGTTGAGTTTTCTTTAGCAACCTTGATTTTCCTCCCCCAATAGCTATTCTTGGGCAGCATATTTAATTGTTCATAGCTATTTCAATGTATAATTCGTTTACTTCTCACTGACTAGAGCCTTGTTACAATGTTTTCCTTAGAGCTTCATGCTGATGGATCAACCTGTTGGTGAAATTATTTTAAATAGCTTTAAATGGGTTTAAAATACTTCAGAAATCAAACTCTTTGGCCTGTTTGGAAAGAGTGTAAGAGGGACCTTATGCTGTATTAGCTGCACAATAAATAATGTAGAGTAAATAAGGCTCGTGTATGAGTTTATGGTGTTACATACACATCACTTAAAATGCAGAAATAAACAACTAGATCTTAACTTGCCAGGCCCAAGTGCTTCTCAGCTTCTTATCCTGTGTTATTTTAGACCTTCTGATGGCATCCCAATTATTTGTCCTGAGAAGACTATTTCTGTCTTTTTGCCCAATACTGATATGAGGCTTGGCTATATCTCACAACTTTTTTGTGTATGCATGTATGGAAATATTCTAAGTAAGCTAAATTAAATGAAAAAAAACAGCAATAAAATGAGGCACAATGTTAAAAATTGGTGAATCTGCGTATGAGTATGAAGTTCTTTGTATTATTCTTGTACCTTTTCTACAAGTTTTAAATGATCTAGATAAGATGTTAAACAAAATGTTGGCAATCTTCAGGGCAGTCGGGGTTGAGCTTTCGCATCTCAGGTATCCACCTGTAGCGGCCCCCGCAGCATCTGTTTTTCCCTGGGAGATCCCCAGCCACAGTAATCTCTCGGGAAGGCTCTGCTAAGCTGATGAAATCAGAGACCTATGGAAATGAAATTTAAAGAAACAAACATTTCTATCTAATTTTTAGAATGCATCAAAATGATGCAGAGGAAGTAAAATTTTATAACAATAGAATTTTAATATATTCCTCTCTTTGTATACATTTTATTATTTTTGACCTACAATTTTTTCTTTTGGGGTAGGTAGGCAGATTTATTACCAAATTTTAATAAGCTGTTACATTCTCAAATAATTTAAAAGCAAGTTTGAAATAGGTAATGATTATTTTATATGTTTATTTTGAGCTGAAATTCCTATTTTCTAGTTTCAGGTTATTAGAGAACTACTTTTTAATAAAGGCAACACTAGAAACCTGAAAGTCAGAGACACAAAAACAGTGAGATTTGAAATGATGCATAACAAGAATCTGGAATACCGAAAGGAAGAAAAGTGAATGAGAATTGCTACTGGAGGAAAGGAGGGAGGGAGAAAGGAGAGAGGAGGGATGGAGAGAGGAGGGGAGGTGGGGAGAGAGAAGCAAGGAAGGAAGGAAACAAGGAGAGCGGGAAGGAGGAAAAAGAAGAAAGAAAGAAGAAATGATCACAAGAAAGAGAAATCCATAAAGACACAGTGTGAAAATATTGCTGTCTTCACTTAATAGGAAGTATATAATGTAATTGAAAGGCAATCAAATAAGTATTAATAGAATTTTTAAGTGATGTTCATCATATGGTGTGAATTTACCCTGCAGGTTTATGGAAGCTCAGGCTGCTAGCAAAGCCAGGGACAGTGTCAGGATCAGTTAGAGCCCTTTGCCTAACCAAGCTTGGAAGGATCCTGCTTTGGTTAATAGCCAGGCCTTCATCTTCCCACCCAAGGAAGCTGCTGCCTTAGTAACAAATCTCTGAAAATGGACCAAGATCCCTTTCCTCTTCTGGAAGTACCCTTGAACCCACACAGAGTGTCATGTCACCAAATGTTCTGCTTCTGAAACTAGTGTGGAACAGCTCTGTATTTGGAATGAGTGAGTTAAATTCTCTGAGTCATTTTTTTTTTTTTTTTTTGCGGTACGCGGGCCTCTCACTGTTGTGGCCTCTCTCGTTGCGGAGCACAGGCTCCGGACACGCAGGCTCAGCAGCCATGGCTCACGGGCCCAGCCGCTCTGCGGCACGTGGGATCTTCCCGGACCGGGGCACGAACCCGTGTCCCCTGCATCGGCAGGCGGACTCTCAACCACTGCACCACCAGGGAAGCCCTCTGAGTCATATTTCTAATGGAGATGTAAGAATTAATTTTACAGAAGGTACCATGCTTCTTAGAAGCAAGGCTCTGGATAAATATTTTTAGTTACCATCCCCTCTGTCTCTGGAGGTATCCTACTATCATTATAAGAATTTGTTTGGATTATTTTATAAAGAGCTTCATTTTGTAGCTCCACACAAGGCAAAGGTGGCAATTGGACATTAAATCAATGCCTTAGCTGTCAGCATGGAGATGCATTTTTTTTCTAATCTTACTAACACTCTAGCCAGTCACCATGCCTCCCCAGTCCATGCAGCTGCATAATTATACATCAGATCTCCAAAATGAATTAGTTTATTTTTAAAACAGCTAATTGCCTTAGTGGAGTCATGTTTTACCAGAAGCACAAAAGGGCTTTGTTCGTTGCAGGGAAATTTTCTTCTGGAATGACTGTGTTAGGCTCTAGCTTCTGTGAATGTCAGTCATAAACAGCAAAATATAAGCAAAATTCACTAAGATCACTAATATTCCAGAGCATCCCATTGTGATTTCAGCATTATTTACTCTACATGTAGCTCTATGTAATCTTAAAATGAAAATATCCTACTTAGGAATGTTACGGTACAATGATATGCAATGGAGCCCTGTTACGTGTGTGTTTTCTATAGCACAGTTTAGGTCTCGTCTCTTGAAAGCCAACTGTGTATTTATAAGGCAAACTCTCATTGATTATTTGGACCCCATTATGGGTGATAGGCCAGTTCTTTGAAATCAAGAATTCTCTCTATTATAGTCCCAAACTTAAACTTCAAACTTTTGATTTTGAATGCTATTTTATTTAACTAGAAGCAGGTATATTTCAATTATGTCACTCTGCAGGGGTAATGTTTTTAGAAAACACTGATTAAAGATTGTTTGCCATGGTAGCACTATCAACTACAAGTGTCTGAGGGTATCCCCACAGGGTAGCATTACCCTAGCAGATTCACATCAGCAATGCCCACAAAGACAAATGGATTCAACCAGAATGTCAAATAAATAATCCCAATATAAAGTATTACACCAGGGAACAGTACCCTCATGACCTCTGAACAGCAAATTCTGGGAAACCGGATTATAATTAGAGGGATGATGGAAGAATTTTGACTGAAACCCATGCCTTTTAGTTATATGGTTTGAATGTTTAATAGCATGAAGCTAAGATGATGGGATGGATCTGCCTCTGTGGAACCCAGATGTGGCAAGACCACCACAGAGAGCCTCGGATCTGGCCCCGAACTCAACATGACTGTTTCCAAACTTCCCTGCATTCCCCAAAAAGGCAAATTTAACTTCTTACACTTTAAAGCATTCGTGAGTATTTCAGACTGCTACAGAGTATGAGAGAAGAGCCTAATGAATACCACACAATAAAACTTCATTTAAAAATCCTTATTAAATATCTTTCTTTCCCTAATATTCCCCTCTAATATTAGCAGCCAGTAACATTATCTCTTTTTTTATGTCTTTTTTTTGTTTGTTTCATTCTCTATCCACACAGCCCCTGGAATATATTGTATTGTCCTAAGCAATTAAGCTCTGGCTCCAGTTTTGTATTCTCACCCAGAAAAGCAAAGCCTGCAGTTAGCTAAATCCTCCTTTTGTTTTCAAACTTTTGCTGTTTAAGTTTGCCACCTGGAGAGTTCATCTTCCACGCCAAATCACTTTCCAAAGTAGTCACCTAATAATTCCTAGGAAAACATTCTGCTGCTAAGAAAAATAGGACTCCCTATTCCTAATTATAAGAATTTACCAGTCTCTGGGACTGAACACCCGCCCCAGAGCTGAGCTTAGGTGGGCCCAGACAATGTTCACCTCTGTGTTCCATGTTTTCTCTGACTCCAAAGATAACATAACATCCCTTCTAATGGATCTTTCATTCAGTAGATTAAGGTAATTAATTATATTACAGTCAACTGATACTAACCTGAAGAGTTTATTATATATTATCATGTTTGAGTTAGCTCACTAAGAACTTGAATATAAGAGAGAATACTAGCCTCCGAGAGCTAACTTGGCCCCCATGAACTGACAGTTTAACAGTGGACAATAGATGGCTAAAAGCTGTCCAGGGAAGCCTGATATTCAATGTCAAAATTTCTAAATTAAGGCTGGCAGAGGAGGTAATTAGTTCTCCATACATATTAACAAGCAAACAAACACATACATACATATTTATTTCAGGAAACAGAAGACTATATTTACAAAATATAGTTGAAATGGGGTAGTTATTAAGGTCAAACTGTGTACCTATGGAGAAAATACTTTTTTACTAGTAAAGTACATTTTTATACTTTAAGAGCTTTTAGATGGTCTCAAAATTCCTTTCCGGTTACACTTCCGAGCAGTCATGAATCTTTGAAAACTGGTGAGGAGCTTATCACTTGACAGATTACAGAGGTGAGATTTCCAGAATTTAATGTTATGTTGGTTCTTACTATTTGCCATTATTTTCAAATTGTGTTTATCTCAGACATTCATGAAAATCAAGGCACTTTAGAATAATTATAAATTTCCTTTGATCTATTAATAATCTTTCACAGCATGTTGCTACCTTCTGCCCTTTCTGCCAGTGGTATTTCTTTATTTTTTTATTTTTTTGCGGTACGCTGACCTCTCACTGCTGTGGCCTCTCCCGTCGCGGAGCACAGGCTCCGGACGCGCAGGCTCAGCGGCCATGGCTCACGCGCCCAGCGGCTCAGCGGCATGTGGGATCTTCCCGGACCGGGGCACGAATTCGTGTCCCCTGCATTGGCAGGCGGACTCTCAATCACTGCGCCATCAGGGAAGCCCCCAGTGGTATATTTATTCAGATATTTTAAATAGTAGTCCCAGTTGTTTTTATTTTATTAAGTTAAAATGTGTTTGCCTATCATGGCTGTACCTGCATTTAATAATTCTTGCTTTTGACACTAGAGACAAAGGTCAGTCAATACTTTAATTGCCTGAGGGCTATCAAGAGACACGAAGCTTTCCTTAAAGTAGTAATCATCTTTGGCAAAGAAATTGTACTTTTAAGTGCAATTTATGCATTTACTAATTCTGTGCTGCATTCTCAAGATGACGGGCTGCACATTTGCTCTTTCCTTTTATGTTACATTATTTAATTTGGGAATCAACTTTTATTTCAGGTGCCATAGTAATTTCTCATTGTTGACAGAATTACAATAAGAAAAATCTTGAAAAGAACATATTTAGTTTAAATTAAGCAAAAAAGAAAAGAGAAAGGTAAGCTTAGACAAGATTCAATTTAGGATTTTACCCAGAATATTTAGTTGCCTTAGAAAATACAAAGTTTTGCCACTTCGAATGGAACTTTCTTCAGAAAATCTAAGCTTTCATTAGTGTTTGTAACAAATGTAAACTTTGGCTGTCAATGTGTAAAAGTTCTTATTACTCAGTATTCTTACCAATACTTGATATTATTATACTCAATTTTTTACCTATCTGCCAGATTTATAATTGTATCTCATTGTGGATTAATTTATTTTCTGATTATTAGTAATCTTGAACATATTTCATACTTAGATTGGACATCAGAGTTTCCTTTTCAGTGAATGCATCTTTTTATGTTTTGCCTACTTTATTATTGGGTTTTGTGTTTTCTAACTGATTTGTAAATATTGTCATTATATTCTAAATACTAATCATTGGTTGATTAAATGCACAATGTTTTCTCCCAATGTGTCATAATTTTTTTTTCTTTTTTAATAGTGTGTCTGCATAACAATTGTATTCTTGTGTCATATTTATGAATCTTTTATGATTTGTGATTTTTCTGGGTCTTTTTGGAACAAATGTATTCCTAATCTGAGGATGTGAACAATACTCTTTTATATTTTTTTTCTTCTAAAACTTTTAAAGTTTGCTCTTTGTGTATAGATTGTTAATCTCCTTGGAGTTGATTTTGTGAATGTGTGTATATAGTTTAATTTCACAGGGTTCTAATTTCAAGGGATCTAATAGTTTAACATAGAGAACAAGTTATCTAAGCACCATTTATTGAGGATCTCCACCTATCTATGGTGCTAGCACTGACACGTGTAAAGTTATCATGTATATGCAGGCCTAATTTTTGTTGGTCTATTATCTTACCTATTTGTTTTATGAACCAATAATATAGTCTCTTTATTATAACTTAACAGATAAGTCTTAAAGAGTGGTAAGGTACATGTTCTCATTTTGATCTCCTTCAAAATTTTAATGACTCTCCTTGGAGCTTTGCTATTTTATATAAATTTTAGAATTAGCTTGTTAAGAATGATATTACTATTCTATTTATTTTTTTCTCTCCTTGGACATACTCTCACTATTAATTTTTTTATTTCTTGTCTTTCATCTACAACTTTTAATTGAAGGGCACTTTATCTAATTTAACCATCACTAAGGGCACTCATTAACATTATTATTAATATTTTAATGTTATGTAATATGCTAATGGCTTATTACATTACACAGTCTTGAGCTGGGTAAGTAGGCCCGTATGTGCCAATACTCAGTTATACTGAGTTGCAAGGCTTAGAGAAGTTTTAAATCTTCTAATTTATTATTATAAATCTTCATTATATTTATAAAGATATTTCTTATCCTTCATTTTATGAATTCATCTCTGACTTTTTTTAAATTGGAAATTATCTGTTTCTAGCAGCACCCTTTTCCTCTTTCTGTTGTTTTCTTTTTTTCTTTTGATCTCTTGTCAACCAACTTGTTAGCATTTTGTCTAAAAGTAAATTGATTTTGAGTAAGGGTTTAAGACATAATAAGTAATTAGTTACTATTCATTAATTAACTATTACGTACCAGTGTTTGTATTAGACATTTCTTATGTCATCACAGCAACACTCCTGTTAGAGACCTATGGTAATAGCCAATGTGTCAGTAAAACCGAGGACAATTTGCCCCTGATCACAAAGTCAAAATTCCCTGTAGTCAGGGTTGAATCTGCGTCTTTGCTTTTCTCCTTGCGCCAGCCTGCCTCTAATGCATAACAAGGTGTTGAAATTGAAGTTTAATAAGAGACATTGTGATGAAATATTTCTAAAGCCAGACAGCCTGATCCTGAGGAGGGATCAGTACCTTCCCCTGTCCTGTGACCATGGAGTTCCTGATTTGCTAGACAGTTTCTAGGAAGGGTGGGTGAGTAGGAAGGAAAGAGGTACCATGGGGCTAGATCTGGAGGAGTCTCTCACAGGTGGTTGTGGTGGGCTGGGGACAGCACCCCCATCAGAGCAGTGGACTGAAGGGGAGAAAATAAAGGGAGTTTTAAGATGCTCAGTCTGTTCTGCTACAACTCATGTTCCTGTAACAAAAATTAAATCAAATTTGATTGGTAAATAGGGGATAATAAGAATATAAAGTGGATGTTGGTTCATATGAGATTTTCTTTCCAGGCATAGGGAACTGGAAGAGTAGAAATAGAATAATAACTTGCAGTAAGAAAAGGAAAGGAAAAAGCTATTGATTGGGGGCTATGTTGCCAACAGGAGCCATCGTGACTCTATTTAAGAAAATGAAACTAGTGCCTGCGTCCCTCACCGCAGATGCACTTGCCGAGCTTCATTCTGCTGGCAGCTCGCGGCAGGAGGCTCTTCCTCAGGTGTTCTGCTTCCCTCAGTGCTGGCTCAGCTCCCACCACCCCTCCACGCACATCCCCGTCTATTGTTTTGTGCACTTGTCCACATTGTAGTAGCTTCTGGCCAAGCTGAGCTGTGCTTTTGGTGTTTTCAGGGGGGTAGGGCGAGAGGGTCCAACTTGTTTCCCCAATTAATAATGATAAATATCAATAATAATATTAGATGATGACAATGATGATGATGAAGTTCGTGGTACATTTACAAAATAACGTAGGCTTTGAACAGTTTCCTGATAACCCTATCATCTCATAAACTTGTTATCAAGGGTGCCTATTTAACAGAATATTAATTTTCTCTGGAATTCAATTATTGTGTTATAGCTGATGCATGCATTGTTATGGGCCTGTTGTTCAAAACTTATAAATACAAGGCTTAATTTACTTGGATATTACTCTTGGGTTAATCAAATGCATATCCTTAACCAAACACGGCTGTGAACTACTGAACAGTAAAAACTGGGACAGTTTTACGTCTAAGGTTTGTACTTGGTTCTTTTTACTTACAGTACCAGAGTTTTTGTCTCCAGTAGTCAGATTTTATCCCCAGCATCCATTACAAAACCTAGAAAATCTCTTTTTAATGCAGGGCTTTAGAAAAATCATAAAATCCTTGAATGTGAATTGATAAACTGCACAGCGATTTATTTTACTACATGAAGGAAGGAAAATTATATGGGACAAATGATGATTCCTATAGGAATCTTCAGTTCCTATCTCACCTTTACCATGTGGAGCCAAATCCAGGTTAGATTTCTTGTCTTGTACAGTCTGAAGGCTGGTGTTTCTCGTCTGGGTGGGCCACATTATGTCCTGATGATTTTTGTCTGGTTGTTGCTTCCCCACGTTCAAGACCCTTGCTATTATTTGCAGAAAAATGATTAGTCTCTGTGTCTGTAATTGCCTGTGGGTCACTTTAAGTGCCAACTCTCCACCACTAGCATTTCTAAAAGGGTTTTGTTTTCCTCCAATATGTTCATCAAATGCCTGATTGCAAGTTGAGTATTCCTGAGGCATGATCACGCAGCCAGGAGCCTGTCTAGTTCTGACTGTGCTCTGCATTTTCTCTGTAAAGTTGGGGCAACGAAAAAGATTAGATTCTGTTCTCTCTGGTAAGAAGAGAAAGAGTCTGAATTGAAAACAGGGGCAGAACCATGGCCCCTGATCTTTTGTAATGAATGCCAGCATGCCCTACCACACTGTTAAAGGGTCTCCCTGGCTGCCACATTTCAGGGATATATTTTTAACTATTTCCCCTCGTATGTATTGTTATCTTGATCTCAGCTATCTTCCAGCACTAAATACTTAAGATGTTAGTCTACTATTCAAATATTAGAAGTTAATGTGACAGAAGGACAAAAAAATAGTATTAGGGGATTAAAAACATGAATTATGAAGGAATACTTTTCCTCCATAATTATGAAGGAATAGTACCCCTTCATAATTCATGTTGAACCCCTACTTATTTATTTTATCTTATTTTTTTTTCTGGGGCTACATGACACATTTTTAAGGACATAGTTTTAGGATTCAAAGGACATGATTTCCATTCCTAAGCCACAAGATCAAACTGTTCCAGAGGGAACATTGACACCCAGGTCTGCTTGGCTCTGCACCTCATGAACTTTCCCTGTTCTCACTTCTGGTCATGCTCCGTTCGCTTGAACACCTAAGGCCCTACTTCCGAGAAGCCTTTGAAAGAATGAATATTTGTCAAAGGAAACAGCATTTATTGTATAAATATAGGAAACTCTTAAAATTAAAAACAGAACAAAGGCTAATATATTTTTTAAGGGATTGATCAGAAGTGTTACTTTTGCTACTGCTGCAGTTTTCCCAGTAAGAAAATTATCCAAAGAAAAAGACACTGAATTATGTGTTTGATATATGCTACAAAGAAAGATGAAAGAAGGGGGAAGCAGTATGGATGCTAATGGGTGAGAAATATGTGCTTAGGTTTGAGGCAAGAAAAAAACTGACTTCTGATTTCTATGTGAGAAAACAAAGGCATCAAAGGGTGGTGTGTGAATGAATGTCCCAAAGAGCAGGCTAAGATTCCTGAAGTGAGGGAGAGATCATTCTATGCAACTAGAAAGGACATTTTAAGAAGCACTGATATAAACTGGTTTGCAGGGCAGAAATAGAGACACAGATGTAGAGAACAAACGTATGGACACCAAGGGGGAAAGTGGCTGGGGGGATGGTGGTGGTGTGATGAACTGGGAGATTGGGATTGACATATATACACTAATATGTTTAAAATAGATAACTAATAAGAACCTGCTGTATAAAAAATAAATAAAATTAAATTTAAAAAAAAAGCATTGATATAATCACTGTTGGGACACTGGTTTTGAAGAACCTAATGAAATATGTGGCAGGTTTAAAAAAAACAGGAAAATGAATGTTAAAAAGATCTATTTGAAAGTGGATGTGTTCTGATTTATGAAATGTGTCAATAGACATCATTGTTGTCATGATCCTAGGAAAACCCTGGGAAGAGTGTTCTTGGAAGTAAGAGTGTCCATGTTACCTAATGTGTCTTACTCAATTTACTCCCATGTTAAGAAGCTTTATCCTGGAAAATCAGAATTGCTCTTGGATATACATAGCAACTTCTAGGAGATTTTATTTTTCTAGAAATAAAATTTAAAATTTTTACAAATCAACTTCTTTGTGTCTTTTCCATCAAATTTTCTAAGACTGATGCTACATTGCTATCTCTTAAAAATTCAAAGTTAATAGATTTTATTATTAGAAAAGAAGATATATCATGAATACCTATACATTATACTCAAGGGCACAGATTCAAAGTGTTGAGTATCATCTTAATCTTGCTGTTTCTTATCAGCTGATTTGATCATATACATTTGGATGTCTGAAAGCCAATATAATCCACTATTTAATAATTGTGCTAGTTAAACATTCTTGAGATGTCATGATAATCCATGATTCATTTGAAAATAGCAAAAAGACTACTTAAGGTTTACCCTAGACTGCATATTAAAAAATATGACTATAGGTGTCATACCATAAGATGCAAGGGTAGCCACGTTACCATAGCTGTTGAGATTAACTATGGGTTCTCATTTCTCATCCCTTATATTGGTTTAAGGTGTTTTTCTTTCCTTTTTTTTTTAATGTAATGCTCTACATATGGTTGATCCCGTTTATCTGTTTGTTTTTTAAAAAAATATTTTCTTTTTTTTTTGAATTTTCTTTTATTTATTTTTATATACAGCGGTTCTTATTAGTTCCATTTTATACATACTAGTGTATATATGTCATTCCCAATCGCCCAGTCATCACACCACCACCCCCATGGTCACTTTCCCCCCTTGGTGTCCATATGTTTGTTCTCTACATCTGTGTCTCAATTTCTGCCCTGCAAACCGGTTCATCTGTACCATTTTTCTAGGTTCCACATATACGCGTTACTATACGATATTCGTTTTTCTCTTTCTGGCTTACTTCACTCTGTATAACAGTCTCTAGATCCATCCAGGTCTCTACAAATGACCCAATTTTTTTCCCTTTTATGGCTGACTAATATTCCATTGTATATATATACCACATCTTCTTTATCTATTCATCTGTTGATGGGCATTTATGTTGCTTCCATGTCCTGGCTATTGTAAATAGTGCTGCAATGAACACTGGGGTGCATGTGTCTTTTTGAATTATGGTTTTCTCAGGGTATATGCCCAGTAGTGGGATTGCTGGGTCATATGGTAGTTCTATTTTTAGTTTTTTAAGGAACCTCCATGCTGTTCTCCATAGTGGCTGTATCAATTTACATTCCCACCAACAGTGCAAGAGGGTTCCCTTTTCTCCACACCCTCTCCAGCATTTGTTGTTTGTTTCTGACGATACCCATTCTAACTGGTGTGAGGTGATACCTCATTGTAGCTTTGATTTGCATTTCTCTAATAATTAGAGATGTTGAGCAGCTTTTCATGTGCTTCTTGGCCATCTGTATGTCTTCTTTGGAGAAATGTCTATTTAGGTCTTCTGCCCATTTTCCGATTGGCTTCTTTGTTTGTTTAACATTGAGCTGCATGAGCTGTTTATATATTTGGAGATTAATCCTTTGTCCATTGATTCATCTGCAAATATTTTCTCCCATTCTGAGGGTTGTCTTTTCGTCTTGTTTATGGTTTCCTTTGCTGTGCAAAAGCTTTGAAGTTTCATTAGGTCCCATTTGTTTATTTTTGTTTTTATTTCCATTACTCTAGGAGGTGGATCTAAAAAGATCTTGCTGGGATTTATGTCAAAGAGTGTTCTTCCTATGTTTTCCTCTAAGAGTTTTATAGTATCCAGTCTTACATTTAGGTCTCTAATCCATTTTGAGTTTATTTTTGTGTATGGTTTTAGGAAGTGTTCTAATTTCATTCTTTTACATGTCACTGTCCAGTTTTCTCAGCACCACTTATTGAAGAGACTGTCTTTTCTCCATTGTATATCGTTGCCTCCTTTGTCATAGATTAGTTGACCACAGGTACGTGGGTTTATCTCTGGGCTTTCTATCTTGTTCCAATGATCTATGTTTCTGTTTTTGTGCCAGTACCACATTGTCTTGTTTACTGTAGCTTTGTAGTATAGTCTGAAATCAGGGAGTCTGATTCCTCCAACTCTGTTTTTTTCCCTCAAGACTGCTTTGGCTATTCAGGGTCTTTTGTGTCTCCATACAAATTTTAAGATGATTTGTTCTAGATCTGTAAAAAATGCCATTGGTCATTTGATAGGGATTGCATTGAATCTGTAGATTGCTTTGGGTAGTAGAGTCATTTTCACAATGTTGATTCTTCCAATCCAAGAACATGGAATATCTCTCCATCTGTTGGTATCATCTTTAATTTCTTTCATCAGTGTCTTATAGTTTTCTGCATACAGGTTTTTTGTCCCCCTAGGTAGGATTATTCCTAGGTATTTTATTCTTTTTGTTGCAGTGGTAAATGGGAGTGTTTCCATAATTTCTCTTTCAGATTTTTCATCATTAGTGTATAGGAATGCCAGAGATTTCTGTGCATTAATTTTGTATCCTGCAACTTTACCAAATTCATTGATTAGCTCTAGTGGTTTTCTGGTGCCATTTTTAGGATTCTCTATGTATAGTATCATGTCATTTGCAAACAGTGACAGTTTTACTTCTTCTTTTCCAATTTGTATTTTTTATTTCTTTTTCTTCTCTGATTGCCATGGCTAGGACTTCCAAAACTATGTTGAATAATAGTGGTGTGAGTGGACATCCTTGTCTTGTTCCTGATCTTAGAGGAAATGCTTTCGATTTTTCCACCATTGAGAATGATGTTTGCTGTGGGTTTGTTGTATATGACCTTTATTATGTTGAGGTAGGTTCCCTCTATGCCCACTTTCTGGAGAGTTTTTACCATAAATGGGTGTTGAATTTTGTCAAAAGCTTTTTCTGCATCTATTGAGATAATCATATGGTATTTCTTCTTCAGTTTGTTAATATGGTGTATCACATTGATTGATATGCGTGTATTGAAGAATCCTTGCATCCCTGGGATAAATCCCACTTGATCGTGGTGTATGATCCTTTTTATGTGTTGTTGGATTCTGTTTGCTAGTATTTTGTTGAGGATTTTTGCATCTATATTCATCAGTGCTATTGGTCTGTAATTTTCTTTTTTTGTAGTATCTTTGCTGGTTTTGGTATCAGGGTAATGGTGGCCTCATAGAATGAGTTTGGGAGTGTTCCTTCCTCTGCAATTTTTTGGAAGAGTTTGAGAAGGTTGGGTGTTAGCTCTTCTCTAAATGTTTGATAGAATTCACCTGTGAAACCACCTGGTCCTGGACTTTTGTTTGTTGGAAGATTTTTAATCACAGTTTCAATTCCATTACTTGTGATTGGTCTGTTCATGTTTTCTGTTTGTTCATGGTTCAGTCCTGGAAGGTTATACCTTTCTAAGAATTTGTCCATTTCTTCCAGGTTTTCCATTTTATTGGCATAGAGTTGCTTGTAGTAGTCTCTTAGGATGCTTTGTATTTCTGCGGTGTCTGTTGTAACTTCTCCGTTTTCATTTCTAATTTTATTGACTTGAGTCCTCTCCCTCTTTTTCTTGATGAGTCTGGCTAATGGTTTATCAATTTGGTTTATCTTCTCAAAGAAACAGCTTTTAGTTTTATTGATCTTTGCTATTGTTTTCTTTGTTTCTATTTCATTTATTTCTGCTCTCATGTTTATGATATCTTTCCTTCTACTAACTTTGGGTTTTGTTTGTTCTTCTTTCTCTAGTTCCTTTAGGTGTAAGGTTAGATTGTTTACTTGAGATTTTTCTTGTTTCTTCAGGTAGACTTGTATAGCTATAAACTTCCCTCTTAGAACTGCTTTTGCTGCATCCCATAGGTTTTGGGTCATCGTGTTTTCATTGTTATTTGTCTCTAGGTATTTTTTGATTTCCTCTTTGATTTCTTCAGTGATCTCTTGGTTATTTAGTAACATACTGTTTAGCCTCCATGTGTTTGTGTTTTTTATGGTTTTTTTCCCTGTAATTGATTTGTAGTCTCATAGCATTGTGGTAAGAAAAGATGCTTGATATGATTTCAATTTCTTAAATTTACTGAGGCTTGATTTGTGACCCAAGATGTGATCTATCCTGGAGAATGTTCCTTGCGCACTTCAGAAGAAACTATAATCTGCTGTTTTTGGATGGAATGTCCTATAAATATCAATTAAATCTATCTGGTCTATTGTGTCATTTAAAGCTTGTGTTTCCTTATTAATTTTCTGTTTGGATGATCTGTCCATTGGTGTAAGTGAGGTGTTAACGTCCCCCACTATTATTGTGTTACTGTCGATTTCTTCTTTTATAGCTGTTAGCAGTTGCCTTATGTATTGAGGTGCTCCTATGTTAGGTGCATATACATTTATAATTGTTATATCTTCTTCTTGGATTGATCCCTTGATCATTATATAGTGTCCTTCCTTGTCTCTTGTAACATTCTTTATTTTAAAGTCTATTTTATCTGATATGCGTATAGTTACTCCGGGTTTCTTTTGATTTCCATTTGCATGGAATAACTTTTTCCATCCCCTCACTTTCAGTCTGTATGTGTCCCTAGGTCTGAAGTGGGTCTCCTGTAGACAGAATATATATGGGTCTTATTTTTGTATCCATTCAGCAAGCCTGTGTCTTTTGAGTGGAGCATTTAATCCATTTACGTTTAAGGTAATTATCGATATGTATGTTCCTATGACCAATTTATTAATTGTTTTGGGTTTGTTTTTGTAGGTCCTTTTCTCCTCTTGTGTTTCCCACTTAAAGAAGTTCCTTGAGCAATTTTTGTAGAGCTGGTTTGGTGGTGCTGAATTCTCTTAGCTTTTGCTTCTCTCTAAAGCTTTTGATTTCTCCGTCTAATCTGAATGAGATCCTTGCTGGGTAGACTATTCTTGGTTGTAGGTTCTTCCCTTTCATCACTTTATATATGTCATGCCAGTCCCTTCTAGCTTGTAGAGTTTCTGCTGAGAAATCACCTGTTAACCTTATGGGAGTTCCCTCGTATGTTATTTGTCATTTTTCCCTTGCTGCTTTCAGTAATTTTTCTTTGTCTTTAATTTTTGTCAATTTGATTACCATGTGTCTCAGCGTGTTTCTCCTTGGGTTTATCCTGTATGGGACTCTCTGCACTTCCTGGACTTGGGTGGCTATTTCCTTTCCCATGTTAGAGAAGTTTTCGACTATCATCTCTTCAAATATTTTCTCGGGTCCTTTCTCTCTTCTCCTTCTGGGACCCCTATAATGAGAATGTTACTGCGTTTAATGTTGTCCCCGAGGTCTCTTAGGCTATCTTCATTTCTTTTCATTCTTTTTCTTTAGTCTGTTCCGCAGCAGTGAATTCCACCACTCTCTCTC